>NC_142686.1:58767500-59967500 GCF_056320005.1 Nelumbo lutea | reverse complement strand
AACAGATCTACAACTGGTACAGCTCTTCCATTTTTTTTTCCTTTACTATCCTTGGTCGTGTACCAAGTGAAAAACCCAATGAATCTGGGCTGCTGAATGTTGTCAGACTTTTATACATCTGTTTTTTTGTGGTCGTGTGATCCTGTTCATGTGTTAAGGCGACTGTAGGTCCAGGATGACCTGTCATCTCAATTATTTGACTTGATTATAAGTGTTAATGATCTCTCTTGTTGATTAATGGTCTTAGACATTCTGGAAGGCTGGTAGGTTGGGACTATTAAACCGTACAGATCTAAAATCTGTCGAATATTGCCTTTTGTTTTGTCCTGATATTGGTACTATTTGTGCTCAAACTGTTGTCAAACCCAAGTGTGTTAGTGTGGACTGAGTGGAGCATTTTTTTTGTGGAGTAAGGAGGGGTCGTAAGTCCGGTGTTTGGGACTGATTATCTATTTTGACCATGTCGTATGAGAATTTTGCTACTTTAGAAATTTTAGTGAGCCACAATGGAGTGAGTGGGGGAATGGATATGAGTTTTCCCATGGCTGCTATTCCCTTTGGTGGTCTGAACTACCTTAAGTGGTCTAGGGGAATAAAACTCTACATCACTACTAGGGGGAAAATATGATACATCAATGGGAGAGTAAAGGAACCAAAGTACGGAAGTGCTGAATATGATAGGTGGAACCAAGAGAAATAGTATGGTGATGTCTTGTCTCTTGGTTTCCATGTTGCCACAAGTAAGGAAGACCTTTATGTGGGCTGAAACTGCTTGTGAGATATGGGAACAAGCAAAGTCCACCTATTCAAAGCAGAGACACTATGCCAAGATATATCAACTGCAAGTTGAATCCTCCACTTGCAAGCAGGGGGAGAGGAGTCTCTCAATGTACTATTCTGATTTGACATTGATATGGAAAGAACTTGATCGTTATCAGAATGTGAATTGGAAGTGTGATTAAGATGGAAAGACATATAAGTCACTTGTATCTCAGCAATGAGTCTTTGCCTTCCTCCTAGGGCTGAATCCTTCGTAAGAGTCCACCAGGGTGCAGATCTTGGGTAGTAAAGACTTGCCATCAGTTTAGGAGGTGTATGCCTTAGTGCAGTCAGAAGAGATTAGAAGAAGTGTGATAAACTGTGTAGAAGGGGAGTCAGTTGCCCTAGCTATCCGGGGAAACTTAGATACAAATGTTGGAGGTGGTTTTAAAAAGGGAGACTGAAAGTAAAACAGATGATAAGAGTAAACTTTGGTGCACTCACTGCCAGAAGACACGACACATAAGAGATACATGTTGGGATCTCCATGGAAAACCTAAATGGGCACAGGATTTGGGTAAGAAGTCAACACCTGATCAGAGCAAGAAACCAAGCCAGCAAAATCAGAAAAAGTATAACCCAGCTAATATGGCGTCGACAGAGACTAGTCCTTTGATAACTCAGGAGAGGCATCCCAATTCTAACCCTAAGGAAGAAATTATCAACTCCTTTCGTGAACATTTGGAATTGTATGGTAGGACTCTTCGCCAGATGGATTCTGGTCCTACTCCCTCTACCTCGTTTGGGTCTACATCAAGTAATGCTGCCACAGCCTTCCATGTGTATACCACTGGTTCTCCTTGGGTTATCGACTCCGGAGCCTCAAACCACATGATCGGTAAGTCAAATTTATTTTAGACATATAACCTTCTCTCTGGGAGAGATAAGGTAAGACTAGCTGATGATTCTTTTTCTACCATAGTTGGTTGAGGTACCATCCCACTCCCACTTGGCCTTACCCTTTCTAATATACTGCATGTTCCAAAATTACCTATTAATTTGTTGTCCATTAGTAGTATAACTCATTCATTGAACTGTTCAATCACTTTTTTTTTTTCTGTCTTCATGTGTGTTTCAGGATTTGGCCTCGAGGAAGACAATTGGTAGAGGAAGCATGGTGGATGGTCTCTACGTGTTGGAGAATAAAGCTGGTCTTGTGGCTACAGAGTCCACGAGTTCGTCAAGTGAGAGCCAAGCCTATTTATGACATAATCGTCTAGGTCATCTTTCTTTTGAGTTATTACAAGTTATGTTTCCAAAGTTGTTTGAGTCCTTGTTAGTGATTCAATTACACTGTCAGACATGTCAATTGAGTAAGCATTATAGAAGTTCTTTACCTTTGCGAAACAAAAGATCTAAATTTCCATTTCATATTGTTTATTCTGATGTTTGGGGCCCTGTTACTCTATCTACTGATGCTGGATATAAGTACTTCATTACCTTGATTGATGACTATTCTAAATACACCTAGGTTTACCCTATGCGATCTCGAGATGAAGTGCAAAAAATTGTGAAAGATTTTCAATGCATGGTGTTCACTCAGTTCCAAACAGAAATCCATATCTTCCAGTTGGACAATCTGGTATGATTATGCCATATGGTTACCTAAAAACCAGGAAAGTAAATCATTAAAAGAAAAGTAGGAAAATAATGTGGTTGGTTACAGTTATATTTCATTTTTAGTGAATGTTTTCAGTTACTTTTCGGTTTGGCCATTAATAATATTTATATCTCAGTGGTAAGTTTCACTAGAATAGTAGAAACTGTAACTACCACTGTCATAATGATAAAAAAAAAAAGTCTGGAATCTGCATTGTGGGGCCTGATATTTTGGTATTTTAAACCTTGGTTTCAAACTTTCAGGGACATTTACAATCAAGTGATCAGCATATCATTGTCTTGCAGATTCATATGCACAAAGATCGGGTAATTATTTTTTTTTTTGCAAAAGACATGAAATAAAATGCAATATGTTTCTCACCATCTGGGAATAGTACCTAAATTTTTTGCATATAGCCTTAGTCAGTAAAACTGGATTACGTCAAGGACATTTGTTTCCTTAGTTCGATCAGTGTCATATTCCCTTGTTTAAATTTAAAATATAAACTACCAAGATTGGTGAACATGTTACTTACCATCACTTAGATTTTGGGTAGAAATCTTCATGAACATTTTCTGGGTTTCAAAGCAACAACTTAAGATGTTAGCAGAACTGCAGACAGAAAAGATATGGCACTTAACAAAACAGATATGGCACTTACATTATTTAATTTATATAGTTAATTATTTTCATCAATCTTTATGTGTTCATTTTTGTTGAACTTGATAGACCAAAGTTTATGATGCGATGAGAATAATTTTGTCAATTTTCTTTTCTATTTTGGTGATGAAAAAAATTATTAAATGAGTATATTGAACGAAGACTATTATGGATATATTGTCTAAATGTGTACAAGTTTTATTTGTAAAAACCCCTCTTATCATACAGTAACAGGTGAAATTATTTTTTTTTTCTTTTGTAATGGCATTCATTTAAAATTCAAATGAGAACTACACTTTTTAGCAACAGTTGATGAAACCGTTGTTAAAAGTTTCATACAGTTGCAATTTTTGCAATAGTTATATTTTGTAACGATTACTCTACAGCATCGGTTTTTGACACTAACCGTTGCTCTAAGATTTTTATAGCAACCGTTAATGTAAAAAACCATGGTAATTTAAATGAATTGTTAATATTTTAAGTGATGATTTTATCTAAAACCATTGCTATCAAGGGCGGAGCCATGGGGGGCCAACCATTGAAGATTTTCTGAACCATAGGGGGGACATGGCTACCCTAGGCCCCCTGGCTCCGTTCCTGCTTGTTATCTCTACTTGTTCATCAATACTACATATTTTATAGCCACTGCTAAAACCTTTGCTATAGATATTTGTAGCCACGACCAAAACCGTTGCTATAGATATTGTAGCCACAACCTAAACCGTTGCTATAGATATTTGTAGCAACAGTACACTATAAGTTCGTTGCAATAATTTTTTTTATTAGCAACGGTTAAAATCATGGCTATACGTATATTTTTAGCCACGGTGTACAATATCCGTGGCTATAGGTTTTAGCCATGCCAATATCTGCCATCGAGAAAAAACCGTGGCTAAACCATTGCTATAGCCATTAGCAACATTTTTTTGTATCTTTTTGCATTGGTTTTGTTCGTTTCAAATGTTGATTTTTCCTATAGTATATTCCTTTTTAATATACATACATACACACATAACTCCCATTCTCTCTCATTAAATGCCAACTGAGGGATGGCTCAGTTGGTATGTTAGCCAATTCTTTCTAACATGGATGCGAATTCAATTCCTCCAACCACTACTTTGGGTAAGGGGTTATTTGGGTGGTGCGTATCACCAAATACCAAAAATATTCTCTCGTTAAATATTGTATTTAATTTTTTTCTTACCAATAAATTCTACTACTTAAATCTATATCCAATATTTTTTTATATAAAGCCTATATTTTTTTTGAGACCAACTAAAAATAAAACTGTCCTTTCATCCAAGTGAGAAGAAATTCAAAATTTTCAGATGAAATGGGTCTAGAATTTGGGCGTATCTCTAATACCTTTTATCATATTAAATGGTTTATTACTTAAAATAGTCTTGAACTATTTGAGAATTAGTTAAAGTTGTCCTAAGGTAGTAAGATATGATGTAATATGACACATATTACCCTTCCATTACTTGGCCATCACATTCCATTTACATGGGATATCATGTGACACTTTTAATTTTTGAAAACCCAATTTTGTTCTCAACACCAACCTTGCCCATTTCAGAGGTTGCCCATGAAATTTTCTAGAACTAGAGTAGCGTCGATATTCCTCTTCCCTCTCTTTCTTCCCACATTCTTCATCTGCTTCCCCTTCCTTTTTATGAAGCTCATGGCCAAAGAGAAAGATCATAGGACCATGTTCCTTTTCCAATCATGCCCATGAAGAAAATTTTTTAAGACTGAGCCCCCTCAGTCTATCCCCTGGCCCTAGTTGTTGTCATTTTTGGAGGAACGCCATCGTCGTTTGAATCTCATCCTCGATGATCTCATGTACATCGTTGATTGACTTCAAGCTTCCCTTTTCCTCTCAACTGTCCACGAAAGGATCAAGCTTGCCTATGTGAAAATCTGGAACGATGGCTAGTGTTCAGGTTATGGCTGAGCTAGCTTACGCCACACGGCTGCCCTATTCCCTTGGCCATGTTAGCGCTGCATCACCTTCATGGCCCAATTCCCTTGGCCATGTTAGCTTACGCCACATGGCCCTATTCCCTTGGCCATGTTGAGGAACAATGAGCCTTGTTACATCGACAGGTTGGTGGGTATATAAGGCAGTGGGTAGATGATAATGTTTTGAATCATATTAGTGGAGAAACACATGCATGGACACTCTGGAATAAATTTGAAGAGTTGTATGCTCGGAAAATGGGAAATAATAAAATGATTTTCATCAAGAAGTTGATGACTTTGAAGTATCGAGATGGAACTCCATTGATAGATCACTTGAATACGTTCCAAGGTATAATTAATCAACTAGCTGGAATTGGTATTAAGTTTGATGATGAGATTCAGGGGTTGTGTCTACTGGGTACATTGCCAGACTCTTGGGAGACATTCAGAATATCATTGAGTAGTTCAGCTCTGAATAGTATAATCAATATGGATCTGGCTAAGAGCAGTATTTTAAATGAAGAAACGAGAAGAAATTCACATGGGTCTTCTCAGCAGTTAGAGATGTTGGTTACAAAAAGAAGAGGGCGGAGTAAGAGCAAAGATTCCAAGAACAAAGATAAAGGAAGAAGTAACTCGAACAGGTTTGCTAATGTTGAGTGTCATCACTGCGGCATGAAAGGACACATCAAGAAATATTGTAGATAATTGAAATGGGAGAACAAGAAGAAAGGCAAAGAACAAGAGGGTGGTGATAGCAAGGAAAATGATAGAATTGCTACCACTTCTACTGAAGACTTCCTTACTGTTTATGATAGTGATATTGTCAACATTGCATGTCATGAGACTAGTTGGGTTATTGATAGTGGAGCCTCCATCCATGCTACATCTTGAAATGACTTCTTTACATCCTATACGGCAGGTGACTTTGGTATAGTAAAAATGGGCAATGATGGCTTGGTCAAAGTCGTTGGTATTAGAGATGTGTGCTTGGAGATGAACAATGGCATGAAACTACTTCTTATAGGGGTAAAGCATATTTCTGATATTCGCTTGAATTTGATCTCTGTAGGTAAACTTGATGATGAAGGATATTGCAACACCTTCAGTAATGGTCAGTGGAAACTTACTAAATGTGCTATGATTGTTGCTCGTGGAAACAAGCATTCTAACTTGTATATATTGCAAACAGGACTCTCACAAGACGCTATCAATGCTGTGAAAAATAAGCTTACATCAGAGTTGTGGCATAAGAGACTTGCTCACATAAGTGAGAAAGGCTTGACAGTATTAACTAAGAAGAATCTTCTTGGTATGAACGATCCACGTTTGGAAAATTGTTCAATGCTTGGCAGGGAAGCATAATAAACTTTCTTTTAGCAGTTCCTCTTCTTCAAAAAAACGCGGTATACTTGATCTAGTACATTCAGATGTGTGTGGTCCTATGAAGACAAGAACTATGGGTGGTGCCTATTATTTTGTGACCTTTATAGATGATTGTTCAAGAAAGTCATGGGTGTACACTTTGAAGAGCAAAGATCAAGTGTTAGACGTGTTCAAGCAGTTTTAGGCTCTAGTTGAGCGACAGACTAGGAAGAAATTGTGATGCATCATAACAGATAAGGGGGGAGAGTATTTAGGTCATTTTGATGAGTATTGTAGGCATCAAGGCATTCGACATCAAAAGACACCTCCCAAGACTCCTCAATTGAATATTTGGCTGAGAGAATGAATAGAACTCTAGTTGAAAGAGTAAGATGTCTTCTTTCGCAGGCTCAGTTGCCAAGATCTTTCTAGGGTGAGGCTTTAAATACAGTTGTACATATTCTTAATCTCACACCATGTGTTCCTCTTTAGTTTGATGTTTCAAATAGAGTTTGGACTGGCAAAGATGTTTATTATGATCATCTGCGTGTTTTTGGTTGTAAGGCATTTGTGCACATCCCAAAAGACGAAAGGTCTAAGCTTGATGTGAAGACATGACAATGCATCTTTGTTGGTTATGGTCTAGATGAATTTGGGTATAGATTATATGATCCAGTTGAGAAGAAGCTAGTTAGGAGTCATAATGTTGTGTTTATAGAAGATTAGACTATACAAGATGTTGAGAAGACAGAAAAAGCAGTCCGTCAATACAGTGATGATTTGATTGACTTGGATCCGATTCCTTTATCAGCACAGGTGGAAAATACCCAGGATGATCAATAGGGTACTGATGATGTAAATGCTCCTACACAGGTTGAGATATATCATCACACTATTGATCAATTGCCAGAACTAGAAATTCCACTCAGAAGGTCTACTAGAGATTGGCGTCCTTCCACATGGTATAATGCAAATGAGTATGTATTATTGACAGATGAGGGAGAGCCTCAATGTTATGTAGAAGCCATGGAAGATGAAAGCATGGCACATTGGATTGGTGCTATGGAAGATGAGATGCAATCTTTGTATGACAATCACACGTTTGAGCTGGTAAAGTTGCCTAAGGGTAAGAGAGCTTTGAAGAACAAGTGGGTTAACAGGGTGAAGCAAGAAGAACATATTTCACAACCACGGTACAAAGCCATATTGGTTGTTAAGGGATTTGGCCAGAGAAAAAGTATTGATTTTGATGAAATTTTCTCTCATATTGTGAAAATGTCTTCCATACGTGTTGTTTTAGGCTTAGCAGATAACCTGGATTTAGAGATTGAGCAGATGGATGTGAAAACTATCTTTGTTCATGGTGAATTAGAGGAAGAGATTTATATGGAGCAACCAGAGGGTTTCGAGGTAAAAGGAAAAGAGGGTTATGTTTGGCGGTTGAAGAAAATCCTTTACGGTTTAAAACAAGCACCCAGACAATGGTATAAGAAGTTTGAATCAGTTATGGGGGAGCATGCCTATAAGAAGACTACTTTTGATCATTGTGTTTTTGTGCAGAAATTCTCTGATGATGATTTTATTATCTTATTACTTTACGTTGATGACATGTTGATTGTTGGCAGAAATTCTTCAAGGATTGAGAATTTGAAGAAGCAGTTAAGTAAGTCCTTTGCCATGAAGGAATTGGGACCAGCAAAACAAATTCTTGGCATTCGAATTTGTTGAGACAGGAAAAAGAAAAAGTTGTACATGTCACAGGAACGTTACATTAACAAGGCACTTGAAAGGTTCCATATGGATAAAGCTAAAGTGGTTTCTTCTCCTTTATCTAACCACTTTAAGTTAAGATCAAATCAAGGCCCTTCAACAGATATGGGTTTTGGAAAATTTGTTCTACCCAATTTGCGCAGATATGGGTTTTGAAAAATTTGTTCCCAAAATTATGGGCGACTAATATGAAATTAATTTTTATTTGATTTTTATTTAGAATTATTCTTTATAATTTTCTTGATTTATGGGTTGTTCGTACAAGAGGAGATTGAATTCTTGATTTGCGCAGGGAACCTGCAATTTTGCAATTTATGGATTACTTTATTACATTTGGTCTGTTTTTCTTTTTAATTTTTAGACTGAATGTATAGGTATTCGATCTGATGTAATTATTAATAGAAATTAGGATTTCTATTTATTTTATTTTGGATCGAAAAAGGCGGCATAGAGAAGGAGATTTCGCAGATGGGAGAATCACGATCTGCGATTTGCAGTTTATGAAACTGCAAACTGTGATCTAACCTCTGTTTTGCAGGATGGATTGTGCGAACAACCCTGTTTGATTGATTCCTGATTTTCTTTTATCAGTATTTAATTTCAGATTATTTTATTGAATTAAAGATTTAATTAAAGATCAAACCCTAGACCCATTCAAACCAAGATTGGTTCAAATTGTTTGGACCAAATCTAGGGTTCGATCTAGGCTGAAAGTCAGCCCTACTTTCCCACCAATGGGCCTGAGGATTGATATTTAATTAAATGGTTAATTCGGCCCAACCTGTAAAGGCCCAGTTTTAAATGGTTAAAACTGCTAAAAGCCCACTCTACGGATGAAGCTATATGGGCCGAACCCATCAACCCTAATTCGACCCATATACCTAGATAATATTAATGGTTAATGTTATGGATTTAAAATGGGCTTTACAGATAATTAATTGAATGGATCAATTTATCCTTGCATGTGATGTATGGATGTGTGATGTATTACGTACATGGGCCATAAATGCTTGGCCCATGATCAATCGACAGTGGCTCTTGCGCACACCATGGCTGAATGCACATCATTGCCATGGTGTTCCTTTTGGTCATTGGATGACCTCCCTCAGTGGTGGGCCCCACACCTCATGTTGAGGTTACGTGCGGGACCCTAGCCGATTTGGGCCCACTGAAATCTGACTTTATGAAAGTTAGTGGGAGCCACTTGGGTTTGACCTAGATCAAACTAGGGCGTAATTGACTGTTCCCTCCAGCTAATATGAGTGCATATGATAGGGAGATTCATATGATGAACTCTCTAAAGGCCTTCCATCATTAGCATGAGGATGGGTCCTTCAGTAATGAGGAAATGCACTAGAAAATTGGCTATCCATTTGCTGTTGGGCTTGTCTGAATGTTTCATAAGATGATAGGGGTGTCATAGACTGATGTGGGAGGGGCTTCACCAGAAAATGAGAACTCTCTCACGGTACCTTGGCGTTCACGAATATGATGGGTAAGCACTCACTGGACAGAAAGGTTTACCTGAAAACGACTTTGAACCTTGTCTGACAGAGGCCAAAGGGAACGCTCATATGATGAGTGGATATGATCATTCACAGAAAGGTGGTGGGGTTTTGTAACTGAAATAGTTGGCTCCATGCACCCTATGTGATTTCTCACATTTCCAGAGACAACTCGCAGTCTCTGTCATTGAGAAAGGAGGAAAATCTCAGAGATGAATAAATGGGAATGGAACGTAGATTAAAATCCATATCTATGTAATGAACATGAATCAAATTAGGTTGTGGATTGATGTTTGCTCTTTTATCAGAAAAATGACAAACGGACAATTTACAAATCTGCTTGATGACAACAAGCTGAAGGGCCCAAACTATGCCGACTGGTACAGGAACCTTATGTTGGTCTTAACCTCTGAGAAATTGGACAAAGTAGCCAAGAATCCTGCCCCGGATCATTTGGGAGATAGGGCTTCTAAGGCCCAGAGAAGAGAATTTCAAGAATGGGAGGAGAAAAACTCCCTTGCCCGTTGCTATATCATTACCTCTTTGAACAATCCAATTCAGAGGCAGTTTGATCAGATCGAACTTTCTAAGGATGTTTTGGACAGTCTCAAGACAATGTATGAAGAGCAGAATCATTCTACTCGGCAAAAGGTCTTGAAACAATTGATGACTGCACAAATGTCCAAGGGCCAACAAGTTCACGACCATTGTCTTCGGATGATGGGTTATATCAATGAACTAGAGGCTTTTGGATCTGGGCTGGATCTAGTAACACAGATCGATGCTATTCTCAACTCTTTGTCTTCATCCTTTAATCCATTCATCATGAACTACAACATGAACAAGCTGAATGTCAGCTTGCAGGAACTCAACAATATGTTGTAGAGGGCCGAAGAATTGATTAAAAGGATGAGCCCATTGCCATGCTTGTTGAAACTGGCAAATCAGGCAAGAAAATGAAGGCAAAGAGAAAGTCCCAGAAGAAGGCTCCCAAACCCAAGAAGCAAAGGAAGGACAAGGCATCAGATGCCTGTCACTTCTACAAGAAGACCGGCCAGTGGAAAAGGAACTATCCTGCCAAACTGGAATTCAAGAAAGGTAATCTCGAAAGTTGTGTTATAGAAACCAACTTGTTGGTGGCTTCTGCGTCCTGGTGTATTGACTCCGGGGCTTCAACTCATGCGTGTTACTCACTACAAGGGTTCAAGGTAAGCAAAAGGCTGAGTGAAGGAGAAGTCACGCTCTACTTGGGCACTACTGCAACTGTTGCAGCCGCGACCATAGGAACCGTGGAGTTACTTTTTAGAGAAGGAACTATTGTACTGAAAGATTGCCATTATGTACAAAATTTAAGAAGAATTTTGATTTCTGACTCAAAACTATGTGCAGATGGTTATTCTATCTTCTTTACTAATACGATTACTATTAAAAGAAATAACAGATTCATCGCATACAGGGAACTAGAGAACGGTCTCAATGTTCTACATTCTTCTCTAGAAACTAACATAATTGAAACTACGTCGGCTGAAATCCTTAAGAAAAGAGCCTGAGATACCGTTAATCCCATGTGCCTATGGCATTACCGACTTGGCCACATCGGTGTTGACCGAATAACAAGGTTGGTAAAGGATGGTCCTTTGGATTTTCTAACTGTAGAAGATCTTCCCACTTGTGAGCCTTGCCTGCAAGACAAGATGACGAAACGACCATTTAACGGTAAGCCTGAAAGATGTATAGGCACAGTTGACCTTATACATACTGATGTATGTGGTTCCCTGAGTGTTAGGATATGGAATCAACACGTGTATTTCATCACCTTCACCAATGAATTTTCACGATATGGTTACATGTACCTAATAAGACACAAATCTGAATCCTTTGAAAAGTTCAAAGAGTTCAGACAAGAGGTCGAGAAACAGTTAGAGAGAGAAATTAAAGCCCTTCGATCAGATCGAGGAGGCGAGTATCTCTCTGATGAATTTAGGGACTACTTAAAGGACAATGGGATAGTATCACAGTTAGCTCCTCCTGCTACACCACAACTTAACGGTATTTTAGAGAGGAGGAATAGGACCTTATTGGATATGGTCCGGTCACTTCTCATACACTCAGAGTTACCCACATCCTTTTGGGGTTACGTGTTAGAGGCTGCGATTTACGTGCTGAATCGGGTTCCAACCAAATCGGTACCGAACACTCCATATGAACTTTGGACCGAAAAGAAACTAAGTGTCAGACACTTGAATATTTGGGATTGTCTAGCACATGTTAAAAGAACAAGTGCAGACAAGTTAGAATCCAAGACCAGCCATTGCCTATTTGTAGGGTACCCAAAAAGCTCTGTGGGTTACCTATTCAATGACCCAAGTGAGTAGAAAGTGTTATGCAGCCGACTACATCCTAGACACCCATCTTCAGTAAATAGTTCTTGATGAAGAGAGCTTGGGAGAAATGGGAGATGTCTAACAAGTTCTAGGTAATAACCAACCTAGAAGATCTATTCGGGTATCCAGGCCACCAGTCCGTTATGATTATGACCAAGATTGTTATGTGGTGGAAACCTTGACTAGTGAGGAGGATCCCTATGTTGGACATAGATTCCCAGAAGTGGGTGGAGGCCATGAGAGCAGAGATGGATTCAATGGAGACCAATGGAGTCTGGACTCTGGTAGATCCGCCCTCCGGGGTAAACAATCGATTGCAAATGGATTTACAAGAGGAAGAAAGGCCCCGATGGTAAGGTTGAGACCTTCAAAGCTCGTCTGGTGGCGAAAGGGTACACTCAGAAATAGGGCATCGACTATGAGGAAACCTTTTCGCCTGTGGCCATGCTTAAATCCATTAGGATCCTGCTAGCTGTAGAAGTTGGAACATCCATTTTGGAACACTCGTTTATGGACTTAAGCAAGCTTCTAGAAGTTGGAACATCCGTTTTGACTCTGTTGTCAAATCGTTTGACTTCAAGCAGAATCTAGATGAACCCTGTGTCTACAGGAAGTATAGTGGAGATAAGGTTACCTTCTTGGTTTTGAATGTAGATGGCATTCTACTCATTGGAAATGACGTAGGAATGTTAACTACCGTAAAAGTATGGCTTTCACAACAATTCTCCATGAAAGATCTTGGAGAAGCCTCATATATACTGGGCCTTTGACTCTTTAGAGATAAATCGAAGCGGATAATAGGATTATCCCAATTTGCTTACATTGACAAAATAGTCAAAAGATACAATATGGAAAACTCCAAGAAAGGAAATGTTCATTTCAGGCACGGAGCCACTCTCTCCAAGAAGATGTCTCCCAAGACTTCTGAGGAGAGTGATGGCATGAAAGACATTCCCTATGCCTCTATCGTAGGGAGCATCATGTATGTCATGCTGTGCACTCATCCTGACATTTCTCAGGCAGTGAGTGTAGTAAGCAGATTTCAGGCCAACCCAGGGCAGGAGCACTGGACTGCTGTGAAAAACATACTTAAGTAACTTCGAAGGACAAAAGAGTTTTGTCTAGTATTCAACTGTAGCTCACTACAAATCCAAGGGTATACAGATGTCGATTTCCAATCGGATTCAGATGATAGAAAGTCTACACCTGGATATGTTTTCAAGATAGGATCGTGTGTTGTTTGCTGGAAAAGCAGCAAACAGGGGTCCACTACAGACTCCAAGACCGAGGCCAAGTACATTGCTGCAAGTGAGGCTGCCAAAGAAGCCATGTGGATGAAGAAGTTCATTCACGAGTTGGGAGTAGTTCCGTCCAGCACATCACCCATCCCGTTGTTGTGTAACAACAATGGAACCCCTGCTCAGACTAAGGAGCCACGAGTCCATTCGAAGTCGAAGCACATCGAGAGGAAGTACCACGTACTACGGGAGATTGTTGGTAGAGGGGACGTCCTAATTCAGAAGGTAGCATCAGCAGAAAATGTAGCAAAACCATTGACAAAGCCACTATCACAGAAAGTGTTTGAGAAACACATGGAAAGCATGGGACTCCGACTTGTACCTAATTGGACCTAAGTGAAAGTGGGAGCTGTTAGACAGTTTTGTATGCCCTTAGCTTCAATCAGAATGATGTACTTTATGAGTTTATTGTAAATGAATAAAAGTACATATTTGATTCATGTTCCCTTGGTATGTTTCTATGTAATACCCTTAAACTGGACACTTAATGAGACTCATGTTAGTTTAGAATGTTCACAGCTAGTGGGTCGATCTGGGGAGACCTATCCTGATAAGGCTGACACTATGGTGCCACCAAGTCGGTTGGGGTGGCCTGTCTCAACTACTAGGGTGAGACCCTAGGCACATACGATGTATGATTAATTGAATCTTTGAACTGGACCAGATTTACAGTATTGCCCTGGACCTTGGAGATTAATGGGAAAATCTGGAAAGTTACACCCAACCCCTAGACTCGATTATGATACTGCACTAGGTGTCGAATTGGGCTATCTTTGATGTACCAATCAGTGAGATCCTTAGCGGGGGTCAAAACCTAGGTATGTTGGGACAGTCTAAGAATTCATCTGAGTGGGTTATAGGGGATGCACTCTCACTGATGGAAACCAAGACTACCGGCAGTCGATTTCAATCGTTGAGATTTGTTTTGCAAAATATATTTTATATGAGATATAAAAGTATATATATATATATATATATATATATATATATATATATATATATTATGATTTCTAAAATGTTTGCAAAAGGTTTTAATTCTCGGGATCCATATAAGTAGAGAGTACAACACTATTCCTTGCAACCGAGGGAGAGGTCCTCTCTTGTCGGGCAGTGTATGATCATTATGGGCTGAGAGGTTATGTGTAAGACCATTGAGGATAATACCTGATGGGCTAATCTTGCATCTGCCCACAGTCCTTGGGTGTTACAAGGTGACTTGGACCAGGGACCACTTAGGGTAAGTGTTGGGTCCATAGAGCCCATTTGATGGGTTTCAGGGGGTGCACTGTCCATAACAGTGTATTCGGTCAGGCCTTGTAACAAAGGCTAGGTCAAACCCATGTGGCTGATGTGTAGATCAATGCTTGGGTCCCATGCCATACAAGGAAGCCTAACTGGGCAACAGTTAGGAAGGTTAAGTGAGCACATAAGCTTAATAGGCCTAAAGCCCATTTCAAACTGGACTTATTTAATAAGTTAAATATGGGTGAATTCTGAGATGGATCAGCAGATAGGATAGGGTCTTAACCCTATCCACTCAGAGAGTCCAGATCTGAATATGATTCAGATCTAGAAACCTCCTGATGAGATTAGGAGAAGGCTAATCTAATCTATAGATAAGATAAGGGTTTATCCTTATCAGCTGAAGAGAGATCTGATCCAAATATGATTTGGATCAGCAGCTCCTAATTGGATAAGGAGCTGATCTTTTAGGATTACAAAAGGAGGGGGCGGCAGCCTTTAGAGAGATATTCACATTCTCTTCAGAGCTGAAATCACTGAAAAAAGATTTATGCAATCCCTGCAAAGGTCTTTTTTGCTGCCTCTTTCCTGCAGCCGCCAGACATCCAGTTCGATCTCCAGTTGTGGGAGAAGTCAAGATTCGATCTTGACACTAGTTATTTGAGAAAGAATTGATAGGAAGCTGTGCTCACATGCCATCCTGCTGTTTCTTGCGAAGGACAGAATTCTTGGAGAATAATACTATTGATTCTTCTCTATCCTGCATTGTGCCATCTTTAATGGGAGCAGTCTTTGGATCCTTCATTGGGCGTGAACACCTTCGTTGGGAGATACTTTTTCTCCGTATTTGGTATAATCTTATCTTACTCCTTTTGGTTCAGATCTAGTTCAGTTTATGGTTCAAGATTAATTTTGAAAATATGATTTTTTAAATAGGGAATGCGATTCCCAGTTGAAAGGGAGAGAAAAATTTTTTAAATTCGCCCATTTATTTCGCAAGATTTGGGCATCCATACGATGGATCTCTCATCCCTTCATTGGGTGACCGTGGTTTTTTTCTTTCCCACACTAGAAGGTTTTTCCACATAAATTTGGTTGTGTTTTTGTGTGCTTGTTCTTTGGTTTAAGTTCTACTAAATTATTTCCTAACAGATTCACACAAAGAGGGAGAAAAATATTTTTTCTGCTGTTTTTGAAACTTGGTTATAATTTGCTTGATTTTGTGATTCTCCCTACAGATTGATTCCTCACCTCTATTTTTTTTTCTTTTTATCTGTGAAAGATAAGCTATCTAGTTGATGTTTGTATTCTTTTTGAATTCCGAGCTGGACTTATGTACATCTTCATACTCCAAGGCCATCTTTTCTATTATCCAACCTGCATGTGGGATTTTGCAGCTTGGTTACATGACAGTTCTGATTAGAGGATTCTGTATGCGTGGATCATGTTTTTTGTTAAATATTGCTTAGATTTATAGGTGTCTTGTTGGCCTATGTTCAAAGGTGCCCAATTCAAGGGAAAAGACCTTGTTCTCATTATTGTTCCATTTGAACCGCTACTTCATATATACTATTAGGATAGAGAGAGAGAGAGATTGGGAGAGGAGAGGAGACCTGATCGCCTAAATGCAAAGCCACTTCTAGTGTGAAGAATTTAACATTAATCATCACCATAGGCTCAGATTGAATACAAAAATAGAGAGAGAGAGAGAGAGAGAGAGAGATGATTGAGACAGAGAGAGATAGAAGATTGAGAGTTGATTGGGAGAGGAGAGAGACGAAGAGGGCGAGAAGAGGAAGAGGTGTGTGGAGGAAAAGTGGAAAACCTTCTCAGCCCGTGTCAATTATGTAGCAGCAATTGCTTAGTCTTTAGTGGCAATTTTAATTGACTTCCACTAAAGACCAATATTTCTAGCTCTGGTCACCAAATAGCCGGTTGAAAAACTACCGCTAGAAATATATTTTTTGTAGTATATTCTTAGTATGATATAGTAAATGTTATTTCTTCTAAAAATATGATTATAATCCTAAAATGATTTAATGTGTAGGCATTAAAACATGTGAAGCTCCTTTACCCAGGATATGATAAGAAAGAGGTGGCTAGAGGTATACTTATTAGTAAAGATCCTAAAAAGGTGGTGGGTGATAAAGCACTTGGTCATGGATGGTGTGAGATATCCTTAAAATCAATAATGATTAATGGCTTAGTTTTGTTAAGGAAATGTGGTAATATGGTAACTCTTGGAGATGCACTTGGATCTTACATCGCATGGGTTAAATCAATGGTAAATGTATAATGCATATAAAATTCTTACATTATTTAATTTATATAGTTAATTATTTACATCAATCTTTATGTGTTCATTTTTGTTGAATTTGACAGACCAAAGTTTATGATGCGATGAGAATAATTTTGTCAATTTTCTTTTCTCTTTTGGTGATGAAAAAAATTATTAAATGAGTATATTGAACAAGGACTATTATGGATATATTGTGTAAATGTGTAGAGGTTTTATTTGTAAAAACCCCTCTTATCATACAGTAACAGGTGAAACTATTTTTTTTTTATTTTTTTATTTTTGTAATGGCATTCATTTGAAATTCAAATGAGAACTACACTTTTAGCAACAGTTCGATGAAACCGTGGCTAAACGTTCCATACAGTTGCACTTTTGGCAATAGTTATATTTTGTAACGATTATTCTACAACATCCCTTTTTGACACTAACCATTGCTATAAGAATTTTATAGCAACCATTAATGTAAAAACCATGGTAATTTAAATGAATTATTAATACTTTAAGTGACGATTTTATCTAAAACCGTTGCTATCAGGGGCGGAGCCATAGGGCGCCAACCATTGAAGTAGAGAGTGGGCGGGAGGAGGGAAGGGAAAATTTATATAGAAAGTGAAGATTTTCTGAACCATGGGGGGGACATGGCTACCTTGGGTCCCCATTGGCTCCGTTCCTGGTTGCTATCTCTACTTGTTCATCAATATTTGCTATAGATATTTGTAGCCACGACCAAAACCGTTGCTATCTCTACTTGTTCATCAATGGCATTCATTTGAAAATCAAATGAGAACTACAATGTAAGCAACAGTTTGATGAAACCGTTGCTAAAAGTTCCATACAGTTGCGGTTTTGGCAATAGTTATATTTTGTAACATTCTACAACATCCGTTTTTGACACTAACCGTTGCTATAAGATTTTTATAGCAACCATTAATGTAAAAAACCATGGTAATTTAAATGAATTGTTAATACTTTAAGTGACAATTTTATCTAAAACCATTGCTATCAGGGACAGAGCCATAGGGCGCCAACCATTGAAGTAGAGAGGGGAGGGGGAGGGGGGGGGCAGGGGGAGGGGAAAATTTATATAGAAAGTTAAGATTTTCTGAACCATAGGGGGAGACATGGCTACCCTGGGTCCCCCCTGGCTCCGTTCCTGGTTGTTATCTCTACTTGTTCATCAATATTGCATATTTTATAGCCACGGCTAAAACCATTGCTATAGATATTTGTAGTCATGACCAAAACCGTTGCTATAGATACATGTAGCAACGGTACAATATAAGTCCGTTGCAATAAATTTTTTTATTAGCAACGGTTCAAACCATGGCTATACATATATTTTTAGCCACGGCGTACAATATCCGTGGCTATAGGTTTTAGCCATGCCAATATCTGCCATCGAGAAAAAACCATGGCTAAACCATTGCTCTATCCATTAGCAACAGTTTTTTGTGTCTTTTTGCAATGGTTTTATCCGTTTCAAAAGTTGATTTTTCCTGTAGTATATTCCTTATTAATATACATACATACACACATAACTCCCGCTCTCTCTCATTAAATGCCAACTGAGGGCTGGCTCAATTGGTATGTTAGCCAATTCTTTCTAACATGGATGCGAATTCAATTCCTCCAACCACTACTTTGGGTAAGGGGTTATTTGGGTGGTGCGTATCACCAAATACCAAAAATATTCTCTCGTTAAATATTGTATTTAATTTTTTTCTTACCAATAAATTCTACTAAAATCTATATCCAATATTTTTTTATATAAAGCCTATATTTTTTTTGAGACCAACTAAAAATAAAACTGTCCTTTCATCCAAGTGAGAAGAAATTCAAAATTTTCAGATGAAATGGGTCTAGAATTTGGGCGTATCTCTAATACCTTTTATCATATTAAATGGTTTATTACTTAAAATAGTCTTGAACTATTTGAGAATTAGTTAAAGTTGTCCTAAGGTAGTAAGATATGATGTAATATGACACATATTACCCTTCCATTACTTGGCCATCACATTCCATTTACATGGGATATCATGTGACACTTTTAATTTTTGAAAACCCAATTTTGTTCTCAACACCAACCTTGCCCATTTCAGAGGTTGCCCATGAAATTTTCTAGAACTAGAGTAGCGGCGATATTCCTCTTCCCTCTCTTTTCTCCCAATTTTCTTTATCTGCTTCCCCATCCTTTTTATGGAGCTCATGGCCAAAGAGAAAGATAATAGGACTATGTTCCTTTTCCAATCATGCCCATGAAGAATTTTTTTTTAAGACTGAGCTCCCTCAATCTCCCGGCCCTAGTTGTTGTCGTTTTTGGAGGAACGTCATCGTCGCATGAATCTCATCCTTGATGATCTCATGTACATCCTCGATTGACTTCAAGCTTCCCTTTTCCTCTCAAGTGTCCACAAAAAGATCAAGATTGCCTATGTGAAAATCTGGAACGATGGCTAGTGGTCGAGTTATGGTTGAGCTAGCTTTGAATGCTACGCGGCTGCCCTATTCCCTCGGCCATGTCAGTGCCGCATCACCTCCATGGCCCAACTTGTCTTTGTGGCTATGTCCACACTGTGACACCTTCATGGCCCCACTTTATCCTTTCATCCATGACAGCATCATGTCATGAGGATAAGTACAACCAAGACAGGAGAGTGGATAGGGATAACTCTACTAGGGATTAGGTCTTATCTCAAAGACCTTGGCAGTTAACTTGATCATCCCAACATCCCTGGAAACCTCATCCGACCAAGACATGGATCTTCAACTACAAAAGGTATCTCTTGCTTAAAGTAAAAGATCCGATAACTATCATATCGTTACTCTGCTTGAACTAGCATGCTCTCTAGTTGCTCGGCCCAACCACCTACAACTTTCTACTGACTTGAGCGTCGGAGTGCCTACTCGGGGAAAACCCCTTAGGCTTCTGACCTTTTCTTGGTTTCAGATTTAATTGCGCAAATTCATCATAGTGTATGCCCTTAGTTCCAATCAGATTGATATGCTTGATGACATTTATTGTAAATGAATAAAAGTACATAATTGATTCATGTGTTTTTGATATGTTTTTATGTAATACCCTTAAATTGGACATTTATGAGACTCGTGTTAGTTTAGAATCTTCATAGCCGCTAGATAGATCTGGGAAGATTTATCCTGCCAAGGCTAACACTGATGTACCGTCAAGTTGGTTAGGGTGGCTTGTCTCAGTTACCAGGGTGAGACTTGAGGTACATGTAGTGTGGGTTTTCTTGAAACCCTGAACTAGACCAAATTCCAGAATTACCTTGGACCTTGGAAACAGATGGATAAAACTATAATGTTACACCTGACCCCTAGGCTCGATTATGGTACTGTACTATGTTTTGGATTGGACAGTCTTTGATATGCCAATCAATGAGATCCTTAGAGGGGACAAAACCTGGGTATGTTGGGACAGTCCGAGAGTTCACCTGAGTGGGTGATCATAGTGAGCAAAGAGTGTAGCACTGTTCCTTGTAGCCAAAGGAGGTGGATACACTCTCTCTGATGGAAACCTAAACTATTGGTAATTGATTTCAAATGTTGAGATTTGTTTTGCAAAATATATTTATATAGAGATATACATATATATATTATGGTTTCAAAATGTTTGCAAAATGTTTTAATTCCCGGGATCTATGTGAACAAAGAGTGTAACACTGTTCCTTGTAGCCAAGGGAGAGGTCATCTCTTGTCAGGTAGTATTTGATCATTATGGGATGAGAGGTTAAGTGTAAAACCATTGAGGGTAATACCTGATGGGCTAATCTTGCATTTACCCATAGTCCTTGGGTTTTCATAAAGTGACTGGACCTAGGGACCCTTTACTGTAAATGTTGGGTCCATTAAGAGCACATGGAGATGGACTTAAGGGTTCATTGTCTTTTACAATGAACCCATGTGGTTGATGTGTAGATCAATGTAAGGGTCCCATGCCATACAAAAAGAGCCAACTGGGCAGCTGGTTAAAGGTGTAAGTGAGTACATAGGCTTAATGGGCCTAAAGCCCATTTTGAAATTGGGCTTAAATTGGTTAATTAAAAGGAGGCAAGAATTGATTTACAATCTGATTAGGATTAACTGAAACGATAAGATAAGTCTTATCCATTTAAGAGTCCAGATCCAAATATTAGATTTGGATCAAAAAATTCTCTTCTAATTAGATTAGGAGGATGATCCAAAGAAGATTATAATTTGGGGGTGAATTCCTCAGTTTTACACACAACAATCTATAGAATTCTCCCCTTGTTCTTGCTATCCCTACTCAGTTCGATCTCCACCTATGGAATTGATCAAGAAGAGTTCTTGATATTGTTTCTTGGCTGAAGAAACAATCTGAAGTCATGCTCACCAGCCCTTTACTCTATTCTTGCTAAAGAATTTGGTTTTTGTTAAAGAGTTGCCATGGTGATCTTGTTTCATTACACACTGTGTCATTTTCAGTGGAAACGGGTTTTCGTTTTCTCCTTGGGCGTGAATACCTTCATTGGGAGCTACTGCTACTTCGTATTAGGTATATCCCTCTCCTCCCTTTGGTTTCAGATCTTGTTCGGTTTTGTTTCAAGAATGATCATTGAAAATGCAGTTTTCTAAAATAGAGAATGCGATTCCTAGACGGGAGAGAGAGAAATTTTTGAAAATTTGCCGAACCTTCCTTTAGTGTTTGGCCATCCATATGATGGATCTCTCATCCCTTCACCTTCCACCTTGACTCCACCCAGTTGGCAAGGATTATCTGACTATGACCTCGGTTCTTGCACTACCTAGGATCAAGCAGCATCAGATTGATGCCATCTATGGAAAACACACGAAAATCCTTTCCAAAACCCTTTTATTTTTTGCACAATTAAGAACTGATCAAGATGCCGAGAAATAACTGTGAGCGTTCAACAGGATAATCCCCATCTCGGAAATCCCACTCTCATAGTCGTCCCTTCCTAGTTCCAAGCGATGCAAGAAAAGGACAACAAGATCTTGGCAATGGTGCAGTCATTGGGATCTATGGCACCACCCACTCGGACCATCCCCCCTCTTGCCCTGATGTGTATGAAGGTCGATCCTCACCTCGATGACCCCAAAACGCGTTGATCGGACAAGGACGGGGGGTGCGACCTGATCAAGAAATGCAAGATACCACAAGAAGATCAGTTTCATATGCCCAGTCCCGCGAGCTTGATAACTGCAGTAAAACCCACCAGTGTACACGGATCCCAGCGAAAGAAAGGCTTGGTAAATGGACATTGTATCAACTAGTCTCCATTGTCGAGTCTAGTTCAGTCAAGGACCACCCAACACAGCCCAAGAAGGAAAGAGCAGCATACGCCACAACTCCAGACGACAGAGATGCGGAAATCCAAGAACTCCGGCAATGCTTGACCAAGTTGGGGCATAGCCAAGCCTAGAGGAGTGTGGCGCCATCCATAGTCCAACCGGTGCAACCAAGCGGACAGCCCACCAAGGAGCCACCCTTCATCCAAGAGATCGTGGACAAGTTCCCCCTACAAGATGGAAGGCGTCGCAATTCAAAAAGTGCGATGGGAATATCGACCCTGGTGACCATATCGAAGCACTCAAAGCTCTGATGATGCTACATGGTTCATCTGAAGGCCTGATGTGCAAGGCTTTCATAGCATCTCTCAAAGGTCTGGCCTTGATATGGTATTCGTCCCTTCCCCCGTGCTCCATAGCATCATGGGAGCAACTAGAGAACTAGTTTTTGGCTCAACTCACAACAAGCCAAAAGCACTTGAAAACTATGGCCAGAATCAGGTGTGGTAGAGGAAGGGAGAACCCCTCAAAGATTACTTGGCCAAATTCAACACTAAGGCATTGCAGGTTCGGAACCTTAACCACTCAGTAGCTGTCACAACCATTCAGCATGATCTACGGCCTTTTCCATTCAACTTCAACATCTCTAAGAACACCCCTCAAACCATAACTGCGCTAATGAGTCACGCCTAGAAGTATATCAATGCGGAGGAATCACAAACATAGCTAAAAGAAAAGGAAGAGAGGCCCGACAAAAAGAGAAGGGACATCAAGGATTGCAGGATAGAGAGGGTGGACAGAGATCACAAGAGACAGGACTACCAGACCAACTGCAGACCAAGGACTCCTCCACCAACCTACAGAAACTTCATGCCACTGAATACACCATGGTCTAAAGTTTTGATGCAGATTCGTGACCGTAGATACCGGTGGCCCGAGAAGATGAAGACCCAAGGCAACAAAAGGAACCCTGACAAATATTGTGAGTTCCACCACGACCACAACATGGACAACTGCTACGACCTGCGCAACCACGTTGAGGACTTGATTAGGCGAGGGTACCTCGGTGGGTTCATCAACAAAGACAAGAAGCCAGTAGAAGAAGAACTGCGCCCAGGAAATAGACTGCCACCTCGGGCCCCCTCAGTCGGTGTCATTGCCATAATATCAGGAGGGATCACCACCAGAGGAGAAATCAGCTCAAGCCACAAAAAGTATGCATGGCTACTCAAGATCGATGACAGAGGTCCAAAGAAAAGATGCGAAGACCCGATCACTTTCATAGAAGATGACCTTCGGGTGGTCCAGACCCTACATGATGACGCCCTGCTGATCACTACCGAGGTGGCCAATTTTGAAGTGCGGTGCATCCTAGTCCAAACAGGTAGCTTGGCAGACGTTCTCTTCAAAGACGCGTTCAACAGAAACTGCCTCATCCCTGTCAACACTCCCCTAATGGGCTTCTCCGGGGAGTCGTTCATGCCAACCGGGAGGATCACTCTCCTCCTTCTGATCGAAGACAGCGACATCACCACAATGGCCATGGTCGACTTCATTGTTGTCCGTTGCTCATCCTTGTATAACGCTATCCTTGGCCGGCCAACCTTGAGCACTCTATGGGCCTCGATTTCTATGTTACATCTCACAACGAAATTCCTGACCTAGTACGGTGTGGGAGTAGCACATGGAGACCAAAGGGCTGCATTACAGTTCTACTTAACCTCCTACTGAGGACAACGCCCTACCGCAGAAACACTAACAACCGAAAGCATAGATCTACAGGATGACATGAAGACACAACACGACCAACCTATCAAAGACCTCATCCAAGTGCCGCTCTCTGAAGAAGACCCCAAAAATACGGTCTAGGTCGGCTCTCTCTTGGGAGACCATCTTCAGGACGAGTTAGTACAGATGCTAAGGGACCACGCCACGTGTTCGCTTGGTCGGTGGTGGATATGTTGGGGATTTACCCCAAGATCATCACCCACCACTTAAACGCCAACCCACGCTACTGACCCATCAAGCAAAAGAAGAGAAGCTTTGTCGTAGAACAGTGGCAGGTGATCATTGACGAAGACCAAAAGTTGCTCGACGCTGACTTCACTTGAGAAGTAAGGTACCTGGACTGGCTGGCCAATGTGGTAATGGTGAAGAAGGCCAATGGGAAATTGAGGATCTGCATTGACTTCATCGACTAGCTTGTCGATGCGACGACAAGGCATGAACTCCTAAGATTCATGGATGCGTTCTCAGGCTATAATCAGATTCAGATACACCTAGATGACCAAGAGAAAACCGCCTTCATCACTGACCATAGATTGTATTGCTACAAGGTTATGTCTTTTAGCCTCAAGAACACTGGTGCCACTTATCAACAGCAAGTAAATGAAGTCTTCTAGGAATCGGCTCAGCCAAAATGTTGAAGTGTATGTTGATGACATGCTCATAAAAAGAAAGAAGGCCGAACACCACCTGGCTGACCTTAAAGAAGTTTTCGGCACCCTCAGGATGTATAGAATGAAGTTGAACCCAACCAAATGAGCCTTCGAGGTCAGCTTCAACAAATTCTTGGGATTTATTGTTACGTAGAGAGGAATTGAAGCTAATCTAGAAAAAAATCCAGGCCATCCTTGACATGCAGCCACCTCGGACACACAAAGAAGTGCACCGCCTCACCAGATGAATAGCCACCCTCAGCAAATTCATGTCCAAATCAGCGGACCAGTGTTTGCCCTTCTTCAAGGCCCTCAAACACATGAAGAACTTCCAATGGACTGACGAGTGTGAATGGTCCTTTTAGGATCTAAAGAGATACTTAAGCTCACCGCCTCTCCTTACAAAACTGAGCCTAGGGGACGAGTTGTTGCTCTACTTCTCGACCAAGGATGAGGTCGTCAGCTCGGTACTGTTCAAGGAGGAAGACCGGGTATAGAGACTGATCCACTACACCAACAAAGTTCTTAGTGACTTAGAAACCTGATACACCAACTTAGAAAAGGTGGCCTTGGCGTTAGTCACCTTGGCAAGGAAGCTCAGACCATACTTCCAAGCTCACAATGTTCAGGTGCTTATCGACCAGCCCCTCAAGAAAGTACTCCAGAGGCCGGAAGCATCTGACTGCCTAGTTAAGTGGAGTGTGGAGCTAAGTGAATTTGACATTGACTATGTTCCTTGGCCTACCATCAAAGCCCAATCCTTGGCTGATTTTCTCGCATAATGTACCTTCACCACACAGGACCCGGCCCCAACACCGCAGATTTGGACTCTCTATGTAGACAGTTCATCCAACAGATAAGGCAGCCTAGACAACATGGTACTAGAGCACACCCACAGGTTGGAGTTGAAAACCTTCAACAATGAAGCTGAGTATTAAGCCCTAATCGCCAAACTTTGACTTCCCCTAGACCTCGGAGCCCAATGAGTCGAAGCTTTCAGTGACTCCCAGCTGGTAGTCAACCACATCCACAACCAATTCGAGACGTGGACCCCCACCATGGTGAGCTACTTACAGAAGGTGCAAGAGCTCATACAACGACTTGAGCAGTTTAATATTCAACAAATTCCCTGAGTTGAAAACATCTAAGCTGATGCACTATCAAAGTTAGCCAATTCACCATAGACCAACCTTGACTCGACAATGCGGACGGACACCTTGGCCTAGCCAAATATTGCACTGACAACCCTCATTATCCTCCCTATTCAGCATGGCCCATCTTGGATGGACCTCATCATACAGTACCTCTGGGATGGCATACTTCTAGAAGACCAAATGAAGGCCAAGAGACTTGTGCACAGATCAACTCGGTATTGCCTCATCTAGGGATAACTCTACCGCCGCTCACACACTCTCCCTAACCTAAGTTGTCTTCCACCCTCTAAGGTCGAATATGTTTTAGACAGTCTTGTATGCCCTTAGCTTCAATCAGAATGATGATGTACTTTATGAGTTTATTGTAAATGAATAAAAGTGCATATTTGATTCATGTTCCCTTGGTATGTTTCTATGCAGTGCCCTTAAACTGGACACTTAATGAGACTCATGCTAGTTTAGAATGTTCACAGCCAGTGGGTCGGTCTAGGGACCTATCCTGACAAGGCTGACACTGTGGTGCCACCAAGTCGGTTGGGGTGGCCTGTCTCAGCTGCCAGGGTGAGACCCTAGGTACATATAGTGTAGGATTAATTGAATCTTTGAACCAGACCAGATTTTCAGTATTGCCCTGGACCTTGGAGATTGATGGGTAAAACTGGAAAATTACACCCGACCCCTAGACTCGATTATGATATTGTACTACGTATCGGATTGGGCTATCTTTGATGTACCAATCACTGAGATCCTTAGCGGGGTCAAAACCTGGGTATGTTGAGATAGTCTGAGAATTCATCTGAGTGGGTGATCATAGTGATAGGATCAGCCCCTTTGTTGGACAAAGGTAATGATCGGGGATGTACTCTTACTGATGGAAACCAAGACTACCGGCAGCCGATTTCAATCGTTGATATTTGTTTTGCAAAGCATATTTTATATAAGATACACAAGTATATATATTATGGTTTCTAAAAGGTTCGCAAAAAGGTTTTAATTCCCGGGATCCATATAAGTAGAGAGTGCAACACTTCCTTGCAGCCGAGGGAGAGGTCATCTCTTGTCGGGCAGTGTATGATCATTATGGGCTGAGAGGTTAAGTGTAAGACCATTGAGGATAATACCTGATGGGCTAATCTTGCATCTACCCACAGTCCATGGGTGTTACAAGGTGGCTTGGCCCAGGGACCACATAGGGTAAGTGTTGGGCCCATAGAGCCCATTTGATGGGTTTCAGGGGGTGCACTATCCATAACAGTGTATTCGGCAAAGCCTTGTAACAAAGGCTGGGCCGGACCCATGTGGCTGATGTGTAGATCAATGCTTGGGTCCCACACCATACAAGGAAGCCCAACTGGGAAGCAGTTAGGAAGGTTAAGTGAGTACATAAGCTTAATGGGCCTAAAGCCCATTTCAAACTTGACTATTTGATTAGTTAAACATGGGGCGAATTCTGAGATGGATTAGCAGATAGGATAGGGTCTTAACCCTATCCACTCAGAGAGTCCAGATCTGAATGTGATTCAGATCTAGAAACCTCCTAATGAGATTAGGAGAAGGCTAATCTAATCTGCAGATGAGATAAGGGTTTATCCTTATCACCTGAAGGGATGTCTGATCCAAATCAGATTTGGATCAGCAAGTCCTAATTGGATTAGGAGCTGATCCTTTGGATTAACAAAAGGAGGAGGGGGCGGTAGCCTTTAGAAGAATGAGATATTCACATCCTCTTGAGTGCTGAAATCACAGAAGAAAGAATTAAGCATCCATGCAGAATTCTTTCTTGTCGCCTCCCTGTTCTTGCCGCCCCTGTTTTCTAGTTCGATCTCCAGTTGTGGGAAAAGTCAAGACTCGATCTTGACATCAGTTCTTTGAGAAAGAATTGATAGGAAGCTGTGCTCACATGCCATCCTATTGATTCTTGCGAAGGACAGAGTTCTTGGAGAAGAACACTGCTGATTCTGCTCCATCCTACACTGCGCCATCTTCAGTGGGAGTAGTCTTTGGATCCTTCCTTGGGCGTGAACACCTTCGTTGGAGGATACTATTTCTCTGTATCAGGTATAATCTTCTCCTCCTTTTGGTTCAGATCTGGTTCAGTTTATGGTACAAGAATGATCATTGAAAATATGATTTTCTAAATAGGGAATGCGATTCCCAATTGAAGGGAGAGAAAAATTTTTGAAATTCGCCCCCTTATTCCACAATCTTTGGGTGTCCACACGATGTATTTCTCATCCCTTCAATATGTCCTAGGGAGATACATGAGGGTATCTATGGAGATCACCTCGACACCCAAACCTTGTCCCACAAGGCACTTCGACAAGGATACTTTTGGCCGACCATGAAGCAGGATGCAACTTGGCTTATCAGAAAGTGCAACAAATATCAGAGGCATTCCAATCTCCATCATCAGTCAGTAATCCCCTTGAAACCGATCATTAGCCCATGGCCCTTTACATAGTGGGGAATGGATATCGTCAGCCCTTTTCCCACCGCAGTCGCACAAAAAAAGTTCCTCCTAGTGGCAGTGGACTACTTCACCAAATGAGTAGAAGCCAAAGCCATAGCACATATTACTGCACATAATACCCAAAACTTCTTCTAGCAAGGTATTGTCTGTCAGTTTGGCATTGCTTGGGTTCTTATCACGGATAATAGAGCATAGTTCACTAACTACAAGTTTGAAGCCCTCTATGCCAGCCTAGGGATCAATCACCAGACTACGGCCATGCACTGACCTTAGAGTAATGGGCAGACCGAAGTAACCAACTGAACCCTACTACACGGCCTAAAAATCAAACTTGACCAGGCCAAGGGAAGGTAGTTGTGGAGTTGCCTAGTATCCTCTGGGCCTAAGACTACTCCACGAACAACTACCAGAAAAATGCCCTTCAGCCTAGCCTATGGGACTGAAGCCATGATACCCATAGAAATAGGCTCACCGACACTTTGGATCGAGTTCTACGACAAGGAGTAGAACAATGAAGACCTCCGTGCAGAATTATACCTAGTGGAAGAAGCATGGAACCAAGCATACATCAGGATTGCAGCACAGTAGCAAAGGATGGCCAAATACTATGACTCTAAGGTCCAAAGAAGGGAATTCAAAGCCGGCAATCTTATTCTCCACAAAGTCATAGTGCCCACACCAGGAGAAGGAAAAGCTTAGACCCAAATAGGAAGAGGGAAGAGACCATCCACAAGTTAAAGGACCACATCCATGATCTCAAAGAGGCGTGGGAGGTGCTGAAAAAGGGGCTTGAGGAGGTTGAGGCGAAGAGAGCTTGGATGAAGGAGGAGGGTGTCACCGAGTATAGAGCTTCAGAGGCTCATCAGAACAAGATAGATGACTAGCAAAATGAAAAACAAACTTCCCTATTTTTAATAAACATGAATCAGATCCTCTAACTCTCATGGTTGTACCTTTCGGTGTGCTCCCCTTTCATCCATCATGGGTGGGTTTAAATCTGGAATAGGGGTCTGCAAAACAGAGGGTAACGGTCTCTTATTAGAAATCGGCAACATAATATAATGAGCATTACCTTGTCTTGGCTTGCACTCTTCCTGACCGGCCTCCAAATAGTTCAACGCCTCCATAACTTCCTCCTCCAAGACCTACATGTTTATACAAGAATTAAGAATGCAGCTTTCTAAGGGATCATTTAATTTAGATGCGTTAATTTCAGCTACCCAAACATTAATGCAGTCGATTGCATATGTTTCATATTCCATTGTGTTGGGATATTTCATGGTTTTAAATACATTAAACACCACTTCTTCACCATTGATTCTAAGAGTAAGTAGAGCTTTCTGTACATCAATTAAAGTATTACCAGTAGCAAGAAAGGGTCTCTCTAGAATCAAAGGCATTGTCCTATCTTCCTCCATATCCAACACAATAAAATCAACAGGAATAATGAAATTACCCACTTTGATTAAAACATCTTCTACTATTCCCCTAGGATATTTAATGCTTCTATCAGCTAATTGCAGGGTAATAGTTGTAGATGTTAGTTCATGCAATCCAAGTTTTTCAAAAATAGAATAAGGCATTAAATTTATACTAGCACCTAAGTCACATAAAGATTTTTCAAATTCAGTATTCCCTATGGTGCAAGGTATAGAAAAACTCCCTAAATCATTAAGCTTTGGGGGCAATTTATTTTGAAGAATGGCTGAGCACTCTTTGTTTAATTTCACCATCTCACATTCTTCCCATTTCTTTTTATTTGACATCACCTCCTTAAAAAATTTGGCATATTTTGGCATCTGTTGAAGGGATGAGATATCCATCGTATGGACACCCGAATCTTGTGGAATAGAATGGGAGAATTTTCAAAAATTTCTCTCTATCCTACTGAGAATCGTATTCCCTATTTTAGAAAAATCATATTTTTCAATGATCAATTTTGAAGCAAGAACCGAACCAGATCTAAACCAAAGAAGTAGAAGAGGGATATACCTGATATGGAAAAATAATATTTCCCAATGGAGGTGTTCACGCCCAAGGAAGGAACAAAAAACTGCTCCCACTGAAAATGGCGTAGTGTAGGATGGAGCAGAGTCAGTAGTGTTGTTCTCAAGAACCTGATCCTTTGCAAGAATTAGCAGGACAGCACGTGAGTACAGCTTCCTATCAGCCCCTTCACAAGAAACTGATATCAAGATCCAATCTTGATTTCTCCTACTAAACTAGAGATCGAACTGGCAGGTGAGGCGGCAACAAAAAAGAATTTCGCAGGTTGCTAGATTCTTTCTTCTGTGATTTCAGCTCTGAAGATGATGTTAATATGTGTCTACTAAAGGCCGTCGCCCCTCCTCCTTTTATAAGCTTAAAGGGATTAGCTCCTAATCTCATTAAGAGTTGCTGATCCAAATCATATTTGGATCAGAATTCCCTTTAAGTGATAAGGGTGAACCCTTATCTTATCTGCAGATTGGATTAGCCTTCTCCTAATCTCATTAGGAGGTTTCTAGATTTGAATCTCATTTAGATCTGGACTCTCTGAGTGGATAGGGTAAAGACCCAATCTTATCTACTAATCCAATCTTAGAATTCGCCCCTTAACTGATCAAATCAGTCCAGTTCAAAATGGGCTTTAAGCCCAATAAGGTCATGTGCTCACTTAGCCTTCCAAACTGTTGCCCAGTTGGTCTTTCTTGTATGGCATGGGACCCAAACATTGATCTACACATCAGCCACATGGGTTCAGCCCAACCTTTGTTACAAGGCCTAACCGAATACACTGTTATGGACAGTGCTGAAAGAATGGTAGGATCCATCTAATGGACGTCATGAAGGGTGCGGAATGGGTGGGCGAATTTCAAAAAAAAATTCCTACATTCTTTCAACTGGGAATCATATTCCCTAAATTTAGAATACATTATTCAAGGATTCTACTTGAACCATAACCAAACCAGATCTAAACCAAAAGGAAACATGAAGGATTATACCTTATCCAGAGAAACAATATCTTCCAAAGTTGGTGTTCACGCCCAAAAAATAAACCAAGATCCGCTCCTACTGAAGATGACACATCTGTGGATGGAACGGAACCAGCAGGGTGCGTCCTACACACTGGATTCTTCGCAAGAACCCTCTGGAAACCTTGAACACCGAATCCTTTTGTCTTTCTTGCAAGACTGTTGTCAAGAACTGATTTCTTGACTTCCTGTTGCTGCAAAGATCCAATCTTCCAACAGGGAATGGTGGCTACTAGAGGAGGAGAAGTCCAGGGACGAAGAGGGTAGAACTGTCTCTTCTCTCTAGAGTCTGTGAGAGATCAAATCTCAATTCGCAGGATGTGATTTTTGCTTACACAAACCCCTAGTTCAAAATCTGATATTTCTGCTAGGGTTTTCTCCTCTTTCTTCTTGATTAAGAAACCTCCCAATATTTTTGGGAGTTATCCCAATCCAAATCAGTATTTTGATAGTGGTTAATATTAATCCAATCTGCAGATTAAGTTAGTTAACTCCTGATCTTATCAGGAGGTTACCAGATTCAAATCTAATTTGAATTTGGTCTCTTAGAGTGGATAAGGTTAAAGACCCAATCCTTTTACTAACATTAATCTCAGGTTCGCCCCATGAACAGGTGATCATATCAGCCTAGTTCGAAATGGGCTTTTGGCCCATTAAGTGTTCAGTGTTTAACCAGTTTCCAATCTATTGCCCAGTTGGGCTTCTTTGTATGGCGTGGGACCCAAGCATTGATCTACATACCAGCCACATGGTGATGTGTGGCTCATTGTGACACTAGCAAGTGCACTAGCCGTTCAAGTAATAAAGTAGTGAGTGAAGTATCGTTCCCACGAGGATTTAGGAAACAATTACCAATACTAAATTGAGCACTTCTTATCTGATCAACAAATAAATCAAAACTTTAATGAAAGCTAAAAAAATCCTAAATTAAAATCTATCTAAATCATTGGCCCAATTGCCTTCAAATCAGGTTAGAAGAGTAAGCAGTAAATGTCAATCTCTGAATTCAGCAATCTATCAGTTTGGATCAATCGAATAAATCATGATTGAGCCTTGGTTTGGTGAAACCCCAAGGTCATGAACAGCCTCTCTCAAGCGCATGTTCATCCTATGCATGAGTGACGGTTCTTCTATCTCTAGCAAGAATCTAATCCCCATGCATGCATTTCTTCAAACACTTCTAAGGCATCAATTCAAATCTGAATTGATCACCAACTGAATTGTGCAAGTTATCTCTAACCTTGCACTCAATTCAGTTCTTGAATAGTAGATCTGAATTCCTAGAGTCTCTCTCAAGCACTCTAGGAATTCCAAGCTGTAGATTAATTCGGCCAATCTGAAAATTGCAGATCTGAATTCTCTTTCAAGCAATTCAGATCTTGCAATCTCAGATCTGAGAATTCAGATCTGAGTTTTGAAGGTTAGTTGGCCGAATTGATCTGCAATAACACCCTTATTCAAGAAACTTCAAGTACAATCCATGATCATTTGAATGAATCAAAAAGAATTAGATTGCTGAACTGAAATTTTACAAGCTGAAATACATCAAGGAAGAATGGAAACAAGGAGAAAGAAGAAAGAAAATATAACTAAGAAACTGAATTCAAATTAAAAGAGAATGAAACTACAAATGATTTATTACAAAAGATCTTTGAATCACAAACCCTCAATTCGAACTCACCTTCTTCTTCTAGCTTGCTTGTCTTGAACTTCCTTCAACCCTTCTTCTTCTTCTTCCTTGCGCCTAGCCTTCTTCTCTTCTCTTCTCTCAAGGTGGCCGAACCTCTAAGAGTGGGAGAGCCTTCCTCTCAAGCAATTGAACAATTTTCTCCCCTCCTAGAGGCCTCCTTATATAGTTTTTCAAGGGGGCTCTTGCCCCTTCTTGAAGCCTCTAGAATGGGGTGTATTACACCCCTCATGAACCTTCTAGAGTGCTCCCTCCTCTTCAAGAAACACCTAGAAGTTGCCGCCCCTAGCTCCCTTTGGGCTGCTATTTGGGCTACAACTTAGCTTGCTTTTGAGCTCATGTGGGCTACACTCTAGGCTGTTATTTGGGCTAAAAATGGGCTGGGCCGAAATTTCCTTCTTGCTAGGCTTCTTCCCTTGGATTTTCCAAAGAGTTTCACTTGCTCTTCTTGGGCCGAATGAAATTCTCTTGCTCTCATGGCTGGGCCGGGCTGAACTTGATAAATTTTGGGTTTTCTTTTCCTTGCTTTTGCCTTCTTTTTGTTGATTTGGCTCCCCCTGAAATCTTTCTTGCAATCAAGCTAAATTAAGGCAAAAATTAATAAAACCGGCATAAAAATCCATTCTAAAGTCCTCAAAAATTATAGATAAATTGTAAGTTCATCACATGGTTTGGCTCAGCCTTTATTACAAGGCCCAGCCGAATTCACTAAAAGACTCAGTGACCCCCTTGAGTCCATCTCATGGACCCTATGGGCCTAACACTTACATTAAGTGGTACCTGGGCCAAGCCATCTTATAAAAACCTAGGGACTGTGGGCAGGTGCAAGATTAGTCCATCAGGTATTATCCTAAATGGTCTTACACTTAACCTTTCAGCCCTTAATGATCAAGCACTGCCTGATAAGAGAAGACCTCTCTCACGGCTGCAAGGAATAGTGCCACACTCTCTATTCACATGGATCCCGGGAATTAACGTGTGCAGGACAACCCCAAACCTTCAAGTGTCTCACACTTGGCTTCCTTCTGGTCCATAGTTCATATGGAGTTTTCAGAACTGGTTTGGTTGGAACCCGATTCAGCACGTAGATAGCAGTCTCTAATGCATATCCCCAAAAGGATGTGGGTAATTCTGAGCGTACGAGAAGTGACCGGACCATGTCCAACAAGGTCCTATTCCTCCTCTTTGAAACACTGTTGAGTTGTGGTGTAGCAGGAGGAGCTAGTTGTGACATTATCCCATTGTCCTTTAAGTAGTCCCTGAATTCGTCAGAGAGATACTCGACACCTCGATCCGATCGAAGGGCCTTAACTTCTCTCCCTAACTATTTCTCGACTTCCTGTCTAAACTCTTTGAACTTTTCAAATGATTCAAACTTATGTCTCATTAGGTACACGTAACCGTATCGTGAAAAATCATCTGTAAAGGTGATGAAGTACACGTGTTGATTCCGTGTCCTAACACTCAGGGGACCACATACATCATTATGTATTAGATCAAGTGTGCCTCCAGATCTTTCAGGCTTACCGTCAAATGGCCGCTTAGTCATCTTACCTTGAAGGACCATCCTTTACTAGTCTTGTGATTCGGTCAACACCGATATGGCCAAGTCAGTAATGCCAGAGGCACGTGGGATTAATTGTATCACGATTCATTTTCTTGGGATTTTCGACTGGCGTAGTTTCGGTTAGGTTAGTTTCTAGAGAAGGATGTAGAACATAGAGACCATTCTCCAGTTCCCCGCATGCAATGAATTTGTTATTCCGTTTAACAGTAATCATATTACTAAAATAAACAGTATATCCATCAGCACACAATTTAGAAACAGAAATTAAATTTCTTCTCAAGTTCTGTACATAAAGACAATCTTTAAGTACAAGGACTCCTCTCTAAAAACTAATTCTACGGTTTCTATCGCCGCAGCTGCAACACTTGTTGTCGATCCCAAGAATAGTGTCACTTCACCATCACTTAATCTTCTACTAACTTTGAACCCCTGTAGTGGGTTACACGCATGAGTTGAAGCCCCGGAGTCAACACACCAGGACATAGAAGTAACTAACATATTAGTTTCTATGACACAAGTTTCGATGCTACCTTTCTTAGATTTCAGGTAGGTAGGACAGTTCCTCTTCCAGTGGCCGGTCTGTTTGTAGAAGTGACAGACATCAGATGCCTTGTTCTTCTTCTGCTTCTTGGGTTTGACAGCTTTCTTCTGGGGTTTCTTTGCCTTTCTCCTTTTCTTGCCCGATTTGTTAGCTTCAGCAAGCATAACCACAAGCTCATCATTCTTTAAAAGATCTTCGGCCCTCTGCAACATATTGCTGAGTTCCTGGACGCTGACATTCAGCTTATTCATATTGTAGTTCATAGTGAACGCATTGAAGGAAGAGGGCAAAGAATTCAGGATGGCATCCACTTGCGTGCCAAGATCTAGCCCGGATCCAAGAGCTTCAAATTCGTTAATGTATCCCATCATCCGAAGACAATGGTCATGAACTTTCTGCCCCTTGGACATCTGCGCGATCATGAACAATTTCAGGACCTTCTGTCGAATAGAACGATTCTGCTCCTCATACATTGTTCTTAGACTGTCCAATATGTCATTGGCTAGTTCAATCTGATCGAACTGCCTCTGTATTGAGTTGTCTAATGAGGCAATGACAAAGCAGTGGGCTAGGGAGTTCTTATCCTCCCAATCTTGATATTCCCTACTACGGGCCTCAAAAGCCCTATCACCCGGACGTTCTGGGGCAGGATTTTTCACTACCTTATCTAACTTTTCAGAAGTTAGGACCAGCATAAGATTTCTGTACCAGTCGGCATAGTTTGGGCCCTTAAGCTTGTTATCGTCTAGAAGCTTTGCAAATTGACCGTTTGCCATTTTCTGATAAAATAGCAAAGACGTTCACAACCTTAGTTTGATTCCTATTACCTACATAGATATGGCTTTTAATCTATGTTCCATTCCCATTTATTCATCTCTGAGATTTTCCCTCCCTTCTCAGTGACGGAGACGACGGAATGCCTCTGGAAATGTGGGAAATCCCATAGGGTGCATGAAGTCAACTGTTTCAGCTGCATAACCCCACCACCTTTCTATGACGGATCATATCCACTCATCAGATGAGTTTCCCTTTGGCTTCTGTCAGACAAGGTTCAGAGTTGTTTTCAGGTAAAACTTTCTGTCCAGTGAGTGCATACCCATCATATTCAGGTTACGCCAAGGTACCGTGAGAGAGTTCCCATTTTCTGGTGAAGCCCCTCCCACATCGGTCTATGACGCCCCTATCATCTAATGAAACACTCTAACAGATCCAACAGCAAATGGATAACCCAATTTTATGGTGTGTTTCCTCATTACTGATGGACCCATCATTGTGCTAATGACGGAAGGCCTTTAGAGAGTCCATCATATGGATCTCCTTATCACACGCACTCATATTTGCTGGAGGGAACAAAATTACGCCATAGTTCTAATTTAGGTCAAACCAAAGTGGCTCCCACTAACTTTCATAAAGTCAAATTTCTGGTGGGCCTCAATTGGCTAGGGGTTCCGTACGCATCCCTTTTCAGGGTTGTGGGGCCCACCAAGTAGAGAGGGGGTCATTCAATGACCTTAAGGGACACCATGGCAATGATGTGCATTCAGCCATGGTGTGCGCAAGAGCCACTAACAAGTCAACACGGGCCATGTGCTTATGGCCCATGGTCACAGCACATCAAACATCCAAACATCACATGTAAAGGAAGAATTGGTCCAATCAATTAACTACTATAAAGCCCATCGAATAGCCCATTTAAAAAACTTAAAGCATTAACAATTAATGTCTATTAGGTGTATGGGCTGAATAGCAGTTAGCAGTTCGGCCCATACAGTTTTTCTCACAATAATGGGCTTTTGCAGTTTTAACCCTTTAAAACTGGGCTTTACAGGTGGGCCGAATTAATCCCTGTAATTGAACATCAAATTTGGAATAACCAGTGTGAGAAACATGGACTGAAAAATAGCCCCCTTCGAATATCAGATTCGGTCCAAACAGTTTTGGTCCAATCTAGTCCGAAATGGTCCAAAACTGATTTTCAATTCATGAGAGATCTGAAATTAATAATTTTGATTTTAGACAATCACAAATCAAATATGGATTGTTCGTACCACCTGCAAAATAGAGGTTAATCACAAATGCTACAGTTTCATAAACTGTAAAACGCAGTAGGCGATTTCACCATCTGCAAATCTCCAGCGCCGCCATCTTCTTCCTTCTTCTTTAATCAAGAAAATAAATAAAAACAGAAATCCCATTTTATTAATTAATTACATTCTTCATCAAATCCTATACATTCAGTCTAGAAAAATAAAAAAATATTTACAGACCGAATTGAATAAAATAAATGAAAAAGGGTGCGCAGACTATCTGCGCCAAAACTGCACTGCGATTTCCAGGTTCGAACAGTCCATTAAATCAAAAATAAATAAAGAACAATTCTAAATAAATTTTGGATTTAACAAAATTAATTTCAGATCAATCGCCCTTAACAAGAAACCATTTCTTGAAAAAAAAGAAAGCAATCTGCGCAAATCTTGGCAGAACATCTTCTGTCCATCTGCGCAGGGTCAGATTTGATTTTCTTTTGGTTCAAGATTCGAACCAGTGGCTCTGATACCACTGAAAGAATGCTAGGAACCATCTAATGGACGCCATGAAGGGTGCGGAATGGGTGGGCGAATTTCAAAAAAAAATTTCCTACCTTCTTCCAACTGGGAATCATATTCCCTAAATTTAGAATACATTATTCAAGGATTCTACTTGAACCATAATCAAACCAGATCTGAACCAAAAGGAAACAGGAAGGATTATACCTGATCCGGAGAAACAATATCTCCCAAAGTTGGTGTTCACACCCAAAGAAGAAACCAAGATCCGCTCCTGCTGAAGATGACACAGTTGTGGATGGAATGGAACCAACAGGGTGTGTCCTACACATTGGATTCTTTGCAAGAACCCTCTGGAAACCTTGAACACCGAATCCTTTTGTCTTTCTTGCAAGACTGTTGTCAAGAACTGATTTCTTGACTTCCTGTTGCTGCAAAGATCCAATCTTCCAACAGGGAATGGCAGCTAATAGAGGAGGAGAAGTCCAGGGACGAAGAGGGCAGAACTGTCTCTTCTCTCTACAGTCTGTGAGAGATCAAATCTCAATTCGCAGGATGTGATTCTTGCTTACTCAAACCCCTAGTTCAAAATCTGATATTTCTGCTAGGGTTTTCTCCTCTTTCTTCTTGATTAAGAAACCTCCCAATATTTTTTGGAGTTATCCCAGTCCAAATCAGTATTTGGATAGGGGTTAATCTTAATCCAATCTGCAGATTAAGTTAGTTAACTCCTGATCTTATCAAGAGGTTACCAGATTCAAATCTAATTTGAATTTGGTCTCTTACAGTGGATAAGGTTAAAGACCCAATCCTTTTACTAACATTAATCTCAGATTCGCCCCATGAACAGGTGATCATATCAGCCCAGTTCGAAATGGGCTTTTGGCCCATTAAGTGTTCAGTGTTTAACTAGTTTCCAATCTACTGCCCAGTTGGGCTTCTTTGTATGACGTGAGACCCAAGCATTGATCTACATACCAGCCACATGAGTTCGGCTCAGCCTTTATTACAAGGCCCAGCCGAATTCACTGAAAGACTCAGTGACCCCCTTGAGTCCATCACATGGACCCTATGGGCCCAACACTTACATTAAGTGGTCCATGGGCCAAGCCATTTTATAAAAACCTAGGGACTGTAGGCAGGTGCAAGATTAGCCAATCAGGTATTATCATAAATGGTCTTACACTTAACCTCTCAGTCGTTAATGATCAAGCACTGCCTGACAAGAGAAGACCTCTCTCTCGGCTGCAAGAAATAGTGCCGCACTCTCTACTCACATGGATCCCGGGAATTAAAACCTTTTGCAAATCTTTTGAAACCGTACATATACATATATATATATATATATATATATATATATAATATATTAATTTTTCAAAAACAAAATTCCAATGATTGAAATCAACTGCCGGCAGTTTGGTTTCCATCAGAGAGAGTGCATTCCCGATCATTACCATTGTCCGACAAAGGGGCTGATCCTGTCACTATGACCACTCACTCAGATGAATTCTCAGACTGCCCCAACAAGTCCAGGTTTTGACCCCCACTAAGGATCTCACTGAATGACACATCAAAGACAGCCTGATCCGACACCTAGTGATGTGTCATAATCGAGTCTAGGGGTCAGGTGTAACTTTCTAGTTTTGCCCATCTGTCTCCAAGGTTTAGGGCAATACTAGAAATCTGGTCCGGTTCAAGGGTTCAAGCAATCCCATACTGCATGTGCCTTGGGTCTTACCCTGATGGCCGAAACAAGCCATCCCAACACTTGGTGGCACATCAGTATCTGCCTTGGTAGAATAAATCTTCTCAGACTTATCCGACGGCTGTGAACATTTAAAACTAACACAAGTTTCTATAAGTGTCCAGTTTTAGGGTCTTACACAGAATTATACCAAACAACATGAATCAAACATGCACTTTAATTTATTTCCACTAAATAACAAAAGTACATCAAATCCGATTGAAGCTAAGGGCATACAAGACTGTCTAACAAGTGCACCCCCTAAAACCCATCACATGGGCTCTATGGGCCCAACACTTACCCTAAGTGGTCCCTGGGCCAAGCCACCTTGTAACACCAAGGGACTGTGGGCAGATGCAAGATTATCCCATTAGGTATTACCCTCAATGGTCTTACACTTAACCTCTCAGCCCATAAAGATTAAACACTACCCGACAAGAGAGAACATTTCCCTCGGCTGCAAGGAACAATGCTGCAATCTCTACTCTAATGGATCCCGGGAATTAAAATACTTTGCAAATATTTAGAAACCGTAATATATTTATTTTTATATCTCATATAAAATATATTTTGTAAAACAAATCTCAACGATTGAAATCAACTGTCGATAATCTTGGTTTCCATCAGAGAGAGTGCATCCCCAATCATTACCTTTGTCCGACAAAGGGGTTGATCCTGTCACTATGATCACCCACATAGATGAATTCTCAGACTGTCCCAACATACCCAGGTTTTTACCCCCGCTAACGATCTCACTGATTAGCATATCAAAGACAGTCTGATCTGACACCTAGTGCAGTATCATAATCGAGTGTAGGGGTCAAGTGTAACTTTCCAGATTTGCCCATCAATCTCCAAGGTCCAGGGCAATACTGGAAATCTAGTCTAGTTCAAAGATTCAATTAATCATACACTACATGTGCCGTGGGTCTCACCCTAGTGGCTGAGACAGGCCACCCCAACATTTGGTAGCACACCAGTGTCGGCCTTGGCAGGATAAATTTCCCCAGACTTATCCAACAACTATGAACATTCTAAACCAACACGAGTCTCAGAAGAGTCCAGTTTAAGGGTATTACATAGAAACACACCACAAGAACATGAATCAAATATGTACTTTATTCATTTACAATAAATTCATAATGTACATCATTCTGATTGGAGCTAAGGGCATACAACCATCTAACATCTGTGACAATACATCAAGAAAAGGGATATTAATATGTATTTTTTTAAACACTTCTAAAAATTTCTCAAATTGTTTATCCAAATTAGCTTTCAAAACTCTTCTAGGGTAGGGGAGAGGAAGTTTAATAGCATCTAAATTCACTTTAGGTGTACTCCCTTCGGTCTCCTTTTGTGAATCAGCCACTTCAGCTTTCTGATCATCATTCTGGGTCTTGCCAATAGTCTTCCCACTTCTTAAAGCAATGGCATTCACTTGCTCCCTTGAATTCTTCTCTTTATTGCTAGGCAATCATTCCTCTCTTCTTTCTGACAATATATTCACAATCTACCCCACTTGGACTTATAAATTCTTAATTGATGCTTCTTGATTTAAGAATCTCTTTTCATGTTTTTGGAATTTTGCTTTAACAACATTAATGAACTTAGAGATCATTTCTTCTAAATTACCCTTCTTTTCATGTGGGGGCGGCTATTGTTGAGATCCCATATTGTTCCATGAAAAATTCAGATGACTCCTCCACCTTGGGTTGTATGTGTTCGAATAGGGGTTGAAATTCGGCCTGCCACCATGAGAAATAAAATTAGCACTTTCATGTGGAGCAAAAGGATTACCTACCGGACAGTCAGAATTAATATGTCCTAATTGACCACAAATATCACATGGATTGCTAGATGAAGCATTTATTGCTGCAACATTAAGATTATCTAATTTTTTATTCAAACTAGCGAGTTGAGCAGATAAAATTGCAAAAGAATCTATATGGTGTACTCCCCTTCGATCAGCTCGATCATTATTCCATTGGTAGCTATTTGACACCATTTCTTCCACTAGATCATAAGCTTCCTCTAGCGTTTTCCTCATGGTACCTTCTACAACTGCATCAATAATGGAACGATTAGATGGGGTAATACCATTATAAAAAGTTTGGATTTGATGCCAAACTGATATCCCATGGTGAGGACACTTCCTAAGTATCTCTTTAAATCGTTCCCTCTCTAATTGAACAAAAGTAGTGATATCATTAATTAATTTTGCTATTTTAGATGGTGGAAAATACTTAGCCAAAATTTTTTGAGTCAAGTCATTCCAAGTGGTGATACTTCCTGCAGGGAGTGAGTTAAGCCAATCTTTAGCTCTATCATATAATGAGAATGGAAAAAGTCTAAGCCTAATAGCATCATCGCTAACTCCATTATGTTTAAATGTATCGCATATTTCTAGGAAATTAACAATATATGCATTAGGATCATCACTTGGCAACCCACTAAATTGAATACTCGTTTGAATCATTTGGATAATCGCAGGCTTGATCTCAAAATTATTATCTTGAATTGTGGGTTTGCAAATGCTAGAAGTAGATCATCAATTGTTGGACAAGCATAGTCCAAAAGGGTTCGATTTGCTTCCATTTCTTCCTTAATTTCTTGTGTTGGTTCACCTCTTTCAACTTTCTCTTTCATTTTACCTTTGTTGGCTCTTTTCAATATGTGAAGGGTTCTCTCTATTTCAGGATTGAATTCTACTAGTTCTTCTCTTCTAGTGCGTGTCATACACTAATAAATCTGAACACAGCAAAAAATCGAATAAATAAAAAATAAAAACAAAAATAAAAAATCCAAATTAACCAAGGTTAACAATTTTTAATATTATTTTGGGATAAAATCCCCGGCAACGGCGCCAAAAACTTGATAGCTATGATTATATAGCTCTAGCAAGTGCTAGTTATCAAGTAGTATAAAGATATCGTTCCCATGGGGATTTAACAAAGTAAGTATTAGAACTACAGCCTTCCTTAATTATTTGGACAGCTGAATTTCAGATTTAACAATAAGAACTATTAAAAATTAAGAATAGAAGAAAAAAAATAAACCTAAGGACGATCAATAGTTGGATTTGTAACGATTAATTGAAATCACTCAGACCATTGGTCCGCCTAACCATTCCAATGAATATCAATTAATGAGATTAACCAAGATAATTTGTCATTTTCATAAGCTGATGTTTTTTCAAATTTATTTAATATTCTTTCTCAAGATATATCCAATCTATTTCTATCAAGTAACCCTTCGATTTCTCGATTAGAGTTCTCAAGATAGAAATGCATTAAGTTCTATGAAAAACTTATATATTTAGATGAATCATGTATATATATATTCCTATATACCATTCAATTCACACAATGAATTATTCAGTCCATTATATGAATTCCTCTCCCGATTCATTCACATAAACCAAATCAATTAAGAGGTGGCCAAACTCCTAATCGCATTATGCATAATAACTCATAGACAATATGAAAATAACAATCTAAGATAAATCAGAATGAAAACCAATTCATTATCATGGTTAGGCTTCCCACAGCCCTAGCTACAAATAAATTAATTCATGATAGAGGAATAAACCAAATCAATTAAGAGGTGGCCAAACTCCTAATCGCATTATGCATAATAACTCATAGACAATATGAAAATAACAATCTAAGATAAATCAGAATGAAAACCAATTCATTATCATGGTTAGGCTTCCCACAACCCTAGCTACAAATAAATTAATTCATGATAGAGGAAATAAAACAAACAAGGGGTAAGAAAGATTTCATGATGTCGCCCTTGAAGCTGAGATCTTGTCTTCTCCTTGCCGCCACCTCCTTCTTGAAGCCTTCTTGCCTTGCTGATCTCCTTCTCGAAGCTTTTTTTATTGTCTTCTTGATTGCTTAAGAGAGAGATTGAACAATCCAAGTGCTGGTCCCCCCCCCCCCCCACTTTATATAGTTTTAGGGGGAGGGGCTGTTACAACTACTTGGAGTTATCTCAAGAATGGATAATCCAGGTTAGTTCTAAACTAATCATATCCTATCCTATCCTATCTCTTATTTAGTGATCTCAATCTTCTTTAACTTTCTAGAATTACATTTGAAATTCAAATTTGAGAAGATTCTGGATTCTTGAATTCGAGTTGGGCTTCTTTAATAAGTTGGGCTATTACAAGGCTTTTTTGCGAATTGGGCTTCAGCTATGAGCTGGGCTTTACTACAGATTTGGTTCGACTTTGTGCCCGATTTTGACTTCAATTCAGGCTGAATCTGTCGAAACCCAAAACATGAAAGTTGTAGAGTTATCTCTTATATTTCCAGTTCATCTTGAATCAGTCCAATCGGAGTCCGGGTATGAGAGTTATGCCCAGATTATTGAACGGTGCCGAAATTGTGAAAAATCATCTTATTAGCCTTGTCTTCCTTCTGACAACTTCTTCCTTGCCCTGAATCAAAATACAAGAGTAATGAGTCCAATTAAGTGTTAATTAAGTGTAAAAGGACTGAATATTCAGAGATAAAAAAATGATAATTTTTATTCACGTCATCTCCCCCACCTCCCCTTTTGTTTTTGAGGGTCTTTGTATTCAGCCTGGTATGTCAGGCTTATAATCAATGTATCAACTTCTTGATTAATGGGAATTTAGTCTTTTTGCCTAGTAGGGGTGTAAATGGATCAAATTTGAATTGGATCAAGCACTATTCGAATTCCAATCTGATTAGAAAATCTGATATTCGAATTTGACTCGATATCTGATGGATATTGAAAATTAATATCTGAATTCAAATCCGATTAAATATTCGAATATTCAATTCGATTCGAATTTGATTAATTAATTATTTTAGATAATTAATAAAATATATAAAATAAATAATTTATTGATATGAAGCATATAAATATATAAATTATTTATATAACTTAATTATTATATATAAATTATACAAAACATCTTATATATTATATATAAGAATTAAATAATTGGTTAAATTCGGATATTTATCGAATCAAATTAGGTTATATCTGAATTTGAATTTGACCGATTAGATATTTGAATTATCCGAATTCGATTCGATTATGTTGAATATCGAATTCGAAATCGAATTTTTGAATACTGTTGACACCCTTATTGTCTAGCACATTTTGTGTTGCTTTTCTCTTCTTTTTTTAAGTTACTCCTCTTCGGAATTAGGTTGGCCGGTAGGGTTCATAGACTGTTCTCCTATACTTGTTCTCATACTAGTTGGGTCGGGGTCTTGGACTTGACATTGTGGCTGGGGTCTTTGGCATTATTGCCTTGGTCTCATGTTGGCTGAGGTCTTCAGCTTTGTGGGTTCGATTTCATGTTGGCCGAGGTATTGGGCTTTATGCTAGATGGCCAGGGTCTTGGGCTTTATGGCCTTGGGCTCATGTTAGCTGAGGTCTTCGACTTTGTGGCCTCAATCTCATGTTGGCCAAGGTCTTGGGCTTAATGCTAGATGGTTAGGGTCTTCAACTTCGTACCTTGATCTCAAGTTGGCCGAGGCCTTGAACTTACTGAGGTCTTCGACTTCGTTGCCTTAGTCTAATTTTGGCCGAATTGGTTTGAAGCTCTCAACGTTGTTGGGGAGCTTAGTGTCACCTAGTCTTGGAGAGCCTTATGCTCTTTGACTGGGCTAGCTATGGTCCTTTGTTACCTTTGCTCCAATTGTAAGTTGGGAGGGCACCCAAAGTTTGATGGGCATCCTCTTGCCATTGTGGTGGGGACATTGTTCCCGTAGCGCCTATCAAGGGCTTGTTTTGGCCTCAACCGTCTATTTGATTGGGTCTTTTTGTGATGGTTGTCGAGCCTTGGCCGTTATAGGTTGGCCGAGTCTTTGACGAGGATACCATCGTACTACGTCCATTAGTCAATGTGGAGTTCGGTCGTACTACGTCCATTAATAAGGTCTATTGATGGTAACATTATCAATGATACAATTTGTGGTTATGTGGTTATGTTACATTCATAATTCTTAATGTTAAAGAAGATAACATGTAATATTAAATTAATATTATTGTTGACCTTTCTTCTCTCTTCTTAGTCTTCTCCTCTATTTTCTTGCTTTTTAAATGTTCAAAAGCAATTTTAGCAAAGCCTTCACCTCCCCAAAAACATCCAAGACTTTCCTATCATTACCTCTGTCAACTATCCTATTCAGCTCTAACCTTTTTCCTTCGGCATTCTCTCCACCCTCTTTTCCAGCTTCCCCTTCTTCAATAACCTCAATGTTCCCCAACTTTGGTGCCTCTTTTGGCCTTCCTACCCGTTCTACCAATTCCTTCTGCCCCCCTTTTTTTCTTTGCCTAAATCCAATGTTTTCTTTCTATTATACACCCTCTTTTGTTCCTTAGATTCCTCCACCTCCCTCTGCCTTTTCCTTTTCCTCTCGTATCCCCTGCTCCCAGCAACCTCTGCTTCCACCTCCCCTACCTCTCCGGTTAGCCTTCTTATCCTAGAAAAAATCACAGAAGAAGAGAGAGAAGGACTTACCTCATCATCCTTTTCTACCACTTCGATTGACTGAGGCGTAGTCCCTGATTTTTCTATCTGTTTCTCACTTCTTTGCAATGTTGCATCCACCACTTCTACTAGAGGAAATTCTCTTTCTGGCTGGTCTTCGGTTTCTTGTGTTGATATCAGAATTTGTACCAGTTAGCTGATACCTTTCTCCCCTGGTATATCGTGCCTTATCCCTTCTTCTCAACTTGAAGGGGTTCGTTGTTGCGGTTTTGGCTCGTATACACCACCTCTAAGTTTCTCCTTTCTCCATCTTCCTTCCCACTCTGCTGATTTCTACCCGTCCTTAAAGGTGTAAATCGGGCTGTGCTGCCTGGCCCGGCCTGGCACGACAGCCCGTGGGCCGTGTCAGGCCCGACAAAATGGTTTGTTCCATGCTAGGCTGGGGTTTATAGTCCACAGACCGACACAACATGGCTCGATTGTGCGTGTCGTGTCGCCCGTGACCCATGTGCCGGCACAACCCGTAGCGGTCGGCCAGTCCGAAAACTAGCCGTTTGGCCCAGTAGCCCCCTCCCCCCAACGGCTAGTTTGGTAGTTTTAACTTTTTGGGGTTTTTTTTACATAAATACCTCCTAACAACTATAAACAACTATATGGGGGCTATTTATGTATTTTGTTTATGGAGGGGAGAAAATGACACAAATGCCCCCCAATAGCTATATAACAACTGGTTTATGGGGGCTTTTTGGGTAAATTTATAAATAACTTTACAATGACCAAAATACCCCTCCTAATTACTAAAAAACAGTTAGTTTTTAGGGTATTTTGGATAATTGAATTATTTTCAATTCCTATAAATAGCCCTATCCTCTAGACCTCTACCATTCTTCTCATCACACCAATTCAACAATCAACATTCAACAATTTTCTTAATCTCTTCCCTCTCTCTCATACATTCTATGCAATCTCAGTGAACTCTGATACTCTGATTAGTTGATTGCCTGATTCTCCAAGTTAGCAATTTGTGAGGCTTGGAACCTTGGACGTTGAAAGGCTTTAATAGTTGAAATCAAATTGGGATTCTAAACCAGCAATCTGGGTAAGTCGAATTAAATAATTTTATTTTTTTTAGAATTTAAAAAAGAATGGTTGGCTCTTCCCAAAACCCCAAGTTTAGTAGCTTGATTTGGAAGATATTTAAAATAGAGGATGTTGAAAGGGGAAAATAGTAGTTTGCAAAAATGTAGAAAAGACTTTAGCTATTGTAGCAAGGGTGGTACTGGCCATTTGAGCAAACATTTTCTCACACATGAGAAAGAAGAAGAAATAACCCACAATTTAAATGAATTATTGAAATAACGAAAAATAAATTTTAAAAATATCGGGAGAACATTTCTCCTCTTTATTGCTTAGCTACAATATTAGATCCTAAGATTAGGAAAGATGGTTTTGATATTTCACTTGAAACATATTGTGAAAATATGAATCTTGAAATTGGAAATAAAAAACAATAAATTAATAATTTCGATATTTTAGTTTAGGTGAGGGAACAAATAATTTCGATATTTTAGCCTGGTGGAGTGAACATTCAAAAAACTATCCAGTTCACACCGCCATGGCACGTGATCTTCTAACCCCTCTGGTGTCTATAGGCTACAGTTCTATCATAGTCTTGCTTTAGTGTAGGTCAGCATGTACCACTATACCAAGGTTGGTTAGATGCATGTAGAAGATAGATTACAACTTTACAAGACAAAGGAGGGCATGATACTACTACATACATTGGATATTTCACTTGAAGCACGTGATGAAAGTCATGATTCATGAACAATAGTTGACTAGTTGTATACAATTTTTTATTTTTTTCGTATTATTGTAAATTTTGTTTTAATTTTATATTAATGTAATTTTGTATTTTCAAATTGTAACTATATTGTATTTTTTATATTTTATTAATTTATTCCATTTTCATATTTCATTCATCCAAGTATGGAGTATCCAACCATTGCATATTTGTATGCTTTGTAATTTGTATCATTCAAATTTAAATAAAATATAATTAAATTCCTATTTGGATTGTTTTATTTTTTTAATTTTTGGGTAATCCATTCAGTCTAGCCCAATTTGGCCCAGGCCCAAGGCCTGCCCTATAGCCCAGCCCAGCATGGCCCAAGACCATGGCCCGGCTTGCAACCTGGCCCAATACAAGCCCACGGCACAGCATGGGGCCGCTTAGGCTTGGACCGTGGGCCATGCCGGGCCGACCACCAATTTTTTCACCAGAGAGGGTGGCACGACTAGAGGTGTAAAGTGGGCCATGTTGGGCTAGCACGGCACGGACCGTGGGCCGCCACGGGTTGTGCCATTCTCCCCGGTGGAAATTTTGGGGGTCAACCTGGCATGACCCACAACCCAGGCCCAAGCGGCCCATCGCCGGCACACGGGCTTGGGCCGATCAGGGCTGCAGGTCATGTCGTGGGCTTGGGCTGTGCCAGGCTGGGCCACAAGACGGGCCTTGGGCCTGGGTCGAAACGGGATAGACTCACTGAATCTAAATTGATCAAATCAAATGTCATATCAGGGATTTAGGATAACTGGATTAGGATTCAAGAATCGGGACGAGAAATGAATAATAAATTAATAACAAATTTATGATTACCCAATAACCCAAAGAATAAATAAATAAAAGTACAAAACAATTCAAATAGGAATTTAAAAATTTTATTTCATTTAAATTTGAATGAATAATGATACAAATTACAAAGCATACAATTATACAAGTATTGAAATTATGAAATATACAATGGTTGGATACTTCATAAACTTAATACTTGGATAGTTGGATGAGTGAAGTATGAAAATGGAATAAATTAATAAAATATAAAAAATACAATATAGAATTATAGACTATACAGACTATATGGTTACAAATTGAAAATACAAAATTACATTAATAGCAAATAAATTAAATAAAATTAAAACAAAATTTATAATAATTTGACAAAATAAAAAATTGTTGGTTATTTGTTAAAATTTACATATACATTATGATGAAAGCATTCACACACACACTTTCATTATCTCCTTCAGGTGAAAAACCAAATATCCGGTAGTACTATAGTACTATAGTAGTCTGTAGTATTATGCCCTCCTTTGTCTTGTAATTGTAAAATTGTAATCTATATTCTGCATCATGATTCATAACTGCATCTAGCCAACCCTGGTAGGCTGGTACAATGGTACTGTCGTAGTGTGGTACCTGCAAGTCCTGCACTAAAACAACTAAACAAAACTCCAATGGAACTATAGCTTGTAGACACCGGAGGGGTTAGTAGATCACGAATCACGTGTCATGGCGGGATTGGCGGTGAGAAATGTTCTCCAAGACTCTGACTTCTCCTAATATTTTTAAAATTTATTTTCCATTATTTCAAAAAATCATTTAAATTGTGGGTTATTTCTTCTTTCTTCTCATGTGTGAGAAAATGTCTGGTCAAATGGCTAGTACCACCCTTGCTACAATAGCTAAAGTCTTTTCTACATTTTTGGCAAATTGCTCTTTTCTCCTTCCCCTCAACATCCTCTATTTTAAATATTCTCCAAATTAGGCTACTAAACTTGGGGTTTTGGGAAGAGCTAGCCTTTTTTTTTTCAAAATCTAAAAAAATAAAATTAATTTAATTGGACTTACCTCGCAACTCCGGATTGCCGATTCAGAATCCCAACTTGATTTCAACGGTTAAAGCCTTTCAACGTGACAACGTCCAAGGCTCCAAGCCTCCCAAATTGCTAACCTAGAGAATTAGACAATCAGCCAATCAGACTATGAGACTATCAGATTTCACTCAGATGGCAGAGAATGTATGAGAGACTGAAAAAAACTAATAAAGGAAAGACTGAAGAGATTAAGAGAATGACTTAATAGGAGAATTGTTGAATGTTGATTGTTGAATTGGTGTGATGAGAATGGTGGAGGAAAGGGCTATTTATAGGAATTGAACATAATTCAATTACCTAAAATACCCAAAAAACTATTTGTTAAGTTGTTGGGAGGGGTATTTTGGTCATTGTAAAGTTACTTATAACTTTACCCAAAATGCCCCCTAAACTAAGTTGTTATATAGCTGTTGGGGGACATTTATGTCATTTTTTCAACCCCCATAAGAAAAGCACACAAATACCCCTCTAATATGGCTATTTATAGTTGTTGGGGTACCCCCCATTGACGAACTTTCCCCCTCTTATTTACTAGTAAGCGAGCAAGCCTTAAGGTAACTTATGAAGAATCAGTGCTTAACCAGAATTGAAAACATAACCAATTCTCAAGTCAAGAAATTTGACCATTTGGGTCAACACTGATTTTTAAAGATGTAGTTTGAATTCAATTGCATGAGAAACTTCATCAACTAGTTAACTTGATACTTCATTAATTATTCCTTTTTTTGCGATAATCTTCCACCACCTTACCAACAAAATTACTTATCATACTCCTAAAGGAGTAGTCTTGATGCATAATTATTCTCCTAGCTACCTATCATAATATCATAGTAGTAATTAGGGCTGAGAATGGGTTAGTTCGGTTTGGTTCCATGGCAGAACATGGAACCTACCCTCGACCTAGGTTCTTGGAACTAGAACATACCCAATAAAGGTCAGTTCTAGGGTTCATTTTGGCCTTGGTGGTTCCAGGTTGGTTCTAGGGTCTACCCGTAGAACCTGCTTGTTCTTTACTCTCACTTTAAAAAAAATAAATAAATAAAAATAAACAATTTCTTTAAAAACTTAATTTTTAATAAAGATAATATATGGTTCAAAACTTATATTATCTTTATTGATTAAATTGAGTAACTTAATATGTAGATTATCATTATATGGTTTAAAACTAATAATTTAAATTTAAATTTAAATTTTGTAAATATTAACTTTTACATTACTTATTGTCCATATTTGAATATTAAAATGAAAACAAATGATCAAATAACTTAGGCTATGTTTGGTTTAAGGAAAAGGTAGGGAAAGGAAGGGAAAGGTAAGCAATGGTCAAATGTGATCATGGCCTTTGTAATCATGAGTGATTGGGTTCAGATCTTCACATCTCCAAAAGTATTTTGGGGTTTATTTCAAGGAAAGTTCAATTCTAAGGCAGGTACCACCAAGGCCAACCAAGGTTGGATCATCAGGTTGGTTTGGGTAGGGTAAATCCCTAGACCCTAGAACCAGCCTAGGTAGGGGTTGGTTCCAAGAATTGGAACCAGACCCTACCCTATAACAAATTGAGTAGGGTTGGTTCAAAGCCGATTCCATTCAGTTTGGGGTAGAACCACCCTGTTTGCTCACCCCTAGTAGTAATCATAATTCTCTTGCCATTCTAAGGGCCTGTTTGTTGCCTTTGATGTTTGACATATGAAATTGTAATAATTACTTAAAGAGGTGTATTGGAGTTAGAGAACTTTTCTTGGTTCTGATATCTGAATGTAGACAATGTTGTTTTGAAATATGAATACCAATTTTAGCAAATAGCAATTGACTATTTTAGCACTAAATATGAGAAATTTATTTAACTATTTAATAAAACAATTAGAAATTAATTAATTAATTAATTAATATTAAAACACAAATAAATTGATAAAGTTATAAATAATTAAATATTTTTTAATAAATACATAACTCTAAATTATTAATAAATAATAAAAAATAAATAGGTAAACTTAATAAATTTTAATTATGAGTTATTTATTATTAAGAAATAATTATTAATTATTCATAAAAATAACTAATAGTCATTTATTTAAATATATAATTATTACAAAATAATTAATTAATTCATAACTTTATTATTTTTCATATTTAATAATTAATAATTAATTATTAATAATGAATTTATGATAAAATGATAAATAAATAATTTAATAATTATAGTTTTTCCACTAATATTAATTAATTACTATTATAATTATTAATTATTTTAAAAAATAATTATTATTTATTATTAATAATTATTGATAATCAATTATTTAGTAAACTAATAACATATTAAATGAATTATTAAAATTAAATAATTAGAATTAAAGGTGAGCTTATCTAGAATTTACAATTAAATATTCAGTAATATATTAATTATTAATAATCAATTATTTAAAAGTAATTAAATATTTTAACATTTAATAAATAATTAAGTTTTTATTAAACATTGTAATATGAATTAAATAATACTAATTAAAAATTGACTTCTGCCTTTGGGTTGCGGGTGAATAGTTCAATTGTTTATATATAGATAGATAGAGAGAGAGAGGAAGGGAATAGGGGTATTTTGGAAAGTAATAGTAGTTTTTTGGATATCATCCAATACATTAGGCTCAAAGAGCATTGATAACCCGGTAGTGTTCATTTAAATCCTTTACTTTAAATCCATGATGATAAACATTATTTCATCTTTTATCCTTAAGAGTTGTGAGGTATTTGTTAAAAGGAATTTGTTAATCAGTTTTATTTTTGTTTTATTTATTTATTTTGGGCGAAAGGGGTTGGTTGATGAGGTCAGAGTAGGGAGCACTGAGGTCCACTAATCTTATAACGGAAATTTGAAGTGATAAGGTTTTTGACTTTGACCCTACATCTCCATAATCCACATTAAGGGTGGCAATCTTGACCTCAACCCATTTACCCGCCCACCTTGGAACTCACCCATACCCACCCAATCTATTGGCAGGCCAATATGGGTTGAGAAATCCATTAGGGTCAGTGTGGGTTGGGTCAAGGATACCCATTATGGTCATGATGGATTGGGTCAAAGTTAGCTCTATCAATACTTGCCAAATCTTAAAATAAGAATAACTGAAGTGACTCAAACTCAAGCTTTCTAGCGCATCCACATCTCGTTACAATTCCAAACGACTATACCACATCTCATTTTGATATTAAATGTGAAATAAAATAGATTTTATTAACTTTCTTGTTCACGCATGAAAGCACTTTTACAAAAGCAATTTTATGAAAAGGACTTGTACAAAAGCACTTTTACATGAAAGCACTTTTGTGAAAAAACTTTTATGAAAGCATAAAAGCACTTTTACGAAAGTACTTTTACACGAAAGCACTTTTGTGAAAGTACTTTTACAAAAATACTTTTATGAAAGCATAAAAGCACTTTCATAAAAGTACTTTTATGTAAGCACTTTTAAAAAAGTATTGTTACATGAAATGACCTTTATAAAATTACTTTTATGAAAACACTTTTATGAAGCATTTTTAGGAAAGTACTTTTATGAAAGCACTTTTACGAAAGTACTTTTATGAAAGCACTTTTACGGAAGTACTTTAACAGAAGTACTTTTATAAAAGTACTTTTGTGAAGCACTTCTATAAAAGTTTTGCTTTTTTGCATTTTTGTAATTTTTTGGTATTTTCTACATTTTCTGAATTTTTTTGCATTTTCTTCTATTTTCTACATTTTCTGTAAGTTTTTGGTATTTTTCTACATTTGTTTTGCAAATTTCTGGTATTTTCTACATTTTCTGAAAAATTCTAGTATTTTTTGACATTTCTACAATTTTTTTGTGCTTTTCTGCATTTTTTTTTTCATTTTTGGTATTTTTCATGCATTTCCTACAATTTTCTGTTTTTTTTTTTTGCATATTTTCTATTTTTTTGCATTTTTTGTAATTTTCTGGTATTTATTGTATTTTTTTAATTTTTTGCAATTTTTTGTATTTTCGCAATTTTTTTGCATTTTCAGGTACATGGGTTGACATGACTCATTTTTGCCACGTGGTAGTCTTGAGAGAGATGATTCTCTCAAAAATGTTTTTTTTTTTTTTGAATATAAGGGTCAACTTAACCTGTTTTTGTCACGTGGCAATCTTAAGAGAGATGATTTTCTCAAAAATGTTTTTTTTCCAGAAGAGAATCACAGAATTATTCTTAAATCCCTAAGCAAATACGGGGATTATAGGATGATGGAATAAGCTGGTTTTGAAGAATTTACAGATGTTGGGTCCGACAATCATCTCGCTACCAGCCCCAACATCTCCCTTCAGAAGCTCACTCTATATTGAAACAACCAGTGGAAGTGCATAAGAATGGACAAAACAATCAGAAATACAATCGGGCAAAAAATAACAGAACTTAGGCTTGAATTCAACAGATGACGTAGGGGAAAAACTCCACTTTGTTGTGGCCTGTAGATGGTAGTTCAAGTACCAAAGAGACCTGCGAAAATGGTGAAAATAATTATTGAAGATCCAATGAAAGAGGGCTCTTAGGACTAAGGGCCGCCGCTATGAAGAATTTCATGATTGGACTCATTTCCGCCGCTACTGCTATCCGATGACCAAAGGAAGAAGACGATCTATAGTAAAAAAACCTCTTTCCCCTTCTTTTCCAATTCCTTTTACGCTATTCCCTTCTACAGGTGTCCATTATTCTTGGCCATGTTGGTAGGAAAACAAAAAATCGGAGAAAGAGAGGGAGATATGATCCAAAATAGGGACAGGTAACGACTGAATGAATCAAAGAGGCGGATTAGTCAAATAACTCTAGGGAGAACGACAGATAGATACTCCATGGATTCCAAGAGCAAGCTTGTTGCTTGTGAAATCACACCCCCTAAAACCCCTTCGACAAAAAGGTTTCCCCTTTTTTTGAATTCTCAAACGATAAAATAATTGCCATAACCATCTCCGAAGATCAGAGATGCAACTAGAGATTCTAATGTAATCACCATGGTAAGGCGGAGGTTAGTAAATCTCCGAAGGTCCAGATATGGCAACGGGAAAGAGAGGAGAAGAGAGAAGAGAAGGGAGTTGGCTGCCTCTCAGAAACCCTAAGTTAGAGCTATCATTCTCTTGTGTTCCCCTAGGGAAGAATTGCTCTCCCCCTTTTATAGAGAGAAAGTTAAAGTTATCTAGGAAAAAGTTCTTTCCTGTTAGGAAAGAGAATCGTTTCTGTTTGGAAAGGAGATATTTCATTTTGTTTGACTATTAATGGGATCATTATTGGAGAATCTTATCCCATTCGGATTCTCTCCATATGCGACCCTATTATATTGATGCGGCATGGGTGACATCGTTTGGTGGGTGTATTAAGCCACATGCATAAATTAAAGACATACATGTAATTGACATTTATTTCCGACCTATTGTGATTATGCGGTTCTATAATGGTGTTGGGTTCATCGCAGCTCTACGCATGTTCAAGTTCATCATAAATCCGTGCAATGGGTTCTGGATTCATCGCAGGGGTCCATATAGTGTTGGTTTGACACCCTTTGTACATTGATGGTCTTATCGATCACTATGTACTTACACCATCAATCTGCTATCTCCACCTTGATCTTGTTCTCTATCATTCTCTTCGATCTCTAACTTGTTCTCCAATGTAAACAAACTTACAAAACCCTAATTCCTAATGATTACACTAGGAAAAATCCTAACACATCTTATCTAGAAAAATTAAAAAAGAAGTTAATTAATTACAGACCATTAATATCAAAATTGCATGGTGTGCACTAAACATGCCACCAAAAAAGAATTCAATCTCCACACACCTTCAGCGCAATAATTCAAGAATTCACCATAGAATCATTCGAAATAACATTAGAAAATATAAAGATTAAATTTTAGACCATTGGCCCAATTAATATGCTGATTAGGTCAAATTGTCTAGACTAGTTCATGCCAATTTGATGTTTCTTTCAAATCTGATTTATTCATTCCAAGAATTGAACCTAGTGCTCTAATACCACTGTTGTAAGGGTTTTAAATCAAATTAAACATGGTCGAATTTCTAAATTTTTTGTAACCCAATTTGGGAACAAATTTTCTAGTGATTTTGAAATTTGAAATTGTGGAATCGATCTTGAATAGAACTGGACTAGATTTGAAATTCAAATTAAAACTGATTATACTTGATATGGAGACATAGCCAAGTATATCTATTTAAATATAAATTAAAGAAAATTTAAGAGAAACTATTTCCTAAATTATCTATTATAGGAGATAAATAGGAATAAGAGATAATTTAAGAGAAAGTGGGAGATAGTGGTGCTATAGTTTAGGAGAAATTTTAGGAGGGGGAGATAGTTTAGGAGAAATTGTAAGAGGGAATTGGCTAAGTGATTGGAAACATGAGAGAGAGGTGGAGTGAGACTCTAATTTAGATGAGAGGGCTACCACATGGTTACATGGAAGGAATAGGAAGGGGAATGGAGGAAAGAGAGACAGAAAAGAGAGGAAATCAAAGACAAAGTAAAGAAAAGGGGGGCTTTGAGAAAAGAAAGGTATGCTGATGTGGACCATGTCTCTATATAATATTAGAGTCAGATTTTATTGTTTCAGATGAGAATACATCCAAATTTGATCAGATCAATCGGATCGGATTGTAGAATTTCAGGTATCATTGACGGGCCTATTAGTATGCGTCAAGCCAAGTTATCTAGCCGTTGAATCTGTGACAACCCATCATGCTTCTGCCTCGATGTCTTGGTAGTTCTAACATTGATGATGAATAGTTCATTTCCTAAAAAGCTATTGCTCCTTTTGAAAAGCAGGTACAATCACTTTTCATGGTGGATGCAAGGCCAAATTGTTTTTGTGAAATTTTTTAAATGTTAGATGAAGTAGCTTTTAACATGCACCATGAAAAAAAAAATGTGAAGTACCTTACAGGAGCCAAAATTACATCCTTTTACTCTCATGGTTCTCACTCTGTCTTGTGTGTATTGGTCAATAAACCAAAAGCCTTAAAATCGGTGGAATGCATCAAGCTAAGCCATCTTACCTTCTTGACCAACTGTTCATGCAATCCCTGGATTTTTTGCTCTACAGTCTGCAAACTATGCTTGTGTACTTTGGTACTATTGCTGTTTCTACTTAAAACGTTTTAGATTAATCAATACAAATTGGTGAAAGATTATCTACTGTCACATCATATGTGAGAATTACTTCAATTAGAATGGTTAGACTTCACCCCCTAACAAGAAACTCCAATTTGATGTTGCTGTAAATAGTCTCTCACACATGCATTTGTATACCAATTTATACTGATCAGCCCAAAATTTTAGGTTGAAACAACAATGGTACCAAACACAACCTAGATTGGGTATTATGGAAAACAGCAGATGTCTGATTCTATCCGGTATCCTAACTAATTATGGACCCATGGAGTCAACAGGGGCTCGTTTGGCTAGCTTAATTCTTACTTCTACTTTTGCCAGATTGTGTTTGTGTTTTGCGAATTCACATCTGCGCCCCACAATGCGTGCCCCATAAACGCCCAACAAAACATCCAAACTGTGTATTGGGAACATCTCCCAATGACAAGTTCGAGAGATGTCCCCAGTACACGCTGAGATGTGCATGTGGGATCTGTAAACTCGTGTTTTGCCTACAGTGGCTGCATACTAAGGTTGTGTTTGGTTTAAAAGAAAATGTATGAAAAGGAAAGGAAAGCGTAAGAGCTTTCCACTCTTGGCAGATAGCGTTTGGTTCCAAAGAAATTGCGTAAGAGAATTGGACAATCACTTAATTCATTGATGAACTTGGTTAATGGAGTGTAAATCAATGTTGGGTCCTATTGCTGTGCCAATTGCCAATAATCCACTTGTTTCAATGCTGAAGGTGTGCTGCATTGAAGATTTGCAGGCCCATTTGAGGCTTGTCTTAAGAAATTTGGAAAGTAAAGCATACAACCCATCCAAGACTCATCAATTCATCAGTAAACCCAGAAGCTGTAATGCAAAGTAATTAATCCACTGAATCACTTGTATATAACCCAAGAACGTAGTGATAACAATATTTTATTAAATATAAATTAACACATCCTCTTATATCTTTAGGTAGAAGGAAATTTGCATACTACAATTATAAAACCAAATCAAACACAAACGACCCACATCTCATTTGACCTGAGAGGGGAAAGAAAAGAAGTACAAAATGCTGTGAAGTACCACAGTCTCTCTCATTTGACCTAGAGAGAGAGGTTTTGGAGCCCCATCTCTCTCTCTAGGCAGCGATACTGTGAAGCACCACAGTCTCAACTGTTAGCCCTGGTCCGAACCCAAACAGCACACCCCATTCGAGCCCTTCTCCAGTGGTCTTGAGCCCGGCCTCAATCGACTTCTTCCGCATCTCATCCAATATGAACAGAACACAAGCACTTGACATGTTTCCATACTCGCTCAGGATGTGTCGTGTGGCGCGCAGCTTCTCGGGCTTAAGGGCCAGCTTTTCTTCCACTTGGTCTAGGATGGCTGGACCACCAGGGTGAGCGATCCAGAAAATTGAGTTCCAGTCGGAGATGCCCAGAGGCTGGAATGCCTCTACCAGGCTCTTCTCAATGTTCTTTGAGATGAGCCCGGGCACATCCTTGAGTAGGTGGAAGGTAAGTCCAACCTCTCTCAGGTGCCCGTCAATGGCGCCATGGCTGTCTGGGAGAATTGTCTGGGCTGCCGACACCAACTCAAACAAAGGCTTTTCTACACCAGGCACCGGGTCTGCACCCACAATAACTGCGGCTGCTCCATCCCCAAAGAGTGCCTGGCCTACAAGACTGTCGAGGTGAGTGTCACTTGGGCCACGGAAGGTAACAGCAGTGAGCTCTGAGCAGACGACAAGGACACGGGCGCCTCTGTTGTTCTCTGCAAGGTCCTTGGCCAGGCGAAGGACCGTGCCTCCGGCGAAGCATCCTTGTTGGTACATCATGAGTCTCTTGACGGAGGGGCGAAGGCCGAGGAGCTTGGTGAGCTGGTAGTCAGCCCCGGGCATGTCGACGCCACTGGTGGTGCAGAAGACAAGGTGGGTGATCTTGGACTTGGGCTGTCCCCATTCCTTAATGGCCTTCGTGGCAGCCTCCTTGCCCAGTTTTGGCACCTCAACCACCACCATGTCCTGTCTAGCATCCAGCGAGGGCGCCATGTACGCACAGACGTTCGGGTTCTCCTTCAAGATCTCCTCCGTCAAGTGCATGTAGCGCTTCTTGATCATCGATTTCTCGCCTGCAGTAGTGCACTTCACAATTAGAGTCTTGGGAAAAAACGTAACAGTGATAGTTTAATGTGCAAATCTCAGCCGGATCATTGAGTCTGCTGCTTCAAGATTCAATTCTCTCTGATTAAGCTATTATATTGGCAGTGACCAACTTCTCTGGAAGCTGTCAAACTCATATAAAACACGGTCAAATCTACTTATAATGTGTTTAATTTCTGCCAGACCCTCAGTGTCAAATTCAAAAATAAAATGGAGTGAAATCTGCTGGGATCTAAAAAATTCCACAGGTTTCAATTATTTCTTTGAAGTGAAATCATAGAGGAAGATATTACAAACTAATAAAGCAAGGATATATTGTGGGCAGACCAAAAGTTGTACTTATATTTAGGCATGGCACAGGGACAATGTCTTCCGACTGGTCGGAGCCAATTGCGGGTAACCGACACGACAGAAATATAGTGATACTTACACATGCGCTTGAATTTCTCTTTAAGCTCTGTCTTGTGCTCGCTGTTGGTGATCCGGAAGTAGTAGTCAGGGTATGTGCTCTGGTCGACACAGTTGGGCGGAGTGGCTGTTCCAATGGCCATCACCGTGGCCGGGCCTTCAGCCCTCTGTGCCTTGCGGATGTCTTCCATGGTCACCATTTTCGCCTGAGCTAGCTGAGAGAGAATTGAAGGATTAATTAGTGGCAGGCCCTTGCTGAAGATGCTGGTGGCCGGCTTGAGGTTGAGGTGCCAAGAACTGATGAGAGGGAAGGACACTGAATGTCTTCTTAATATAATTATCCAAGTGGTAGATGGGGTATCAACTATCACGTGCTTGACCGAACCGTTGTGGCCAACTACCAACCACTCTCGAGACTGAGTGGACGTGAGAAATTTAATTCGGTGCAGCTAGCCTCCCAGCCCCCTTACAGTTCCACCAAACTCCATTGGTGAGTTATTTGGTTTTGATATTACCTAATTAATCATCAATCAATGCACATGGAGAAAATTATTTGTTTCTTTTTTTGGTAAATTACAGAAAAATAGCCTGATGGCAATCACCCAGAACTTTCATTCTCCACAAAAGACCCCCCTGAACTTTTAGATTCTGACAAAGATCTCCCTTTTGTTAGCATTCCGTTTGTCAATTTTGGAAAAGATTATCATGCGATAACAGTGAGTTTCTCTATCCCTCTTCTTCTTCTTCTTCTTCTTCTTCTTCTTCTCCCTCTCTCTTTCTCTCTCTCTGTCCTATTCATTTTTTTATGCTCACTTTGACCATATTACAACTCTGTATTCGGTAGTGTTAAAGCGAACTCTAGGCTTAGGTTCAAAGATCAGCATTCTCTAGTAGGTTTTTTGGATAGAAGGGGCTTATGAATCATGATGTAGTTTCTCTGATTCAAAGATCAGCAAATACTCTAGTAGGTTTTTTGGATAGAAAGGGCTTATGAATATGGATCTGAATTGTATTTGGGGTCTCAATGGGGTAGTTCTTTAAGCTTGGGTTAATCTCTTATGTGGTTATGTTTTGGGAGTTGAGTTAGATTATCCATGGCTAGCTCAGTTGTTTCTTTACAGTTTGAGTTTTCCTTTATTTTTTGTACTCTTTTTCTATTGTTTCAACAAATTTCTCTGGTCAGTTACTAGAAAGAAAAGGAAGAAAGAGAAACTGTTAAATCTTCCAATTCTAAAGAGCTTTCTAGTTAGGCCCCATCAAACAGTATGTGGACTGTGCTTACATTCTTCCTAACGGAATATAAACTTTCCTTTATCTCTTACAAGCAAGTTTGATCCGATCATTGATAATTGCCTTTTGTCCACTAGTTTAAGGCTAAAATCAGTTATGTTGTCTTTCCAAGTTGTTTTGGTGCCAACTGTCATTGGAGGTAATCAAAATATGCTCACTTCACAATTTAATTACATTAATGATTCAAAAATAGATCATTATTGCTCTAATAGTTCCTATGGCTATTCTACATTCTGCTGCATTTGCTCTTGGTTATTGGATTTCAAAAAAGCTATTTGGTAAATCCACTTCTCGTACCATTTCTATAGAATGTGGGATGCAGGATTTTATCTTTGTTTATAATCTGTGTATTTTCTCGTCACTTGTAACGTGTCCAATAATTTGTATGTCATAAAACAGTTATATATATATATATATATATATATATATATTATTATGTTCATAATGCATGGCATCTTCATCTAATCCCATACTAGTGAAAATCACTGATACTGGTATCTTTCTGCAATTTACTATCCCTTTCATATTTTTCTGGTAACCTGGAATGATGAGAATGTTTTTAATTTTAATGGCATATGGGCACCATTGCAAGGAGAGGTCTAGGGACCCTTGACCTTAGTTCCATGGAAGCCCCAAAGGCAACACCCATACTAGTGAAAATCACTGATTCTAATTGCGCACCACAAAGGCAACACCCATTGTCCAGCACGAAGCCCCACCTTCCTTTTAGAAAAGGACCCACCAAAGCATGAAATCAGGATTTGGTTGAAAAAATCCCATTTTTCTCCCCAGCACACCACCAAACATCTTTAACACTTGGATTGAGCTCTGCCTCATGCAACCTTCCCAACAGATCAATAATTGGGGAACCTCCCAATTGTTCTGATTTCTCCAGCCCCTGGATTGAGCTCAAAGACATCTCCTTCCTTGTTGGAAGCAATTGCATAAAGGGAAGGATACAACTCACAAAGGGGTTGTTGACTTGAGCACCAACAATCTCTTTAACAGATCCCTTGAAGAACCATTTATAACCAATATGAACATAGCTTCCCTACTCCCATTCCTCTACCCCCACCTTCAAAAGTAAATTGAAACAAACGCACACCTGCATTAGGAGGCCCAGTGGACGATTCAAATCTCTCCAGCAGATCCCTTGAAAAACCATGTTCATAGAAGTACGAGCCAAAATATGTAACAAGTTAACAATGATTTATGCATTTTTTTTGTCCTTTTAAAATTTGGGAGACCATCACAAGTTTCATGTGTCAAATTCATGGTCATTTAATTTCCATCCACACAGGAGTCATTTATCTAACTTGTCCTCTAAATATAATGTTTCATAGGGCTGCTACTCTATTAATATGATAATTGTAGGAAGGGTAGTAGGCCTAGACAGTACTTTTGGACCATTTGTAAGTGTATGGTCTGCCATAGAACTTGATACTTTTGTAAGTATCAACACTTTTAAGTATCAAATGTATAGAGCCTCAAAACTAGGTTTTGTGCTTTTTGGGCTTTAAAGGCACAAGTTTTCAAACTTTTTCAAGCATAACTATATTCAATAGATTTGGGTCAGACCTAGAATGTCTGGAATGCATTGGTATTTACAGATATTAAGATATCTACTCCTAGGTTCCTTTAAATGATTTCATTTCTAATACTACAATTTTTTATCCTACCCTTAATATTATTTACTTTGATTTTATAGGATTGATTATATTCATAAGGCATTTTGTGTGGGTTTTGTGACGTCTAGGTTTCTTTGGAAAAGGATGTAAGTAACAACTTCATTGTTTAATTTGTTTATTCTTTTGTTTATCTTTTCTAATATTGGAATGCCATGGAATGTGCTATGGACATGCTCTATATGATATTGGAGTGCTATGGATATGCTAACAGGCACGGTGAGGAGTTTTAGAGGATTAAATCAATCCAACTAGGTTTCTCTATATCAAACCCAAAGTAACAATTGAAAATTGACCAACTAAGCCTGGATTGTTAAACCAACCTATTTGGGTCAGCCTTGTTCCTGACAAGTCGTTAAGAATGCTAGTCGGCTCAGTATGGCCAATCTGATTTTCTTAACTTAAAAATTCATTCTTGTGCACATTTGCACAAGTCAGTTGGTATGGCTCTTGGTACCCCAGTTATTCCAGTTTGGAACTGGCCAAATTATTCATGAATTTCATAGAAAATTTAACAAATTTGCTAATGAAATATGGTAAACAGGTTAGAGTGGGTTTTAGGTGAAGTAGATCCCAAGTTGGAGCCTTTGAAAATACAACAACTAAGTAAAAGTCAACAAAACTGAATGAATAGATACTTTACTTATACTAAAAAAATCAAAGTGAACCACTGGCATTTGGTGATCATGGGTTCAGTAAAAGAGGTTGTATTTAGGCATACAAACCAGTAGATTTGAGTTTTGTGTATACTCTGTCTCTCCATGTTCCTATTCTTTTAAAGAGGAAACATTAATTGGAGAAACACAGGTTTGAGTCTGAGAGAAGCCACTTTGCTCAAGAAATGCCAGTGGTTAGGTTCTTACCAAATCCACCAGTCCACCCTTCGCAAGGTCAATAATAGTTGGAACCAGATTTCAGTAATTCCCTTTTTTTGTTATTTTTTGTCCATGGTACAGTACTAATCAATTAGTGTTGGTTACAGAGACCCAAAATTGATGGTATAGTGCACTATATTGGATATTTGCATTCTCCAAACAGGCACAAGAAGGGGGTGCACAATTATAATTTGTGAAAATTTCATATCCTCACAAGTATCAAAAGAAATTTCAAATTTCCATGCTGTAAACATTTTCGTGTCAACTTGAAGGGGTAAGTCCTTGCCCAATCTGTGGAGCACCAAGGTTTAGGGAATGCATGAAATAGGTTATATGGAATGCCTGATAACAATATTTCTAGCACAAGTGTTTTTATAAGATATACTTGAATGATAGGACTACTATGTTTAGTAGTCTAAGAAGTGTTTAGTATATCTTCCTGACCTATTTGTAAATTATCATTTTTTAACTGCTTTTTTTTTAGGATTATGAATGATAGGACTACTATGTTTAGTAGTATTTTTCACCATAGATGTACCCAAAACATCAGCAGTCAGCAATTAGCAGACTTAACACTCATAAGTCTATGAGTTCCTTTTGCTCTGTCTGTTCAACTAATTAGAAATTGAGCTGATAAAAACTGGAATAACTTAGCTTCAGGAGAGGGAAGTAAAAATGGACCCACATTCTCTCTTCTACAAATGTATTAAGGTGCTGTCTATTAGTCGCTGAAACCCATCCAAGCCAAGTTGTGAATACAGTTTCTTCATAGGGCCTAGCCTTTTCAGAGCCATCTCTACATTGGTTTCAAGCTCAAAGATCACAAATGGCTCCTCAGTCAAGGCCCAAAGACTATCTTCCCCAACTCCCAGAATTTTCCTTTTGACACCATTCTCCATAGAGGGCCTAGTCCATTGTAAGTGCTTCGGCCACATCTCCAGCACTAGATGCCACTTCTGCAGCTTGGGCGTGAATACTTCCCCGGAAGAAACAATCTCTAGTCCTGCCCCTCCAAGTCGCATGCCACCCAACACCCAGACTTCACCCTTAAAGACAAACCCAGAAGCCATTGTTGGGGAAGATGGGGTCACTGTAACTTAGGATGAGAAGCTCTGAGGCGCATCTGAAAATATTGTCTTTAGAATGTTATTTGCCCCCAGGATACTGAGTTTGCTGTTGGGTTACAGGCAAATTCGTTCACAGGATACAACAGAGCCTTGGACAAGAATCTGCAACCAGCAAAGTTGAAGAGTCTCCGAAGAAACCTTCTGTGAGACTATAGTAGACCGGACTGAGAGAGAAAAAGATAGTGAATTTCGAAATTGTGTGTTTTGGAGTCTGATTCATGCTCCTTAAATAATTTGTGAAGAGGTATGAGGAAAAGGTAGGTGTTGGTTTAGAGAATGCACCTTGAACAGTCACAATTCCAAACATTGTGACTGTTTAAAAAGTTGTTAATAGTTGGTGACTGTTAACTTTGAATTGTGCCTCTTGATCACACCCGATCGAATCGTGACCGTTGATCTCATCAATGGTGATCAACGGCCATCAATGCACCAAAACCAGAGCTGCCTATTGCAAGCCACGCGGGTGCGCACGAAGTGCGAGCAAAGTGCACCTCTAAAGTGCCTCATTGCGCCACACACACGCGCGCACACGCGTGCGTGCGCATTGCACGGTATTGAATCCCCATACTCTCCTCTACTAATTCTAAGGAGTGTAAATCAGCTCCTATTGAAATACTGAAAACAGACCTTGTAATTATCCAATATGGGACAAGTTCAAAACTGGGGTTTTTTTTTTGTAAGAGAAATTTTGATTTTTCAACAAAATGTGCAAGTGGAATTTCTCATGTAATTGACCAATCAAACCCATTGGATTTAATCTCTTATGAGATTAAAATCCAACAATCCCCCACATCGATTGATCAATTACATAGTTCTCTCTCAATCCAAACTACTATGACACAGTTATGCATACAAAAGGGGTTTATCAACTTAAACCTCTTGTTAGTATAGTTATCTCAGAGCCTTGTCAAAGTTATTGGTGGTAAGACCTTAAACCAACTACTCTCAAAACAGACCGGAGACACCTATACACATGTCAAAGGCTTCATCCTTAGTTGATTTTAATTTTCTTTTCTAGTTGATTTTCAACTTCAGTCTTATATAGTTTAAACATGTCAAAGGCTTCATCCTTAGTTCTCATAAAGTAGGCATAGGTGTACCTAGAAAAGTCATCTATAAATGTTATGAAGTATCTTTTGCCTCCTCTTATTAATACACCATTGAGTTCACAGATGTCAGAATGGATTAGTTCTAGAAGTTGATAATTTCTCTCAACACTAGGGAAAGGTTTCTTAGCCATTTTAGATTTTACACATATTTCACATTTTTCAGTTGATTCATTACTGTAAGCAATTATACCTAGCTTGCTCATGTTCTTTATGGGTTTAAAATTCAAGTGTGCTAATCTATCATGCCATAAAGAGAAAGAATCAACAATATAAGCAGAATCTTTTCCTTCATTAATACTTAATTTGAACATACCATTACAACTATATCCCTTTCCAATAAACATCACATTCTTGGATATGATTAGTTTGTCGGATTTAAAGACAACTTTGAATCCCCTCTTACAAATAAGATTTACTGAGACCAAGTTCTTTCTAATGTCAGGAACATGGAGAACATTCAGGAGAGTCAGTGTCTTTCTGGAGGTGAAGTTCAACTCTACGTTGCCTCTTCCAGCAACTTTGGCACATGTTTGATTTCTCATCTGTACCTCCTGGCCATCAGTCACTTCTTCATATGTTTTGAATAAGGACTTGTCCTTACAAACATGGACTGTGGCGCCTGAATCAAACCACCATCCAGAAGATGATTCTGCCAGTTGACTTCAATAATCATGGCCACGAGATTGTCTTCTACCATGTTTGCAGACTTGGTTCTGCCTTTCCGGTATCGGCAGACTCGGGCATAATGCCCCTTCTTTCCACAAACAATAAGAAAGCAGGATCATTTCTTATTGTTGCTCTTTTTGAAGTTTCCATCATTCTTCTTTACTTGTAATGTAGGGTTAGTCTTCTTCAATCCGTTTTCCACAAAATTTACCTTAGAGTTCAACATATCGGTCAGGGTCTTATCTCTACTATCTCTAATTCGAGACTCTTCTTCAATACGAAGGTGTTGCTGAATTTGCTCCAAGGTAAGTTCTTTAGCCTTGTGCAGAAGCTTCTTCCTGTAATCCTTCTAAGAATGTGGAAGTTTGGTAATGATTGCTCCCACTTGGAAAGATTCAGAAATGATGATGTTAAGGGATCGGATTTTATTGACTATCACCTGTAGTTCATGAACTTGCTCCAGTATAGGTTTATGGTCGTTCATGGTGAAGTCAAAGTATTCTGCAATAAGATACTTATTCATACCTACTTCTTGCACCTTGTATTTGAATTCTAGGGCCTTCTAGATTTCTTTTGGAGATGTAAGTTCCTTGTAGAAATTGTAGAGCCGGTTTGATAAGGCATTCAGTATGTGTCATCGGCACAGAAGTGAGTCATCTTCCCTTTTTGCTCTTTCCTTCTTTAGTTTCTCAGAGTCTTTGTCAGTGGGTTTAGGAAGTGATTGCAGATTCGGGTCCAACAGATAGTATAGCTTCAGTGTGGTCAGAAAGAAGATCATCTTGTCTTGCCATCGGCTGAAATTTGCTCCATCGAACTGGTCTAGTCAAACAAGATCTTAGTTCATCATTTTGATCGAAGTCATGCTTACTTCCGCCTCCATTGCAGAATAACGTTCTAAAAATGTTGAGGAAGATGGGGTCACTGTAACTTAGGAGGAGAAGCTCTGAGGCGCGTCTGAAAACATTGTCTTTAGAACGTTATTTGCCCCCACTCAATTTTACTGAGTTTGCTATTGGGTTATAGGCAAATTCGTTCCTAGGATACAACAGAGCCTTGGGCGAGAATCTGCAACCAACAAAGTTGAAGAGTCTCCAAAGGAACCTTCTGTGAGACTGTAGCAGACCGGACTGAGAGAGAAAAAGATAGTGAATTTCAAAATTGTGTGTTTTGGAGTCTGATTCATGCTCCTTAAATAATTTGTGAAGAGGTATGAGGAAAAGGTAAGTGCTGGTTTAGAGAATGCACCTTGAACAGTCATAATTTCAAACATTGTGACTGTTTAAAAAGTTGTTAACAGTTGGTGACTGTTAACTTTGAATTGTGCCTCTTGATCACACCCAATCGAATCATGACCATTGATCTCATCAGCAGTGATCAACGGTCATCAACGCACCAAAACCAGAGCCATCCATCGTGAACCACGCGGGTGCGAGCAAAGTGCGCCTCTAAAGCGCCTCATTGCACTGCACACACGCGCGCGCATTGCGTGGTATCGAATCCCCATACTCTCCTCTACTAATTCTAAGGAGTGTAAATCAACTCCTATTAAAATACTAAAAACAAAACTTATAATTTTCCAATGTGGGACAAGTTCAAAACTAGGTTTTTGTAAGAGAAAAACTGATTTTTCAACCAAGTGCGAGCAAAGTGCACCTCTAAAGCGCCTCATTGCGCCACACACATGCACGCACACGCGTGCATGCGCGTTGCGCGGTATTGAATCCCCATACTCTCCTCTACTAATTCTAAGGATTGTAAATCAGCTCCTATTGAAATACTGAAAACAGACCTTGTAATTATCCAATGTGGGACAAGTTTAAAACTAGGTTTCTTTTTTGTAAGAGAAAAACTGATTTTTCAACCAAGTGTGCAGGTGTAATTTCTCATGTAATTGACCAATCAAACCCATTGGATTTAATCTCTTATGAGATTAAAATCCAACAGCCATGAATCTTGGCTCATTCAACTGAGCCATACAAAGGAACACATATAACTTACAAAAACAAAAAGAAAATTCCTACCCAATTAATTTTCTATGCCATGAACATTTTGTAAAGTATTGTAAGCTGTAATTATTATTTTTTGATAGATAATTGTAAGTTGTAATTATTATAATCAGAATCTTCAAATAGACCATGCACAGATAAATCATCATCATCTAAGCCTTGTTCCAGTCCCAACTATATGGAGTTGGTTGCGTGAATCCTGTTTCTCCCTATTTTGTTTATTTATTTATGGGCATTTGTCAGTGTTTATAGAAGCGAAGAGAGAGATGCTAATGTGGATGCGTATTGGGAGCAGCAGCAGCAACAATGATCCGGTGCTCTCATCCTATCCAATTCGGCAGCAACAATCTTATCCATTCAGCATATTAGATTAAACTATCTTGTTATTCTTATCTTATTAATTTAGTAGATTAGATTATCTTATCTTATTATATTAGGATTAAGAGAGATTATCTTATCTTATTAGATTAGGATTAAGAGAGACTTATCTTATCAGTCTTATCTTATCAAGATAGAGTTGGAGGTCTCCCTATTCAGCAAAGAGTCTCCCTAGGAGCAGGACTCTTGTAATCTCCTATTTAAGGAGCCACTATTATTGAATAAAGGCATCCAAAATTTCAGTCAAAGAGAAGAGTAAATGAGAGTTAGGGTGATCTCTTGGACAAATCACCCCTTAGGTCACCACGATAGGGTCAACACGCAAAGGGAGGGGCAAGGGGAAACTAGAGGTTCTCCCCGTGGACTGACCCGTGACGAGATCCTACGCCCGAGCCCATAACATTTTGGTATCAGAGCAAGGCGTCATGGGTGATCTGGAGCAGCTGTTATCCAAGGTCCACGAACTTGAGCACCGAGTCATGGAAACCAGCACGAAAGTACGGGAAGTCAAGGACGAAGTCAAGGAGCTACGACGTCTGATGGAGTTATTCCTTTCTAGCAAAGAGAGGAACACAGAAGGGGTGAAAGCCACTAGCGGTCGCCGACCAGATCTGCCAGAGTCTTCCGATGAACAGCAGTTCAACAACCAGGGGGCTGCAGTCATCCCCAAGTACAACAAGTTAGAATTCCCGTCGTACAACGGCAACGGAGATCCCTTGGGCTCGCTGTACCGGTGTGAGTAGTTTTTTCGAAATCAATGGACAGACGATCGGGATAAGGTAAGCCTAGCCGCCTTTCACTTAACAGAGGAAGCGCAACTCTGGTTCTATCGACAAGCAACCCCTTAGGCGAGCTGATTAACCTTAAACAAACCGGCACGGTGGTAGAATACCAACGCCAGTTCCAGACCCTCCTCGCGAGGGTTTTGGTTTTGGTTCACTACACACTGTGTCATCTTCAGTGGAAATGGGTTTTGGTTTTCTCCTTGGGCGTAAACACATTCACTGGGAGTTACTGCTACTTCGTATCAAGTATATCCCTCTCCTCCCATTAGTTTCAGATCTGGTCCGGTTTTGTTTCAAGAACGATCATTGAAAATGCAGTTTTCTAAAATAGGGAATGCAATTCCCAGATGGGAGAGAGAGAAATTTTTAAAATTTCTCCCAACCTTCCTATAGGGTTTGGCCATCCATATGATGGATCTCTCATCCCTTCACTTTCCACCTTGGCTCCACCCAGTTGGCAAGGATTATCTGACTATGACCTCGGTTCTTGCACTACCTAGGATCCAACAACATCAAATTGACACCATCTGTGGAAACCACACAAAATTCCTTACCAAAACCCTTTTATTTTCCACACAATCAAGAACTAACCAAGATGTTGAGAAACAACTATGAGCGTTCAACAGGCCAATCCCCATCTCGGGAATCCCGCTCTCATTGCAGTCCTCCATGCCATAAAACCTAGCAACCTCAGCACCAAGCCGTAGTCAACCCTGCCTAGTTCCAAGTGATGCAAGAAAAGGTCGACAAGATCTTGGCAATGATGCAGTCACTGGGATCTATGGCGCCGCCTGCTCGGACCATATCCCCTCTTGCCCCGACGTGTACAAAGGCTGATCCTCGCCTCAAGGACCACAAAACGCATCGATCGGACAAGGACGGGTTGCGGCCTGATCAAGAAAAGCAAGATACCACAAGATCAGTTTCATCCGCCCGGTCCCGCAAGCTTGATAACCGTAGCAAAACCCACCAGTGTACTCGGATCCCAGCCAAAGAAAGGCTTGGTAAATGGACATTGCATCAACTAGTCTCCATTGCCGAGTCTAGTTCGATCAAGGCCACCCAGCACGGCCCAAGAAGGAAAGATCCGCACACGCCACAACTCCAGACGACAGAGATGTGGAAATCCGAGAACTCTGACAACGCTTGACCAAGTTGGAGCGCAACCAAGCCCAGAGGAGCATGGCACCAACCATAGTCCAGCCGGTCCAACCAAGCGGTCAGCCCGCCAAGGAGCCACCCTTGGCTCCCCCTACAAGATGGCGGGTGCCGCAATTCGAGAAGTACGATGGGAATATCAACCTTGACGATCACATCGAAGCATTCAAAGCCTAGATGAAGGTGGTTTTCTCCAGGTCATCTAGGTGCATCTGAATCTGATTGTAGCCTGAGAACACATTCATGAAGCTTAGGAGTTTATGCCCTGTCGTCGCATCGACAAGCTAGTCAATGAAGTCAATCCAGATCCTCTACTTCCCGTTGGCCTTCTTCACCATTACCACATTGGCCAGCCAGTCCAGGTACTTTACTTCTCGGGTGAAGCCGGTGTCGAGCAACTTTTGGACTTTGTCAATGATCACCTGCCACTGTTCTACAATGAAGCTTCTCTTCTTCTACCTGATGGCTCGGTAGTGTGGGTCGGCGTTTAAGTGGTGGGTGATGACCTTGGGGTCAATCCCCAACATCTACCACCGACCAAGCGAACACATCGGCATGGTCCCTTAGTAGTTATACTAACTCGTCCCAAAGATGATCTCCCAAGAGAGAGACGTCTTGGACTGTATTTTCAGGGTCTTCTTTGGAGAGCGGCACTTGGACAAGGTCTTCGATAGGTTGGTCATGCTGTGTCTTCACGTCATCCCGTAGATCTATGCTTTTCGGTCGTCAGTGTTTCTATGGCAGGGCGCAGTCCTTGGCAGGAGGTTAAGTAGCACTGTCGTGCAGCCCTTTGGTCTCCATGCGTTACTCCCACACCGTACTGAGGTGTAATGTGGAAACCGAGACCCGTAGAGCGCTCAAGGTCAGCCGGCCGAGGATAGTGTTGTACAAGGATGAGCAACAGACAACGATGAAGTTGACCATGGCCGTTGTGGTGATGTCATTGTCTTAGGGGAGTGTTGATAGAGAAGAGGCGGTTTCTGTTGAATGCGTCTTCAAAGAGGACATCCGCCGAGCTATCTATGTCGACTAGGATGCACCGCACTTCAAAATTGGCCACCTCGGCAGTGATCACTAGGGCGTCATCATGTGGGGTCTAGACCACCCGAAGGTCGTCTTCTATGAAAGTGATTGGGTCTTCACGTCTTTGCTTCGGACCTCTTTCGTCGAACTCGAGTAGCCGTGCATACTTTTTGTGGCCCGAGTTGCTTTCTCCTCTGATAGTGATCCCTCCAGATATTATGGCAATGACACCAACTGAGGGGGCCCACGATGGTGGTCTATTTTCTAGGCGTGGTTCTTCTTCTGCTGGTTTCTCATCTTTGTTGGTGAACCCACTAAGGTACCCTTGCCTGATCAAGTCCTTGATGCGGTTGCGCACGTCATAGCATTTGTCCATGTCGTGGTCGTGGTCTTTATGGAACTCACAATATTTGTCATGGTTCCTTTTGTTGCCTTGGGTCTTCATCTTCTCGAGCCACCACACGTAGCTACGGTCGCGGATCTGCATCAAAACTTTATACCATGGTGTATTCAATGGCATGAAGTTCCTGTAGGTTGGTGGAGGAGTCCTTGGTCTGCGGTCGGTCTGGCGGTCTGGTCTCTTGTGATCTCTGTCCACACTCTTTATCCTGTGATCCTCGGTATCCCTTCTCTTTTTTTCGGGCCTCTCTTCCTTGTCTTTTAGCTATGCTTGTGATTCCTCCGCATTGATATACTTCTGGGCGTGACTCATCAACGCAACTATGGTTTGAGGGGGGTTCTTAGAGATGCTGAAGTTGAATAGAGAAGGCCGTAGATCATGCTGAATGGTTGTGACAACTACTGACTGGTTTAGGTTCCGAACCTGCAATGCCTTAGTGTTGAATCTGGCCAAGTAGTCTTTGAGGGATTCTCCCTTCCTCTACTGCACCTGAGTCTGGCCGGAGTTTTCCAGTGCTTTTGGCTTGCTGTGAATTGAGCCAAAAACTGGTTATCTAGTTGCTCCCATGATGCTATGGGGCACGGGGGAAGGGACGAATACCATATCAAGGTCAGACCTTTGAGAGTTGCTATGAAAGCCTTGCACATCAGGCCTTCAGATGAACTGACCAGGGATTGTACTACTTCAAGGTTATCAGCAGTAGGTGAATGACGTCTTCAAGGAATCAGCTCAGTCGGAATGTTGAAGCATATGTTGATGACATGCTCGTAAAAAGCAAGAAGGTCGAACACCACCTGGCCGACCTTAAAGAAGTTTTCGGCACCCTCAGGAAGTACAAAATGAAGTTGAACCTGACCAAATGCGCCTTCCGGGTCGGCTACAGCAAATTCCTTACGAAGAGAGGAATTGAAGCCAATCTAGAAAAAATCCAAGCCATCCTCGACATCCAATCACCTTGGACGCACAAAGAAGTGCAGCGCCTCACCTGAAGAATAGCCGCCCTTAACAGATTAATGTCCAAATCAGCGGACCAGTGTCTACCCTTCTTCGAGGCCCTCAAACACATGAAGAACTTCCAATAGACTAACGAGTGTGAATGGTCCTTTTAGGAAATAAAGAGATACCTAAGCTTGTTGTCTCTCCTCACAAAACTGAGCCCAGGGGATGAGCTGTTGCTCTACCTCTCGGCCAGGGATGAGGTCATCAGCTCGGTATTGGTCAAGAAGGAAGATCGGGTACAGAGACCGATCTACTACACTAGCAAAGTTCTTAGTGAGGTAGAAACCCGATACACCAACTTAGAAAAGGTGGCCTTGGCGTTAGTCACCTCGGCAAGGAAGCTCAGACCATACTTCCAAGCTCACAACGTCTGGGTGCTTATCGACCAGCCCCTCAAGCAAGTACTCCAAAGGCCGGAAGCATCTGGCCACCTGGTTAAGTGAAGCATAGAGCTAAGCGAATTTGACATCGACTATGTTCCTTGGCCTACCATCAAAGCCCAATCCATGGCCAATTTTCTGGCAGAATGTACCTTCACCACATAGGACCCGGCCCTAACACCGCAGATATGGACTCTCTATGTAGACGGTTCATCCAATAGATAAGGCAACGAGGTTGGCCTCATCCTCATCGGCTTAGACAACATGGTACTAGAGCACGCCTTTAGGTTGGAGTTCAAAACCTCCAACAATGAAGCTGAGTATGAAGCCTTAATCGCCAAACTTCAACTTGCCCTAAACCTCAGAGCCCAACGAGTCGAAGCTTTCAATGACTCCCAGCTGGTAGTTAACTAGATCCACAACCAGTTTGAGACATAGACCCCACCGTGGCGAGCTACTTACAGAAGGTGCAAGAGCTCATACAACGGCTTGAGCAGTTCAATATTCAACAAATTCCCTGAGTTGAAAACATCCGAGCTGACGCACTATCAAAGTTAGCCAGTTCGCCGCAGACCAACCTTGACTTGATAGTGTGGATGGACACCTTGAACCAACCGAATATTGCACCGACATCCCTCCTCATTCTCCCTGTTCAGCATGGCCCATCTTGGATGGACCCCATCATACAGTACCTCTGGGATGGCACACTTCTAGAAGACCGAACGAAGGCCAAGAGACTCGTGACAAATCAGCTTGGTATTGCCTCATCCAGAGATAGCTCTACCACTACTCACACACTCTCCCCTACCTAAGTTGTCTTCCACCCTCTGAAGCCGAATATGTCCTCAGGGAGATACATGAGGGGATCTATAGCGATCACCTCGGCACCCGAACCTTGTCTCACAAGGCACTCTAGCAAGGATACTTTTGGCCGACCATGAAGCAGGATGCAGCCCGGCTTGTCAGAAAGTGCAACAATTGTCGGAGGCATTCCAATCTCCATCATCCGTCAGTAATCCCCTTGAAGTTGATCACTAGCCTATGGCCCTTTACGTAATGGGGAATGAATATCCTTGGTCCCTTTCCCACCATAGTCGCACAAAAAAAGTTCCTCCTAGTGGTAGTGGACTACTTCACCAAATGGGTGGAAGCTGAAGCCATAGCACGCATTACCGCACATAATGCCCGGAACTTCTTCTAGCAAGGTATTGTCTGTCAGTTCAGCATTGCTTGGGTTCTTATCACGGATAATGGAGCGCAGTTCACTGAATGCAAGTTCGAACCTCAGCGCCGACCTAGGGATCGATCACCAGAATACAGCCGTGCACTGACCTTAGAGTATTGGGCAGACCGAAGTGACCAACCAAACCCTACCACACGGCCTGAAAACCAGACTTGACCAGGCTAAGGGAAGGTAGTTGTGGAGTTGCCTAGTATCCTCTAGGCCTATAGGACTACTCCGCGGACAGCTACCAGGGAGACACCCTTCAGCCTAGCCTATGGGGCTGAAGCCATGATACCCGTAGAAATAGGCTTGCCGACTCTTCGGATCGAGTTCTATGACAAGGAGCAGAACAACGAAGACCTCCATGCAAAATTATACCTAGTGAAAGAAGCACGGAACCAAGCATACATCGGGATTGCAGCACAGTAGCAAAGGATGGCCAAATACTACGACTCTAAGGTCCAAGGAAGGGAATTCAAAACCGGCGATCTTGTTCTCTGCAAAGTCATAGTTCCCGCACCAGGAGAAGGAAAGCTCGGACCCAACTAGGAAGTATCATATAGAGTCACCAGAGTCCTCGAACCCGATACCCACAGACTAGAAGACCTCAATAGTGGGCCTATATAGAGGAGTTGGAATACTGGGAACCTCCGAATGTACTATCAGTAACCTAGTATCAATAAAAAAGTTCTTTGTTCTACAAGATGGTTGTTCAACACCTACCACATAGCACGCCACACTACACACACACATCACGTACACTACAGGGCACATATCGCGCATGCACATCAATCAGCTAAAAGCATAACGGTTGGATAGCCCACATATCGACTTGACTGACCTTTGAATGGCCAGAGCTTGCGACACATAACCTAGTATCAATAAAAAAGTTCTTTGTTACTAATAGTAACCTACTATCAATAAAAAAGTTCTTTGTTATTGATACTAGGTTACTCGACTGACCTTTGAACGGCTGGATAGTAATCTAGTTACTGATAGTAGGTTACTGATAATAACCTAGTATCAATAAAAAAGTTCTTTGTTGTACAAGATGGTTGTTCAATACCTATCACACAGCACGCGACACTACACACACACATCGCGTACACTACATGGCACATATCACGCATGCACATCAATCAGCTAAAAGCATAACGGCTAGATAGCCCACAAATCGACTCAACTGACCTTTGAACGGCTAGAGCTCGCGACACATAACTCGGCAGTATATAGCTGACCAAGCAAACTGACTCGGTTGTCGACGGCTAGAGCCTAAAGTGGAGAAGAAATGCTTCCGCCCCCAAGGCCATTGAGTGGTCATTGAACTCAACACACCCTATTGACGAATTGTCAGACCAAAGCTAGCCAACGAACGGCTTTCCCACGAAGAGCCAAAAGCTTTCGAGACCGGTAATTGAGCATCCCCGAGTGATGAGAGCTAGGAGAACACTTCAGCAACATAAGCCGAAGACCAAAGATCTTGGCCACTCCTGACCTCGTCCATGGTAAGACGAGGCCTACACTTCAATAAAAAAGAGAGGGAGAAAAAGAGTAGAGCAGCACAAAAGCTCAAAACCAAAAAGCATATTCCATTAATTAACAAAGGTTTGCATATAGTTTGGAGCTCGGCATACTGAGCCGTTTACATAAAAAAAAAAAGGGAAAACGGGGAGACATAGCTTCGACAGAGCAAAGAAAACAATTTGGACAAGCAGTAGTAGTAGCAGACAAGCACTTCAATCCTCGACAAGATGGTTCTCAGCCCCCACATTCTCCTCAGGCACGTCCACAGTGGTATTATCCTCGATAGGAGGAGTGGCAGCATCGTAAGGACTCTAACCCTATACGACCTCAGTAATATTCGGGTAGTGACGTAGCATCCTCCTCTGAAAAAGGTTGAAACCCGTCTCGAAGGAGTGCACGACAAAGTCATCCATTTTGTGTTGATACTCCTTTGAGCCCTGAAACCAAACAACTACTTGAGCCTCCCTATCAGCAACCTCCTTCTTCAGCCACTCCTACTCAGCCTTCAGTTCGTTGATGCGCTTCTTTAAATTGCGGATGGTGTCCGCCTGCTCTTCATTCTCGTGCTTCAGCTCGGCCATCTCCCTCTCCAGTGCAGACGTCCACTCACCAGCCACCTCAAGCTCGGCCCACGAGCTTGGTGTGCTCAGCGCCATAGAGGCACCACAATGATCGGAGGTGGTTGAACACTACAACTGCCAAACAAGCACTCTACAAAAGAAATCGAGTGTCAGCACGATCAACTTCAACCAGACAAGAAACCAAGAATAAGGACAGACTTACCGAAGCAACTTGAAGAAGGAGCGAGTACTCTAGGACACCGCTCATAGACTACGACCTCACGCCGAATGACCTATGTCATAATGCCGTGGAGAAGTTATTCAGGCACACCCTCCATATCGAGCCTGTCCTCGGAATAGACATTCCACTATGGCATGTGAAAAGCCGAGATGCTGCCCTTAGGCACATTCATCTGCGGAGAAGGGGGGACAATGGACTGGTAGCCCTCCTCCGGGTTAACTACCACAACCTCCTCTTCATCATCTGACTGCCTAGCTCTCTTCTGCTATCGGGAAGCCCTAGTGGCAGACCTCGGCGGCACCGCTTCGGAATGGGGTTGGGCCCTCGGAGCACCTCAGTCGTGCCTCTCTAGCCCAGCCATCATCCTATAAAGGATACCCTCCTCGCTTGCCATATCAACACTTGCACCGACATGAGCACTCAATTAGAACAATGTAAGCTTGGAAAAGAGAAGATCTACGAGTGAACTGAAGCAACGAAATGGACCAGCCTCCCCGCTCATCAATCTGACATGAATTAACATCAAGAAGAATGTGTAGCACATCACGTTGATCTCCTCAATTATGTCTGTAGTCATCCTCTCCTCCTTGGTAAACCAGGCCAACGTGGTCTGCGGCACTTTAATCCTCGAATGCCAGAGCACGGCCAGAAGGGGCGAACCTCCAAGGCAATGCCCAAAGAAGAATCCCTCCTTCTAGTTTTCACCGAGGATAGAGCCCCAACAAGCACTTTAATGTGTTGCCTCGCCGAGAAGTAATAGTATTTCTGCTGGTGGTGCTTTAGTTGGAGGAAGTAGGAAACCATCCCCAAGATAAGCTTGACACCGTGGACAAAACAATAGGACATCAAACCAATTAGGAACCTAAAGGAGTTCGGCATCAACTGCATTAGCAACACTCGGTACCAATCAAACACTTTGACAATTCCCTCATGCACTGGGAACCTTAGCCCGGACTCTAGACTCTTCTCGTACACGGAGAGCTCGCCCGGCCGAGCATCTATGGGCCTCTCACCAGCCCTCGGACACTATCAACACCCAATTTTTGCTCGATCTGCTACCTGAACCTCCAATTCACCCCAAAAACCCGATCAAACCCTTCCGACCTCTCCGAAACACCCAAAAACCCAAAAAACCCAAATTTCACCCCGAGAGCCCTTAGATAGATTGAGATGAGAGTTTTGTACAATAGACTTGGCTATATTTAGGAGACAAGTAAAGAGAAACCGTTGAAAGAGGAAGATAATAAATAGGATAAAACAAATATTAAACTAAAAGGGAGAGGAAAAAATATATAAAAATATAAAGATTAAAAAAAATAAAACAAAAAAGAAAAAACAAAAAAAATAAAAGTTAAAATAAAATCAAATGGGGTTCCATAAAAACAATACAAACAATTGATAAAAAAATTAATAAAAATATAAAAATAAAAATATATATATATGATAAAAAAATAATTAGGGAGCTTCTCTTTGGGTTCTCTTGTTCTTTAATTGTCTTGTTTCATCGTTCTTTTAGTCAGATAAATAATTGTTTATTTGCATATCTATCATCGTGCTTGTTTTGGAACGCCATGTGGGCTCCACCTATTGGATGTGGGAGAGGGGTGCCTAGCCCCATCCCTCTCCCATCCAAGTCTTGCCCAGATTGGTTTGGATCAATGCCTCGAGCTATGGAGTCATTATTAAAACAAAGCACTTTCCGATGTAAATCTCAAAGGTCCCATCACCTCATCTTTATTTACTTGATGGGTGGTGACTCTATTTCCAGCCCAAGTGGCAAGTGAGTCAGTTTTTCCAACTCTCACAAACACCTAAATTCGTACTCCTCAGGAATGCAGTATAAAGCTTGGATCTGAGCCATATCCCAGGGTTCAGACAACAAGGGGTTGTCCCAAATCTGCGGCTAGCCTGCATAGGAAGTTCGATCTCCACAGAGGACTGTCCCGCCTCAGCCCCCTCGGCCCCGACAACCCTCTGAGAATCTACCCCCTCAAACTCTTCAGCCTCGAACCCCCAACCCTCGGCCTCAGGAATGTTAAGCATGGCATTCTTGGTAAAAGACCCTGGCTCAGATTCAAAACAAGAAGTAGAGTAATTGGAGGAAGAAGCAGAAGAAGAGAAAGAAGAACGGGAGGACGAGATCTTACCTAGCACGAAGAATGGAAAGCCACGGAACTGAAGCAAGCACCGAGCATCGTAAACTACTCCTCGCCAAGCTTCCCAAGTGACTTCTTTTGCAAATGACGAAAGGGAAATGCTCTTCACCTGCTTTTATAGAGCTCCCAACACTCCAGACCAAAGCAAGATCAACGGCGTAGATCAAGCGCCGCTCTGACAAGCTCAGAAGGCCAATTGGCACAACTGTACTCCGCATGCGTAAAGCCTCGGGAATTGAAGCGATGCTTCTAACAACCTGTTTTGGAGATGACACAATAATTGACCTGGCCAGCTCAGCTCGAAAAACTGATCCAACCCAAATCCTTCGACCCCAATGACGTTGTCAACCAGAACTGACTTCAAATTCCTCGTCCAATGACTGAAGAGCTCTTCCACACCCCGCCACGGCCGAGCACTCCTCTCCTCAACTTCGGAACTGGGGGAGTGGTGTTCAGATTCCGAATTTCAACTTTAAATTCCTTAGTCGAAGACCAAAGAGCTCTTCTATGGCACACCACAAATGGTGTCTGAATTCCGAATTTCAACTTAGTTCCTTAGCTGAGAATCGAAGAACTCTTCTGCGCTACATCTTGGCTGAGCACTTCACTCCTCGACTTTGGAACTGGGGGAGTGGTGTTTGGGTTATGGTTGAGCTGGCTTAGAATGCCACGCGGCCGCCCTATTCCCTCGGCTACGTCAGTGCCATGTAACATCTGCGGCCTAGCTCGTCTCTGCGGCTACACCAGCACCGCATCACCTCCGTGGCCCCACCTTATACCTTCATCCATGACAGCACCACGCCATTAGGATAGGCACGACCAAGACAAGAGAGTGGATAGGGATAACTTCGCTAGGGATTAGGTCTTATCCCGAAGACCTCGGCGGTTAACCTCATCCCAACAACCTCAGAAGCCTCATCCGACCAGGACATGGATCTTCGGCTACAAAAGGTATCTCTTGCTCAAGGTAAAGGATCAGACTCTTAACTCCTATACCGTTACTCTGCTCAAACCAGCACTGCTCTCTAGTTGCTCAGCCAGACCACCTACTACTTTCTCCTAGCTTGAGCGTCGAAGTGCCTACCTGGGGATAACTCTTCGGGCCTATGACCTTTTCTTGGTTTCAGATCTCATTGCGCGGCTTCATCCTTCCACCTCGGCTTCACTCAATTGGCAAGGATTAACTCACTGTGACCTCAGTTCTTGCACTACCTAGGATCGAGCAGCATCAGCTAGCACTTGCCCTTGATAGAGGAAGAAGCCTTCGAGGAAGGACTTACTTGAGAAGTTAGTCAAGTCGCACTAGTGTTCATCATAAGCATTGTATCTTTGATAGCTTTGGCCGTGACTCCTTCCATCTTACTGTCCAACCCCTGTACAACGGCCTTAAGCTCTTTAACTTGGCCCTTTGAAGCAAACATTTCGACTTTGGCCACTTGAAGTGTAGATTTGAGCTTACAACACTCGGCCTCGACTAGTCAGCTTAGTGGTCTCTTTCTTTCCCTTAGTAGCAGTACTAGGGGTGACAACTCCGGTAATATCGACCATAGAATCACTAGCACCAATATCAATGTTGTTATACTGTGACTAGACATCATCAGAGCCAAACATGTTGGAAAACTGATTTTGAGAGGAGCCAACCATTTTTAAAAAGCAATAGTATTAAAATTGTAAAAAAACAAAAATTAATTTAATTACAACTTACTTGGTCTATTGGTTTGGAATTTCAACTATTGAAACTTCCAACCTTCCCAAATTGCTAAGTTGAGATACTTGAGCATGCATTCCTCTTATTGAAAGTTGAATAAAGTTGAGAATTAGGGACTAGGTGAGAGTATGAGAGTGTATAAGAGAGTATGGAAATTAGTGTTGTGAGTATGATGGAGGGCAAGGGTATTAATTGGAGTTGGAATTAATTCAATAGACCAAAATACCCTTAAAAATTAGTCATTTTTAGTTGTTTGTAGGAGTATTTTGATCTTTCATAATGTTAATTTTCACATTATCCAAATGCCCCCTAAACTATCTGTTATCACCGCCAGTTTTGTTCCTCGCCAAGTCATTCTTCCTCCGGCTATGACTACACGGCTCCGGCTGTAGCTCGTTGCTAAAGGGACACAATGGGTTTATGAGAGATTGGACGTGGGTGCAATGATTTTTTGCAAAACCAGAGTATTCCAAACATGGATTGATTCATAACGAATTATTAAGAGATGAATCAGAACACCCAAACTCTTTAGGGGTGTCAAGACTTTGAAGGATTCTCTTTCCAACTGGAGGCAACATCTCTATTTTGTCATTGCCAATCTATGAAGTCTGCTGTAAACAAGGATCGTGCCTTCCAGCTTTGAGAGGAGGAAAAAGCAGCGAAAGGGAATATTCTCTGGTGAAAGCATTAGATAGCTGTTGTCTTGGTGAGGAGGTGAAGAAAGCAGAGAAAGTGTGGTGTCGACGAAAGGAACAAGCGGCGAAACAGAGTAGTCTTCTATGACTGTGAGAGCATTCAACGGTTGTGTAGAGACCGGTGAGACGGGAACGTATATTTGAGTGGGTTAACAAAATTTAAATTCCTTTTTGAGTTCAAATTACTGTTTAAATCATGGTTTTCAAAATCGGACTGGACTGGATTGTTGGATCAGAAAACCGTTGGGAATCGATTCCGTTTTACCTCAGAACCGTAATTTTGCCAAAAAACAATAATTTGGTCAAAAAACCACTGACCTGGGTGGTCAAACTGTTCTAACAGTCCAATGGTTTTGCCGTTTTTTATTTTTTGTCAGGACAAGACATCCATTCGGTTTGAACGATTGGACCGTTGACCCAAGAACCAGACCCCTGATTGGTTCGCTGTCCGATTCAATTTTAAGAACCTTGCTTTAAATTGGACTTCTATACTTTTCAGGCCTAGAAAGTCATTGATGTGGCTTTTTCTATTGGTTGGTCGAGAAAAGTTTTTAGCCCCGATTCGGTAAAGAATAATTATTTTTTTTTTAAAGCAATGGCTAATTTCATTAAGAATGCTGAATTTTTTGACAATTTAAAAATTCCGCTCAATTTTTTGACAATCCTAAAAATCTCCTATGTAATTTCACTTTCACAAAAACCTCCCCGTAGTATTGAAAAAACCAGCAGTTACTTTCCTTCTGTTATTTTTCCAAAAACATTGGTCTAATGCATCAGTTTTTTTTCAAAAATACCCATTTTATCCTTATATCTATCAATCAATCATATGAGACATACTAAAATACGCTCACAAGAACTTTTCACTTTTAATTAAAAGAAATTCCCCGAGTCAAATCGAAAAAAATAACCATAGAGGAGGCAGGGGAGATTATTATGATTATATGTAACTTTAGGGGAGGTTTTTAATTATATTTTACCCTAACTAATAAGCAGGAATTCAGAGATTTCGAACATGCTCGATTCATTCACCAGGTTGGTAGCGACTTAGAGATTAAAAATGGTAGAATTTGAATGTAAAGAGGAGCTTCTGAACAATCTAGCATTTTCAGATGAAAGAGAACAGATAGATAAGTGGAAGAGAATGTCTTGTCATGGATGCATCTGGTCTTAAATGGACAGTTCGACGTTCAGGGACATTATATACACATTGTGTATGTTCAAAAAAACGGTGGGACATTTTCTAGAGCAACAGCTACATTAATTTGTATTTAGTACTATCTATTTTCAGCATTGATATCCATTATAGGAAATTCACGTCAATGTCACATCACATTTTTCTTAGTGGCAATGGGTTTCAAAATGTCAAATTGGACATTAGTCCAAATCACGTTATTGATTTCTAAAACATGACTTAAAGCACTATTTTTTATGGAAAAATGATTCAAAACAAACAAACATTTCCTGGAGCATCATTTTTCTAATGTAACGCTAATGCATGAGCAATAGCATCAATGCCAAACAGACGCTGTATGAATCGAGGCAGGAAGATTGTTTTGTACGTATAACTTGTTGGAAATAACTCTCATTTTCTAATCCATGAAAAATAACTAGGAAACAACATTCTCCTGGAAATGCTCGTATGGGTGACTCTCCAAAAGTACTGCTACGGCAGAGAAGAGGAAGGGGCAGAAAGAGGAAAGAGGTGGAGGGGGAGAGAGACAATAAATGGTGCACATCATGAGTTTTAATGGGGACATTTGGAGGGTAATAAGAGAGAGTGAGAGAGAGATTTGCATATACATTAATTTTGAAATGTATAAGAAAAAGGAGTGTAGGAATGTGAAAAAATTAAAAGTAGAGAATTTATTAAAATTAAAAAAAAAAAAAAACTTTAAATTAAAATCTTAATCTCTTATCATAAAATTTCATAAATCTCAAGGTACAAACCTGTATCTTCATAAAAACTGTATTAATTTTCTCTATTAAAATATATCATTAATACTCTTATTTAATAAAATTATTTCAGATCTCTCTCCCTAGCTTTCTCCCCACTTCACTACTCGTTTTGTTTTTTTGTTTTTTTTTTTTTTTTTTTTTGAAACCCTCCTACTTCAATACTCCATGTTTGTAACATCTTCCCTCCCCCATTAAATCCCTCCATTTCCTCTTAAATATCATTGAACCCCTTACCCCTCCCATTAAATTAAATCCATCCATTTCCTCTTAAATATCCTTAAACCCCTTTTGACCCTTTCTAATAAAACATGGTTAGAATTTAGATGGCTTGTGCGGGATTAAGGGTCAATTCAAGATCAACCCAAAACATAGACCTTGGCCTAGCTAGAACCAAACTGATATCATACCCTATATTCATGAACCCAAACCTAACCAAATTTCTATTCAACCCCATGCATCTGCATGGCTTTGCCTGTTATTAATAACGAGGGATTGAGTGTTTTGAGTGTAATGAGGTGAAGAGAGAAAGGAAGAAAGGTGTATAGACGAAGTGGATGGGTTTCAACCCCCTTACTGCAACTATAAACGAAGCCAATATTTGGGTGCGACTCCCAGGGCTTCCTATAGAATGTTGGACTAAGAAAAGGCTAAGCAATGTTCTGAGACAGGTGGACCCAGTGGTTAAGCTAGACAAGAACACCGAGAAAAAGTTTCGAACCCTCTTCTCCAGGGTATGTGTGACAGTGAATCTCAGGAGACATCCAGTCCTTGAGATTCTTGTTATGACTCGTGGGTAGAGCACACCCTCAGCATAATGTACGAAAATATAAATGACCTATGTATTGGGTGTGGTTATGTGGCTCACAAATCTTACAACTGTCCAGAAATCATTGGGGATGGATGGACTGAAACTAAGAAGAGGAAGAAGTTTTCTTCTTTTGAAAGGAAAGCAGATAGCAAAAATGAGAACAGATTCTACAAGCCATCTTGGTTCAAAGGCTCTATATGACATTTTGTGTTGGATGTCATTTTATGCTCATCAAAGGCCCTATATGACATTTTGTGTTGGATGTCATTTTATGCTCATCAAAGGCCCTATATGACATTCTATGCTCATAGCAAGTGTATGAGCCCTATATTTCCTTTTTAAAGTGTTGTCAAGATGTTATAGAGGCATTTCGTCATTTTGATACCTTAAACATTGTCTATCATCTTTCTCAGCTCGACCATAGCATTCTCTCCGTCTGGGATTTCTTTATATGGCCCTTATCCAAGGTTTCTATCAGAAATCTGGTGGTGGCAAATTACATGTACTTACAATTAGCCCCCTTGTTTATCAATAACAACCCATTGAGATTTTCTCTGTATATTTGGTAGTACGTCTTCGTGAATAGATAATCGAAAGTGGAGAATTAATTGACTTATTGCAAATCGCAGGATCATCATGGATGTCACAAAAAGAAAAGATTCAGGGGATTTTGTGTCTTGCTAAAATCAAGAGCACAGTTGGGACTATTTAATAAGGTTGAGCTTCCCTTTATTGGTGCTGTTGTATTGGCGTGAGGTCGTGGTGGCGTTTTGTGAGTTTGGTGCTTTTTACACACTGCATGTTTCTTGATGGAAGGCCCTTTATCAAGAAACATTCTAGTCATGAGTGTCTCTTTAAGTTTACAGTCCCTTGTGTCTTCATTGAAGGAGTTATATGAAGAAACATGTAAAAAGGAGTTGTTGAGTGAAATGTAGACCCTTCTGAATTCTATTGGGATTGGACTGAGTGTATTTTTTGTCTCAGGCATGCCATTCCATGTTTAGAGTTGCTGTAATGTCCAAATGATTGTGCAGTGGTACAATGGCAGCTTTATTTAATTTGTTCTTAGTATAATGCTTCCTTTTTTATGGGTGATTTTGTAAATGAATTAACCGATTGACTGAAGCAAAGGAGAGCATGGTTGGTCACTTGAACCGTCAGGCGATGCTGCCTCAGCTCTCCACACGAACGACGTATGTTTAAAAGGAGAGGTAGAGCAGTGTCTTCCCTCCTAAGCTCTTTCCTTTGTGTTGGTAGTTGAAGAGCTCTACTTTTTTTCTTGTTTTTCTATGTTCACTATCTCCATTCATTCTCTCTCTTGCATTCTTCCTCTTCTTCATCATACTTTTAGGGTTTGCCCCCCTTTTAGCGTTAGCATTTTGGGCGCCTAAATCCCCACCATTCAATCCTAGGTGCTTAAATTTCATTTTCCCATACTTATAGGTGTCCTCTCCTTTTCACTCTAACCGTAGGATCCTTCAAACTTAATCCTAACCCTCTATTCCTAAACCCTAGGGATGCCAATTTTTGCATAAACCTACTAGTCGCCCCTTTCTTTCTCTCTAATCCCAGTTTTGTCCACCCTTCTGTATAAAAAGGACCCCAAGGGCCCTAGAGAAGGGGTTGGTTAGCCTAATTCACAAGGCCAAGGCTTCTTGAGGGGTTCAAGGCTTACAGGAAGGAGGACGTGCAATTCTTTTTAGGAGGGGCTCCTGCAAGTAGTTCGTCCAACCTGCAACTACCGCCATTGAAGCTGATCCACCATTGTTATTTTGTTTTATTTTTTTTTTCTTTTTGTGATTCAGTTTTTTTAGCAATTTAATTTCTGCAATTTTTTATTCTGGTTTGATTTAATTTCTTTTTTTCTTTGTATTTTGCAAATCTGAATTCGCCCAGTTCCTGAAAAGTTATCACCACTGGATCCGAATTTCAGCATATTTTTATTTATTTTCTTGTTAGTTTCAGTTTTATTTAATTTCTGAATTTTATTTCTTGTCTTTTTCAATTTTGAATATTTAATTTCAGCATTAATAATTTTTTTTATTTTCTACAAATCCCAAATCTATTTTCTTTTTCTTATTTGCCTAGAACAAAATAATAATTTTTAACCTTGCTTCCCTGAGGATCCGGCCCCTTCCTCACCACTAAACTACGTTCTTTATTTAGTTTTAAGGATTGGAAAAGTATAAATTATTAAACTAGTGTCCCGGGTGTTTGACGACACATCCTGGCACACCAAGTTTTTGGCACCGTTGTTGGGAAAGCAATGGATTGAAAATTTTTATTTCTTTGTTTAGGATCCATTTACATTATTTTTTTATTTCGTTAGTTTTTTTATCTTTGGAAATAAAACTCTCATAATTCTTATTTGTTTTCGCAAGACATAGCAGACGAAGACGGGGTGTTGGAACACTGCGAACTGCACACAAAAAAAAAGGAAAATATTGGGTAGTGATTCAAGTGTGGTCGTCCCAACTTATTTATGATTTTTCCTTTTATTTTTGAATTTATCTTGGTAGAATAGTTTTTCGAATCTTTGGTTATTTATTTTTATTTTTATTTCTTAATAGATTCAACTATATTTTTTTTAGGATTATTTTTATTTTGTTTTCTCTTTAGATCTAGTTAGTTATCTGTTTATTTATGTATTCGCATGTATTTTTTTTCATTTTAGAATTAATTATTCCTGTATTTTTTTTGTATCTTTAATTTTTCTTACTTGGTACGATTTTAGTTTTAAGAATAGTGATTTCTGTTGTCTTTTATTTCTAATTTCAGCAGGTGCGATCTCATTTTTAGGATTAATAGCTATGCTTTTCCATTAATCCATTTAAGGGCAATCCAATTTAAATAAGATAAGGTGGGGATTTCATCACTCTTCCTTGGCCCAAAAACCACCACCTTTCACGTGTGGTTCACCCTAAACCTTAATTTAAAATTTGGATAGCAAGATCCTTGAGGAGGCCCCACACATTTGGTTCAAAAGTGTACTGAATTTTAGGGAAGTTTGTAATTGCTTTCCATAACCGGCGGTTGGTGTCTTAGGAAAGAGGTTAACCAGCTAAGCCTAAGCGGGTTTTGTTGTTACTTAATTAGGTCCTTGCGAGAGCAAGAGGAGCCTCCCACATCCCCACCTCTTACTTGGCCAACCAAAGGAAGTGGTGTAATTCTATGTGAACCTAAGAAGATTCACATTAGTTGAACCACTAGTTTAGGAAACCTTAGTTTAGCCCCTAGGTCGTGTGTTTTACTTGTTTGTGCTTAATAAAAAAAGAAAAAAGAAAAATTTTAACACGAAACAAAATGAATTCAATGACCAGAGTTTGTAGAATGAGAAACTAGTTCCAACCTAAGCCATGGATAGATTGGAACCATGTGTCTTAACATGGATAAGATTAATGGGATGGCCCAAAGACTTAATCAAGTCCTTGCATTTCATCAACAAATTGGGCCATACCCAACCTTGTCATCCTACTCAACAAGTTCCATCTATGCAAGCCTGGCCCATCATGTTAGCCAGTGCCCTGCGGTGGGCCCATGTCAAATAGTCATTCCAGAGCAAGTTCATGTAGCTAACTGGTTTTTTCGACCCAATGCTAACCCATTCTTTCACCCATATAACCCTGGGTGGGAAAATCAACCCAACTTCGCTTATTAAGCCCAAGCCCAAGAAACCACCCTGCCAGATGTGCACTCTCAATGGTCTAAAGCCCAAACTCACTGTGAGTATAATGATTACCCTGGGACTCAACCGACTCAGTCATGTCAAACCTACCCTCTGCCCTATCAAACCGATTCGCTTGATGATATTTTTCTACAACTTCAGCAGCTAATTCTAACTCAGCAACAGTCCATCACTAGATTAGAGATACAAATATGACAGCTAGCCAAAGCCAATGCAAGGAGAGAAGTTACCGAGTCAACCGGTTGCGAATCCTAGAAATCAGCCCCCGAGTTTTCCTCCACAACAGGTTTAACCACCTCCTAAGAACCCTCAGTTTGAAAATTCCAAGGCTATTACGACCTTAAGGAGTGGAAGGATTTTAGAGAACCCGTATGAGAAAAAGAAATTTGAAAACATCAATGAAGAAGAAAATGAGCAAGAAGACCATAAGTTGGGGGGAAGAAAAAGGAAAAGAAAATTTAGAAGAAGAACCTATAGTGAACCGACTAGTAGTGCCCTTTCTAATCGCACTCACAATCGGGCTGTTGCAAAAGACAAAAGAGACTCTCAACGAGGAGATTAGGGAGTTACTCAAGCAAGTCCATAATAACATCCCTCTCCTCGATGCGATCTAACATATCCCGGCCTACGCCAAGTTCTTGAAAGAGTTGTATACTCAAAAGAGGGAGCCACGATTGGCCCCACAAAAAGTGATGCTCTCGGCAGATGTTAGTGCGGTTCTCCTAAACCAAGTCCCCCAGAAAATGAAAGACCCTGGTGTTCCTCTAATAAATTGTGTCATCTCTGGAATCACTTTCGATCGGGCCCTATTGGATCTTGGGGCCAATGTAAATTTGCTCCCCTCTATTATTTATGAAAGGTTCGGGATCAGTGAGTTAAAACCTACCCCAGTAATTCTGTAACTCGTTGATCGGCCAGTCAAGACTCCTCGAGGTGTTATTGAGGACGTCATTGTTAGAGTAGAGGATTGTTACTTCCCAGTGGATTTTATCATCCTAGACATGACCCCAACCAAGGAACTGAACCATAACCTGATAATCTTAGGATGTCCATTTCTAGCAACTACCAATGCAAACATCAACTATAAATCAAGAGAAATGGACATTTCATTTGGGGAGCAAAAAGTCCGTTTAAATGTATTTAGTGCCACTAAGTATCCAAACCTAGGGGAATATGAGTTCAAGGTAGAGGTAGTGGACGACCTTGTAGATGCTCTGTCTACCCTTTAGTTAGCCCAATCTGAGCCTTGTCTATGTAAAGAAGAAAGTGAGTCTAGAAGTGTAGATGTGAGAAGTAAATGCGTCTGGTTGAAGATGTTAAACTTAGCGCTAGTTGGGAGGCAACCCAACGAAGTTTTATTTTAGTTGTCTTGTTAGAGTTTGTCCTTTCTTTGGAATAAGTTTCAGAATTCAGTTGGCAAATCTTGAACCCCTATTGATTGTTCCCTTTGGCCCAAGTCCCTTTTGCATCATTCTAGTCATGCCATTAGGGACATTGGCATTTAAGTTGGGGATGAGGAAAGAGAGAAAATTTTAAAAAAATTGAGAGAATTTTTTTTTAATTGAAATGCTAAGCCTTTAAAAATGTAGAACTAAAACTTTCACTAAAAAAATTAACATTCTTTTCCATTAAAAGAGATTCCCGAACAAAAAAAGTTGAGGAAACTGATAAAAGAATATTAAATTTTGTAGAGATTAGTAGCGAGTGATAGGAGTTAAATTGGTCTTGTTTGAATGTTATCAAAACCGTTTAAAATTGAAAATACCCCCAGATTTGCCCATGTGAAGATAAGAAGAGAAAGATTGAGAATTCAGACGAAAAATTCTTCAAATTTATAGAGATGGTGAACTACCCCGAATAGTGCTGAATTTTACATATACAAAAAAACAGAGAGAAAATGAGAGAATAAAAGGTCAATGGACACCTAGACTTATTAAACGGGTCTCTTTACCTAAGTTAGGTGTCGAGATTTGCATCAAATAGGAAAGGGAATGCCAATGACACTTACCGAACACTTAGTAACTGGGTCTCTTCACCTAAGTCAAACGTCAAGATTCGCGTCAAACGGTGGAAGGTAGCAATAAAAATGTGGGTGCATATCGAGTTTAGGGGTAGAAATCCACTGTCATAAATGATAATAAGAATACCCGCCTGATTTTAAAAATCAACCTCAACTTATTGAGACAGTCTGCAAATGAAAGGGTATATAAGATTTTTAAGCCAAGTTTCTGTAATGTTCAAAGTTGGACAGTTTTACCCCTTAAACCCAATACAGATCTATACAAAGTTTGAGAATTCTGGAATCAGGATACTTGCCTAATTTTGTTAGGGATGATCTTGCAATGGGAGTGATTTCTTTAATCAGTGTAATTTTAAGATTGCATTGCTAAGAGACTATCAATGGTTAAGTTGGGGGGTGTGATAACTTTGTATTTTGATGCCTTAAGGGCATCATTATAAGGGCATTTTAGACCTTAGGCTGACTAATTTGTACCATTTTTCCAGTTAAATTCAATGTTGTGACCTTTAAGGGTCCCTGTGCAAATTCTAGGTAAAAATTGAGAAATTTATAGAGTTTTCAACATATTTTAGGAAGCTAGTTAGAATTCCAAATAGGAGAGGGGGTGTTTCTATGAAAAACTGAGCACAAGAGGGCACCTCTTATTTGCTAAACCCAAAAAGGCGCCCCTCCAACTATATTAGCATACTCCCCTCTCCTTATCAAACCCTAGGGCGCCTCTCCACTCATTCTTTTCACCTCTAACAAACCCTAGCCGCCCCTAACTGCTAAATCTTTACTTTCCACTCCTCCCTAACATCTAATCTCAACCATCCAAGCCTTAGCAACCTCTCATACCCTTGGATCTTCACCTTGCAATCTCCACCCTCCATTCTAGGGCACCATCTCTTTAGCCTTCTAACTCTAGGTGCCTAAATCTCCACCCTCCACCACTCAATCCTAGGAGCTTAAATCCCAGCCCTCCATACTTATAGGTGCCCTCTCCTCTTCACTCTAGCCGTAGGATCCTTCTAGTTTAATCCTAACCCTCCATTCTTAAACCCTAGGGGCGCCCATTTTCTGCATAAACCCACTAGTTGCCCCTCTCTTTCTCTCTAATCTCAGTTTGTCCACCCTTCTCTATAAAAACGACCCCAAGGGCCCTAGAGAAGGGGTTGGTTAGCCCAGTTCACAAGACCAAGGCTTCTTGAGGGGTTCAAGGCTTATAGGAAGGAGGATGTCTAGTTCTTGTCAGGAGGGATTCCTGCAAGCAATTTGTCCAACTTGCAACTGCCGCCACTAGAGTCGATCCACCATTTTTATTTTGTTTTATTTTCTTTCTTTTTGTTATTCAGTTTTTCTAGCAATTTAATTTCTGCAATTTTCAATTTTGGTTTGATTTAATTTATAATTCTCTTTGTCTTTTACAAATTTGAATTCACCCAGTTCAAGGCTAAGTTGTCTTGAGGTTTTAGAGGGCTGAACGGAGGAGGAACAGCTAGTAGTTTGTCTTCCCGAAAAGCTACCACCACTGGATCCGAAGTTCAACATATTTTTATTTATTTTCTTGTTAATTTCAGTTTTATTTAATTTTTGAATTTAATTTCTTATTTTTTTCATTTCTAAATATTTAATTTCATCTTTAATAAATTTTATTTTCATTTCTGATTAAATATCATAGAAGAAGATCCAGTATGATGAATATTCAAACCTTGACCGTTTCCGACCTTCACCTAATCCGACCCAGTATACTTAGTGCAATTCTACAAGTTTTCTAAGTCTCGGGTCATGTGATGAGTAGCTATCGAGTCCGGGTACTAGTTGGGATCGAACTTATTGTCATTGTATGAATACTGATATTGTGGGGTATTGACGCCTCCAAGGAAAGCAGATGGCTCATTGCATGTGTTATTAGTAGCAATACCAAATGTATATTTCGCTTTGCGACATTGCAGAGTACTATGCCAACTTTGTTATAGATTTGGCAAATAATATTACTCTTACCTCCACGGCCTCTAGATAACTGTTGGGGCCGACTCTGAAATGATTGGTGATTGTACTATGGAGATCCACGTCCATGTCCCCTGCCTCTATTATTACTGAAGTTCAAAAAAAATTGTTGAGGTGGCTTCTAAGGGTTACCTTTATTAGGAGGAACACCGTCCAGGTTTGCACTTCGAGAATTAGAGGCGAGAGCTAAATCTTCAAGCCAACTTTCATGATTTAGAAGAGCTCCCATGATGTCTGCAATGCCAAGGTCTGTTGTGTTTGGTCAGTTAGTGTTGTAACTACAGATTCATACTCACTTCTTATACCAAAAAGAATATGAAGTACCGGTTCTGATTTGAGAATCGTTCCAGATACTGTGGATAGGCTATTAGCAATGGACATAGCACGTTGAAATAGAGAGAGATCCTTTTTTTGAGTTTTTGCAGTTGTTTCCAGATAACTCTGCATTTTGATGCCTTAAGGGCATCAATTTAGGGGTATTTTCGGCCTTAGATTAGTCAAGATGTGCCATTTTCCCAATTAAATGCAATTTTGTAGTCTCTAAGGGTCGATGTGCAAATTCTAAGGAAAACTAGGAAGTTTTCATGGCTGAAATGCTGATTTTGGTAATACTAGTGTGAAGTCCAGCTGAGAGAGGGGCTGTTTTAGTAAAAAACTGAAAGCAGGAGAGCACCTCCTAGTTGCTAAACCCAGTTTGGTGCCCCTCCTACTATATTAGCATGCTCCCCACGCCTTAGCAAACCCTGGGGCACCTTTCAACCCATTCTTTTCACTCTTAACAAACCCTAGCCACCCCTAACTGCTAAATCATCACCTTCCATCCCTTATAATCTCCATCATCCATTCTAGGGCATTCTCTTTTTAGCATTCTAACCCTAGGAGCCACCTAACCTCTAATCTTCACCATTCAGCCTTTAGCCATTAAATCTCAGCCTTACATAATATTGGGTGCTTTCTCCTTTTCTTCTCAGCTTTAGGATCACCCTAGAACCATCCTAACCCTTCATTCTAAGCCCTAGGGCACCCATATTTTTGCTAAAACCCAGTTGCCGCCCCCCTCTTTCTCTCTATTTCCAGTTGTGTCCACCCTTCTTTGTAAAAAAGACCCCGGGGGCCCTGTAGAAGGGGTTGGTCAATTCACCCTATTAACAAATCTAAAGTTTCTTGAGGAGTTCAAGGGTTGTAGAAGGGAAGGACGCTTAGTTCTTGTCAGGAGGGGTTCCTCCAAGTTGTTTAGCCAATCTGCAACTACCGCCACTGGATCTGATCAACCATTCTTTTCTTTTCTGTTATTTTTATTTTTGCAATCTTTTAGATTTAATTCTTCTTTGTTTCTCTGTTTTGTAGATCCGAATTCATTTGGTTCAAGGCTAAGGTGTCTCAAGGGGTTCGAAGGTTATAGAAAGGACGGACACCCGGTTCTTGTCAGGAGGGGTTTCTACAAGCTATCTAGCCGATCTACAGCTACCGCCACCAGATCCAGATTCTAGATCATTTATTTATTTATTTATTTTATTTCATTTGTTGATCCCCATACTTTATTAAATTCTGATTTTTATTTATTGTCTTGTTTAAATTCGAAACATTTAATTTCAGCCATAATAGATTTTATTTTCGTATTTTTCGCCATTCCCAATTGCATTCTCTTGTACAGATCTAAGTATATATTAATCTTTCACTTGCTTCCCGGTGGATACGACCCGTTCTAACCCATTTACTACATTAGTAGTTGTTTGAGAAATCGTAAAAATTATAAATGTTTAAACTGGTGTTCCGGAGTGTTTGACGACACTCTTCCGAACACACCAAGATTTTGGCACCGTTGCCGGGGAAGAACGGAGAATATTTTTTATTAACTTTTTCCGGATCTGCTTCATTATTTTTTTCTTTTTCATTTTATTACTTGATCCGTTATCTCAGTTTAGTTCTTGTTTCTCTTTGATTCTGCAAGACGGAATAGCGAAAGGTGGGATACTGGAGCGTTGCGGGACTATGGAAGAGAAGAGAAGAAATGATTAACTGCATTACATTCCAGGTGTAGTCGTTCCATTTTATTTCTAATTTTCTTATTCTTATTTTGGAACTCTTTTCTTTTTTATAGAATAGAGATTTTTGAATTTTCAATTAATTTTCTTTATAAAAATCTGATTTATTTATTTTTTGTATTATTTTTCTTCCTTTTTTTTTCTAGATCTATTCTTCCTTCTTTATTTTAATTTCTTATTCGATTTTTTTAGCTTTATTAGGTTTGTGTTTTACTTTTATTTCATACTAAAAAATCATTTATTTTATTTTATTTTATTTTATTTTATTTTATTTCTTGTAGCATAATTTTCTTTTGTTTATTTTATTTTATTTTTTGTTTAAATTTTAGATTCGTTTTTTTTCTTTTATTTCAGATAAAAAACAATAAAAAAACAAAAAAAGTAATAAAAAATTTTACATTTATTTTATTTTATTTATTTTTGCAGTATATTTTCCTTTCATTAATTTTATTTTCGTATTAATTTTTAGATTTGTGTTTTTCTTTTATTAAAAAGAAAAGAAAAAATATGAATAAAAAAAATTCAGCATAATTTTTTTTTTCTTTTGTTTATTTTATTTTGGTTTTTTTTTTACATTTGTATTTTTTCTTTAATTTTAACTATTTCTTGCATAATTTTTTTTATCATTTTACTTTCAATTTAATTTTTTAGATTAGCAATTAGTTTGTTAGAATTTATTTTTTGGTAGTTGTTAATTCTGTTTAGCACAATTAATTGTTATTTTATTTTCTGTTTGCAACTATTATTTGTTGCTTTATTTAATTTCTTTTCTTTTAGTTGTTTATTTGAATAGTTAATTGTTAAATAGGAAATTTTTGAAATTTTCGAATTTGAGTTTAAATTTCAAATTTGAATTTAAATTTTAATTTTAATTCGAATATGAATATGAATATGAATTTGAATTTGAATTTCAAATTTCGAAATTTAAATCCTAACTTTTTGAATAAAAAAATTTTAAAAAAATTAAAAGTTTGAAAATTCAAATTTAAGTTTTAGGAATTTAAATTTCAAAATCTGAATTTGAATTTAAAATTCCAAAAATTTAGAGCATGCATCATGTAGGTTTATTTATTTTCTGAAATTATTATTGTTAGTTGTGAATGTGTTAGGTGATCTTTTTATTGTTTTAAGTGTTCCTTTTGCTTTGTTGTTTGCTTTATTCCTTTAGGTTTAATTGCTGAATTGCATCTTAGAAATAGTCATTCATGCTTTGTAGTTAGTTGCACTTTGTTGTGTTTATTTTGTCTTTCTGTTAATTCATTTAAGGGCATCTAAATAAAATAAGGTGGGGATTTCATCACCCTTCCTTGGCCCAAAAATCACCACCATACACGTGCGATTCACCTTAACCATAATTTAAAATTTGGATAGAAAGATCCTTTAGGGAAGCCTCACATTTGGTTCAAAGGTGTGTTGAATTTTAGGAGAGCTGGAAATTATTTTCCATAACCAGCAGTTGGTGTCTAAGGAAAAAGGTTAAATGGCTAAGCCTAAGAGGGTTTTGTAGTTACTTAATTAGGTCCTTGCGAGAGCAAGGGGAACCTCCCACATCCGCACCTCTTACCTAGCTAACTAAAGGAAGTGGTGTAATTCCATGTGAACCTAAAAGGATTCACATTGGTTGAACCACTAGTTTAGGAAACCCTAGGTCAGTCCCTAGGTCATGTGGTTGATTTGTTTGCCTTTAAAAAAATACTAATAATAAAAAAAAGAGAAAAAATAAATAAATTAAATAAATTAAATTTGAATTTAAATATTAGGATTTTAAAATTCAAAATCTGAATTTGAATTTAAATTTCAAAATTTTAAAATTTGAATTAAAAATAATTTAAAAAATTAAAATTGTGTTTAAATTTCAAAATTTGAGTTTGAATTTAAATTTCAATTTAAAAAAAAAAGAGAAAATAAAAAATATAATAATAATAATTTTGCAATAGCCAGAGTGTGTGGAATGAGAAACTACTTCTAACCTACCCAGAAAAGAATAGGAATTGTTGTACTATGGAGGTAGAGAGAAACCCGAGAGAAACCAATCTGGTCACAGTAGATGACCCGACAGAAGAAGCTAATGCCTTAATAAAGTCTCCTCACCCATTTCAATCCTAGCCTACTATTGAACCTCTACTACAACTAAAGAGTGAACCACTTGTGCCTTCTCTTCAATCTGCCCCGTAACTAGAATTAAAGCCCTTACCGGACTCCCTTAAGTATGTATTTTTAGGACCCAACCAAATGCTCCCAGTGATCATAGCCGCGGACCTAACCCCTAGACAAAAAGAGAAACCGATTGAGGAATTAAAGGAGTATAGGGGTGTTATTCGTTGGTCAGTAGCTGATCTAAAGGGTATTAGTCCGTCCATTTGTATGCATCATATTTACACAAAGGAAGATGCTAAACCTAGTAGGGAGATGCAAAGAAGGTTGAACCCAAATATGAGGGAGGTGGTCAAACAAGAAGTAATTAAGTGGTTAGATGTGGGTATTATCTACCTGATCTCGGATAGCAGTTGGGTAAGTCAAACGCAAAGTGGTGCCTAAGAAAGTTGGACTCACCGTGGTCACTAATGATCAAGGTGAAGTCGTCCCTACCCGACTTACCACAGGATGCCGAGTGTGCATCGACTTTAGGAAACTCAACACAATCACAAAAAAGACCATTTCCCTTTGCCCTTCATTGACCAAATTTTAGAAAAACTTGCCAGGTGAAAATATTTCTGCTTCTTATATGGGTATTCTAGGTACAACCAAGAGGCCATTTACCCCGAATATCAAGAGAAAACAACTTTTACTTGCCCTTATGGAACATTCGCCTTCCGACGAATGACGGAAATTTTTTTGGAAATGGTGGGTGATTTCCTGGAAATATTTATGGATGACCTCTCGACCTTTGGGGATTCCTTCGAATCATGTCTCGGACACTTATGAAAAGTTCTTTAATGATGTATCAGGACAAACTTGGTCCACAATTGGGAGAAGAATCATTTTATGGTCAAATAAGGCATTGTTTTAAGCCACATAATTTCTGAACGGGGTATTGAGGTGGATAAAGCAAAAATTGACCTAATCTCTAAACTTCCACCTCCCACTTCTGTCAAGAAAATCCATTCTTTTCTTGGACATGCCGGCTTCTATCAACGATTAATTAAGGACTTCTCCCAAATTTCCAGACCATTGTGCAACCTTCTAGCAAAAGATGTCCCATTCAACTTTGATGATGCATGCATTAAGGCCTTCGAGTACTTGAAAGGGGCACTGACCAAGGCTCCAATTCTGCAACCTCCTGACTGGTCTTAGCCCTTTGAAATCATGTGTGATGCCTCTAACCATTCCATTGGAGCTGTTTTAGGACAAAGGGCGGATAAACGTCCTGTGGTGATTTATTATGCATGTCGTACCCTCTCGAAATCCCAATTGAATTATACCACCATAGAGAAAGAATTGTTGCTTGTAGTGTTTGCTCTAGAAAAATTTCGCCCATACATATTGGGCACCAAAGTGGTTGTCTACTCTGATCACTCGGCCTTAAGAAATTTGTTGTTTGAGAAAGTAGCCAAACCTAGGCTCATCAGTTGGATCCTTCTTTTTCAAGAATTTGACCTCGAGATTCGGGATAGAAGGGTTCTGAAAATGTAGTAGCTGATCATCTGTCCAGAATTCAAATTAAAAAGGGTGAACCTATGCAAGGCTATTCTTTTCCAGATGAACACTTCTTGGCGGTTTCCCATAGTACACCCCCGTGGTTTGCCCATATCGTCAACTACTAAACAGTGGGTAAAATTCTAGAGGGGTGGTCCAAAAATGAGGAAGACAGATTCTTCTCACAACTCAAATATTATTTTTGGGAAGACCCTGAATAATTTCGGATTAGTTCGGATCAAGTAATCCAAAGATGCGTCACCGAGTCTAAACACCAAAGTATCCTTAATTTTAGTCATACTCTTGCTTGTGGGGGGAACTTTTCTGGGAAGAAAACAATGGCCAAAGTACTGCAAAGTGGCTTTATTGGCCAAGTTTATTTAAAGATGCCCATGCTTTCAGCAAAAATTGCCCAAGATGCCAAGCTGTCAGGAATATGTACTATAGAGAGATGATGCCACTTAACCCCATTCTAACTATAGAAAATTTTGATGTTGGGGGTATTGATTTTATCGGACAATTTCCGCCATCATCCGATTACGAGTACATCCTGGTGGTCGTTGATTTTGTGTCAAAATGGATTGAGGTAGTAGAAACCCGAACCAATGACAACAAATTTATAATGAAATTTGTTCATTATAATGAAATTTGTTCACAAGAACATTTTCTCTAAGTTTGGGTGTTCGCAAGCAATCATTAGTGGTGGGGGTCACATTTCACTAGTGCACAATTCCGTACTTTGCTTCCCAAAGACAGAATCACTCATAAGATAACAACCCCCTACCATCCCTAATCGAATGGTCAAGTGGAAGTTTCCAATCGGGAAATTAAGAGTATTCTGCAAAAATCCGTTAGGCCAGACCAAAAAAATTTGCCTGACAGATGGGATGATGCACTTTGGGCTTATCAGACAACATATAACACTTCCATTGGAATGTCTCCTTATAGGCTAGTCTTCAGAAAGGTATGTCATCTTACTGTAGAATTGGAGCATAGGGCCTATTGAACCATCAAAAAGTTCAACTTCGATCTAACCCAAACTGGATCCCATTGAGCTCTGCAATTAAGTGAGTTGGAAGAATTTTGCAATGAAGCTTATGAAAGTTCTCGCAATTATAAAGCCAAAATAAAGTATTTCATGATAAAAACATTTCAAGAAAAACATTTCAACCTAGTCAAAAAGTTTGGCTCTTTAATTCTAAGCTGCGGTTGTTTCTGGGAAAATTAAAATCCAGATGGGGTGGGCCATTTGTTGTTGATAAAGTGTTCGAGCATGGTGCGGTTAGAATAGTTGATCTCAAGAATGGAACCATGTTCAATGTCAATGGTTAAATGCTTAAACCATACATAGAACGAGTATCTGAGAGTAGAGGAGTTGAGACCTTTAGTCTGAGTGATCTACTTGCGTCGGGCTGAAGACGTTAAACTCGCAACGTAGTTTTCAGTTGTTTTAGCTTAGAGCTTTTATTTTTTGATTCGAGACCAAGTGGCAAGCCTTGAACCCCTCAAGAAAACCCTACTCATTGATTCCTTTGGCCCAAATCTTTTTTGCATCTTTCTAGCCATGCCATTAGGGACAATGACATTTAAGTTGTGGGGTGAGGAAAGAGAGAAAAAAAATTGAGAAGCTAAGCCTTTAAATGTGTAGAATTAAAATTTCACTAAAATTAAAAAAGAAATCCATTAAAAGAGACTCCCAAACAGAAAAAGTTGAGAAAACTGATAAAAGAATGTTGAACTCTGTAGAAATTGGTAACAAGTGATAGGAATAAAAAATTGGTCTTATTTGAATATTGTCGAAACTGTTTAGAAATTTGAAAATACTCCCTAGTTTGCCCCTGCCAAGATAAGAAGAAAAATATTGAAAAATTAAACAAAAAAAATTCTTCAAAATTGTTAGAGACAGTGGACTACCCTGAACTGTGCTTCTTAAAAAAAAAAGAAAAAGAAAAAAAAAGAGAGAGAGAGAGCATAAAAGGTCAATGGACATCCTGGACTTAGTAACCGGGTCTCTTCACCTAAGTCAAGTGTCAAGATTCACGTCAAACGAAAAAGGGAATGCCAAAGACACTCACTTAAAACTTAGTAATCGGGTCTCTTCACCTAAGGCAAGTGTCGAGATTTGTTTCAAACAGTGGAAAGTAGCAATAAAAAAAATGTGCAAATCAAGTTGAGGGGTATCCACTGTCATAAATGATAAGAAGAATATATGTCTGATTTTAAAATCAATCTCAACTTATCAAGACAATTTACAAATGGAAGGGTAAATAAGATTTTTAAGCCAAGTTTCTACAATATTCAAAATTAGACAGTTTTACCCCTAAAACCCAATACTGATCTATACAGAGTTTGAGAATGCTGGAATCAGGATGCTTGACTAATTCTGTTAGTGAGGATCTTGAGATGGAAAGATCTCTATGATCAGTGTAATTTTAAGGCTGCATTGCTAAGGAACTAGCAATGTTTAAGTTGGGGGGTGTGATTACTCTGCATTTTGATGCCTTAAGGGCATCAATTCATGGGGTTTTTTCGGCCTTAGAATAGTCAAGATGTGCCCTTTTCCCAATTAAATACAATGTTGTGGTCTCTAAGGGTCTCTATGCAAATTCGAGGGAAAACTAGAATGTTTTCATGGCTGAAATATAGATTTTTGGAAGACTTGTGTGAAATCCAGTTGAGAGAGGGGGTGTTTTAGTGAAAAACTAAAAGCAGGAGGATGACTCCTAACTGCTAAACCTTGTTTGGTGCCCCTCATATTATATTAGCATGCTCCCCACGCCTTAGCAAACCCTAGCGCACCTTTTAACCCATTCTTTTCACACTTAACAAACCTTAGCCACCCCTAACTGTTAAATCCACACCTCCCATCCCTTCTAATCTCCACCATTCATTCTAGGGCACTCTCTTTTTAGCATTCTAACCCTAGGAGCCACCTAACCTCTAATCTTCACCATTCATCCTTTAGCCATTAAATCTCAGCCTAACATAATATTGGGTGCCTTCTCCTTTTCTTCTCAGCCTTAGAATCACCCTAGAACCATCATAACCCTTCATTCTAAACCCTAGTTACCCATATTTTTGCTAAAACCTAACTGTCGCCTCCCTCTTTCTATCTATTCCCAGTTGTGTCCACCCTTCTCTATAAAAAGGACCCCAGGGGCCCTATAAAAGGGGTTGGTCAATTCACCTAGTTAACAAGGCTAAGGTTTCTTAAGGAGTTTAAAGGTTGTAGAAGGGAAGGATGCCCAATTCTTGTCAGGAGGGATTCCTGCAAGCTGTTAAACCAATCTACAACTACCGCCACTATATCTGATCAACCATTATTTTCTTTTCTATTATTTTTATTTCTACAATCTTTTAGATTTAATTATTATTTGTTTCTCTATTTTGCATATCTGAATTCGTTCGGTTCAAGGCTAAGGTGTCTCGAGGGGTTCGAGGGTTGTAGAAAGGACGGACGCCCGGTTCTTGTCAGAAGGTGTTTCTACAATCTGTCTAGCCAATCTACAGCTACTGCCACTGGATCCGGATTCTAGATCATTTTTTTATTTATTTCTATTATTTCCTTTGTTGATCCCCATACTTTATTAAATTCTGATTTTTATTTATTGTCAAGTTTAAATTCGAAACATTTAATTTCAGCAATAATAGATTTTATTTTCATATTTTCTACCATTCTCGATTTTATTTTCTTGTCCGAATCTAAGTATATATTAATTTTTCACTTGCTTCTCTATGGGTATGACCCATTCTCACCCATTTACTTCGTTAGTAGTTGTTTAAGAAATGGTAAAAATTATAAATGTTTAAACTGGTGTTCTGGAGTGCTTGATGATGCGTTTATTGTTAAATTCAATGTTGTGACGTCTGAGGGTCCCTATGCAAATTCTGGGTAAAAACTAGGAAACTTATAGAGTTTTCTTTGGATTTTGGGAAGCTTGTGAGAATTCCAGCTAAGAGATGGGGTGTTTCTGTGAAAAACTGAGCACAAGGATAGAAAGGTGCCCCTTCTACTGTATTAGCATACTCCCCTCTCCTTAGAAAACCCTAAGGCACCTCCCCACTCATTCTTTTCACCTCTAACAAACCCAAGCAGCCCCTAACTACAAAATCTTCACCTTCCACTCCTCCCTTACATATAATATCAACCATCGAGGTATTAAAGGAGTATAGGGGTGTTATTGGTTGGTCATTAGCTGATCTGAAGGGTATTAGTCCGTCCATCTGTATACATCATATTTACACAGAGGAAGGAGCTAAGCCTAGAAGGGAGATGCAAAGAAGGTTGAACCCAAATATGACGGAGTTGGTCAAACAAGAAGTAGTTAAGTGGTTAGATGTGGGTATTATCTACCTGATCTTGGATAGTAGTTGTTGGGTAAGTCCTACGCAAGTGGTGCCTAAGAAAGTTGGACTCACCGTGGTCAGTAATGATCAAGGTGAAGTCGTCCCTACCCGACTTACCACGGGATGGTGAGTGTGCATTGACTTTAGGAAACTCAACACAGTCACAAAAAAAGACCACTTCCCATTGTCTTTCATTGTCCAAATTTTAGAAAAACTTGCTGAGCAAAAATATTTCTGCTTCTTAGATGGGTATTTTTGGTACAACCAAGTGGCCATTTACCCCGAAAACCAAGGGAAAACAACTTTTACCTGCCCTTATGGAACATTCACCTTTCGACGGATGTCGTTTGGATTATGTAATGCACCAACAACATTTTAGAGGTGTATGACGGTAATTTTTTCGAAAATGGTGGGTGATTTTCTGGAAATATTTATGGATGATTTCTCGGTCTTTGGGGATTCCTTCGAATCATTTCTTAGACACTTACGTAAAGTTCTTTAATGATGTATCGAGACAAACTTTGTCCTCAATTGGGAGAAGAGTCGTTTTATGGTCAAAGAATGCATTGTTTTAGGCCACATAGTTTCTAAACGGGGTATTGAGGTGGATAAAGCAAAAATTGACCTAATCTCTAAACTTCCATCTCCCACTTTTGTCAAACAAATCCCTTCTTTTCTTGGACATTCCGGCTTCTACCAATGATTCACTAAGGACATTTGCCAAATTTATAGACCATTGTGCAACCTTCTAGCAAAAGATGTCCCATTCACCTTAGATGTCGCATGTCTTAAGGCTTTCGAGTACTTGAAAGGGGCACTGACCAAGGCTCCAATTCTGCAACCTCCCGACTAGTCTTTGCCCTTTGAAATCATGTGTGATGCCTCTAACCACACCATTGGATCTATTTTAGGACAAAGGGTGGATAAACGTGCTGTGGTGATCTATTATGCAAGTCGTACCCTCTCGGAATCCCAATTGAATTATACCACCACAGAGAAAGAATTGTTACCTGTAGTGTTTGCTTTGAAAAAATTTTGCCCGTACCTATTGGGCACCAAAGTGGTTGTCTACTCTGATCACTCGGCCTTAAGACATTTGTTGTCTGAGAAAGTGGCCAAACCTAGGTTCATCAGATGGATCCTTCTTTTGCAAGAATTTGACCTCGAGATTCGGGATAGAAAGGGTTTTGAAAATGTAGTAACTGATCATCTGTCCAGAATTTGAATTGAAAAGAGTGAACCTGTGCATGACTACTCTTTTCCAGATGAACACCTCTTGGCAGTTTCCCATAGTACACCCCCGTGGTTTACTCATATCGTCCACTACTTAGCAGTGGGTAAAATTCCTAAGGGGTGGTCCAAAAATGAGAAGGACAGATTCTTCTCACAACTCGAATATTATTTTTGGGAAAATGTTGAACTGTTCTGGATCTGTTCGGATCAAGTAATCCAAAGATGTGTCCCTGAGTCTAAACACTAAATTATCCTTAATTTTTGTCACACTCTTGCTTGTGGGGGGCAGTTTTCGGGGAAGAAAACTGTGACCAAAGTACTACAAAGTGGCTTTTAAGGGCCAAGTTTATTTAAGGATGTCTATACTTTCAGCAAAAATTGCCTAAGATGCCAAGCTGTCAGGAATATGTCCTGTAGAGACATAATGCCACTTAACTCCATTCTATCTGTAGAATTTTTCGATGTTTGGGGTATTGATTTCATTGGACAATTTTCGCCATCATCCGATTACGAATACATCTGGGTGGCCATTGATTATGTGTCAAAATAGATTGAGGTGGTAGAAACCCAGACCAATGACCACAAAGTTGTAATGAAATTTGTTCAAAAGAACATTTTCTCTAGGTTTGGGTGTCCACAAGCAATCATTAGTGATGGGGGGTTACATTTCACTAATGCATGATTCCGTACTTTTCTTCACAAATATGGAGTCACTCATAAGATAACAACCCCCACCCATCCCCAAATAAATGGTCAAGTGGAAGTTTCCAATCGGGAAATTAAGAGTATTTTGCAAAAATCCGTTAGGCCAAACCGAAAAGATTGGCCCGATAGATTGGATGATGCACTTTGGGCTTATTGGATGACATATAAAACTCCCATTGGAATGTCTCCTTATTGGATAGTCTTCGAAAAAGCTTATCATCTTCCAGTGGAATTGGAGCATAAGGCCTATTGGGCAATCAAAAATTTCAACTTCGATCTAACCCAAGCTGGATCCCACCGGGCTCTGCAATAAAGTGAGCTAGAAGAACATCGCAATGAAGCTTATAAAAGCTCTCGCTATTATAAAGCCAAAATGAAAGTGTTTCATGATCAAAACATTTCAAGAAAAACATTTGAACCTGGTCAAAAAGTTTGGCTCTTTAGTTTTAGGTTGTTGTCGTTTCCGGGAAAATTAAAATCCAGATGGGATGGGTCATTTGTTGTTGATAAATTGTTCTAGCATGGTGTGGTTAGAATAGTTGATCCCAAGAATGTAACCATATTTAAGGTCAATGGTCAAAGGATTAAACCATACAGAGAAGGAGTATTTGAGAGTAGAGGAGTTTAGACCTTTAGTCTGAGTGATCCAGTTTTCAGTTGGGAGGCAACCCATACAGATAAGGAGTATCTGAGAGCAGAGAATGAGTATCTTAGTGCTGGTTGGGAGGCAACCCAATGTAGTTTTCAGTTGTTTTATCTTAGAGTTTTTATTTCTTGAATCGAGACTAGGTGGAAAACCTTGAACCCCTCAAGAAAACCCTACTCATTGATCCCTTTGGCCCAAATCTTCTTTGCATCATTCTAATCATGCCATTAGGGACAATGGCATTTAAGTTGGGGGGTGAGGAAAGAGAGAAAAAAATTGAGAAGCTAAGCCTTTAAATGTGTAGAATTAAAATTTCACTAAAATAAAAAAAAATACATTAAAAGAGACTCCCAAACAGAAAAAGTTGAGAAAACTAATAAAAGAATGTTAAACTCTGTAGAAAACTAATAAAAGTTCAAAATTATTAGAGATAGTAGACGTCCTTGAACTGTGCTTCTAAAAAAAAAGAAAGAAAAAGAGAGAGAGAGAATAAAAGGTCAATGGACACCCTAGACTTAGTAATCGAGTCTCTTCACCTATGTCGAGTGTGGAGATTCACGTCAAACGGAAAAGGAAATGCCAAAGATACTCACCCAACACTTACTAGTCGGGTCTCTTTACCTAAGGCAAGTGTCAAGATTCACGTAAAACGGTGGAGGGTAGCAATAAAAAAAGTGCGCAAATCAAGTTGAGGTGTAGAAATCCATTGTTAGAAATGATAAGAAGAATACATGTATGATTTTAAAATCAATCTCAACTTATCAAGACAGTTTGCAAATGGAAGGGTAAATAAGATTTTTAAGCCAAGTTTTTGTAATATTTAAAACAATATGGCTTTACCCCTAAAACCCAATACCAATCTATATAGAGTTTGAGAATGTTGAAATCATGATGCTTTACTAATTCCGTTTGGGAGGATCTTGAGATGGGAAAGATCTCTATGATCAGTGTAATTTTAAGGCTGCATTGCTAAGGGACTAGCAATGTTTAAGTTGGGGGGTGTGATTACCCTGCATTTTGATACCTTAAGGGCATCAATTCGAGGGTATTTTTGGCCTTAGAATAGTGAATATGTGCCCTTTTCCCAGTTAAATGCAATGTTGTAGTACCCAAGGGTCTCTATGCAATTTCTGGGGAAAACTAGAAAGTTTTCATTGCTGAAATGGAGATTTTGGGTAGACTAGTGTGAATGCCAACTGAGAGAGGGTGTTTTTGTGAAAAATTGAAAGCAGGATGGTGCCTCCTATCTACTAAACCCAGTTTGGTGCCCCTCTTAGTGTATTAGCATGATCCCCTAGCACTCTCTTTTTAGCATTCTAACCCTAGAAGCCATTTAACCTCTAATCTTCACCATTCTGCCTTTAACCATTAAATCTTAGCCTTACATAATATTGTGTGCCTTCTCCTTTTCTTCTCAGCCTTAGGATCACCCTAGAACCATCCTAACCCTTCATTCTAAACCCTAGGGCACCCATATTTTTGCTAAAACCCAGCTTCCGCCCCCCTCTTTCTCTCTATTCCCAATTATGTCCACCCTTCTCTATAAAAAGGACCCCAAGGGCCTTGTAGAAGGGGTTGGTCAATTCACCCTATTAACAAGGCTAAAGTTTCTTGAGGAGTTCAAAGGTTGTAGATGGGAACGATGCCCAATTCTTGTCAGAAGGGGTTCCTACAAGCTATTCAACCAATCTACAACTACCGCCACTAGATCTGATCAACCATTATTTTCTTTTCTGTTATTTTTATTTCTACAATTTTTTGGATTTCATTCTTGTTTGTTTCTCTGTTTTGCATATCTGAATTCGTTCGGTTCAAGGCTAAGGTGTCTCGAGGGGTTCGAGGGTTGTAGAAAGGACGGACGCTCGATTGTTGTAGAAAGGATGGGTTTTTTTATTTATTTCTGTTGTTTACTTTGTTGATCCCCATACTTTATTAAATTCTGATTTTTATTTATTGTCTTGTTTAAATTCAAAACATTTAATTTCAACAAGAATAGATTTTATTTTCATATTTTCTGCCATACCCAATTGGATTCTCTTGTCTGGATCTAAGTATATATTAATATTTCACTTTCTTCTCTATGGATACGACAAATTCTAACCCATTTACTGTGTTAGTAGTTGTTTGAGAAATGGTAAAAATTATTAATGTTTATATTGGTGTTACAAAGTGTTTGACGACGAACTTCCGAACACACCATTGGCACAACTGCAGTACCCCGGAATGGGAGTGGATAGAATAACTGTGAGCAAGGGGAGTTTATACCTCTGATGCAACTACAATACCCATTTATTAATCTGTACCCTTTTTCTAGTTAAATTCAATATTGTGACCTTCGAGGGTCCCTGTGCAAATTTTGGGTAAAAATTGGGAAATTTACAGAGTTTTCTCTAGATTTTGGGAAGCTGGTGAGGATTCTAGCTAAGAGAGGGGTGTTTCTGTGAAAACCTGAGTACAAGAGGGTGCCTCTTATCTGCTAAACCCAGAAAGGCGCCCCTCCTACTGTATTAGCATACTCCCCTCTCCTTAGCAAACCCTAGGGTGCCTCCCCACTCATTCTTTTCACCTCTAACAAACCCTATGGTGGGTGCCGAACCCAACCAAAGATAAATAGTCTTGCTCTAAGTTAATAATTTATAAATAGTGATGAGCAAGGTCGTTCTCCACAGGGATTGGGTGGATTTATTTCCAAGTAGATGGATTAAGGGGGGTTGTAAAGCTAAGGGAAATAAGAAAATAACAGAAAACAAAGATTAAATCGATGGGAGATTGCTTCCGATTGAAGGGACAAGTTCAGCTTTGATTCGTAGCATTGATCCTTGATGCAAAGAGAGATTCATATGTTTATGAATAAATTGGTTATAGCTATTAACAAGCTCTAACAGTCAGCCTCTACTCTTATTATTCGACAACCAAAACAAGTTCTTTGATTGCTTCCCTTATTAATAGGCAGTCCTAAACAAGCTCTTAGGATTTAACCTATTAATAGCATTAAGAGGGGAGAGACCCAATTCTGATCAGCGATCTCACAAGCTCGGATTGTTTAAACCAGATCATATATTTTCCCAACATAGATCAAAAACTTTTTTGCAATCAATTTATGTTAGTTGCCACCATGATCGAACCTACCAATCATATACGAAACTGGAGGTTCAATCGGCCATGGATTATTTCCATTGAATGAGCAAGGGGCCCTTCTTGCTTAATCAACAAAAATAATCCTCACAGTTAATTCGCATAAAACATATGAATACCCATAAACAATGAACTGAAATAAAAATCAATTAAATCTCACAATGCTTACAAAATCAAGGCTTCCCTGACCCTTCAACTAGAAATAAAAACTTACAGACACTTTATGATGAAAACGCAGCTTCTAGATGAGAAAGGGGGGCGAACTCTTGCTTCTTCCTCCTTGGTTGCTGATTTCCCTCTCTGAAGACTGAAGCTCTCTCGGAGGAATTGATGCCTTGGGTGCTGGTCCGCCCCCCTTTATATAGATTTGGGGGGAGGGCTGCTCTCCAACTCCCTTAAGGAGATTATACTCAAACTGGAAAATCCTAGTCTAAATTGAACTTATCCTACCTAACTCTTATCTCTTATCTTTCTAGGATTACAATTTGAGAATTTAAATCTGATAAAACTCTTTTATTGAGATTACATTCAATCTTCTATTCTAATGGGACTCTTGGGTCTTGAATTCGAATTGGGCTTCTTTAACAATTCGGGCTTGCTTCAAGACTTTTTTGCGAAGTGGGCTTCAGCTTGTGAAATGGGCCTTGCTGCGAAATTGCTCCGACTTTGGGCCCGAATTCGTCTTCGATGCGAATCGATTCTGCCAAAACCCAAAACATAAAAGTTGTGGGAATTTTCCTTATCTTTCCGGTGCTTTTGAAATGTCCAAATAGAGTTATGCCCATATCACCGATCAGTGCCGAAACTGTGCAAAAAGATCTTATTTTCCTTGTTTTCTTCTAATCGCCTATTTGCTTGCCCTGAATCGAAATATAAGAGTAATAAGTCCAATTAGGTACCAATTAAATGCAAAATACTAAATATTGAGGGATAAAGATATGGCAAATTTTTTTCTCATCACCCTAGCAGCCCCTAATTGCTAAATCTTCACCTTCCACTCCTCCCTAACATCTAATCTCAACCATCCAAGCCTTAGCAACCTCTCATACCCTTAGATATTCACCTTGCAATCTCCTCCCTCAATTCTAGGGCACCATCTCTTTAGCATTCTAACCCTAAGCGTTTAAATCTCCACCATTCAACCCTAGGAGTTTAAATCTCATCCCTCCATACGTATAGGTGCCCTCTATTTTTCACTCTAGTCATAGGATCTCTTTTAGTTTAATCCTAACCATCCATTCCTATACCCTAGGGGCTCCCATTTTCTGCATAAACCCACTAGCTGCCCCTCTCTTTCTCTCAAATCCTAGTTTTGTCTACCCTTCTCTTTAAAAAGGACCCCAAGGGCCCTGGAGAAGGGGATGGTTAACCCACTTCACAAGGCTAAGACTTCTTGAGGGATTCAAGGGTTACAGGAAGAGGACGTTCAGTTCTTGTTAGGAGGGGTTTTTGCAAGCAGTTCGTCCAACCTGCAACTACAGCCACTAGAGCTGATCCACCATTTTTATTTTTATTTTTTTTTCTTTCTTTTTGTTATTCAGTTTTTCTGCAATTTCTGATTTTGGTTTGATCTAATTTCTGTTTTTCTGTCTTTTACAGATCTGAATTCGCCCAATTCAAGGCTAAGGTGTGTCTAGGGGTTCAAGGGGTGAACAGAGCAGGAACGACTTGTAATTTGTCTTCCCGAAAAGCTACCGCCACTAGATCCGAATTTCAACATATTTTTATTTATTTTCTTATTAATTTCAGTTTTATTTAATTTCTTGTCTTTTTCAATTTTGAATATTTAATTTCAGCTTCAATAAATTTTATTTTCTTATTTTCTGCAAAACCCAAATTTGTTTTCTTTTTCTTATTTGTCTAGAACAAAATGATAATTTTCAACCTTGCTTCCCTGAGGATTCGACCCCTTCCTCACCACTAAACTACGTTCTTTATTTAGTTTTGAGGATTGGAAAAATATAAATTATTAAACTGGTGTCCTAGGTGTTTGACGATGCATCCCCAGTGGACCAGTGCTTTCAACGAGTTTGGGGTTCTAGTGGAAGATGCCACCTCCCTATTAGCGCTGCCCCTAGTTGGGGCTGTTTCACATGATCATTTGCAGTTCGTTGAGTCACCAACGAGCGCACTGGTATCTACGAGGAATTGGTATTAGATGTACAATAGTTCAAGGATAGGGTAGGTGCTACTAGTGTTGGATTTTAATCTCGTAAGAGATTAAATCCAATGGGTTTGATTGGTCAGTTACATGAGAAATTGCACCTACACACTTGGTTGAAAAATCAGTTTTTCTCTTACAAAAACCCAGTTTTGAACTTGTCCCACATTGGAAAATTATAAGTTTTATTTTCAGTATTTTAATAGGAGTTGATTTACACTCCTTAGAATTAGTAGAGGAGAGTATGGGGATTCGATACTGCGCAATGCGCGTGCACGCATGCACGCGCGTGTGTGCAGTGCAATGAGGCGCTTTAGAGGTGCACTTTGCTCGCACCCGCGTGGCTCACGATGGATGGCTCTGGTTTTGGTGCATTGATGACCGTTGATCACCATTGATGAGATCAACGGTCACGATTCGATTGGGTGTGATCAAGAGGCACAATTCAAAGTTAACAGTCACCAACTGTTAACTACTTTTTAAACAGTCACAATGTTTGAAATTGTGACTGTTCAAGGTGACTTCTCTAAACCAGCACCTACCTTTTCTTCATACCTCTTCAAAAATTATTTAAGCAGCATGAATCAGACTCCAAAACACACAATTTCAAAATTCTCTCTCTCTCTCTCTCTCTCTCTCTCTCTCTCTCTCTCTCTCTCTCTCTCTCTCTCTCTCTCTCTCTCTCTCAGTCCAATATGCTACAGTCTCACAGAAGGTTTCTCTGGAGACTCTTCAACTTTGCTGGTTGCATATTCTCGCCCAAGGCTCTGTTGTATCCTGGGAACGAATTTTCCTATAACCCAACGGCAAACTCAGTAAAACTGAGTGGGGGCAAATAACGTTCTAAAGACAGTGTCCTCAGACGCGCCTCAGAGCTTCTCCTCCAAAGTTACAGTGACCCCATCTTCCCCAATAATTTTAGAACATTATTCTGCAATGGAGGTGGAAGCAAGCATGACTTTGATCAAGATGATGAACCAAGATCTTGTTCGACTAGACCAGTTCGATGGAGCAAATTTCAGCCAATGGCAAGACAAAATGATCTTCTTTCTGACCAAACCGAAGCTATACTCTCTGTTGGACCTGAATCTGCAATCACTTCTTGAACCCACTGAGAAAGACTCAGAGAAAATAAAGAAGGAAAGAGCAAAATGAGAAGAGGACTCACTTCTGTGCCAAGGACACATACTGAATGCTTTATCAGACCGGCTCTACAATTTCTACAAGGAACTTACATCTCCAAAATAAATAATCCTTCTATGTTTGTGGAAAGAGGGGCATTATGCCCAAGTCTGCCAACATCGGAAAGGCGGAACCAAGTCTGCAAACATGGTAGAAGACAATCTCGTGGCCATGATTACTGAAGTCAACATGGTAGAATCGTCTTCTGGATGGTGGTTTGATTCAGGCACCACAATCCATGTTTGCAAAGACAAGTCTTTGTTCAAGACATATGAAGAAGTGACTGATGGCCTTGGATAGGATTGAACTTGGTCTTAGTAAATCTTGTTTGTAATAGGGTATTCAAAGTTGTCTTTGAATCTAACAAACTAATCCTATCCAAGAATGGGATGTTTGTTGGAAAGGGATATGGTTGTAATGGTATGTTCAAATTAAGTATTAATGAAGGAAAAGTTTCTGCTTATATTGTTGATTCTTTTTCTTTATGGCATGATAGATTAGCACACTTGAATTTTAAATCCATAAAGAAAATGAGCAAACTAGGTATAATTGCTTACAGTAATGAATCAATTGAAAAATGTGAAATATGTGTAAAATCTAAAATGGCTAAGAAACCATTCCCTAGTATTGAGAGAATTTCTCAACTTCTAAAACTAATCAATTCTAACATCTATGAACTCAATGGTGTATTAACTAGAGGAGGTAAGAAATACTTCATAACATTTATAGATGACTTTTCTAGGTACACCTATGTCTACCTTATGAGAACTAAGGATGAAGCCTTTGACATGTTTAAACTATATAAGACTGAAGTTGAAAATTAACTAGAAAAGAAAATTAAAATCCTTAGAAATGATAAGGGTGTTGAATACTTTAAAAATGAGTTAATTTTTTCTGTGAAGAATTTGGAATAATACATTAGTGTTCTGCTCCCTATACCCCTCAATAGAATGGTTTGGCTGAAAGGAAAAATAGAACACTTACAGAAATGATAAACTGCATGTTGTTAAAAGTTAATGCACCCTTAAACCTGTGGGGGGAAGCACTCCTAACAGCCTGCCATTTACATAACAGAATTGTTTCTACAGTTAACAACAAATGCCCATATGAATTATGGATAGGAAGAAAGCCTAATTTAGCATATCTAAAAGTGTGGGGGTGCTTAGCATATTATAGAGTTCCAGATCCTAAAAGAACCAAATTAGGACTCAGAGCTAAGAAAAGTATGTTTGTTGGAAATGCAAAACATAGCAAGGCCTATAGGCTTCTAGACTTAGAGTCCAACATAATAATTGAAACTAGAGATGTTGAATTCTTTGAAAATAAACTGTGTTCTGAACCTATGGAAAATGAATCCACAGAAAATGACAGAGAAACTCAGATCTCAATACCTATTGATAATAATGAGACTGAAAGAAGAAATGGTACAACTGTAACACCTCAATAGGACTTAGAAGAAGTCAAAGACAAAAAACAGAGAAACACTTGGGTTCAGATTTTATCTCTACTCAGTCAATTGTATTTTTGGTTGAGGCTGATAGAGAGAAGATTTTAAATAAGATACCTATTGTCCTAAACATTGAAAATGATCCAAAAACCTATAGTGAGGCCATGACCTCTAGAGATGTTGCCTTTTGGAATGAAGCTATAAATGATGAAATGGATTTAATAATGTCAAATAACACATGGGTACTAGTAGACCTGCCTCCAGGATCAAAACCAATAAAATGTAAATGGGTGTTTAGGAGAAAATACAACACTGATGAAACTGTACAAACTTTTAAGGCTAGATTGGTAGCCAAAGGATTTAGTCAAAAGGAAGGGATTGATTCTTTTGACACCTATGCAGTAGTGGTTAGAACAACTTCCATTAGAACACTCATAGCATTAACATCCATTTATCACTTATCTGTTCACCAAATGGATGTTAAAACCGCTTTCTTAAATGGTGATTTAAATGAAGATGTTTATATGGAACAACCAAAAGGATTTGTTCTTCTTGGAAATGAGAAGAAAGTCTGTAAATTGATTAAATCACTATATGGATTAAAATGAAGCATCTATAGTGACATGAGAAATTTCCCATCACAAGTTACAACAATGTGACTGTTAGCACTGACATTGGAACTTCACCTATGTGAACATAGAAGTGGTGCCGCTTCTCATGAGGGTTTGGGTTTGCTCTCGAGATTATTCATGAAACCAGGAAAGAAGCACATGGCTATAACAGTGCTGAGCAAAACTTAAACCTCTTGTAGAGACTAGACATTTTTGTGTGTATAGGTGTCTCCGGTCTGTTTTGAGAGTAATTACATGAGTATGGAGATTCGACAAGGCTCTGAGATAACTATACTAACAAGAGGTTTAAGTTGATAAACACCTTTTGTATGCATAACTGTGTCATAGTAGTTTGGATTGAGAGAACTATGTAATTGATCAATCAATGTGGGGGATTGTTGGATTTTAATCTCTTAATTACATGAGAAATTACACCTGCACACTTGGTTGAAAAATCATTTTTTTCTCTTACAAAAACCCAGTTTTGAACTTGTCCCACATTGGAAAATTATAAGTTTTGTTTTTCAGTGTTTCAATAGGAGCTGATTTACACTCCTTAGAATTAGTAGAGGAGAGTATGGGGATTCGATACCGCGCAACGCGCACGCGCATGTGTGTGGCCCAATGAGGCACTTTAGAGGCACACTTTGCTCGCACTTCGCGCGCACCCGCATGGCTCGCGATGGACGGCTCTGGTTTTGGTGCATTGATCACCGTTGATGAGATCAACGGTCACAATTCGATCGGGTGTGATCAAGAGGCACAATTCAAAGTTAACAGTCACCAACTGTTAACTACTTTTTAAACAATCAAAATGTTTGAAATTGTGACTGTTCAAGGTGTCTTCTCTAAACCAGCACCTACCTTTTCTTCATACCTCTTCACAAATTATTTAAGGAGCATGAATCAGACTCCAAAACACAATTTCAAAATTCACTCTCTTCTCTCTCTCTCTCTCTCTCTCTCTCTCTCTCTCTCTCTTTCTCTCAGTCTAGTCTGCTATAGTCTCACAGAAGCAGATTCTCACCCAAGGCTCTATTGTATCCTGGGAACGAATTTTCCTATAACCCAACAACAAACTTAGTAAAATTGAGTGAGGGCAAATAACATTCTAAAGACAGTATCTTCAGACGTGCCTCAGAACTTCTCCTCCAAAGTTACAGTGACCCCATCTTCCCCAACAACTAGTGTCATGGTAAGATGCCCATGAACATGTGGATCATGCATTGGTTTGAGCCAAGGGTCCATTCAGAGTCACGATCAAGAGGGCAAACAACCAATGTCATTTGGCCACCTTCATCTTGTATGTTACATCGCGGTTCTTGTTTTCAAGCAGTCCTGATTACAACGTACAAACGATATCGGTGCCTCTTTTTGTTGTCGCGGCTGATGGGCACCAACTTCCCTTGGCAACTATGTTCTTGGGGTATCTGTACACGTAGATGGATGACGCCATCCTAATGGGCCCGATCTATACCAGGAGAACCTTATATTTCTTTCCCCCTTTTCCTTTTATGTTTATTTGTGAAAGATTTAATTTGGATGTTAATCCTTGAGAGTTTTCTCCCTTGGAGGTCGATATGACCAACCTAGATGAGACAAATTCAGAGAATGTCATGCTAGATGTGTTGACAACTTCATCTCTCATCCTTAAGTAGAGCACATTTCCCATGCCATATCATATTGGCATGAATGTGCCGAAGCAAGCTAGGTGATTAGTAGTGCACGATTGGCACTCATAACCCTATGGTGGTTGCTGCTTGCCTTGTCTTATTGCCTAGGGTAATCAATTATTTGGACAAGGAAGGAGAAGATCAGTCATGCATATACCATCCTGATTGCCTCTACATTAGTTTGGGTATGATAGTATGGGATTGTAGTTCCTGTGTTCCGATGGTGAAGATGTATTTTGGTAGAGACACAACAGCCTTGCTTTTGCCAATATCACACGTTTCCTAACTAGGTTCAAGCGCATGCAGATGTATTATAGCTCATTGTGTCATGGCTACCTTTGTCCTTTCTTTGGGGGGTTTCAATTGTTTTTGGTCACAAAGCCGTGTCTGAGACATGTGATGGATCCTCTACTAGGGCATGCAGTAGAGCAGGTAGAAGAGTAGCCTCATAATCCCTGTAGCAGCCCCACCACCCCAATGATAGAGTCTGTAACACCTACTGGTGTGGGAAAACCAGCAACCGCTACTAATAAAGGGAAGCGACCCATTAGTGAGAGTTGAAACAGAAAAATAGAATGAAATAATAATAAAACTAAAATAGCAAGAGACAATGAAAGAATAATTCGGCTAACCTTGACTCGTTAAGACCAAGTGCCACTCTATTTATAACCACAATGATTGAGTTAGTTACAAGAGAAAAGATCCAGGAGGATATACATTATCTAGGTTAGATGAGGGTTATCTAGGATAACTTCTATCTTGAATGTAGAACAGAATTATCCTACTTGACCCAGATAGGGTAGTTATTAGGAAGAGTCCCCAAGATTTGGTTTCTTGAGAGTGACGGGCCTAGATACTTTAGTGTCCATAGAGGTCGTGCATGGGCCATGCATAGACCCATGGAACTCTACGTTATCATCCCCCTACAAGTTGAACGGGGCTATGTGAAACTTGGCCCGAAGGTGAGCAAATCTCGATGAAGAGAGTGGCTTTGTGAAGACATCAACTATCTAATTTGCGGTGGGAATGCACCGGATTTGAAGCTTCTTCTAAGTGATGAGATGTCAAAGAAAATGAAAATTCACTTCCACATGTTTGGTATGGCCATGAAAAATAGGGTTGGTAGCCAAGTGGGTAACTCCTATATTGTGAACTGTTGTTCTCCCATTAGGTTTTGGTTGGGCTGTAGTTGGGCCTCTTTCCTAGGTGGGCCGAAGTGTTCTCCTCTTGATTTTCAGGTGGGTCTTGCTTCTTTGTGGGCTGAAGTGCTGCCCTTATTGCCCTACCAACATGTCTTTATGCTATCTTCACCCTAAGTTGTTACAAATTGGCCCAGAAGCTTCATTTTTGGCGATTAATTACCTAAAAAGTGAAAAAAAAAATCCGAGTGCATTAAATTGACTCATAAATACCCAAATTAACCATAGAATCTCAAAAATTAAACCTAAAAACACACCAAGTTCTTATGAATAACTTAAGCTTATCATATTGTCACACCAAAAGATTGGTGGAGGAGTCGAATATATCTTTGAGGAGGGACTGAAACCATAGTAATTCTGTCATAGTATTTGCAAGAGCTCTAAACTCAGATTTAGTGCTGGAGCGAACTATTGTTTGTTGTTTCTTGGAGCTCCAAGCAATGAGATTGGAGCCAAAATAGATAGAATATCCACCAGTGGAGCATCTATCATCTGGACAACTAGCCCAGTCAGTACCAATGCAAGCAACTAATTGGCGAGATGTGGAACACTGGAAGGTGAGGCCATGAAAGATAGTAGCTTTGAGGTACCAAAAAATTCTCTTAACTACTGCCCAATGCTCATTAGTGGGTTTGTGAAGAAACTAGCACACTTTAATAACAACAAAGGAGATATCTGGCCGAGTAATGGTGACGTACTGAAGAGCTCCAACAATACTGTGAGACTCAGTGGGATTAGGCAAGGGGTTTCTAGAATCCTTAGAGAGTCGACTAGAGGTAGCCATGGGAGAGCTTGGAGGTTTGGCTCCTTCTAGGTTTGTCTGATGTAACAAGTCTAGAATGTAGTGTTGCTGTGAGTGGTACAAACTGCTAGAGAAATGGCTGACCTTGATGCCCAAAAATAATGAAGAGAACCTAAATTCTTCAGTGTAAATACCAAAGAGAAGGATTGAGAAAGCCGTTGATGGATGCAGAAGAAGTACAGTGATAATGATGTCATCGACATACACCAAAAGCATCAACACGGTTTGGTTGGAGGTGAAGATAAAAAGAGATGGATCAGCTGTAGAGTTGCAAAAGCCCATTTGTTTGAGAACGGAACTCAAACAAGAGTACCAAGCTCGAGGTGCTTGTTTAAGCCCGTAAAGTGCCTTTCTTAATTTGCAAACATGAGTTGGGTGTCTAGGATCGATGAACACTTTGGGTTGATGAACATAAATGTCTTCATCAAGCAAGCCATGGAGAAAGACATTATTTATATCCAACTGATGCGCTGGCCAGTTGTGAGCAATAGCAATAGAGAGAACCATCTGTATGGTGACTGGTTTGACAACTGGGCTAAAGGTGTCAAAGTAATCAAGTCCCGTGACCTGGTGCAATCCTTGCTTAACTAGCCTGGCTTTGTAGCGATCAATGGTACCATCGACCTTTTTCTTTATCTTATAGATCCACTTAGTTCCAACAATGTTCATGGAATGATCATACGAAACTAAACGCTAAGTATCATTTTTAATGAGGGCCTTATATTCTTTTTGCATAGCCAACTGCCTATTTTCTGATTTTGCGGCTTGACTAAAATTTTTGGGTTCTTGTTCTTCTTTAGAGAGAAGAGTAAGAAGAGCCGAGGGAATGGGATACCTTGTAGCAAGCTGAGATCTTGGAAGGGTACCATCCATAGACCTGGTACGCATGGAGTGAGAGCGTACATGTTGTGGAACTGGAGTTGTATTATCTAATAATTCTTGAATGTTGTGGTACCTTTGCAGTCGGTCAAAAGAAAGATGATTTGAAGATGCTAAGACTAGAGAGTCTGTAGCCGAACTAGAGTTGAACTCAAGAGGAGTCGTAGAGTGGTGCTGCTGTGATGATGACGATGTACATGGTGGTTCTGAATTCTAAGGGATCGGTTCTGAGATGAAAGGACCCGAGGGAGTAGTGGAGGTGCAAGAATTTGGTTCATCAATTCCTGGAAATGTGCTTTCATCACACAACATGGCGAGCTATAAATAGACGCCCTGAAGGAACATGCAGACAATGGTACCCTTTGTGGGAGGTACTGTAACCAATGAAGATACATTGGAGGTATCGAAACTAGAGTTTGTTCTTGTTGTAAAGCCGCAGAAAGGGATAGCAAGCACACCTAAAACAACGAAGCAAAGAATAATCTAGAGAAGTATGATAAAGCTTCTAATAAGGTGACATACCAGTGAGTACCGCAGTTGACAGACAATTAATCAAGAAAACAGTAGTTTCAACCGCATCGGCCCAAAAAGAGAAGGGGAGATTGGAGGTGGCCAGTAGAGACAGAGCAGATTCAACAACGTGTCGGTGCTTCCATTCAACAGAGCCATTTTGCTCATGCGTGTGAGGGCATGCTAGTCGATGTGTGATTTCTTGAGAGTCGAGATAATGTGATACGGGACGATATTTGCCACCCCAATCAAACTAAAATACTTTTATCTTTGCATCAAAAAGGACTTCTACATGTCTCTTGAACTTAAGAAATAAATCAAACACATATGATTTTCAAGTCATAGTATTGATCCAAGAAAATTTTGAAAAAGCATCCATAAAATGACATAATAAGAAAATCAACTATTTGATTTAATGGGAGCAGGTCTCCATACATCAAAAATAAATAAATCCAGTGGACGTTTGGACTGAGAATTAGAAGACTTCAAGGACAATCTATGACTTTTACCCATTTGACACGACTCACAAACTGATTGATTATTAGTATACTTATTAAATGGAAGACCAAATTTGGAAATAACTTGTCGTACGATGTGCATAGATACATGACCAAACTGGAGATGCCAACCATGAATTGATGTGCGTTCTCGAACAAGAGCTTCTGGAGTAATTGTGTCTAAAGTAGGGAAACTATATAACGCATCTCTACTGACCCCTCGAAGCAAGATTTTCCTTGAATAATCCTTCACATAGCAGCAATCATGGTGAAACTCAAAAAATAAATCATTGTCTTTTGTAAATTGACTGAGAGACAGAAAATTTTTGCAGATAGAGGGAACATGGCAGATATCTTTCAAAGAAAATGCATACTGAGTAAATATCATAGAAGAAGATCCAATATGATGAATATTCAAACCTTGACCATTTTCGACCTTAACCTGATCCGACCGAGTATACTTAGTGCGACTTTGCAGGTTTTCTAAGTCTGGGGTCATGTGATGAATAGCTCTTGAGTCCGGATACCAGTTGGGGTCAAAATTATTGTCATTGTATGAATACTAATATTGTGGGGTATTGACACTTCCACGGAAAGCAGATGGCTCATTGCATGTGTTATTAGTAGCAAAACCAAACGCATATTTCGCTTTGCGACATTGTAGAGCACTATGCCAACTTTGTTATAGATTTGGCAAATAATATTACTCTTACCGCCATGGCCTCCAGAGAACTATTGGGGCTGATTCTGAAATGATTAGTGATTGTACTATGGAGATCCACGTCCACGTCCCCTACCTCTATTATTACTGAAGTTCGGAGAAAATTGTTGAGGGGCCTTCTGAGGGTTACTTTTCTTGGGAGGAACACCGGCCAGGTTTGCACTTCGAGAATCAGAGGCGAGAGATAAATCTTCAAGCCAGCTTTCATGATTCAGAAGAGCTCTCGTGATGTCTGCAATGCCAAAGTCTGTTGTGTTTGGTTGGTTAGTCAATGCTATAACTACAGATTCATACTCACTTCCTATACCAGAAAGAATATAAAGTACCAGTTTTGATTTGAGAACCGGTTCAGATACTGTGGATAGGCTATCAGCAATGGACTTAGCACGTTGAAATAGAGAGAGATCCTTTTTAGAGATTGTGCAATTGCTGTCGCAACTGCAGTACCCTAGAACATGAGTGGGTAGAATAACTGTGAGCAAGGGAAGTCCATACTTTTGATGTTGTTGATAGACCTACCACTTGCGCCATATACTCCTTCTGTGAGAGAGGAGATCAGCTAGCTCAACACGAGTTGGTGTATATTCATCCACTTTTCAAATTCTGGGTTGAAAATCATTCTTGTATCATCTAGATTTGGAATAACTTTAGGCGGGAGCTTCTTCTTCCCTTCCACGAGCTCCAAGAGATGGTGGTGTCATTGAATAGGAAGGAACTGGACGTGCCATAATAGATAATTATCACTTCCGAGTTTGATAGGTAGATAGTAACATTTTGGATTGAAGGGAGCAAGCTGCTTGTCATTGAACCACTGTTGGAGGCTAATGGACTATTGGCATGAGTTCCTGTTTCTGTTGGCATGGCTCTGATACCAAGTTGAAATAGAAAAATAGAATGAAATAATAATAAAACTAAAATAGCAAGAGAGACAATGAAAGAATAATTCGGCTAACCTTGACTTGTTAGGGCCGAGTGCCACTCTATTTATAACCACAGTGATTGAGTTACATTAGGAGTTACAAGGGATAAGATCCAAGATGATATACATTATGTAGGTTAGGTGAGGGTTATCTAGGCTACCTTTTATCTTGAATGTAGATCAGAATTATCCTACTTGATCCAGATAGGGTAGTTATCAAGAAGAGTTTGTTGAGAGTGATGGGCCTAGAGTCTTTAGTATCCACAGAGGTCGTGCATGGGCCATGCATAGGCCCATGGAACTCAATGTTATCAATGAGGTAGGCTAACAAATCCAACCTACTGCGAAGGCAAAGAGCAGAGACGCCTGGCCATCCAAGGGAAGGCAGAGTCTCTATTAAAATCACCATGCCCAATATCCGTTCCCAGACGCCCAATGAAGGCAGAGAACAGAGACGCCTGACCATCTAGATAGTCTCTATTAAAATCACCATGCCCAATATCCGTTCCGAGACGCCCATGAAGAGAGTGCTGAGGCGTCTACATTCTGTCGCGCCATCAGATATGCCTTCGGTGCAAAGGATAGAATCTACTACGCCTATTACCGAAGTCCGATAGATGAGGGAGGAAGATCTATAGTACCTCCTATCCCCGTGCCTACACTAGAATCTACCACCCCGGTTATTGATCATGAAGTGCCTAAGCAAGTGAGCCGGCCGATTACAGAGGTGTGAACCAAATAGAGGTGGCCTAGTGAGAGACGGCCCAAGGGGAGGTGTAGAACTCGAGTGATGGCCCCAATGCGTCAACAAGGCAGGGAGCTACTCTGGAGGTAGTAATTACCATCCCGGTGACCAGCAAGAGCGCCTGACCTGACCTGGTAACATTTGCCTCTGTCTTCCTGTACTTGATTATCTAGTGTCACGCTGATCATTCTGTTCTCATTAACCAATGTATTGCCTTTTGATGAACTTTTGTTCTAAGGAGGGTCGAAGGGAATAACCCTCTCAAGTCACCTCATTTCATTGGCCCTCAATTTCCTGGTGGGCAAATCATTCTTAAAGAGGTATGTCATTTAAACTTTTTCTAGTGTTTTGTTATATATTATCATACGGCATTCTCAATTTAATTACTGAATGATTAATAATATCACAGTGTTGCAGGTCCCTCTCCAGCGTGGTCCTACTAGTGTCGTCGTGCCAGGCATCATCAAGCGCCTAGTCAAGGACTTGAATCAGATCTAGTCTATGGCCAGGTAAGGGAGAAGAGACGGTCGTGACTACCGATAGCCTTGCATACATCCAGGACCTGCGATGAGTATTAAATGCTATCATGAGTTTGTGATGGGCACAAAACATCATTCGCATCCTATGATGAGCATAAAGGGTAGCGGTGTCAATGGTATTCCAAAATCCAATTTCAAATTCGAGATTAGATATAATCGAATCGAATTCGGATAATTCGAATATCTAATTAGATATCCTATTTATATCGAATAGTTAATCGGATTCAAATTCAGGTATGACTTGATTCGATTCGACAAATATTCGAATTTGACCGACTATTTAATCCTTATATAGAATATATATAATTTTTAAATGTTTTATATAACTTATATATATAATAATTAAGTTATATAAATAATTTATACACTTTATATACTCTAATAAATAAAATATTTATTTTATATATTTATTAATTACCTAAAATAATTAATTAGTCAAATTCGAATCGAATTGAATATTTGGATATTTAATCAGATTCGAATTCAAATATTAATTTTTGATATCTGTTGGATATCGAATTTTTTAATCAGATTTTAATTTGGATATTACCTGATCCAATTCAAATTTGATCTGTTTACACCCCTAATAAAGGGTCATTAAAAACCTATGATGAGCATAGGACACTGTCACACGCCTATGATGAACGGTAGATGAAGCTCAAAGCTAGTAACGAACGGTTGAACACTTGTTCACAGTTCACTTACGCTTCTTGTAGTCACAACAAGTTGCGACGGGGCATCTCAAAAGATACTCAAACACCTTAGCTGACCAAAGACCGTGTCCCTGTCATGTGGCAGTGAGAGAACCCATGAGGGGATATAACCAAGATTTGATATGTGAGAATACCGAGGAAAAAAAACTTTATTCTTAAAGGATCTCATTTGACACGTGGCAAAACCTAATGGAATTTACTTGATGGTTGATATGACAACCAAAATCTCTTTCCCTATAGAAAAATCACTAGAAAAAAATCATTATTTAGAGAAATTTGCTTTAGTGCCACTAAATGTTAGTTTTAGTGGCGGTTTTAAACATTGCCATTATACATGTAGTAAAATCGCCACTAAACATAATTTTTCAGTGGTAAATATTAAATTGCCGTAAAAAGCATATTTGAAATGCCGCTATATAGTTGTTTTAAGTGGCTTTTATTAAATTGCCATTAAAAACATTTATAAAGCGCCGCTAACATGGCTTCGGACACTTAAGAGGTATGCTTTTTATTTGAACCATTGATTCCAATTCAAATCAATGGTGGAGATGCAAATAGGAAAATATAAATATAAGAAAAGAAAAGTGGCGGGATTGCAAGTTTCTACTTTCTTCCTCCCGCGCGCATTATTATTCTCCCTACACATTTTCGTTCGAATAAAGGAAGAACTATTCATCTTCTTGTCGAAGTCGTGCGCCCACCACACTCTAGACAGCATTCTCGTTCGAAGACATTGCCAATTCAACTATTAGTCTTCTCTCAAAATCGAATCCGTCTATCACATTTGGTGTTCTCGTTCAAACAATTCCAGAAGACCGCTATTGAAGTGTTATTCAAAACCTATTTCGTTGGAGGAACTAGGGCCGCGCATTTTCTTGGTATGTTTTTTGTTTTTCTTATTTTCACTATAAATATTATTTGGTATTTTCATAGAGGTTTGTTTTATCTTTGTTCTCTCTGTTTTTTTCTTTGGGTATCACTTTGTTTTTCTTCAACACCGCTATTGAAGAGACATTAGTGCATTTTGGATTTGGGTTTTCTGGTTTTGATATTTTTGTATGCTTTTAATCGCATCCCAGGTTAGACTATGGTCTCTTTTAAAAGTTCTGTAGGGTTCTGCCATTTTGTGAGACACCCAATTGGGGATTAGAGAGGAGAGGACATTGCTTGTGAGTTTTGTATCCTGGTGGAATTGGCGGGGCGGGAGGCTTCTCTACCAGTAGGATTTCCGGTGGAATCGGCAAAGCCGCAATGACACCTCCTTTGTTTTCCCAGGCAACGTGGCATGGTGTTGATGTCGGGGCTGTTGTTGACCCAATTGTTGCTGGTGTGAAGCGGCTGACTGAAGCTCTCTACCATCAGAATGTTTTGGGAACCCATAGAACTATTGGACAAAGTGAGGATTTGTTTTCCATGAACCCTTTTGTCAAGCGCCCTAGGTTCGAAAGTACAAGCAATTTGCCTATTTATCCATAGAAACCAGAAACCAAGGGGAAGTCCCTAACCTTTAGAATACTTGAACCTTAACAATAAAAGCATAGAGTAGTGAAGAGCAAATCACCTACAATTTTCTTTTTCACTTTGTTTGGTGCCAAACTTGAATCATTGAAGTCCCTAACCTTCCAAAGACCTTAAACCTTAACAACAAACACACAGAGTAGAGAAGAGCAAACCGCATGCAATTGACGCTAGGGTTTTTTGAGAGGCACTATCAACCTAGATGTCGGAAGAGTATATTAGAGAAGAGCAAAAAATTACATTCCTTTGATGTTAGAGAAAAAAATCGTAACAGCTCTACTAGATCTTGGAAGAACCTCCACTTTTGCAATTGAGGCACTATTGATCTCCTTCTTAAATCACCAATTTTGCTAATTTGAGGTATGTTTATCTCGTCTTGGAAACAAATTTTCTTGTTTTTAATTTATTTCGTTCATGCATTTATCACGAAACAAATTTGAGGTATGCTTATCTCACAGGTTTTCGCTGCCTTTGGGTTTCTTACCATTATGAATGAAACCCAGATTTTTTGGGTAGTATGGTTATGTTATGAATGAAATCTACACTGTTATTTACTTATAAAGATAATATACACTTATTTATCAAAAAAGTATCTATTTGTTTTTAATAAAGCAACTATTTTATTAGAATGATTTTTCTTTTCTAGATAAACACCATTTTTCATTCATTCATTAATTATAAACAGAATGTACAATGGATAAAACAAACAATGGAGAGCGTAGAGTACATCTCCCCCTATTTATCATATGACAAAACAGCCCAGAAAAATTAATTTCCAAGTGCCCCTTGCTTCACAAATATCTTTCTGCTTTATCTCTATTTCAGTTGGTGATAATGTTTTGCCCTTGCAGATCCATCTGGATTTATCTTGTTTCCTCTTGTTGTTCACTCTTTTGATCTGGTGGTATCATCGGCTGGAATACTCTCAATCAGGAGTACACATGAATCTGAAGTGAGGTCTCCTACAGAGGATCCTATGACAATTCTTTGGAAGAGCCATTCAATCACAATATTTTTGGTTGTTTTTTTGGAGTGGTAATCTCTCATCTACTGCCATTGATTTATAACTATATTCATGCAGTTGGTATTATACAAGTGCTTCTGTTCTTCACTTAACTTAATGTTAAGCATGTAAAATCTTTACCTGTATTTGCTTGATGTTATCTGATTTTCTCTTGGGTGTTTTTCTTCACTTTGCAGTCTATTCGTTGGTTACTTTATATTGAATAAGCACCTTTGCATGGCTGAACTTTGACTTGTGTGGCTTGGTTGGAATCATCACAGTCTATGTTTTTGTTTGGATCACTACGTATTATACCAATTACAAGCATGGGTGAACAAGCTATTGATAGATATGGGAATAATCACAACCATTTATTTATAACTATATTCATAGCTAGATGCAGTCTCCTTCATCCAGCTATTTCTTCTCTTCCATGTTTCTTCATTTTACTTCTCAAGTAGTTTATGGTTTATGGTTTATTATTTCTTTCTAATTTTCTAGTTTAGATACTTGTACTAAGTTGCCCTGCATCCATTTCAATTCACATTCTCTCTTCTCTCCTATTGAAGTTGGACCTAGGATCCTACAAAGGTGTTGTTTGATAATGGCTTAAATGGATGAGTTGAATAATTTATTATTTTATCTTTTATTGAATAAGCAATCAAGTAGTTTATTGTCTTATAATGGTTGAAATGTTTGATAATCTGTCTTATTGAAATATGTTACATCTTGACTCTTGAGGTTATAATACCTTGCATTTCCATATGCCCCCTGAATATTTTAATCAAGAATGCTTGAGTTCAAGACTTCAAGTTGAAGTGTCCAAAACCAACCAATTTTCCATATCTTGCCTCCACTAGAATCTCCAAAAATACAACTGGAACCAAGTCTACTTCTCAACTTGTGAACCACTGAATTAAAGTTTAAACCATTGTTTATGAATACCTTTCCACACTCCACACCCAAATGTACCTTTACATCCCAGCCATTACCATTGATTCATACCTTTCAGTGATTAATTCCTCCATAGTTTGTTTAGCTCAATGGACCCAAAGGTCAGCCAATAGGGGAATTTGATTGTTATTGAAGTGGCTGGTCTAAGACCTAAACTTGTGCTCATTTGTTAATCTAAGATCTTACTATTCCATTCACCAAGATATGTCCTTCATTCTAATAGTTTTTTTATTTGGATATTTTCGGGTATTAATAAAAAAAGATCTCGGAACATGAATTTTTTAGGTTATTTTGGTCCCAAGATATTCAACAAAATTAAAGGGGAGCCTATTTCAAACAAAAAGGGGAGTGGTAATAGCAATTCCATAATAGGACGAAAGTATTTTTTATTAGTGAAAAATGAAAATACTTATTAACTTTCTTGGCTGTTGTGTATGTTTTAGGGATTGACAGAGAAGATTATTGGGGGTTTTTCGAAGAAAAAGCTTTTTAATATTGCATACTTAAAGTAAGTTCCATGAGACCAAATTATCACATGAAGATTGAATAGTCTAGTAAAAGACTGCTTTTAGGCAAACTTTTGTTTTTAATTTTCCCAATAAATAGATAAGGTTTTTATTAAAGATAGAGTGGGACCACTATAATGTTATTTAGCCAATGATTACCAAATCATTCCAACTCAATCATTAATAGCACAGAACGATGAGTATTCCTAAACTCCTTATTTTCCATAGTCTATGATGTCATTGTTCCATTAACATTCTTCAAGGCTACTTCCTCTGGATTAGTAGATATAAGATGAAAAGTGGAGGAGAAGATAAATGGGAGTTAGAAATAATTTAGGAGAAAAAAGGGGATAATGGTGCCACATGGCTAGATTGGGTATATAGGATTGATTAAGAGGTGTTTTTGGAGAAATTTTAGGTGGGAAAGATAGCTTAGGAGAAGTTTTGGGAGGGATTGGGGCTAAGTGATTAGGAACATGAATGAGAGAGAGGGAGTTAGAGTGAGACTCTAGTGAAGAGGAGAGGGCTGCCACGTGGCTACATGGAAGGGTTGAAAGGGATAAGGAAGAAATGAGAAAGGTTTAAAGGGAGAAAAAAAGAAGGGGAATGAGAAATGGGAGGAGAGGACTGCTGATAAGACCGAATCAGCCCCCCACAAGACAATGTCCCACAGCACATCCCTGCCGTATATTGAGAACATCTCCCGATGATGACATCATCATTCCTGATATTATCATTGGGAGATCTTCCCAATACATGATGGGGATGTGCTGTAGGACATTATGGGGGGCTGATTTGCAGTGACATGGGACCTAATCCCCTTATAATATAGTAATAGTACATACACATGACAAATTGAATCTCAAAGTTTTTATCAAAAACAGTTCAGACTTGTATGGCAAACAAATAAAAGGCTTAATTGAATACATGTCTAACATATATCCCATATATAGGGCCGTCTGAAAGTGGGGGGGGGGGGGTGGAGGCCTGGAGGGTTGCAAGCCACTCCCCCAATATATAAAATTATGCGTATGAGAGAGATCCGCTTCTATCAGGGCAAATATGTGCCCAAACCGTTCTAACAGCCTTTTGCAACCTTGCATCGAAAATCTCTTCATGAAATAAAACATACAAATACGGTGATATTCTCAATGCAAGGCAGTTAAGGCTGCTCGAATGGGTTTGCCATACTGAAGCCGAACTCCGTATGAGATGGTTTGCTCAGAGCCCTAACAAATGGTTGGGATACATCAATACCTCACTAGAACATCTTGTAACAATCACTAGAACATCTTCTAACAGATTTGGACTCATTTGTTCTTTACATAAAACATTTAATGTGCAAATACAAATATGCACAGTGCAAATAGCAGGTTTAGAAATACTGTATAAATGGTTTTGCACCGTACATGTTTGTATTTGCACTCTTCCCAAACTGTCAATACAGTTTTGTCAGAAGATCAAATGAGGAATGTGGATTTAAACCTTTGCCAATTATATACTTCTGCATACTCCAAACATCTCAAACTTACATGTACAACTCCTAACTCCAGGTACTCCACTATCCTCTCTAAAGGGTGTTTGGCATCAATGGTAACACATTTCTGTGCAAGAGCAATTATTGCTCTTAGAAACCAAAAAAAAAAAAACACTACTCGCAAAGTAATCCACTGGGTCAGGGTGGGTCACTTGTATATAGCCAAAGAACGTGGTGACCATATAATATTATTAAATATAAAGTAATACGTTCTCTGATCGATGTCTTTGTCGGTAGGACACATTGGCATACTACAATTACAAGACCAGATCAAACACAACCAACCCACATCTCAATTCACTTGAGAGGGAGGAAAACAAGAAGAAAATGCAAATTTAAACATTCATTTGGTTAAGAGAGATTTTGGACCCTCCATGCATCTCTCTCTAGGCAGCGATACTGTGAAGCACCACAGTCTCAACGGTGAGCCCTGGCCCAAACCCAAACAGCACACCCCACTCGAGTCCTTCTCCAGTGGTCTTGAGGCCATCCTCAATCGACTTCTTCCGCATCTCATCCAATATGAACAGCACACAAGCACTTGACATGTTTCCATACTCGCTCAGGATGTGTCGTGTGGCGCGCAGCTTCTCGGGCTTAAGGGCCAGCTTTTCTTCCACTTGGTCTAGGATGGCTGGACCACCAGGGTGGGCGATCCAGAAAATTGAGTTCCAGTCGGAGATGCTCAGAGGTTGGAATGCCTCCACTAGGCTCTTCTCGATGTTCTTTGAGATGAGCCCGGGCACATCCTTGAGCAGGTGGAAGGTAAGTCCAACCTCTCTCAGGTGCCCGTCAATGGCGCCATGGCTGTCTGGGAGAATTGTCTGGGCTGCCGACACCAACTCAAACAAAGGCTTTTCTACACCGGGCACCGGGTCTGCACCCACAATAACTGCAGCTGCTCCATCCCCAAAGAGTGCCTGGCCCACAAGACTGTCGAGGTGAGTATCACTTGGGCCACGGAAGGTAACAGCAGTGAGCTCTGAGCAGACGACAAGGACACGGGCGCCTCTGTTGTTCTCTGCAAGATCCTTGGCCAAGCGAAGGACCGTGCCTCCGGCGAAGCATCCTTGTTGGTACATCATGAGTCTCTTGACGGAGGGGCGAAGGCCGAGGAGCTTGGTGAGCTGGTAGTCAGCCCCGGGCATGTCGACGCCACTGGTGGTGCAGAAGACAAGGTGGGTGATCTTGGACTTGGGCTGTCCCCATTCCTTAATGGCCTTCGCGGCAGCCTCCTTGCCCAGTTTTGGCACCTCAACCACCACCATGTCCTGTCTAGCATCCAGCGAGGAAGCCATGTACTCACAGATGTTTGGGTTCTCCTTCAAGATCTCCTCGGTCAAGTGCATGTAGCGCTTCTTGATCATTGATTTCTCGCCTGCAATGCACATCACAGTTGTTAAGACTTTTGGGAGAAACAAATTAAGTTGGGTTAATGTGTCTAACTCAGCCGGATCGTTGAGTCATCCGGATTATGAGTCTACTCAATTCCTAAAGTCTTTCTACTTCTGGCCAGGTCTATTTGTCTTGGCCATGGATCAATAAATTCACCCAAAACTGGATGAAAAAAAAATCTAACAATGAATTATATTCAAACACTTTAGCTAAAGAAACTCTCTATATGTATGATATGATCATACTTCAAAGTTCAAATTCCTCTAAATAAGCTAAAGCTCAATATCTGTGTTTGTTTTGATCAATTCACTCAAAATAGACAGATACCATGACCCAGGGACAATGTCTTCCGATCGACTGCCGGTTGCCAATAGACTCGACAGTGATCAGTGACACACTGATACTTACACATGCGCTTGAACTTCTCTTTGAGCTCTGTCTTGTGCTCGCTGTTGGTGATCCGGAAGTAGTAGTCAGGGTATGTGCTCTGGTCGACACAGTTGGGCGGATTGGCTGTTCCAATGGCCATCACAGTGGCCGGTCCTTCAGCCCTCTGTGCCTTGCGGATCTCTTCCACGGTCACCATTTTCGCCTTGAGCTAGCTGAGAGAGAATTGAAGGATTAATTAGAGGCAGGCCCTTGCTGAAGATGCTGGTGGCCGGCTTGAGGTTGAGGTGCTAAGAACTGATGAGAGGGAAGGACACTGAATGGCTTCTTAATATTATTAATCAAGTGGTAGATGGGGTATCAACTATCACGTGCTTGACCGAACCGTCGTGGCCAATTACCAATCATACTCGAGACTTAGTGCACATGAAAAATTTAATTCGGTGCAGTTAGCCTCCCAGCCCCCTTACAGCTCCACCTTACTCCATTGTTGAGTTATTTGGTTTTGATATTACCTAATTAATCATCAATCAATGCACATGGAGAAAATTATTTGTTTCATGTTTTGGTAAATTACAGATTACTACCCTGAACTCCAGGGTGGTGGCAATCACCCCTGAACGAAAATTCTCCACAAAAGACCCTCCCGAACTTTTAGATTCTGACTAAGATCCCCCTTTTATTAGCATTCTGTTTGTCAATTTTGGAAAAGATTATCATGCAATTATATGAATTTTCTATATTCTCAAATTACCCTTTCTTTTCAACAAAATTTTTACATTTTTCTTTGATTTTCATTACCGATTTAGTTGGTATTAATTGCATGTTGTGTTTGTTGCAATTCAAGGTTTTCATAAAATGCTTCTAGCTTGTGCTTTCTTATTTTTTGTTGCAATTTCCATTTTATATATAAGTCTCTGGAATGGTTATTTTGGTAAATTAACATCTTCCATCACTCAACTTAACAAAGAGGCGGTCTTTGTCAGAACCTATAAGTTCAAAGGGTCTTTATTGCAAATAAAAGTTGGGTGCAATCACCACTACCCCTAAAGGACAGGGTAGTAATTTGTAATTCACTCCCTTTTTTCTAGGATATGTTGTCTAACTAAAAGAAAATTAAAGAGTAGAAAAGAGAAAGTCTTCTGAGCAATACATGCCAGTCTTGTGGCGGATCTAGGACCTTTGATCAATGGGTGCAGGCATTATCATAACATCAACTTAATCAATGGCGGATCTAGGACCTTTGATTAATGTTTGTTAATTGTCATATTGAATAAATATGAAGGTATAAGAATCATTTCTCATCATTTCAATTTTAAATTTTAAGTAGTTCTATGCAACATGGGTGAAATTATTTGACACCTTGCTTATTACCAAAAATAAATAAATAAATTGACTCCTACATTTTTATTTGAGTGGGTAAATTGTGAAAAAATTAAAAAGTTTCGATTATTATATAAAAAATTTTCAAATCTCATTGGGAACAATTGTCCACAATGACATATATATAGATCGGCCTATACATACTTGTAGATTGACCAAACACCACCACTTAATTGTGGTTCTCTACTTAGCCATCTCTTTTATAATCTTTTTTCCATCTTACTAAGCTTTGAACGACTCATACCTGAATTGAATGGTTGGAAATTTGGCTCATGCTTCTTCATTTGTGTTTACAAGTATTACTTTGCTACAAAATCAAAACAAAAGTTCTTTATAATTCATGTGATCATTTTTGTGGGCTAAAATAATGTCATCATTTTTGCACTAATCCCCAGTTGGGTTAAGTGTGGAAACCCACATTAGTAGCACAAAAAAAAAAAGTGTAAATCCACATTGACTGTGTTGACACAAATTTCTTGTATTTAATTAACACAAAATGTGGATACAATTTACAAAATAAATTTGTAAAAAAGAAAAATACAATGGATGAAACTCTCTGTGATTCTACTCGATGACATGAACAACCTTTTAGCCGTCGAATTCAGTGAAGATAGGGACCATTGGTGTGTTTCTCGTGCTTCTCAAAGTGTTAATGTAGATTTATTTGATTTTAGCACTTTTGAAAAAATTGATATAGATTTCTTCACTCTGGGTTTTGTGCTTAATCGACCACAAATAATGCTTCTCTATGAAGGGATTTTTTTTTTTTTTTTGTAATGGCTTGATCTTCTTAGAAGATCTTGAATCCATGTGTGAAGTAGAGAACTAATTAAGAAACTTCTTTCCTTCTTTCTTATCTCTTGATAGTTATGTAGAGTTGAAGCTTGCAAGAGATTGTGATTGCTTGCAATTCTAAAGTGTTGGTGTGAATGAATGAGAATTTCTCCAATGTGCAAGTGTGATTGTAAAAAAGAGAGCCTCTTAGTGGCTTGATCTTCTTGGAAGAGCTCGATTCCATATGTGAAGTAGAGAACTAGTTAAAAAGCTTATTTCCTTATTTTTTTTTTCTCTCTTGATATTGATGTAGAGTTGAAGCTTGCAAGAGCTTGTGATTGATTGCAAATTCTCAAGTGTTGATGTGAGTGAATGAGCTTCTCCAATGTGCAAGTGTGATTGTGAAAAAGAGAGCCTCTTTCTCGCTAGGCAATGTTATCTATAGCCTAGGATTGGAGTTGCCACCTCAGCCCTCAATTTACTAACAGTCCCATGTAAATGGGGTATTGGGTTAGGGTTAACTCCTAAACATGCTCCATTATGTAGAGGCAATCGTTTTGCCAAAAGGACCATCATATTACAATAATTAATGGGCCTAATTGGACTTGATACACTTGGATTATTGCGCCACATGGTCATGTTTTAATAAACTTGGGCACTGGGCCCATGGAAGCTCATATTAATTTAGAAGTACCATGCAAATTAAATCCATTTAACTAGCTTAGAAATTCACATGTCTATAGGCAGATAAGGTTAGGTCAGCCTTAATTAGAGGTTTGGGTTGAGGTGAATCCATGATGAACCTAGCCTTTGAGTATATAGATTTAATTTGGTTTCCATTTTATTTAGTTGGGTTGGATTGTTTTTTGTGCAAGTTTGGGCTGATCCGAATTAATTCCCAATTCGACCTCTTAACATCCAAGTTTGGGCTCATTTTAGGAAGCATGTAAATACAAATTATGTTTTGTGCAGTATTAGATTTGTATTTGTGTACTTGCACTCTTCCCAAAGTGAGCCATCATTCATCCATAAATATTTATATTCCTTATTAATATACATACATATACATAAATCCCATTCTCTCTTTAAATGCCATTATATTCACTTCAAGAAAAATGATCTTTAACAATGGTTTTTAATTCTCGTATTTAGCTTGGCCACGGTTTCATGGACCGTTGCAATACATGCTTTACTTTTGAGATGGTTATAAAGTTAACCGTTGTAATACATATTCTACTTTTGTTGAAACCGTGGCTGCATGTTTGCGCGGGTTTTTCCTCAAATTTTCGTCATCTAACATAAGAAAATGAGCATTGCCCGCGCATATCTTCCTTCTTGCGCTTCTTTCTCTGTCCCTCTCTCTCTCTCTCTCTGCTTCACTCTTTTCATCTCTGCTTCACTCTTCCCCTCTGTTCATGCTTCTCAGGTTGTCGTGTGCAAGGAGTGAAGCGACGGTGAGTTGAAAACCCTCGGGCCTCTGCTGGTGTATCTCTCTTCAAGAAACAGTGAGTTTCTCTATCCCTCTTCTTCTTCTTCTTCTTCTTCTTCTTCTTCTTCTTCGTCTTCTTCTTCTTCTTCTCCCTCTCTCTCTCTCTCTGTCCTATTCACTTTTTTATGCTCACTTTGACCAGATTACAACTCCGCATTCGGTAGTGTTAAAGCGAACTCTAGGCTTAGGTTCAAAGATTGGAAAATACTCTAGTAGGTTTTTTGGATAGAAGGGGCTTATGAATCATGGTGTAGTTTCTCTGATTCAAAGATTAGCAAATACTCTAGTAGGTTTTTGGATAGAAAGGGCTTATGAATATGGATCTGACTTGTATTTGGGGTGTCAATGGGGTAGTTCTTTAGGCTTGGGTTAATCTCTTATGTGGTTATGTTTTGGGAGTTGAGCTAGATTATCCATGGCTAGCTCAGTTGTTTCTTTACAGTTTGAGTTTTCCTTTATTTTTTGTACTCTTTTTCTATTGTTTCAACAAATTTCTCTGGTCAGTTACTAGAAAGAAAAGGAAGAAAGAGAAACTGTTAAATCTTCCAATTCTAAAGAGCTTTCTAGTTAGGCCCCATCAAACAGTATGTGGACTGTGCTTACATTCTTCCTAACGGAATATAAACTTTCCTTTATCTCTTACAAGCAAGTTTGATCCGATCATTGATAATTGCCTTTTGTCTACTAGTTTAAGGCTAAAAACAGTTATGTTGTCTTTCCAAGTTGTTTTGGTGTCAACTGTCATTGGAGGTAATCAAAATATGCTCACTTCACAATATAATTACATTAATGATTAAAAAATAGATCATTATTGTTCTAATAGTTCCTATGGATATTCTACATTCTGCTGCATTTGCTCTTGGTTATTGGCTTTCAAAAATGCTATTTGGTGAGTCCACTTCTCGTACCATTTCTATAGAATGTGGGATGCAGGTTTTTATCTTTGTTTATAATCTGTGTATTTTCTCGTCACTTGTAACGTGTCCAATAATTTGTATGCCATAAAACAGTTATATATATATATATATTATGTTCATAATGCATGGCATCTTCATTTAATCCCATACTAGTGAAAATCACTGATACTGGTATCTTTCTGCAATTTACTATCCCTTTCATATTTTTCTGGTAACCTGGAATGATGAGAATGTTTGCAATTTTAATGGCATATGGGCACCATTGCAAGGAGAGGTCTAGGGACCCTTGACCTTAGTTCCATGGATCTTTTTTCCCCAAATTTAGCATGATCCAGTTATGTCCAAAATAGAGAACTTAATGTAGTTGGGTTTTCTGTGACTTAGATTGATAGAAATTGTGAGTAAACAACAATTTATGTTAAATAGTGTACTTGTAAAACAGATTTTTTTTTGTCTTCAGACGAACCTCAAACTACTTTTATATTGCCATAGTGTAGAAATGATACACTGTGAACCCTTAAAATCAAATAATAGATAGTAGGAAATTATGAAATGTACTTAATAGATTACTGCATATGAATTAAGATTAAAAATCTTACTATTAGAGCTGAATGGACAGGAAATTGGTAAGCTGGCAGTGATTTGCTGGCTTTACTCACCGAAGCTCCAAAACCCCCTATTTGCTACTGTTGTTCATTCATTAATCCTAATAAAAGATATTTTTACAAGATAAATTAAAATTATAATTTTTTTTTGGTAGGAATTAAGAAGTTAAGACCTAAACATTTTTTTGAGAAAAGGTAGGGTAAAATTTTATCGATATTGAAATAAGATACAAAGGGATCCCCCAAGGAAAAAACCTTGACAGGGTCCTACATTACAACCCCCAGATTACAACTCCCAAAAGTTACTAGAATTCAATCTAACCTCCAAATGTGAGGTCTGAATCTCTTTAGTTGCCAACACCCAAGAGATTAATTTTCCAACTAAACACGAAATTAGATCCTCCTAACTTCTAGCAATATTATGGAATATCCTTTTGTTCCTTTCAATCCAAATGGTACTGATTACAGCAGCTGGAATGGTTTTCCAAATAGCAGCAACAAGTTTTGGCATCCCCTTTAAATCCCATCTCCAAATCTGATGGATGAAAGGAAAGTGAAGCAACACCCATTGTCCAGCACGAAGCCCCACCTTCCTTTTAGAAAAGGACCCACCAAAGCTGAAATCAGGATTTGGTTGAAAAAAATCTCATTCTTCTCCCCAGCACCCCACCAAACATCTTTAACCCTTGGATTGAGCTCTGCCTCATGCAACCTTCCCAACAGATCAATAATTGGGGAACCTCCCAATTCTTCAGATTTCTCCAGCCCCTGGATTGAGCTCAAAGATATCTCCTTCCTTGTTGGAAACAATTGCATAAAGGGAAGGATACAACTCACAAAGGGGTTGTTGACTTGAGCACCAACAATCTCTTTAACAGATCCCTTGAAGAACCATTTATAACCAATATGAACATAGCTTCCCTACTCCCATTCCTCTACCCCCACCTTCAAAAGTAAATTGAAACAAATGCACACCTGCATTAGGAGACCCAGTGGATGATTCAAATCTCTCCAGCAGATCCCTTGAAGAACCATGTTCATAGAAGTACGAGCCAAAATATGTAACAAGTTAACAATGATTTATGCATTTTTTTTGTCCTTTTAAATTTTGGGAGACCATCATAAGTTTCATGTGTCAAATTCATGGCCATTTAATTTCCATCCACACAGGAGTCATTTATCTAACTTGTCCTATAAATATAATGTTTCATAGGGCTGCTACTCTATTAAGATGATAATTGTAGGTTAGGGTAGTAGGCCTACACAGTGCTTTTGGGCCATTTGTAAGTGTATGGTCTGCAATAGGACTTGATACTTGTGTAAGTATCAAGACTTCTAAGTATCAAATGTATAGAGCCTCAAAACTAGGTTTTGTGCTTTTTGGGCTTTAAAGGCACAAGTCTTCAAACTTTTTCAAGCATAACTATATTCAATAGATTTGGGTCAGACCTAGAATGTGTGGAATGCATTATTGGTATTTAGAGATATTAAGATATCTACTCCTAGGTTGTGAATTTATAGGATTGATTATATTCATAAGGCATTTTTGTGTGGGTTTTGTGACATCTAGGTTGCTTTGGAAAAGGATGTAAGTAACAACTTCGTTGTTTAATTTGTTTATTCTTTCTTCTATCTTTTCTAATATTGGAATGCTATGGAATGTGCTATGGACATGCTCTATATGATATTGGAGTGCTATGGATATGCTAACTGGCATGGTGAGGAGTTTTAGAGGATTAAATAAATCCAACTAGGTTTCTCTATATCAAACCCAAAGTAACAATTGAAAATTGACCAACTAAGCCTGGATTGTTAAACCAACCTATTTGGGTCAGCCTTGTTCCTGACAAGTCATTAAGAATGCTAGTCGGTTCAGTATGGCCAATCTGATTTTCTTAACTTAAAAATTCATTCTTGTGCACATTTGAACAAGTCAGTTGGTATGGCTCTTGGTACCCCAGTTCTTCCAGTTTGGAACTGGCCAAATTATTCATGAATTTCATAGAAAATTTAACAAATTTGCTAATGAAATATGGTAAACAGGTTAGAGTGGGTTTTAGCTGAAGTAGATCCCAAGTTGGAGCCTATGAAAATACAACAACTAAGTAAAAGTCAACAAAACTGAATGAATGGATACTTTACTTCTAAAAAAATCAAAGTGAACCACTGGCATTTGGTGATCATGGGTTCAGTAAAAGAGGTTGTATTTAGGCAAACAAACCAGTAGATTTGAGTTTTGTGTATACTCTGTCTCTCCGTGTTCATGTTCTTGTAAGGAGGAATCATTAATTGGAGAAACACAGGTTTGAGTCTGAGAGAAGCCACTTTGCTCAAGAAATGCCGGAGGTTAGGTCCATACCAACTCCACCAGTCCTCCCTTCGCAAGATCAATAATAGTTGGAACCAGATTTCAGTAATTCCCTTTTTTTGTTACTTTTTTGTCCATGGTACAGTGCTAATCAATTAATACAGAGACCTAAAATTGATGGTATAATGCACTATATTGGATATTTGCATTCTCCAAACAGGCACAAGAAGGGGGTGCACAATTATAATTTGTGAAAATTTCATATCCTCACAAGTATCAAAAGAAATTTCAAATCTCCATGCTGTAAACATTTTCATGTCAACTTGAAGGGGTAAGTCCTTGCCCAATCTGTGGAGCACCAAGGTTTAGGGAATGCATGAAATAGGTTATATGGAATGCATGATAACAATATTTCTAGCATCTGGTAGGAAAGAACATTCTGGTTGAACCAGAGTGTTCAACTTTCACAAGTGTTTTTATAAGATATACTTGAATGATAGGACTACTATGTTTAGTAGTCTAAGAAGTGTTTAGTCTATCTTCCTAACCTATTTGTAAATTATCATTTTTTAACTGTGATAGGACTGCTATGTTTAGTAGTCTTTTTCACCATAGATGTACCCAAAACATCAGCAGTCAGCAATTAGCAGACTCAACACTCATAAGTCTATGAGTTCCTTTTGCTCTGTCTGTTCAACTAATTAGAAATTGAGCTGATTAAAACTGGAATAACTTTGCTTCAGGAGAGGGAAGTAAAAAAGGACCCACTTTCTCTATTCTATAAATGTATTAAGGTGCTGTCTATTAGTCGCTGAAACCCATCCAAGCCAATCTCTGAATACAGTTTCTTCAGAGGGCCTAGCCCATTTCAGAGCCATCTCTACACTGGTTTCAAGCTTAAATATCATGAATGGCTCCTCAGTCAAGGCCCAAAGACTGTCTTCCCCAACTCCCAGAATTTTCCTTTTGACACCATTCTCCATAGATGCCACTTCTGCAGGTGCTTCGGCCACATCTCCAGCATTAGATGCCACTTCTGCAGCTTGGGCATGAATACTTCCCCGGAAGAAACAATCTCTAGTCCTGCCCCTCCAAGTCGCCTGCCACCCAGCACCCAGACTTCAAGCTTAAAGACAAACCCAGAAGCCATGAATCTTGGCTCATTCAACTGAGCCATACAAAGGAACACATATAACTTACAAAAAGAAAAAGAAAATTCCTACCCAATTAATTATCTATGCCATGAACATTTTGTAAAGTATTGTAAACTGTAATTATTATTTTTTGATAGATAATTGTAAGTTGTAATTATGATAATCAGAATCTTCAAATAGACCATGCACAGATAAATCATCATCATCTAAGCCTTGTTCCAGTCCCAACTATATGGAGTTGGTTGCGTGAATCCTGTTTCTCCCTATTTTGTTTTTTTATTTATGGGCATGTGTCAGTGTTTATAAAAGCTAAGAGAGAGATGCCATGTTGCCAAGTTCAGCTTCAGAACTTGCTTCACAACAACCTAAAAATGATTGACAGATTAGATGGTTCATGTTTAGTGATAATGTTGGTTGTGGTGTTGGCAACTTTTAGTTGGACCCTATTTATTAATTAATGGGTATTTGAATTGATTCTTTCAACTGGTAGTACCATGAATTGATGCTTGAGCATGTTCTTAATTTGTACTGTGAGGAAATGGCTTCAGAGACAAGACCAACAAGAAACATGTCTCCGAACCATAAACCCCCATAAAGTTTTTATCCAAATCGAGCTGGAGTTGTAACTGTTTTCTACAAATGAGATGGGATGTTCCATTCTAACACGTGAACTTGTTTCTCCTTCACTTTTTCAGTGAAAGGAAAGAATGGTGAACCTCCTTCTGTGGAGACATCTACGAAAAACTAGTAGTTGTTAAAAAGATGTTGTGACATTAGGCCTTGTCTGATGGAAGAGGTAGTTTGAGCCCAGATGTGAGACATTTTGTTATGGGCCCGGGAATAGGATCTCGTCACGGGTCGGTCCACGGGGAAAACCTCCTGTTTTCCCTTGTCCCTTCTTGATGAACCTATCTTGGTGCCTTTGGTGATTTGTTCAAGAGATCACCAATTCTCCTAACTCACTTCTTTAACTGAATATTCGATATCTTTATTGACTGATAGCAGCTCCTTAAATAGGAGATTACAAGAGTCCTAATCTTAGGGAGACTCCTTGCTGATTAGGGAGACTCCCAGTTCTATCTTGCTAAGGATCAGATAAGCTAGTCCTAATCTGATAATCTACTAACAAGATAAGATAAGCTAATCCTAATCTGATAATCTACTAACAAGATAAGATAAGAGCAATAGAATAAGATAAGAACAAGCAAGATGACTAATCTAATCTGGATGAGACTGCTGTTGCCGAACTGGGTAGGATGAAATCATTGGATCACTGCTGCTGCTGGCGGTGGGTCAGGTTCCTGTTGCTGCCGGCGGCGATGGTACGTCTTCCCGAGGGATGCGTCCATAACACATTTCATTTGCTTTTCCCATCAAAAGCTAAACCTTGGAGGGAGCTAATAACTCATCATCTCATAAGCCTTTTGTGCTTATGAGATGTATGCTTCAACATGAATCTTTCTAGGCAATTCAAAATTTATGCAGTTCAGGTTGTGGTTATTTGGTGCCTGAGCTGACCTGACCTCAACAGGATTAGCTTGGTCGCCCAGTTGATAGTTAGGTAGCCGACCCATACCCATGACATTAAGCAAATGAAGAGTTTACAAAGACAATATTAATTCATATGGATGATATTTCTATTCATTTGAGACCTGTTTTGATGGGTCATAGATCTTTTGGATGTTAGATGGCACCCATTTCGTAACAAACAATTTGGTTGATGGCCTCATCCGATGTGACAAGTTTCATCATAATATGATCAGTTAATATGTTGCAGACTGTAAAGATGGAATGCTGTTATCAACATTATTTTTCAGAGCCACCAGATTTAGAACTGTAAATGTCTGGTATCATTATGCCATATTGTTACCTGAAAACCAGGAAAGTAAATCATTAAAAGAAAAGCAGGAAAATAATGTGGTTGGTTACAGTTATATTTCATTTGTAGTGAATGTTTTCAGTTACTTTTGGGTTTGGCCATTAATAATATTTATATCTTAGTGATAAGTTTCACTAGAATAGTAGAAACTGTAACTACCACTGTCATAATGATAAAAAAAGAAGTCTGGAATCTGCATTGTGGGGCCAGATATTTTGCTATTTTAAACCTTGGTTTCAAACTTTCAGGGACATTTACAATCAAGTGATCAGCATATCATTGTCTTGCAGATTCATATACACAAAGATCGGTAACTATTTTTTTTTGCAAAAGACAAGAAATAAAATGCAATATGTTTCTCACCATCTGGGAATAGTAACTAAATTTTTTGCATATTCCCATATAACCTTAGTCAGTAAAACTGGATTATGTCAAGGGCATTTGTTTCCTTAATTCGATCAGTGTCATATTCCCTTGTTTAAATTTAAAATATAAACTACCAAGATTGGTGAACATGTTAAGCACCATCACTTAGATTTTTAGGTAGAAATCTTTATGAACATTTTCTGGGTTTCAAAGCAACAACTTAAGATGTTGTTAGCAGAACTGCAGACAGAACAGATATGGCACTTAACAAAACAGAATGGCAAAATAAGATTCATGTAGCCAAACCCCATATAGTTGGGGCAAGGCTTAGATGATAATTTTCTTAGTTATTACTGTAAACGGCAAATGAAAGTTTGATTGCCTTGCTTGTTTATTTTGATGGTGTTAGATGGTTTTGGATTGAAAAATAAATAGAAATCTCCTGACTATTTACTACTAATTCTAATTGGATCTGCATTGATAAATGGTGTATGTTATTAGACTCTTTTCCTGTGGTGTGTTAGATGGTTTAATGGTGTTAGATGGTTTTGGATCAAAAAATAAATAGAAATCTCCTGACTATTTACTACTAATTCTAATTGGATCTGCATTGATAAATGGTGTATCTTATTAGACTCTTTTCCTGTGGTGTGTGCTGAGAGCCTAAATTTTGTTTCTTTGTTTCTATGCTTTTTCTTCTTTTCTAACTTTATTTAGATGAATATTTAATAGGAATTTCAAAGATTATCAAAAGAAAAGTAGAAAATAATTTTAGGGTTAGTGTTTTATAGGCAATTGGAAACTCTAGCAGAATTAAAATAAGTTCTTAAATCTTAAACCTTGGGCTGGCAAACATGACAAGGTGGGTTTGAGTCTGAGAGTGGCCATTTCATGTTAAAAATGCTAGAGGTTAGGTCCATTTCCATTTCATCCCTCCCAAGACACCAAATAGCTGGCACCATTACCAGCAGTTTTGATGCTTTCCTTGAGACTTGGGAGCGGGAATCCTTTTGATGCTTTCCTTGAGACTTGGGAGCGGGAATCCTTTTGATGCTTCTATAGTTATTGTTTTCAATATTAGGAAACTTTGATGCAACATTTGTATAAGAAATGTCGAGCCTGAGATTTGTAGCTACATGGTCAGAACCCAAGCTGTCCACCATTGTTAAATGCCATGTCCATTGTTAAAAACAAGAGGGGCAAGGATTGTCACATCCTGGACAACAACTTCACTGTTCATCTAGCATAAACAATCTTTGCTCTCCAACTAATACATACAATCTCCATTTTTGAATGTTTTTACAGAGGTAAGCAAACAGAGAGGCTGTTAAATCCTTTCAGAGGGGACAAACCTGCAATATACAGGGTGAATGGTCCAAAATGGAGAGTTTAAGAATGTCAAGTTTGAGATGATCACATCAGCTGAATTCATCAACTCAACCAAATGGGGACGACTCTAATATAACTATACCTAGAGATGTAAATGAGGATGGGGACGACTCTATCTAATAGCTTGCATATATATAGCTAATCTAGAACAATCATGTTTGCATACTCACCTCACTGGAGCTTATTTTTGTGACCAATGAACCAAGCTAGTGCTTGAGTTAACCTTTTATGGCTAAAGGAGATTGGCCTGGTCTGAATCTGTGGATCATGTTCTATATTAACCTTGGTAGTGGTGACCGGTGACTGGAGAGGTAATTAATGTTCAGGAGATACAATTTGTTTCTCTTGTCAAAAGACCAAACTTATATTATAATTTTTTTTTCTATTTCCATAAAATTCTAAGAGAACTAGGGAAGTTGTTGAGAAAATTAAAAGCATAAAACCAAAGAAAAAAGAAAGCAAAAGATCATGATAAGTATATTAAAAAAACATCATTATTTGGCCTCCATACATCCAAAGATCATAATATACTGTGTACCTTATTGGCTACTGATGCAGTGGTCCCAATTTCCTCTCAAGTACTAAGCAATGGGTCTAAAGAAGAGCCACTATAGGTCCATTCAAGATGTTGGAGGTTAACCCCATTAATTGGGACCATAGGCTTAGTGGCTTTGGCAGGAAAAAAAAGAGCTAGAAAGATCCATTTAGAGAGACCCAGATCATTTTTTGGATAATATGCATAACCATGAAAGGGATCCATATTGTACATACAGCAATGGGCTAAGAAAATTTTCATGAATTTTTCAATGGACTACACATGTTTCATGGATGTGGTCAGACATCTTCAAAGGAGATGACAATACCCAGGAGTTGCCCATCTAAAACTGATCAACACCCCATATTGAGGACCACGGAGCTTCTTCCCAAACCTGCATTGTATATGTATCAAGGTGATGTGCCTTCTCTTCTTTTTAACTTTTCTCCTTTTTTAATTCTTTATTCTATGCAGGAGTAAAAATGTATAACCTCCTTTTTAATTAGATCATTTTGAGGCTCAAGTTCTAGTGCTAGTTATATCAGTTGCAGATCAATTTTAGAAAAATACTTCCACAGAATAGATGACAAAAGAAAGTGGAAAACTGAAAACCCTTGATGCCTATTATGACAAAGCTTGCAGAACTTCTACAGAGGAATTCAACTAGGCCAATGCACAACTGAAGACATACCCATCTGGACCCATGGGAAACAGGGCAGATTTACTGAAAACTCTGCCTACAAAGCAAGAATACGCATAAGACATTCTGAATATTCTGAACTTGCATATATCTCAGAAAATGTGTCATGGATCCACCACTTTGTGTTATAGCCATCACCCACAGAACTTGATTTGTGGAAATTTTGAGGCTTATGAGGGCAGGAGAGATAAGAGGTTGTAATGACAATTTGTGGAACATGGTAATTAATCATTGATTGAGCCAAAGAGGCTGTCTGATTTATCATTCATGAGAATTTATTATTCCATTTACAGCCTTGGTGAAAGAAGCATTCATCAGAATTTATCATTTTACATTCTCATACTTAAAAAGGACTTTATGTCTTCCTGAAATCAGCTTCACTCCCTATGCAAGATTTGGCACCTGGTGAGAGTTTTCACATGGATACAAGCACCTATGATGATAGATGTATTCATACACAAAGGAAAGTAACTAGTGATTCCACCAACATTGAATGTCAAAATTATGAAGAGCAATGGAATTCATTTCCAAGCTGCCAAAAGCAACCCTAAGAATCAAGAATCAACCTACAAATATACATGTATTCCAAAGTTTCTTTTTCATTAATTCCACCAATACCTCGTTCTGTAGATCCCTGCTGCAAGTGCTGTCACTCCAAAAGCTATAACAAACTTATTCTGGTCTGTCAATAGCTTAATTACATTTTCTCTGTCATAGCTTAATCACATTGATCTGGGCTATGATTTGCTTCATTTCTAAATTTGATTCGTCTAATCATAGTTTAATTACATTTCATTTAATGATTCATATTTGAGTGAACGGTTATGCTTACAAATAGAATCATTTCAGTTTGTTTAGTGTAGATGATCTATGAACTGTGTGCTCAACTTACTTGATCTTATTAGTCTAGCATTGAAGGCCACACCTCAAGAAAGACTAAATATTGGCAAATAATATCACATGGTTCCAGCTTATATCAAGAAACGTTGAATATTGAGGGCCATACCATAGATGGGCCTTCTTTGTTGCACCATCCTGATTTTTATTCCCTTGGATTTTTTTTTTTTCTAGGGCACCAAAAAGAAAGTGATCTCAAACAAATCGAGTGTAGCAAGTCCCAAATTCTCAATTAAATGGGGAAGTTGAAGAACAAGAGACTGAGACACAACAACCAGCAATCTCATTTGCAATACCCTCAAGCTTCTCAACCCCAAGTAGACCCTACACCCTCTCATCATTCTTAGGAGGAAACTGAAGACCAATTACCTCCACAAGCAGAGTCCTCAGCACAAGAAAACAAGAGGCCCAACTTTTTGTAAAGATGTGTATAAAATGAATGATAATGAGCGTATTTCTATATTTTTGTATGGTCAGCCAAAAGATGGAAAATTGTCCCAGTTTATTGGCACAATAGCATATAATGGAAATATTGTACCTGTTGATGTGGATAGTTGGAAGAAGGTATTGAATACAACTAAAGATCGTGCCTAGGGTTTTATCAAGGCATTCTTTTCAATTTATTCACTATTTGTATTTTGGATTTGAACTTTTTTTAAATAATGAAATATGTGATGATATATAAAATCTCATTCTTACATATGTAATGCAAGATAAGTTTGATGTTTCAGATGATCATAAAGGATGGTGCTTAAAGGACCTAAATGCAAAATGGAAGATATGGAAATGTATTTTATATTGAGATTTTTATAAGCCCGAAGTTCCAATAGCAGAACAACTTACTCCCCCAATGGATCATGTTGTTAAAGAGCAGTGGGTAAATTTGCTTAAAATGTGGCAATCTGAAAAATTTAAGGTATACAAATTAAATTCATTAAAAATGATTTTTTATTTAAACATACTAATATATTGCTTTTTTGACTTTTTTTTATTAGACATTTAGCAAAGTAAACAAAAATCATCATGCTTTGAAGAAAGTAAACCACTATACAGGAACAAGTTTAGCACGGATTCACAAAGAGGTAAAATTTCAATTTTATATTTTCTGGATAACTATTAAAATTTATTTTCTAACCAAAAGGTATTAATTGTGTATATATGAAAATGCACAGAAGAGGCTGGGGAAGTACTAGATAGGGCTACTGATAACTCTGTATTTTGATGCCTTAAGGGCATCATTTCAGGGGTATTTTTGGCCTTAGAATAGTCAAAGTGTGCATTTTTCCGTTAAATTCAATGTTGTGACCTCTAAGGGTCACTGTGCAAATTCTATGGAAAATTGGGGAAGTTACATGACTGAAATGCAATTTTTGGAAAGCTGGTGTGAATTGGAAAGCTGGTGTGAAATCCAACTGAGAAGGGTGTTTTTGTGAAAAACTAAGAACAGGAGGGCACCTCCTATCTGCTAAACCCAGAATGACGTCTCTTCTACTGTATTAGCATGCTCCCCTCTCATTAGCAAACCCTAGGGCGCCTTTTATCTCATTCTTTTCATCCTTAGCAAACCCTATCTGCCCTTAGGTGCTCAATCTTTACCTTCCATCCCTTCTAATCTCCACCATTCGTTTTAGGGCACACTCTTTTTATCTTTTTAACCCTAGGGTGCCACCTAATTTCTAATTCTCACCATTCAGCCACTAGTCATTAGATCTCAGCCCTCCATTCCATTTTCTATCTCAATCATCCACTTTAGGGCACCACCCACTCCTTTTGATGTTCACCTTTCAACCCTAGGCGCCTTAATCTCCATCCTCCATTTCTGCGCGCCCAAATCTTAGCTCTACATAATATTGGATGCCCTCTCATTCTCTACTCAGCCTTAGGATCAACCCAGAATCATCCTAACCCTTCATTAGAAACCCTAGGATGCTCATATCTTTGCTAAAACCCGCTTGTCACCCCTTTCTTTCTCTCTAATCTCAGTTGTGTCCATCCTTTTCTATAAAAAGGGCCCAAGGGCTCTTGAGAAGGGGTTGGATTCTGCCCCTAGGTAAGACGAAAGACTGATCTTAAGAGGTTTAAGGGTAGAGGAAGAGGACGCCCAAGCAAAAGGAGGGGTTTCTGCTTGCAGTTCGCTTAAGCCACTACTGCTACCTCTGGATTTGGATCTCAACCATTAGTCTTAGATTTAATTTTTATTTGTTCATTTCCAGGTAAGACGAAAGGCCTAGCTCGAGAAGTTCGATGGTCAAAGGAGAGATCCAGAGACTATTACCTTTGATCAGATTACATACTTTTTATTTCGTTCATTTTATTTATTTATTTTTCTGCACTTTTCACTTCCAGCACTGTTTGAATTTTATTTTAATGAATTTTAGTTTAATTAATTAAATTTTGTGTTTCTGCAACTCACAATTGTGTTCTCTTTCTCAGATTTAAGTAAATAACAAATTTTCCCTCACTTCCCTGTGGATATGACTTGTTCTCACCATTTACTGTGTTTGTAATTGTTTGAGAATCAGAAAAAAAAATTATAAATATTAAAACTGGTGTTCTGAAGTGGGTAACGACAAACTTTCGGACACACCAGCTACTCTTTTTAAAAGAACACATACTCGTAAGGATGGCAGACCTATCGATGATGCATCTACGGAGATTATGGTATATACTTGAATTTTTTTTATTTGTCGTGTTTTTTATCTTTGTATATAATTCTATAAATTAAATTGTTTAATTAATATATTGTAGTCAAAGATCGATGAACTTGCATCCTCTCAACAAAATAATGAAGGATCCTCAGAAAGAAGTACTATTGTCCAAGATGATATTTTTGCTCAAGTCATTAGTAAGTCAAAAAGGAGTGATTGAGTGCACTTGATGGGATTAGGTCCAACTTCAATAGATTTATGGGGACTTGAACCAAGGAGATGTGTCTCAAATGTTGAATTGGAGATTGAAAATTGACAATTAAAAAATAAAATCAATGACTTAGAGGGCAAAATGAAGGATATAACTACAAAATGAAGGATATGATAAAATCAAGGAGATGTGTCTTGTGCTAGGTAGACAAGTAAGTATTGTTTTTTACAATGCCTGAATAATTATACATACTAATTGGATTGACTATAGATGATAATGATACTTGCTTATTGTAATTTAGGCCCAAAATGCTAAAAATGTTCATTTGGATTCTCCACACCAAATGCATTCCTTTACCGTAGTTATAATGTAGTGGTAATTGCACATGGGATAAATGTATGGTTTTAAAATACTAATTTATTCTAAGCAAACAATAATTAATGTCTATGTTATTAACTATTAGGAAATACGAGTTGCGAGCATTTTTTCACATGTGGGCAACAATCAATTCATTCAACATGCAAATAAAAATTTGGATGAGGTAAGTGTTAGCAATATCCGAATAAGTTCAGCATGTCATGTTGCATAGATGAGCTAACCAATATCTTTAATTTACTCTTGGTTTAGTAATGATTCAAAGCAGTCTCATGAACTCCAGAAATATCACATTTAATCTTGCTTCCATAGTTATTAAGGGTAGAATTAGGTTTCACTAAAAAAAAGGTCAGAGTTATGAGGTTTTTGTCCATATGAGTGGGTTTATTGGTGGAAATCAAAGTTATGAGGGTGCTTTAGCTATGGCAAGAGCTACTTTGAAGTTTTAGTCAATGAAGAGAGTTGTCTCCAACTAATTTATCAATGCATGGTCTTCTTTTGATGGAATTTGAACTAGTTTTCTGGATCAGCTTCATTCCTATGTTGCATAAGTTTCTTCTACATATCTCAGGTATTGGCTGCTAGGTCCAAATAGGTCTTGCCACCGGGTTTTGGTTTTCAGTTTTAATTGCTAGCAGTTCCCTTACATCTTGGTTTTCAATCAAGGGATCTAATGTTTCAGAAAATAGTTTTGGTGTTTGTATTATGGCTAGCAATGCCTTTACATCTTGTACATGTTGACTATATGCTACTTTGCTTTGTCTCTGCTGCTAATTTCAAATCTATATATGCCATTGAGTTTCTTCTTTCTACCGGTTGTTGTTGATTGTACCAGTGTTAAACGAACCAGAAATTTCATCTTTTTCATCCATTTCTTCAAATGCTCCACTTTTGATTTAGCGGATATAATTGATACAAGAGCTCTTTCTCTTCTTTAATTCTTCTCTAAGTTATCTAGTTTTCTTTCTTAAATTTCTGGTTGCTTTCTGTTTATACTCCATAGTTTGAACCATTGTTGGTAAACATGTTTGTGCTTTTCAGCTTGTTAGAATTTCCCTCTTATGTGGAGGATGGCCCAAGAAGCATATGTGGTATTTTTGAGCCCATGGATGAGGGTATTCTTGTTCAACTGAAAATAGGAAAAGGAAATAACCTTTTAGTGGTGTTAGTTGCCAAAAAGATTGAGAGAAGAAGAGAAGAAAAAGGAAGAGAATCCCGTGCAAAAACGGAGAGAGAAAAGGAGTGGATTCTTGAAATTCCAATATGTGCAATTTTTCATCTTGTTCTCCGCTCAAAGGTCGTTTGTGGTACGATTGAGCTGAAATTTTGCAAGCATGTTCGTGACTTAAGGTTCTTCAATCTGAACGATGGAGATCTGGTTTGTCCAACTGGTTTGTGAGATCTGAGTCTGCGAACAGTAGCTCCGTTTTGGGTGAGATTTCTCCATCATCTTGAGATATTTGTTAGTTTCCAAGAAACATATTTTCTTGATGATTTGCTAATTGTATGCCTCTAGTTTTATTTAGAGAGAACCCTTGTACAATCACTTTCTTGATAGTAAAAGTTATTGGGTGACCGTGGTTTTTTTCTTTCCCACACCGGGAAGGTTTTTCCACATAAATATTGTTGTGTTCTTGTGTGCTTGTTCTTTGGTTTAAGCTCTATTAAATTATTTCCTAACAGATTCACACAAAGAGGGAGAAAAATATTTTTTTTCGCTGTTTTTGAAATTTAGTTATAATTTGCTTGATTTTGTGATTCTCCCTACAAGTGGTATCAGAGCCAGGTTATTGTTACTGAATATCTTGTGCTGAATATGGAAGTTAATTTGAGTATAATGATTACTTTGAATGGTGCAAATTACCATACTTGGAAAGGAAAAATGGAAGATTCCTTTATGTTAAACAATTTCATCTACCGCTGTTTGCCACTAAGAAGCCAGAAAATATGTCTGAGGAACAATGAGCCTTGTTACATCGACAGGTTGGTGGGTATATAAGGCAGTGGGTAGATGATAATGTTTTGAATCATATTAGTGGAGAAACACATGCATGGACACTCTGGAATAAATTTGAAGAGTTGTATGCTCGGAAAATGGGAAATAATAAAATGATTTTCATCAAGAAGTTGATGACTTTGAAGTATCGAGATGGAACTCCATTGATAGATCACTTGAATACGTTCCAAGGTATAATTAATCAACTAGCTGGAATTGGTATCAAGTTTGATGATGAGATTCAGGGGTTGTGTCTACTGGGTACATTGCCAGACTCTTGGGAGACATTCAGAATATCATTGAGTAGTTCAGCTCTGAATAGTATAATCAATATGGATCTGGCTAAGAGCAGTATTTTAAATGAAGAAACGAGAAGAAATTCACATGGGTCTTCTCAGCAGTTAGAGATGTTGGTTACAAAAAGAAGAGGGCGGAGTAAGAGCAAAGATTCCAAGAACAAAGATAAAGGAAGAAGTAACTCGAACAGATTTGCTAATGTTGAGTGTCATCACTGCGGCATGAAAGGACACATCAAGAAATATTGTAGATAATTGAAATGGGAGAACAAGAAGAAAGGCAAAGAACAAGAGGGTGGTGATAGCAAGGAAAATGATAGAATTGCTACCACTTCTACTGAAGACTTCCTTACTGTTTATGATAGTGATATTGTCAACATTGCATGTCATGAGACTAGTTGGGTTATTGATAGTGGAGCCTCCATCCATGCTACATCTTGAAATGACTTCTTTACATCCTATACGGCAGGTGACTTTGGTATAGTAAAAATGGGCAATGATGGCTTGGTCAAAGTCGTTGGTATTAGAGATGTGTGCTTGGAGATGAACAATGGCATGAAACTACTTCTTATAGGGGTAAAGCATATTTCTGATATTCGCTTGAATTTGATCTCTGTAGGTAAACTTGATGATGAAGGATATTGCAACACCTTCAGTAATGGTCAGTGGAAACTTACTAAATGTGCTATGATTGTTGCTCGTGGAAACAAGCATTCTAACTTGTATATATTGCAAACAGGACTCTCACAAGACGCTATCAATGCTGTGAAAAATAAGCTTACATCAGAGTTGTGGCATAAGAGACTTGCTCACATAAGTGAGAAAGGCTTGACAGTATTAACTAAGAAGAATCTTCTTGGTATGAACGATCCACGTTTGGAAAATTGTTCAATGCTTGGCAGGGAAGCATAATAAACTTTCTTTTAGCAGTTCCTCTTCTTCAAAAAAACGCGGTATACTTGATCTAGTACATTCAGATGTGTGTGGTCCTATGAAGACAAGAACTATGGGTGGTGCCTATTATTTTGTGACCTTTATAGATGATTGTTCAAGAAAGTCATGGGTGTACACTTTGAAGAGCAAAGATCAAGTGTTAGACGTGTTCAAGCAGTTTTAGGCTCTAGTTGAGCGACAGACTAGGAAGAAATTGTGATGCATCATAACAGATAAGGGGGGAGAGTATTTAGGTCATTTTGATGAGTATTGTAGGCATCAAGGCATTCGACATCAAAAGACACCTCCCAAGACTCCTCAATTGAATATTTGGCTGAGAGAATGAATAGAACTCTAGTTGAAAGAGTAAGATGTCTTCTTTCGCAGGCTCAGTTGCCAAGATCTTTCTAGGGTGAGGCTTTAAATACAGTTGTACATATTCTTAATCTCACACCATGTGTTCCTCTTTAGTTTGATGTTTCAAATAGAGTTTGGACTGGCAAAGATGTTTATTATGATCATCTGCGTGTTTTTGGTTGTAAGGCATTTGTGCACATCCCAAAAGACGAAAGGTCTAAGCTTGATGTGAAGACATGACAATGCATCTTTGTTGGTTATGGTCTAGATGAATTTGGGTATAGATTATATGATCCAGTTGAGAAGAAGCTAGTTAGGAGTCATAATGTTGTGTTTATAGAAGATTAGACTATACAAGATGTTGAGAAGACAGAAAAAGCAGTCCGTCAATACAGTGATGATTTGATTGACTTGGATCCGATTCCTTTATCAGCACAGGTGGAAAATACCCAGGATGATCAATAGGGTACTGATGATGTAAATGCTCCTACACAGGTTGAGATATATCATCACACTATTGATCAATTGCCAGAACTAGAAATTCCACTCAGAAGGTCTACTAGAGATTGGCGTCCTTCCACATGGTATAATGCAAATGAGTATGTATTATTGACAGATGAGGGAGAGCCTCAATGTTATGTAGAAGCCATGGAAGATGAAAGCATGGCACATTGGATTGGTGCTATGGAAGATGAGATGCAATCTTTGTATGACAATCACACGTTTGAGCTGGTAAAGTTGCCTAAGGGTAAGAGAGCTTTGAAGAACAAGTGGGTTAACAGGGTGAAGCAAGAAGAACATATTTCACAACCACGGTACAAAGCCATATTGGTTGTTAAGGGATTTGGCCAGAGAAAAAGTATTGATTTTGATGAAATTTTCTCTCATATTGTGAAAATGTCTTCCATACGTGTTGTTTTAGGCTTAGCAGATAGCCTGGATTTAGAGATTGAGCAGATGGATGTGAAAACTATCTTTGTTCATGGTGAATTAGAGGAAGAGATTTATATGGAGCAACCAGAGGGTTTCGAGGTAAAAGGAAAAGAGGGTTATGTTTGGCGGTTGAAGAAAATCCTTTACGGTTTAAAACAAGCACCCAGACAATGGTATAAGAAGTTTGAATCAGTTATGGGGGAGCATGCCTATAAGAAGACTACTTTTGATCATTGTGTTTTTGTGCAGAAATTCTCTGATGATGATTTTATTATCTTATTACTTTACGTTGATGACATGTTGATTGTTGGCAGAAATTCTTCAAGGATTGAGAATTTGAAGAAGCAGTTAAGTAAGTCCTTTGCCATGAAGGAATTGGGACCAGCAAAACAAATTCTTGGCATTCGAATTTGTTGAGACAGGAAAAAGAAAAAGTTGTACATGTCACAGGAACGTTACATTAACAAGGCACTTGAAAGGTTCCATATGGATAAAGCTAAAGTGGTTTCTTCTCCTTTATCTAACCACTTTAAGTTAAGATCAAATCAAGGCCCTTCAACAGATATGGGTTTTGGAAAATTTGTTCTACCCAATTTGCGCAGATATGGGTTTTGAAAAATTTGTTCCCAAAATTATGGGCGACTAATATGAAATTAATTTTTATTTGATTTTTATTTAGAATTATTCTTTATAATTTTCTTGATTTATGGGTTGTTCGTACAAGAGGAGATTGAATTCTTGATTTGCGCAGGGAACCTGCAATTTTGCAATTTATGGATTACTTTATTACATTTGGTCTGTTTTTCTTTTTAATTTTTAGACTGAATGTATAGGTATTCGATCTGATGTAATTATTAATAGAAATTAGGATTTCTATTTATTTTATTTTGGATCGAAAAAGGCGGCATAGAGAAGGAGATTTCGCAGATGGGAGAATCACGATCTGCGATTTGCAGTTTATGAAACTGCAAACTGTGATCTAACCTCTGTTTTGCAGGATGGATTGTGCGAACAACCCTGTTTGATTGATTCCTGATTTTCTTTTATCAGTATTTAATTTCAGATTATTTTATTGAATTAAAGATTTAATTAAAGATCAAACCCTAGACCCATTCGAACCAAGATTGGTTCAAATTGTTTGGACCAAATCTAGGGTTCGATCTAGGCTGAAAGTCAGCCCTACTTTCCCACCAATGGGCCTGAGGATTGATATTTAATTAAATGGTTAATTCAGCCCAACCTGTAAAGGCCCAGTTTTAAATGGTTAAAACTGCTAAAAGCCCACTCTACGGATGAAGCTATATGGGCCGAACCCATCAACCCTAATTCGACCCATATACCTAGATAATATTAATGGTTAATGTTATGGATTTAAAATGGGCTTTACAGATAATTAATTGAATGGATCAATTTATCCTTGCATGTGATGTATGGATGTGTGATGTATTACGTACATGGGCCATAAATGCTTGGCCCATGATCAATCGACAGTGGCTCTTGCGCACACCATGGCTGAATGCACATCATTGCCATGGTGTTCCTTTTGGTCATTGGATGACCTCCCTCAGTGGTGGGCCCCACACCTCATGTTGAGGTTACGTGCGGGACCCTAGCCGATTTGGGCCCACTGAAATCTGACTTTATGAAAGTTAGTGGGAGCCACTTGGGTTTGACCTAGATCAAACTAGGGCGTAATTGACTGTTCCCTCCAGCTAATATGAGTGCATATGATAGGGAGATTCATATGATGAACTCTCTAAAGGCCTTCCATCATTAGCATGAGGATGGGTCCTTCAGTAATGAGGAAATGCACTAGAAAATTGGCTATCCATTTGCTGTTGGGCTTGTCTGAATGTTTCATAAGATGATAGGGGTGTCATAGACTGATGTGGGAGGGGCTTCACCAGAAAATGAGAACTCTCTCACGGTACCTTGGCGTTCACGAATATGATGGGTAAGCACTCACTGGACAGAAAGGTTTACCTGAAAACGACTTTGAACCTTGTCTGACAGAGGCCAAAGGGAACGCTCATATGATGAGTGGATATGATCATTCACAGAAAGGTGGTGGGGTTTTGTAACTGAAATAGTTGGCTCCATGCACCCTATGTGATTTCTCACATTTCCAGAGACAACTCGCAGTCTCTGTCATTGAGAAAGGAGGAAAATCTCAGAGATGAATAAATGGGAATGGAACGTAGATTAAAATCCATATCTATGTAATGAACATGAATCAAATTAGGTTGTGGACTGATGTTTGCTCTTTTATCAGAAAAATGACAAACGGACAATTTACAAATCTGCTTGATGACAACAAGCTGAAGGGCCCAAACTATGCCGACTGGTACAGGAACCTTATGTTGGTCTTAACCTCTGAGAAATTGGACAAAGTAGCCAAGAATCCTGCCCCGGATCATTTGGGAGATAGGGCTTCTAAGGCCCAGAGAAGAGAATTTCAAGAATGGGAGGAGAAAAACTCCCTTGCCCGTTGCTATATCATTACCTCTTTGAACAATCCAATTCAGAGGCAGTTTGATCAGATCGAACTTTCTAAGGATGTTTTGGACAGTCTCAAGACAATGTATGAAGAGCAGAATCATTCTACTCGGCAAAAGGTCTTGAAACAATTGATGACTGCACAAATGTCCAAGGGCCAACAAGTTCACGACCATTGTCTTCGGATGATGGGTTATATCAATGAACTAGAGGCTTTTGGATCTGGGCTGGATCTAGTAACACAGATCGATGCTATTCTCAACTCTTTGTCTTCATCCTTTAATCCATTCATCATGAACTACAACATGAACAAGCTGAATGTCAGCTTGCAGGAACTCAACAATATGTTGTAGAGGGCCGAAGAATTGATTGAAAGGATGAGCCCATTGCCATGCTTGTTGAAACTGGCAAATCAGGCAAGAAAATGAAGGCAAAGAGAAAGTCCCAGAAGAAGGCTCCCAAACCCAAGAAGCAAAGGAAGGACAAGGCATCAGATGCCTGTCACTTCTACAAGAAGACCGGCCAGTGGAAAAGGAACTATCCTGCCAAACTGGAATTCAAGAAAGGTAATCTCGAAAGTTGTGTTATAGAAACCAACTTGTTGGTGGCTTCTGCGTCCTGGTGTATTGACTCCGGGGCTTCAACTCATGCGTGTTACTCACTACAAGGGTTCAAGGTAAGCAAAAGGCTGAGTGAAGGAGAAGTCACGCTCTACTTGGGCACTACTGCAACTGTTGCAGCCGCGACCATAGGAACCGTGGAGTTACTTTTTAGAGAAGGAACTATTGTACTGAAAGATTGCCATTATGTACAAAATTTAAGAAGAATTTTGATTTCTGACTCAAAACTATGTGCAGATGGTTATTCTATCTTCTTTACTAATACGATTACTATTAAAAGAAATAACAGATTCATCGCATACAGGGAACTAGAGAACGGTCTCAATGTTCTACATTCTTCTCTAGAAACTAACATAATTGAAACTACGTCGGCTGAAATCCTTAAGAAAAGAGCCTGAGATACCGTTAATCCCATGTGCCTATGGCATTACCGACTTGGCCACATCGGTGTTGACCGAATAACAAGGTTGGTAAAGGATGGTCCTTTGGATTTTCTAACTGTAGAAGATCTTCCCACTTGTGAGCCTTGCCTGCAAGACAAGATGACGAAACGACCATTTAACGGTAAGCCTGAAAGATGTATAGGCACAGTTGACCTTATACATACTGATGTATGTGGTTCCCTGAGTGTTAGGATATGGAATCAACACGTGTATTTCATCACCTTCACCAATGAATTTTCACGATATGGTTACATGTACCTAATAAGACACAAATCTGAATCCTTTGAAAAGTTCAAAGAGTTCAGACAAGAGGTCGAGAAACAGTTAGAGAGAGAAATTAAAGCCCTTCGATCAGATCGAGGAGGCGAGTATCTCTCTGATGAATTTAGGGACTACTTAAAGGACAATGGGATAGTATCACAGTTAGCTCCTCCTGCTACACCACAACTTAACGGTATTTTAGAGAGGAGGAATAGGACCTTATTGGATATGGTCCGGTCACTTCTCATACACTCAGAGTTACCCACATCCTTTTGGGGTTACGTGTTAGAGGCTGCGATTTACGTGCTGAATCGGGTTCCAACCAAATCGGTACCGAACACTCCATATGAACTTTGGACCGAAAAGAAACTAAGTGTCAGACACTTGAATATTTGGGATTGTCTAGCACATGTTAAAAGAACAAGTGCAGACAAGTTAGAATCCAAGACCAGCCATTGCCTATTTGTAGGGTACCCAAAAAGCTCTGTGGGTTACCTATTCAATGACCCAAGTGAGTAGAAAGTGTTATGCAGCCGACTACATCCTAGACACCCATCTTCAGTAAATAGTTCTTGATGAAGAGAGCTTGGGAGAAATGGGAGATGTCTAACAAGTTCTAGGTAATAACCAACCTAGAAGATCTATTCGGGTATCCAGGCCACCAGTCCGTTATGATTATGACCAAGATTGTTACGTGGTGGAAACCTTGACTAGTGAGGAGGATCCCTATGTTGGACATAGATTCCCAGAAGTGGGTGGAGGCCATGAGAGCAGAGATGGATTCAATGGAGACCAATGGAGTCTGGACTCTGGTAGATCCGCCCTCCGGGGTAAACAATCGATTGCAAATGGATTTACAAGAGGAAGAAAGGCCCCGATGGTAAGGTTGAGACCTTCAAAGCTCGTCTGGTGGCGAAAGGGTACACTCAGAAATAGGGCATCGACTATGAGGAAACCTTTTCGCCTGTGGCCATGCTTAAATCCATTAGGATCCTGCTAGCTGTAGAAGTTGGAACATCCATTTTGGAACACTCGTTTATGGACTTAAGCAAGCTTCTAGAAGTTGGAACATCCGTTTTGACTCTGTTGTCAAATCGTTTGACTTCAAGCAGAATCTAGATGAACCCTGTGTCTACAGGAAGTATAGTGGAGATAAGGTTACCTTCTTGGTTTTGAATGTAGATGGCATTCTACTCATTGGAAATGACGTAGGAATGTTAACTACCGTAAAAGTATGGCTTTCACAACAATTCTCCATGAAAGATCTTGGAGAAGCCTCATATATACTGGGCCTTTGACTCTTTAGAGATAAATCGAAGCGGATAATAGGATTATCCCAATTTGCTTACATTGACAAAATAGTCAAAAGATACAATATGGAAAACTCCAAGAAAGGAAATGTTCATTTCAGGCACGGAGCCACTCTCTCCAAGAAGATGTCTCCCAAGACTTCTGAGGAGAGTGATGGCATGAAAGACATTCCCTATGCCTCTATCGTAGGGAGCATCATGTATGTCATGCTGTGCACTCATCCTGACATTTCTCAGGCAGTGAGTGTAGTAAGCAGATTTCAGGCCAACCCAGGGCAGGAGCACTGGACTGCTGTGAAAAACATACTTAAGTAACTTCGAAGGACAAAAGAGTTTTGTCTAGTATTCAACTGTAGCTCACTACAAATCCAAGGGTATACAGATGTCGATTTCCAATCGGATTCAGATGATAGAAAGTCTACACCTGGATATGTTTTCAAGATAGGATCGTGTGTTGTTTGCTGGAAAAGCAGCAAACAGGGGTCCACTACAGACTCCAAGACCGAGGCCAAGTACATTGCTGCAAGTGAGGCTGCCAAAGAAGCCATGTGGATGAAGAAGTTCATTCACGAGTTGGGAGTAGTTCCGTCCAGCACATCACCCATCCCGTTGTTGTGTAACAACAATGGAACCCCTGCTCAGACTAAGGAGCCACGAGTCCATTCGAAGTCGAAGCACATCGAGAGGAAGTACCACGTACTACGGGAGATTGTTGGTAGAGGGGACGTCCTAATTCAGAAGGTAGCATCAGCAGAAAATGTAGCAAAACCATTGACAAAGCCACTATCACAGAAAGTGTTTGAGAAACACATGGAAAGCATGGGACTCCGACTTGTACCTAATTGGACCTAAGTGAAAGTGGGAGCTGTTAGACAGTTTTGTATGCCCTTAGCTTCAATCAGAATGATGTACTTTATGAGTTTATTGTAAATGAATAAAAGTACATATTTGATTCATGTTCCCTTGGTATGTTTCTATGTAATACCCTTAAACTGGACACTTAATGAGACTCATGTTAGTTTAGAATGTTCACAGCTAGTGGGTCGATCTGGGGAGACCTATCCTGATAAGGCTGACACTATGGTGCCACCAAGTCGGTTGGGGTGGCCTGTCTCAACTACTAGGGTGAGACCCTAGGCACATACGATGTATGATTAATTGAATCTTTGAACTGGACCAGATTTACAGTATTGCCCTGGACCTTGGAGATTAATGGGAAAATCTGGAAAGTTACACCCAACCCCTAGACTCGATTATGATACTGCACTAGGTGTCGAATTGGGCTATCTTTGATGTACCAATCAGTGAGATCCTTAGCGGGGGTCAAAACCTAGGTATGTTGGGACAGTCTAAGAATTCATCTGAGTGGGTTATAGGGGATGCACTCTCACTGATGGAAACCAAGACTACCGGCAGTCGATTTCAATCGTTGAGATTTGTTTTGCAAAATATATTTTATATGAGATATAAAAGTATATATATATATATATATATATATATATATATATATATATATATTATGATTTCTAAAATGTTTGCAAAAGGTTTTAATTCTCGGGATCCATATAAGTAGAGAGTACAACACTATTCCTTGCAACCGAGGGAGAGGTCCTCTCTTGTCGGGCAGTGTATGATCATTATGGGCTGAGAGGTTATGTGTAAGACCATTGAGGATAATACCTGATGGGCTAATCTTGCATCTGCCCACAGTCCTTGGGTGTTACAAGGTGACTTGGACCAGGGACCACTTAGGGTAAGTGTTGGGTCCATAGAGCCCATTTGATGGGTTTCAGGGGGTGCACTGTCCATAACAGTGTATTCGGTCAGGCCTTGTAACAAAGGCTAGGTCAAACCCATGTGGCTGATGTGTAGATCAATGCTTGGGTCCCATGCCATACAAGGAAGCCTAACTGGGCAACAGTTAGGAAGGTTAAGTGAGCACATAAGCTTAATAGGCCTAAAGCCCATTTCAAACTGGACTTATTTAATAAGTTAAATATGGGTGAATTCTGAGATGGATCAGCAGATAGGATAGGGTCTTAACCCTATCCACTCAGAGAGTCCAGATCTGAATATGATTCAGATCTAGAAACCTCCTGATGAGATTAGGAGAAGGCTAATCTAATCTATAGATAAGATAAGGGTTTATCCTTATCAGCTGAAGAGAGATCTGATCCAAATATGATTTGGATCAGCAGCTCCTAATTGGATAAGGAGCTGATCTTTTAGGATTACAAAAGGAGGGGGCGGCAGCCTTTAGAGAGATATTCACATTCTCTTCAGAGCTGAAATCACTGAAAAAAGATTTATGCAATCCCTGCAAAGGTCTTTTTTGCTGCCTCTTTCCTGCAGCCGCCAGACATCCAGTTCGATCTCCAGTTGTGGGAGAAGTCAAGATTCGATCTTGACACTAGTTATTTGAGAAAGAATTGATAGGAAGCTGTGCTCACATGCCATCCTGCTGTTTCTTGCGAAGGACAGAATTCTTGGAGAATAATACTATTGATTCTTCTCTATCCTGCATTGTGCCATCTTTAATGGGAGCAGTCTTTGGATCCTTCATTGGGCGTGAACACCTTCGTTGGGAGATACTTTTTCTCCGTATTTGGTATAATCTTATCTTACTCCTTTTGGTTCAGATCTAGTTCAGTTTATGGTTCAAGATTAATTTTGAAAATATGATTTTTTAAATAGGGAATGCGATTCCCAGTTGAAAGGGAGAGAAAAATTTTTTAAATTCGCCCATTTATTTCGCAAGATTTGGGCATCCATACGATGGATCTCTCATCCCTTCATTGGGTGACCGTGGTTTTTTTCTTTCCCACACTAGAAGGTTTTTCCACATAAATTTGGTTGTGTTTTTGTGTGCTTGTTCTTTGGTTTAAGTTCTACTAAATTATTTCCTAACAGATTCACACAAAGAGGGAGAAAAATATTTTTTCTGCTGTTTTTGAAACTTGGTTATAATTTGCTTGATTTTGTGATTCTCCCTACAGATTGATTCCTCACCTCTATTTTTTTTTCTTTTTATCTGTGAAAGATAAGCTATCTAGTTGATGTTTGTATTCTTTTTGAATTCCGAGCTGGACTTATGTACATCTTCATACTCCAAGGCCATCTTTTCTATTATCCAACCTGCATGTGGGATTTTGCAGCTTGGTTACATGACAGTTCTGATTAGAGGATTCTGTATGCGTGGATCATGTTTTTTGTTAAATATTGCTTAGATTTATAGGTGTCTTGTTGGCCTATGTTCAAAGGTGCCCAATTCAAGGGAAAAGACCTTGTTCTCATTATTGTTCCATTTGAACCGCTACTTCATATATACTATTAGGATAGAGAGAGAGAGAGATTGGGAGAGGAGAGGAGACCTGATCGCCTAAATGCAAAGCCACTTCTAGTGTGAAGAATTTAACATTAATCATCACCATAGGCTCAGATTGAATACAAAAATAGAGAGAGAGAGAGAGAGAGAGAGAGATGATTGAGACAGAGAGAGATAGAAGATTGAGAGTTGATTGGGAGAGGAGAGAGACGAAGAGGGCGAGAAGAGGAAGAGGTGTGTGGAGGAAAAGTGGAAAACCTTCTCAGCCCGTGTCAATTATGTAGCAGCAATTGCTTAGTCTTTAGTGGCAATTTTAATTGACTTCCACTAAAGACCAATATTTCTAGCTCTGGTCACCAAATAGCCGGTTGAAAAACTACCGCTAGAAATATATTTTTTGTAGTATATTCTTAGTATGATATAGTAAATGTTATTTCTTCTAAAAATATGATTATAATCCTAAAATGATTTAATGTGTAGGCATTAAAACATGTGAAGCTCCTTTACCCAGGATATGATAAGAAAGAGGTGGCTAGAGGTATACTTATTAGTAAAGATCCTAAAAAGGTGGTGGGTGATAAAGCACTTGGTCATGGATGGTGTGAGATATCCTTAAAATCAATAATGATTAATGGCTTAGTTTTGTTAAGGAAATGTGGTAATATGGTAACTCTTGGAGATGCACTTGGATCTTACATCGCATGGGTTAAATCAATGGTAAATGTATAATGCATATAAAATTCTTACATTATTTAATTTATATAGTTAATTATTTACATCAATCTTTATGTGTTCATTTTTGTTGAATTTGACAGACCAAAGTTTATGATGCGATGAGAATAATTTTGTCAATTTTCTTTTCTCTTTTGGTGATGAAAAAAATTATTAAATGAGTATATTGAACAAGGACTATTATGGATATATTGTGTAAATGTGTAGAGGTTTTATTTGTAAAAACCCCTCTTATCATACAGTAACAGGTGAAACTATTTTTTTTTTATTTTTTTATTTTTGTAATGGCATTCATTTGAAATTCAAATGAGAACTACACTTTTAGCAACAGTTCGATGAAACCGTGGCTAAACGTTCCATACAGTTGCACTTTTGGCAATAGTTATATTTTGTAACGATTATTCTACAACATCCCTTTTTGACACTAACCATTGCTATAAGAATTTTATAGCAACCATTAATGTAAAAACCATGGTAATTTAAATGAATTATTAATACTTTAAGTGACGATTTTATCTAAAACCGTTGCTATCAGGGGCGGAGCCATAGGGCGCCAACCATTGAAGTAGAGAGTGGGCGGGAGGAGGGAAGGGAAAATTTATATAGAAAGTGAAGATTTTCTGAACCATGGGGGGGACATGGCTACCTTGGGTCCCCATTGGCTCCGTTCCTGGTTGCTATCTCTACTTGTTCATCAATATTTGCTATAGATATTTGTAGCCACGACCAAAACCGTTGCTATCTCTACTTGTTCATCAATGGCATTCATTTGAAAATCAAATGAGAACTACAATGTAAGCAACAGTTTGATGAAACCGTTGCTAAAAGTTCCATACAGTTGCGGTTTTGGCAATAGTTATATTTTGTAACATTCTACAACATCCGTTTTTGACACTAACCGTTGCTATAAGATTTTTATAGCAACCATTAATGTAAAAAACCATGGTAATTTAAATGAATTGTTAATACTTTAAGTGACAATTTTATCTAAAACCATTGCTATCAGGGACAGAGCCATAGGGCGCCAACCATTGAAGTAGAGAGGGGAGGGGGAGGGGGGGGGGCAGGGGGAGGGGAAAATTTATATAGAAAGTTAAGATTTTCTGAACCATAGGGGGAGACATGGCTACCCTGGGTCCCCCCTGGCTCCGTTCCTGGTTGTTATCTCTACTTGTTCATCAATATTGCATATTTTATAGCCACGGCTAAAACCATTGCTATAGATATTTGTAGTCATGACCAAAACCGTTGCTATAGATACATGTAGCAATGGTACAATATAAGTCCGTTGCAATAAATTTTTTTATTAGCAATGGTTCAAACCATGGCTATACATATATTTTTAGCCACGGCGTACAATATCCGTGGCTATAGGTTTTAGCCATGCCAATATCTGCCATCGAGAAAAAACCATGGCTAAACCATTGCTCTATCCATTAGCAACAGTTTTTTGTGTCTTTTTGCAATGGTTTTATCCGTTTCTAAAGTTGATTTTTCCTGTAGTATATTCCTTATTAATATACATACATACACACATAACTCCCGCTCTCTCTCATTAAATGCCAACTGAGGGCTGGCTCAATTGGTATGTTAGCCAATTCTTTCTAACATGGATGCGAATTCAATTCCTCCAACCACTACTTTGGGTAAGGGGTTATTTGGGTGGTGCGTATCACCAAATACCAAAAATATTCTCTCGTTAAATATTGTATTTAATTTTTTTCTTACCAATAAATTCTACTAAAATCTATATCCAATATTTTTTTATATAAAGCCTATATTTTTTTTGAGACCAACTAAAAATAAAACTGTCCTTTCATCCAAGTGAGAAGAAATTCAAAATTTTCAGATGAAATGGGTCTAGAATTTGGGCGTATCTCTAATACCTTTTATCATATTAAATGGTTTATTACTTAAAATAGTCTTGAACTATTTGAGAATTAGTTAAAGTTGTCCTAAGGTAGTAAGATATGATGTAATATGACACATATTACCCTTCCATTACTTGGCCATCACATTCCATTTACATGGGATATCATGTGACACTTTTAATTTTTGAAAACCCAATTTTGTTCTCAACACCAACCTTGCCCATTTCAGAGGTTGCCCATGAAATTTTCTAGAACTAGAGTAGCGTCGATATTCCTCTTCCCTCTCTTTCTTCCCACATTCTTCATCTGCTTCCCCTTCCTTTTTATGAAGCTCATGGCCAAAGAGAAAGATCATAGGACCATGTTCCTTTTCCAATCATGCCCATGAAGAAAATTTTTTAAGACTGAGCCCCCTCAGTCTATCCCCTGGCCCTAGTTGTTGTCATTTTTGGAGGAACGCCATCGTCGTTTGAATCTCATCCTCGATGATCTCATGTACATCGTTGATTGACTTCAAGCTTCCCTTTTCCTCTCAACTGTCCACGAAAGGATCAAGCTTGCCTATGTGAAAATCTGGAACGATGGCTAGTGTTCAGGTTATGGCTGAGCTAGCTTACGCCACACGGCTGCCCTATTCCCTTGGCCATGTTAGCGCTGCATCACCTTCATGGCCCAATTTGTCTTCGCGGCTATGTCCACACTGCATCACCTCCGTGGCCCCACCTTATCCTTTCAGCCATGATGGCATCATGTCATGAGGATAAGTACAACCAAAATAGGAGAGTGGATAAGGATAACTCCACTAGGGATTAGGTTTTATCCCGAAAACCTTGACAGTTAACTTGATCATCCTGACAACCCCGGAAACATCATCCGATCAGGACATGGATCTTCAGCTACAAAAGGTATCTCTTATTCAGAGTAAAGGATCCGACTCTTAACTCCCATACCGTTACTCTACTCGAACTAGCACGTTCTCTAGTTGCTCGGCCCGACCACCTACTACTTTCTACTGACTTGAGCGTCGGAGTGCCAACGCGGGGATAACTTCTCGGGCTTCTGACCTTTTCTTGGTTTCAGATTTCATTGCGTGGCTTCATTATTCTGTTAGACAATGTATACCCTTAGCTCCAATCAGATTGATGTACTTGATGACATTTATGGTAAATGAATAAAAGTACATAATTCATTCATATGTTTTTGGTATGTTTCTGTGTAATACCCTTAAGCTGGACACTTATGAGACTTGTGTTAGTTTAGAATCTTCACAGTCGTTGGATAGATTTGGGGAGATTTATCCTATCAAGGCTGACACTGATGTGCCGCCAAGTTGGTTGGGTGGCTTGTCTCAGTTGCCAGGGTGACTGAGACCTGAGGTACATTCAGTGTGGGTTTTTTTGAAACCCTGAACCAGACCAAATTCTAGTATTGCCTTGAACCTTGGAGACAGACGGTCAAAATTGGAATGTTAAACCTGACCCCTAAGCTCAATTATGGTACTACACTAAGTGTCGGATTGGGCTGTCTTTGATATGCCAATCAGTGAAATCCTTAGAGGGGGTCAAAACCTGGGTATGTTGGGACAGTCCGAGAATTCACCTGAGTGGGTGATCATAGTGACAAGATCTGCCCCTTTGTTGGATAAAGTGAATGATCGGGGGGGGGGGGGGGCGGGGGGGGATGCACTCTCTTTGATGGTACCGATAGTTGATTTCAAATGTTGAGATTTGTTTTGCAAAATATATATATATATATATATATTATGGTTTCAAAATGTTTGCAAAAGGTTTTAATTCCTGGGATCCATGTGAGTAGAAAGTGCAGTACTGTTCCTTGTAGCCGAGGGAGATGTCCTTTCTTGTCGTGCAGTGTTTGATCATTATGGGCTGAGAGGTTAAATGTAAAACCATCGAGGGTAATACCTGATGGGCTAATCTTGCATCTGCCCATAGTCCTTGGGTTTTCATAAGGTGGCTAGACCCAAGGACCATTTAGTGTAAATGTAGGGCCCATTAAGAGCCTATGGTGATGGACTCAGGGGTTCACTGTCTCCTACAGTGAATTCGGCCATGCCTTGTAACAAATGCTAGGCTGAACCCATGTGGCTGATGTGTAGATCGATGTAAGGGTCCCACGCCATACAAAGATATCCAACTGGGCAACAAGTTAAAGGTGTAAGTGAGCACATAGGCTTAATGGGCCTAAAACCCATTTCAAACTAGGCTTAAATTGGTTAATTAAAAGGAGGCAAGAACTGATTTATAATCTGATTAGGATTAGCTGAAAGGATAAGATCAGTCTTATCCATTTAAGAGTTCATATCCAAATATCAGATTTGAATCAAGAAACTTTCTCCTAATTACATTAGGAGGCTGATCCGAAGAAGACTATAAATAGGGGGCAAATTCCTCAGTTTTATACACAACAATCTACAAAATTCTCCCCTTATTCTTGCTATCCCTACCCAGTTCGATCTCCACCTTCGGAACTGATCAAGAAGAGTTCTTGATATTGTTTCTTGGCTGAAGAAACAATCTGAAGTCATGCTCACCAGCCCTTTACTCCATTCTTGCTGAAGAGTCATCCTACTGATCTTGCTTCATTACACACTATGTCATCTTTAGTGGAAACGGGTTTTGGTTTTCTCCTTGGACGTGAACACTTTCATTGGGAGTTACTGCTACTTCGTATCAGGTATACCCCTCTCCTCCCTTTGGTTTCAGATCTGGTCTGGTTTTGTTTCAAAAATGATCATTGAAAATGCAATTTTCTAAAATAGAGAATGTGATTCCCAAATGGGAGAGAGAGAAATTTTTGAAATTTCTCCCAACCTTCCTGCAGGGTTTGGCTATCCATATGATGGATCTCTCATCCCTTCACCTTGCACCTTGGCTCCACCCAGTTGACAAGGATTATCTCACTATGACCTCGGTTCTTGCACTACCTAAGATCAAGCAGCATTAGATTGACGCCATCTGTGGAAAACACACAAAATTCCTTCCCAAAACCCTTTTATTTTCCGCACAATTAAAAACTGATCAAGATGCTGAGAAACAACTATGAGCGTTCAACAGGCCAATCCCCATCTCGAGAATCCCACTCTCATCACAGTCCTCCATGCCACAAAACCTAGCAACCTCAGCACCAAGCCATAGTCGACCCTACCTAGTTCCAAGCGATGCAAGAAAATGTCAGCAAGATCTTGGCAATGATGTAGTCATTGGGATCTATGGCGTCGTCCGCTCGGACCAAACCCCCTCTTGCCTCGATGTATACGAAGGGTGATCCTCGCCTCAAGGACCCCAAAATGCATTGACCGGACAAGGACGGGTTACGACCTGATCAAGAAAAGCAAGATACCACAAGATTAGTTTCATCCACTCGGTCCCGTGAGCTTGATAACCGCGGCAAAACCCACCAATGTACTCGGATCCCAACCAAAGAAAGGCTTGGTAATTGGACGCCGTATCAACTAGTTTCCATTTCCGAGTCCAGTTCAGTCAAGGACCACCTAGCACAGCCCAAGAAGGATAGATCCGCACATGCCACAACTCCAGACGACAGAGATGCGGAAATCCGAGAACTCTGACAACGCTTGACCGAGTTGGAGCGCAGCCAAGCCCAGAGGAGCGTGGCACCATCCATAGTCCAGCTGGTGCAACCAAGTGGTCGGCCTGCCAAGGAGCCACCCTTCATCCAAGAGATCGTGGACGAGCTCCTCCTACAAGATGGCGGGTGCCGCAATTCGAGAAGTACAATGGGAATATCGACTTGGCGATCACATCAAAGCATTCAAAGCTTAGATGATGCTACACGGTTCATCCAAAGACCTGATGTGCAAGGCTTCCATAGAAACTCTCAAAGGTCCAACCTTGATATGATATTTGTCCTTTCCCCCGTGCTCCATAGCATCATGGGAGCAACTAGAGAACCGGTTTTTCGCTAAATTCACAGCAAGCCAAAAGCACTAGAAAACTTTGGCCAAACTCAGATGCGGCAGAGGAAGGGAGAATCCCTCAAAGATTACTTGGCCAGATTCAAAACTAAGGCATTGCAAGTTTGGAACCTAAACCAGTCAGTAGCTGTCACAACCATTCAATATGATCTGCGGCCTTCTCCATTCAACTTCAACATCTCTAAGAACCCCCCTCAAACCATAGCTGCATTGATGAGCCACGCCTAGAAGTATATCAATGCGGAGGAATCACATGCATAGCTAAAAGACAAGGAAGAGAAGCCCAAAAAAAGAGAAGGAATACCGAGGATCACAGGATAGAGAGTGTGGACAGAGATCACAAGAGATTGGACTTCCAGACCGACCGCAGACCAAGGACTCCTCCACCAACCTACAGGAAATTCATGCCGCTGAATACACCATGGTCTAAAGTTTTGATGCAGATCTACGACCGTAGCTACATCCGCCGGCCCGAGAAGATGAAGACCCAAGGCAACAAAAGGAGCCGTGATAAATATTGTAAGTTCCATAGAGACCACGACCACGACATGGACAACTGCTATGACCTGCGCAACCGCATCGAGGACTTGATCAGGCGAGGGTACCTCGGTGGGTTCATTAACAAAGACGAGAAGCCAGTAGAAGAAGAACCACGTCCAGGAGGGATCATCGCTGGAGGAGAAAGCAGCTCGGGCCACAAAAAGTATCTGCGGCTACTCGAGTTCAGCGAAAAAGGTCTGAAGAAAAGACGTGAAGACCCGATTGCTTTCATAGAAGATGACCTTCGGGTGGTCCAGAACCCACATGATGACGCCTTGGTGATCACTGCCGAGGTGGCCAATTTCGAAGTGCGGTGCATCCTAGTTGACACAGGTAGCTCAGCGGATGTCTTCTTTGAAGACGCATTCAACAGAAACCGCCTCATCCCTATCAACACCCCTAATGGGCTTCTCCGGGGAGTCGCTCATGCCAATGGGAGGATCACTCTCCCCCTTCTAATCGAAGACAACGACATCACCATAACGGCCATGGTCAACTTCATTGTTGTCCGTTGCTCGTCCTTGTACAACGCTATCCTTGGCTGGCCGACATTGAGCTCTCTACTGGCCTCAGTTTCCATGTTACACCACACAATGAAATTCCCAACCTAGTACGGTGTGGGAGTAGTGCATGGAGACCAAAGGGCTGCATGATAGTGCTACTTAACCTCCTGCCAAAAACTGCGCCCTAACGCAGACCTACAAGCATAGATCTACGGGATGACGTGAATACACAGCATGACCAACCTTTCGAAGACCTTGTCCAAGTGCCACTCTCCAATGAAGACCTTGAAAATATGGTCCAAGTCGAATCTCTCTTGGGAGACCGTCTTCGGGATGAGTTAGTATAGCTACTAAGGGACCATGCCAATGTGTTTGCTTGGTCGGTGGCGGATATGTCAGGGATTAACCCCAAGGTCATCACCCACCACTTAAACGCCGACCCACGCTACCGACCCATCAGGCAGAAGAAGATAAGCTTCACTATAGAACAGTGGCATGTGATCATTGACGAAGTCCAAAAGTTGCTTGATGTCAACTTCACTCGAGAAGTAAAGTACCTGGACCGGTGGCCAATGTGGTAATGGTGAAGAAGGCCAACAGGAAGTAGAGGATCTGCATTGACTTCAACGACTAGCTTGTCAATGCGACGACAGGGCATAAACTCCTAAGCTTCATGGATGCGTTCTCAGGCTACAATCAGAATCAGATGCACCTAGATGACTAGGAGAAAACCACCTTCATCACTGACCACTGATTGTACTGCTTCAAGGTGACACCTTTCAGCCTCAAGAACACTGGTGCCACTTATCAGTGGCAGGTGAATGAAGTCTTCATGGAATCAGCTCAGCTGAAATGTTGAAGCATATGTTGATGACATGCTCGTAAAAAGCAAGAAGGTCGAGCACCACTTGAATGACCTTAAAGAATTTTTCAGCACCCTTAGGAAGTAAAGAATGAAGTTGAACCCGACCAAATGCGCCTTCGGGGTCGACTCCAACAAATTCTTGGGATTTATTGTTACAAAGAGAGGAATTGAAGCCAGTCTAGAAAAAATCCAAGCCATCCTCGACATGCAATCACCTCGGACGCACAAAGAAGTGCAGCGCCTCACCAGACGAATAGCCGCCCTCAGCAGATTCATGTCCAAATCAGTGGACCAGTGTCTGCCCTTCTTCAAGGCCCTCAAACACATAAAGAACTTCCAATGGACCGACGAGTGTGAATGGTCCTTTTAGGATCTAAAGAGATACCTAAGCTCGTCGCCTCTCCTTACAAAACTGAGCCCAGGGGACAAGTTGTTGCTCTACCTCTCAGCCAGGGATGAGGTCGTCAGCTTGGTACTAGTCAAGGAGGAAGACCAGGTACGGAGACTGATCTACTACACCAGCAAAGTTCTTAATGGCGTAGAAACCCGGTACACCACTTAGAAAAGGTGGCCTTGGCGTTAGTCACCTCGGCAAGGTAGCTCAAACCATACTTCCAAGCTCAAAATGCCCGGGTGCTTATCGACCATCCCCTCAAGCAAGTACTCCAAAGGCCGGAAACATTTGGCCGCCTAGTTAAGTGGAGCGTGGAGCTAAGCAAATTTGACATCGACTATGTTCCTTGGCTTACCATCAAAGCCCAATCCTTGGTCAATTTTATCACAGAATGTACCTTCACCACACAGGACCCGACCCTAACTCCGCAGATATGAACTCTCTATGTAGACGGTTCATCCAACAGATAAGGCAACAGGATCAGCCTCATCCTCCTCGGCTTAGACAACATGGTCTAGAGCACGCCCTTAGGTTGGAGTTCAAAACCTCCAACAATGAAGCTGAGTGTGAAGCCCTAATCGCCAAACTTTGACTTGCCCTAGACCTCGGAGCTCAACGAGTTGAAGCTTTCAGTGACTCCCAACTGGTAGTTAACCAAATCCACGGCCAATTTGAGACGCAGACTCCTGCTGTGGTGAGCTACTTACAGAAGGTGCAAGAGCTCATACAATGGCTTGAGCAGTTCAATATTCAACAAATTCCCTGAGTTGAAAACATCCGAGCTAACGCACTATCAAAGTTAGCCAGTTCGTCGCAAACCAACCTTGACTCAATAGTGCGGATGGACACCTTGGCCCAGCCGAATATTGCACCGACATCCCTCCTCATCTCCCTATTCAGCATGTCCCATCTTCGATGAACCCCATCATACAATACCTCTGGGATGGCACACTTCTAGAAGACCGAATGAAGGCCAAGAGACTCGTGCACAGATCAGCTCGGTATTGCCTGATCCTGGGATAACTCTATCGCTACTCACACACTCTCCCCTACCTAAGTTGTCTTCCACCCTCTGAGGCTGAATATGTTCTCAGGGAGATACATGAGGGTATCTACGGAGATCACCTTGGCACCCGAACCTTGTCTCACAAGGCACTCTGGCAAGGATACTTTTGGTCGACATGAAGCAGGATGCAGCACGGCTTGTCAGAAAGTGCAATAGTTGTTCGAGGCATTCCAATCTCCATCATTAGTCAGTAATTCCCTTGAAGTCGAACACTAGCTTGTGGCCCTTTACGCAGTAGGGAATGGATATCCTCGGCCCCTTTCCCACCGTAGTTGCACAAAAAAAGTTCCTCCTAGTGGAAGTGGACTACTTCACCAAATGGGTGGAAGCTGAAGCCATAACACGCATTATCGCACATAATGCCCCAAATTTCTTCTGGCAAGGTATTGTTTGTTAGTTTGACATTGCTTGGGTTCTTATCACGGATAATGGAGCGCAGTTCACTGACTGCAAGTTCGAAGCCCTCTGCGCCAACCTAGGGATCGATTACCAGACTACAGCCGTGCACCAACCATAGAGTATTGGGCAGACCGAAGTGACCAACCAAACGCTATTACACGGCCTGAAAACCAGACTTGACCAGGCCAAGGGAAGGTAGTTGTGGAGTTGCCTAGTATCCTCTGGGCCTATAGGACTACTCCGCGGATAACTACCAGGGAGATGCCCTTCAACCTAGCCTATGGGTTCGAAGCCATGATACCCATAGAAATAGGCTCGCCGACTCTTCGGATCGAGTTCTACGACGAGTAGCAGAACAATGGAGACCTCCGTGCAGAACTATACCTAGTGGAAGAAGCATAGAACCAAGCATACATCGGGATTGCAACACAATAGCAAAGAATGGCCAAATACTATGGTTCTAAGGTCCAAAGAAGGGAATTCAAAACCGGCGATCTTGTTCTCCTCAAAGTCATAGTGCCCGCACCAGGAGAAGGAAAGCTCGGACCCAATTGGGAAGTATCATATAGAATTACCAGAGTCCTCGGACCCGATACCCACTGACTAGAAGACCTTAACAGTAAGCCTATATAGAGGAATTGGAATACTGGGAACCTCCGAATATACTATCAGTAACCTAGTATCAATAAAAAAGTTCTTTGTTCTACAAGATGGTTGTTCAACACGTATCACACAGCACGCCACACTACACACACATCGCGTATACTAAATGGCACATATCGCGCATGCACATCAATCAGCTAAAAGCATAACGTCGGGATAGCCCACACATCGACTCGACTGACCTTTGAACGTTCAGAGCTCGTGACTGACCTAAGGGTTGCAAGCCACTCTCCCAATATATAAAATTATGAGTATAAGAGAGATCCGCTTCTATCAGGGTTTACCCACACCGTTCTAACAGTTTTTTAAAACCTTGCATCGAAAATATCTCTTCATGAAATAAAACATACAAATATGATGATATTCTCAATGCAAGGCAGTTAAGACTGCTCGGATGGGCTTTGCCCGACTGAAGCCGAACTCCGTATGAGATGGTTTGCTCAGAGCCCTAACAAATGGTTGGGATAAACCAATACCTCACTAAAACATCTTGTAACAATCAGTTGACATGTTTGTTTCTGACTGGTGTCCTAGGAACTGTCACATCCTGTTTCTTACAGATTTGGACTCATTTGTTCAAACATTTAATGTGCAAATACAAATATACACAGTAAAAATAGCAGGTTTAAAAATACTGTATAAATGGTTTTGCACCGTACATGTTTGTATTTGCACTCTTCCCAAACTGTTCAATACAGTTTTGTAAGAAGATCAAACGAGTTATGTGGATTTAAACCTTTGCCAATTATATACTCCAAACATCTCAAACATACATGTACAACTCCCAACTCCAGCTACTCCACTATCCTCTCTAAAGGGTGTTTGGCATCAATGGTAACACATATTTCTGTGCAAAAGCAATTATTGCTCTTAGAAACAAAAAAAAAAAAAAACACTACTGGGAAAGTAATCCACTGGGTCAGGGTGGGTCACTTGTATATAGCCAAAGAACGTGGTGACCATATGTATTATTAAATATAAAGTAATACATTCTCTGATCGATGTCTTTGTCGGTAGGACACATTGGCATACTACAATTACAAGACCAGATCAAACACAACCAACCCACATCTCAATTCACTTGAGAGGGAGGAAAACAAGAAGAAAATGCAAATTTAACCATTCATTTGGTTAAGAGAGATTTTGCAGCCTCCATGCATCTCTCTCTAGGCAGCGATACTGTGAAGCACCACAGTCTCAACGGTGAGCCCTGGTCCAAACCCAAACAGCACACCCCACTCGAGCCCTTCTCCAGTGGTCTTGAGGCCATCCTCAATCGACTTCTTCCGCATCTCATCCAATATGAACAGCACACAAGCACTTGACATGTTTCCATACTCGCTCAGGATGTGTCGTGTGGCACTTAGCTTCTCGGGCTTAAGGGCCAGCTTTTCTTCCACTTGGTCTAGGATGGCTGGACCACCAGGGTGGGCGATCCAGAAAATTGAGTTCCAGTCGGAGATGCCCAGAGGCTGGAATGCCTCCACCAGGCTCTTCTCGATGTTCTTTGAGATGAGACCGGGCACATCCTTGAGCAAGTGGAAGGTAAGTCCAACCTCTCTCAGGTGCCCGTCAATGGCGCCATGGCTGTCTGGGAGAATTGTCTGGGCTGCCGACACCAACTCAAACAAAGGCTTTTCTACACCGGGCACCGGGTCTGCACCCACAATAACTGCAGCTGCTCCATCCCCGAAGAGTGCCTGACCTACAAGACTGTCGAGGTGAGTGTCACTTGGGCCACGGAAGGTAACAGCAGTGAGCTCTGAGCAGACGACAAGGACACGGGCGCCTCTGTTGTTCTCTGCAAGGTCCTTGGCCAGGCGAAGGACCGTGCCTCCGGCGAAGCATCCTTGTTGGTACATCATGAGTCTCTTGACGGAGGGGCGAAGGCCGAGGAGCTTGGTGAGCTGGTAGTCAGCCCCGGGCATGTCGACGCCACTGGTGGTGCAGAAGACAAGGTGGGTGATCTTGGACTTAGGCTGTCCCCATTCCTTAATGGCCTTCGTGGCAGCCTCCTTGCCCAGTTTTGGCACCTCAACCACCACCATGTCCTGTCTAGCATCCAGCGAGGAAGCCATGTACTCACAGATGTTTGGGTTCTCCTTCAAGATCTCCTCGGTCAAGTGCATGTAGCGCTTCTTGATCATTGATTTCTCGCCTGAAATGCACATCAAAGTTGTTAAGAGTCTTGAGAGAAACAAATTAAGTTGGGTTAATGTGTCTAACTCAGCCGGATCGTTGAGTCATCCGGATTATGAGTCTACTCAATTCCTAAAGTCTTTCTACTTTTGGCCAGGTCTATTTGTCTTGGCCATGGATCAATAAATTCACCCAAAACTGGATGAAAAAAAAAAATCTAACAATGAATAATATTCAAACACTTTAGCTAAAGAAACTCTCTATATGTATGATATGATCATACTTCAAAATTCAAATCCCTCTAAATAAGCTAAAGCTCAATATCTGTGTTTGTTTTGATCAATTCACTCAAAATAGACAGATGCCATGACCCAGGGACAATGTCTTCCGACTGACTGCCGGTTGCCAATCGACTCGACAGTGATCAGAGTGATACACTGATACTTACACATGCGCTTGAACTTCTCTTTGAGCTCTGTCTTGTGCTCGCTGTTGGTGATCCGGAAGTAGTAGTCGGGGTATGTGCTCTGGTCGACACAGTTGGGCGGATTGGCTGTTCCAATGGCCATCACCGTGGCCGGGCCTTCAGCCCTCTGTGCCTTGCGGATGTCTTCCACGGTAACCATTTTCGCCTTGAGCTAGCTGAGAGAGAATTGAAGGATTAATTAGAGGCCGGCCCTTGCTGAAGATGCTGGTGGCTTGAGGTGTTATGAACTGATGGGTTCAAGGGGAGGACATTGAATGACTTATAAACATAACAAAGTGGTAGTTGGGAACTTAGGATATCACGTGCTTGACCGAACACTCGTGGCCAAATTACCAACAACTCTGGAGAGCGAGTGCATGTGAGGAATGAATTTGGTGCAGCCCCACAGAGCTCAGACTCCCCGGTTACTGTCGGTTCCATCTAACTCCGTTGGTGAGTTATTTGAGGTCGATATACCTAAGCATCAATCAATGAAGACAAAACAAATTATTTCTTTATATTAAATATTTCTAGGATATGTTGCTTCTTCAGACAAATCAAAAGAAAATGAAAAATCTGAATGGCACATGCCGGAGATGTAGCCTGCTTGACCAAACAATAAACTCATACTGTTCAGTCGATCCTAATGGGCTCTGTTATTGATGAAATTGAATGGGATATATATATATATTATTAATTATCGGCTTATGTGGACGGTTGGGTTCTTTTAATTTCTGGACAGATGGCAGGGTTTCATGGGTTGTGTGGTGTTCCACGGTCAGTATCTCATTAGCCTCGTCTTCGTAGGTAGGTCTCCACCTGCATTTCAATGGAAATCACCTACCCTTTGTGGTCATGTTAGTGGCAGCTGTTTTCATAGCCAGCCCCTTTCCTAGTTGGATCCTCACTTTCATGAGTTTGTAGTATAAGAATTTCTGTTGTGATCGTATATATACATAGATGATATAGAAATTGATCAGTTTGGAACTCCTATATATAGGCAGGCCATCAGAATCCTTTGAAACCTATCCACACATCACATTGAGAACATCTCACTTATGAATTCGTATTCGTATTGGCACCCCACAGAGCATGCCCTCACTTATGAACATCTCATAATAAGTGCAGACTGAGACGTACATGTGGGGCACCAATGTATTTTCATGTTACCATTTATGTGGATTATAGTGTCCTGTGGTAGCTTGTAGGAAATCTGGATTGAAAATTAGTTCAGATCTTACACACCAGAACCCTACCTTGACATCACTATAGCCACACATTGGAAATCAGTTAGGATTCTTTTGATTTGAATGACTACATGGCTGAACTAAGGCCTAAAATTTTAGGGTCCCGATCATCATACAGTTATACATGATGAGTAGGTAGTTAGAAAATTTTGACACCTGTACCTTAAAATTCCCCAGCCTAGAAAAGAACTTTTCATACAATTCTCAGAATATTTATTAATTGCTAAATATATTAGTTAATGATAGATTTTTAATAATTAATATATATCAATATGAAAATTTAAGATCTTTGTAATTAAACTAAGAACCTAATTTTGTACCAAGAAAAATGGTGATCTCCTAAGCAACATAATTGAAACATAACTCCAAAAAAAATGAAAAAACCCTTCAATTACCTAATTTTGTACCAAGAAAAATGGTGATCTCCTAAGCAACATAATTGAAACATAACTCAAAAAATGAAAAAACCCTTCAATTACGTAACTCATCCCTAAACCGAATAGTAAGTTTGATACATGCATGTTTCTTCATTTGTGTTTCCAAGTATAGATGGGTGCAAAATTAAAACAAAAAGAATTCTTTATAATTCATGCATGATGCTAATATCTAGGGATCAGTGAACCGGGTTTAGTGAACAAACCCACATTGACCCAACCCCATCGGGTTTGCATTAGGTCAGCGCTAATCAGGTTTGGGTTGAGGCAAACCCGTATGAACTGGGCTGTTAACATCGTCGCATTGACTAGCAAATATGTACATGATTTGTATGTAACAATTTCAATGATGATGATCATCATCATAGTAATAATATGTTTTCAAATTTTTTTTGTAAAATTTTCATATTTTTGTATATAAAAATAATTTTATTTATCACACTTAGTTTTGTTTAATATAAAGAATATGTGATATTAGAGATGTGACCAAATATTGTTTTATAAAATATGTATTTTTTTTATAATTTTTGTATTTTTATCTTTTTCATTTTATTATTTAATTATAACATCATGTGTTTACCCATTTGACCTCGATGGTTGAAACTGTTTACTTGCCACCTAAAACAGAAGAATTTCATTTTTTGAGTAAGTTTTAAAGAAACATGTGTTTTATAATGTTAAAACTACTAGTAAGCATGCACGTGCATATGGCAATTCTAGATGACGAAAATGATAGTAATAATATAACCAAAATTTCCTATAAACTTTTATGTATATTTTGTTTTTATATTTTATATTTTTTATTATTAATTGGATGTAAATTGCTAAATACAAATCTGATTACATAAACACCTCATCCAAATATGTGATAATTGAATTGAGTTGTGAAGTTTCAAGTATCATTGATAAGCCTACCTGTTTGGTAGGGATGCAAATGGATTGGATCGGATTCGAATCAGGGAATATTCGAATCTGATCAAATACTATTAACAACATATCGGATTGCATCTCATAAACATGGGTTTGAACCTCACAATTAAAAAATGGACTAAATTAAAAAAAAATGAGTATTTTAGTCAAAAGAGAATTTTACAACCTTATTCATATTTTTCTATTTGATTACATAAATGTGTCTAACTTTTTTACATTTTTTTTGTAATTTACCAAACCTCACAATATGTATTTCATTTTCATTATCAACAAAAATAATTTGATTACATAAATTTGTCTAGTTTTTCTACATATTTTTGTAATTTACCAAATCTCACATTATGTATTTCATTTTCATACAGAGAGAAAATTTACAAAAAATATAGAAAATCATAAAAATTGAAGAAAAAAATAAATTACAAAAAAAAGAAAGAAAAACCATAAATTTATATCTACTCCCATATATAAAAAATGAGAATGATTTAGTTAGTGTGGTCAAAAGACCCTGATTTTTCATACTAATTCTACCCCCTTAGTTTTTATGGTTATTCTGACATACCAATTCTATATGAGGGTTCATGATAATTGTTGGCAAAAAAAAAAAAACATTATCGTTTCTAAAAGGAAATTGGGTGGGTTAGGTACTTAGGTTTGGGTTGAGCTTTAACCCAACACACTTGACCCATCAACCCACTAATGACCCATTTTGGGTTCAACCCAAACCTACCATAACCCAACCCATTAATTTTTCACATAATACGTAAATTCTAGAAAAAAATATAACTACAAAAAAATACATAATATATAAATAAAGATATTTAGGAAATAACAAAAATTAAAGAAAAGATAAAAATTACAAAATAATTATAAAAAACACAGAAAATGAGAAAATTAATATAAATTACAAAAAAAAAACAAAGAAATACGCAAAAAAAATTACAAAAAATGTAGAGAATCATAAAATTTGATGAAAAATAACAAAAATCACAAAAAAAAAAACAAAGGAAACCATAAATTATAGAAAAATGAAAATATAAAAATGTCATTCCATGATCCCTCAACATGTTTGTCAATTAGGCCCAGGTCTTGTAAGGGCATTTGGCTAATAGGATTGTATGTTATCATGTGTGTGGTTGTTAAGTAGGGCCTACAACTCATGTCCTAAGTCGTATGTAACGCTGTGACACATTTTGAATTGTTCGATTGTTTTATTCTTGGACAAATGTGCAGAGGGGCTCAACATGCTTAGAAAGTGTTTGCATACATGTTACTTTAGTGGTTGGTTGATAAATTTTTCTTTCAACTAATTTTTTTATCTCCTCTTAATTAAAAAGTAAGAAGGAAATGTTTTAGGCTTAAATGCAAGTCATTTAATAGTCATCTTAGATAATGACTTCTGCTATTCATTGGTTATTTGTGTAAATTAGCATAATAGCTTTGTTTACTTGTAACCATTAATATATAGTAATTATTTTCATAGGTTTTAGGTTATTACAAAACAGGAGATCGGTTAAGAGTGGCATCTCCTATTCTCCATAAATTTTGTGTTTCATTGGGATGAACTGTATCTATATATAATATTGTTGAATGTAATTTTATCATTGATTTGATGCACTAATGTTTCAATCTAATGCATTTGCAACCAAAATTATATGCATATTATAAAATTTAGATCTTGGCATTTTGTGAGGATAGTCTTTTTTATGTATTACATAATTGTCATAGGACTTGAACAGTTTGTAAACTTTCATCTATGCCTGAGATACACCGTGCATCGCATGGGCCGTTCTACTAATATATGAAAAAAAAACAGAGGCCTTAATTTAATCTCCCTCCAAGGAACATTGGTATCACCACCACTTCAACTGATTTGAGTTGACAGTGAATTCAAATAAGTAGAGGAGAGAGGACTTCAAATCAAATTGCAATCTCTCCCTCCTAGAAAAAGCTTTTGCTTCCTTGAGATTTAGGTAAGCTGCAGCTCCTTTCCATCTTGCATTCTTTTTCTTTTTTTTACTTTATCGATTCAAAAATTTTGATGACAACAACCGATCAATTCATCCTGTGTGCATTTCTGCAATTTCACCGGAGGAATTAAAGATTAAACTAGGAATTTTTATTTTATTTTTCTATTCATTATTGTGGTCAAATGCATCCCTGCTTCAAGCTCGATTGGTGTTGCGGCAGTTTGTAGAGTTTATTTTGATTTGTTGACGGAACTCATTTATCTGCAATTTTGGTTCTCTTATTTTAAAAGAATATAGTATGTTTCATGTTTTTTCCTTCATTTCATTTTTAAATCGAGGCCTGTTGTTGAAGTTTTAATGGTATATTTAACTAAATTTGTTGAGCTTCTGAAGATTATTTGAATGATGGAGGTCGGCATCAACAAATTCTGATATCAGTAGGAATCTTGGTTTAAAATCAAGGGTTCCATTCCATGGTTGCTAGTTGTCAAGTTGTAGACTACCTTGAAGCCTTTTAAGTAGTGCCAACAATTTTTTTGAGATGGCCCTTTACACTGCTTTCTGATTAGAAACACAACAAATAGAAAACAATACAAGTAAATAGACAACTAAATCAGCAAACAAATATTAGAAGAATATTGCTTTTCTCTAGCAATCAAAAATACACCAATGTGAATATGGGTGCACTCCTCCAATATGCCATTGGAAGGATTTAAATATCAATACGATAGGTTGGGTTTGAATCACGGCATTTGCATTTTTCACGTATAAACACATGAGTACATTGATCCATTAGGCCACCTTTCACCTTATGATAATAAAAGAAAGAAAATAATATTTTATCACTCCCAACATCCACATTTGTGCTCAACAATTCTAGCTAAATAAAAAAATAATATTCAAAACTAATATTTTATAAACTAATAAAATAAATAATTTCTCAAATCCACATTTATATTGAAAAGTGGTTTTTAATCTCAAGAAAATTATACGAATAAAGATAACATGTATTGGAACATAATAGAATAACTACATTTAGACCTTCAGCCCAATGGCTAAACTCATCACAATAAATACAATACTCTCTCTTGTTGTGTTTTATCATTGGCCCATCAAACAGTTTGGACGTTCAGAAAGTGTTTCTCCATGGGCTTCTTTTTAAGGAGATCTATATGGCCCAACCACCCAGTTTTGTTGAACCTTTTTAGCCCAACTTTGTTTGCGTATTGCATAAAGCTTTGTATGGGCTTAAACAGGCCCCATGGGCCTGGTTCTATCGATTATATTCTCATCTGTTACAACTTGCCATATACCTATTGATTTATGTCAATGACATTATCATCACTGAGAGTTGTGCCCCTGCCATTGAGTCTGTCATCTCTTCTCTCTCTCTCTCTCTAAGAGCTTTGCCATCAAGGACTTGGGGGATCTCCACTTCTTCCTTGGCGTTCAAGTGTCATGAACACCCACCTCTTTGTTGCTCTCTCAACGCCACTACATTGTTGACCTATTGAAGAAAGCCAATCTTGCTGATGTTAGGCCCATGCCAACCCCCCATGGGTTCTAATTGCCATCTCCCTAACGATTGTGTTGACCTGTTACCTAATCCTACCCGCTACCGGAGCATTGTGGTCTCCTTGCAGCACCGTACATTCTTTGCTTTTTGAAGGGTACTATTTCTCATGGTTTGTACATCCATCCTTCCACTTCCTTTCAACTTCAGGCTCATGAAGATGCCAATTGGGCTGGGTGTCCCGACGATAGGCAATCCACCAGTGGTAATGCATTGTTTCTTGGACCCAATCTTATTACTTGGAGTGCAAAGAAATAACATACTATTGCTCGATCCTCCACCCAAGCTGAGCTATGGGCTGTTTCTACTGCGGTTACAGAAATCATTTGGGTGCAACATCTCCTTCGAAAACTCCATGTTTCTCAACACACTATGCCCACTGTCTGGTGTGACAACGTCGGTGCTCTATACCTTGCCTCCAATCCCATGTTCAAGGCTCGAATGAAGCATGTAGAGGTAGATTTCCATTTTGCTCGGCACTTAGTTTTACACCGTCGTCAACTGGATCACCTACATACACACACGCGGGGTCAACTTGCTGATGTATTTACTAAAACCTTCTCCCCCTAAGGTTTAACGATATGAGAATAGAGTCCCATACGCATGTCAAATACGTTGGTGAGGAGAGTATTTCATCCCATACATATCCTCCTTATTCTATCTCTAAAATAAGGAGAGTAATAGTAATACAATTTTCCCATGTATATCTTGAAGTGCTTTTTTTAATGTTTCTTCATGGTATGCCCTCCTTGGCAGGTCTGTTGGTCTGTAATTGACTCTTTGATGATTTTCAAAAGCCTTTCCTGCAGATCTAAAGTATGTCATGGAGGATGTATAGAAGGTAGCTTAATACCAGTTATAGCTAAAATATGTCTATTACCATTTCATTTAAGGCTTTTTCGTATTACACTACTTGAAGATTATTGCATTAATTTTAACATTTTATGGTTTCAGAAAACCTTCAGGCCTGTTTTTCTTATCTTCGTACTTCTTAGCTTTTACTAATTGGGCCGATAACAACTTATTCTTACAGATTGGAAGAACACCTGCAACCATTCGCTACCTCTTAATTGGAGCAAGGGTTGACTTAAAGTTTTGTTATGGCTGAAGGACAGGTTAGATGGTAGATATTTAAAAATGTACAAATTGTTTTCCCCTTTCTGTCCTTAGTGCACTTTTGAAGGTGAATACTTCCACCTTACTGACATAGCAAATTATAAGACCATTAGAGAACCTCATCAAGGCAACAGGCCATATCCATATCCAGATATTATATGGAAAACCTGGCACCAGAGGGATCTATGGAAAAATTACTGGAAAAGAAGGGCTATATTTTCTCTGCTATTATATTTCATATTCTGCATTCATATTTTCTTTTGATGTAATGACTGCAAGCTTGCTGCAGGTACTGCTCTTGTTTTTGAAGGAGAAGAGTCTACGGTAGCAGCCACCTCTGAGCTTTAAGGTTTTAACATATTGGCGGGCTTACTTTGTATGAGGATTGCTTCACACCAAAAGTAAAAAAAAAAACAAAACCTACTGGTTTGGTGGTTTGAGTATGCACCAACAAAGTATGTATTTGCAATCATGGACATTTACTGACTAAAAGTTTTGTACTTTATTTGTTTGAAAAGTCGAGAAAAGCAATAATGAACCCATTTATCGACACTTAGGCGTCATTAGGCACCATATCAGTAAAACAGTGAATAAAGGCCTACCCATAAGGGAAAGCACTAAAATGAAGCTTCCCCTCAACGGTAGGTGTGCACATAAATCGAAATCTACTTTTGCAAGTCTCTATGCGTACGGATTCACAGAATGAGAGAAATGTTGAAGTGGCGCCTATGTGGCGGCGTTTGTTTAATAAACACCCAAAATTCCAAACACCCTCAAAATTATAAGGTATGCTTATGCATGGTTGGAATAATTTCTTGGTGCTGCATTTGAAATATGTTTTATTGAGAACAAATTGATTGGCAACTTGTTGGACTTTTATGCTGGAAAGCCAGGTAGTTGGCCTACTAGATGGTAGAAATTTGTTGCCTCAGAAGAAGGGTAAAGAAAATGCAAAAACTGATATTAGGTTCTGCATAAGTTCTATTTTGAACAGTACAACTAGCCAAGAAAGTGGTTTTAAAGCTGAAAAAAAAGTTAAATATTGGGTTCTGCAAAAACTGATATTTTGTTTTTAGGATTTTATAGTTTGATGGGCTCTTCCCTTTCCATGTCAATAATATAACCACCTGATTAATGGATTTCCATTTTCATGTTTTTGTAATATGGTATGGCTCAAGATAGGAACCTTCTTGTATTAGGGAAGAAATTGGCCTCAGTGATCAATACATGTGAACAGGCTATCAAAAAATGATTGATTAAATTCTTGCACCCTTCTTGTAAAGTATCATGTAAATGAATTAATCCTTTCTCTTCAAGGCAATGTTAAATTATATATGGCAGTTGAAACTAATTTCCTATCTTGTCAAACTGGCCTTATTTGTTATTTCTTTGTTGCAATGTCCTAATGTCTTGTCTTTGGTCCCCTTGCAATTCAACTTTCCAACTATTTGTGATCCATTATAGAGATCATGTTGGACTTCACTCCATCTCAACGCTTTTGTTGTGTTTCTAGGTTTGAGTTTGCTTTTGGAAGCCAATTTCGAGGATCAACAGCATTGTTTCACAGGCACCGGTTTCAGGGATCAACGAAGCTATGTTACTGGTATGTATTTGGCTAGGGGTTCCTCCCCATGCTCCTTCTGTCGTTGAACAAACTTGAGATTTTTGCAATTTTTTTACATCATTTGGTCGGCTTTTAAATTTAAGCTACCTCATAGGGAATCCTTAGAATCCATGGGACACTAGGGTGCCAAAAGGTGAAATTTTATGAACCCTAATATGCTATTGCGATCGCTATTTCGAGACTTCAAGCGAATACTATAGGATGGTATCGGGTCAAGAAGACAAGACACATGGGTCGGACTTACAGCCCCACCCGCGTATATGTTAATTAATGTTACTATTCCTCGGTTCAATCAATCAATTCATAACATAAGGTTACATTACTATTAATTAATAGAAATTTTATTACAATTATCACTTAATTAGCTGTTTGATTAACTTAATTTACTATTAGCATAAATTTAAGTAACGGTAATAATTAACAATAATTAGCAACAAATGATTTATTACTGTTAACAATGATAAAATTATTAACTTTAATTAATAGTTGTTAATGAATATTAAATTTAATATAATTAATAGGGTAAATTATTAGTAGAGATTTTATAAAAATTGCTAAAAATAACTGTTAATTAATTAAATATTTATTATAACATTGTCTTTTAAGTACAATTTTTTAAACTTAATTTTCAAGAAACTAATTATTAGAGTTAATTAAATATTCAGGAAATTAATTTTCTGAAAATTAAATACTCGAATAACATAATCAGAATAAAATATTTTCTGAAAATAACTTTGTGAAAATTAACTATTGCAATAAAATATCACAATTAAACAATTTTCTGAAAATAATTAAATAAATATTTGAAAAATATATTTTAGAAAAACAATTTGAAAAATAACTAATAATTACTGTAATTATATAGTCTGAAGAATAATTTAATAATTATTGTTATTGTAAATGATTAATTAATTTAATTATAATTTAAATAATTTAATTATAATGTAAATAATTTAATAATTTAATGATAATTTTCTGAAATGAATTTAATTTCGGTAAATTCATTTTCTGAAATTTTGTTTAATAAATTATTAGAGTAAATTAGTTTTATAAAACTGATAATAATTATTAGAGTAAATTATTTACACTAAATATTCCAAGAAATTTATGAATAATTAATTACTGAATATAAAATAATTCAGTAAATTATATTTTCTTCAAATTAACTTTCACTAATTAAATTATCAAAACCATGAAAATTATTTTATGGAAATCAATAAATTAAATTTCCCAATAAATATTAAAAACCAATGTAAATTACCAATAAATATGAAAATTGTTAAATTTTCCAATTTAATAAAATTAATCAACTTTTGATTTTCCCATGCGCACAGGTCCCCACTAGTATACTGATAAATAAGTGAAGTAAATGATCGAACTTGTTCTTTGGCTAACAAACAGGTTACAATACTTTTTCTGGAAGGCGGTCCAATTGGTCTGATTGAAAATGGAGATATAATTGCCATAGATGTTGTGAAGAGAAGAATGGATGTCCAACAACAAATGAAGAGTTGGCTAACCTAGAGAAGGAAGAAATGGACTCCAAGGGAGATGTTCATTGAGAACCTCTCCTCATAACAAGCACGGGAGGTTTTCACATTAAATGTCAAACCGACCAAACTGGCCTGATCCAATCCAAGTTGGTCGGTTTTTCAAAATTACGGGTCGGTTTTGGTTTGTATAAAAAAATAAACAGACAAATCGATTTGGTTTCGGTTTTCATGTATGAAAATTGAAACCCAACCACCAACCAAATCGAACTGATCCTATATGTTTAAGTAATTATTAATTAGTCCCTACCCTGTATGTTAAATGTTGATATATTTTATTTGTGTTTTGTTTGAACTTTGAAAAAAAATGGTTATTTATGATAAAAACTAAAAACGTAAAATCAATACAAATATAATACAATGGTACAGTATTTAATTCAGTTTTGTATAAATTTAAATATATATTGACAAAAAAAAATCAGTTTTGCATAAAAACTAATTTATTTAAATATATATTTTGATTTTGCATAAAAACTAAAAAGAAATAAACTTAAATACAAATAGATATTTTAGTTTAAAATGTATATAAAAACTGACTAAACCGACCCTTCATGTTGGGTTGATTTTCCTTCAAGGTCGATCGGTTTCGGTTTAGTCAATAAGTAAACTGACTAGGTTGGGTCGGTTGAAAAAAATTACTCAAACTGACCCAACCCGACCCATGAACACCCCTACAATGCACGCTGAGAAGTGCTGTGTAGGGAGCCAAGCCAATCCGAACCCCATACAATTGCATATTAGGAACATCTTCCCATGAAATTAACATACATGTACTGAAGATATTTCTGATGTGTGACTACAAGCTGTTCTCTTAGAGTTTTTGCTTTCAGGAGATCAGGGCTCGAAAAATCAATTGCAGTAACAATGTGTTAGAAGCAAGTGGGCTGATCGCTGAAATAGGCTGTAGTGACGAAAAATGAGTCCATTGTCTGATTACCCCCAACTCCAACATTAGATGAAAGAACAAAACTTTTATACTCGGAGGGCCATTTTTTCAGCCCTCTTTCTTGTCCAAAGGAAAGACAACATTAACTATAACATTTTCTTTGTTAACTGCTTTCATGGACTGATGGACATCATGGCTTGTCATCCCTAGTTAATAACTTTCACTTGATGGTTAAGTCTGGAAAATTAAACCCTGTGAAAAAGGCTTTAACGCGGCGTCAGGGCTTAAAACCAATCAAAACCAAATTCTACGGAAGACGAAAGGTTTTGATTCTGATTCTTTGCACATCATTGGTTAGGCTAGGAGATGCAGTGATTGAACTCTTTGAGCGTTTTGTTAGGGTCTGATTCAATCCAATGGATCATGGCAAATGCTCATGAAATTAGTAACGTACCACATAGTGACGACTGACGATTAACGATAATATGATGTGTAAATGCATTGAATTGAGTAAGATCTCCGGCAGTCTGTACAAGATTCGTCTTGTTCGAGTCAAAATTGTATGGAGCTCCGATGCTAAAACAATAGATACCACACATTCATGTACTACAAAGAAAAATCAATCAATAATTAGAGGAGACTTCTTTTGCATATCAAAAAGGGGTTCTGTCAACAAAATGCATATAAAGCTTATTTGGTTTTTGCTCATAAACCTTTGGGCGCTCTTTACAGGTAATTGACAGAATGCCTAGAAACAATTAGGTGTCTCAAATCTTGGAGTATGGAAAAGAAGTTGAAATCCTTCTCATTTTTCATTTACAATATACATTTGCAACTGTACAGGGAATTTGCAAAACCCTTATATGATATTAGCAAGGATACTTGCAAATATCCAACAAGAATCAAAAAAACAAAAATAACTTACTTGCATTAATAACAATACCCTTCTATGATTGACTACAATTTCGCAAGTTTATTTGCAAAATCATCTGTTACTAGGGATTGTGAGAAGTACCTATTGTGGCCTACCATTTTGATCATCCGATATGGTTTCTTCAGAAGAAGCATCATTGTCGTTGAGGACCAAGTCATCTGGTTTGGTTGTAACTAGGTGTGAACATGTAGGATTCAGTTTATCTGCGCCAATATTTAAGTTTTGATTTTCAAATTCAGACATTAGAGAGTTTGAACTCATGCTAGAATGATGACTGAATCTAGTTCCCAGAAAAGAGCAGGCAATAGGTGGCAATGTTTCAGATTCCCTTAGACCAATGAACTTGTTATTGATTCTTTTCATCTTTAGCCCTTGAGAATCTTTTGGTTGGAATGGCAGTGCATCAGGGCTGAAAAAAGGAAGGACAACCTGTTGTTGGTCATTGTAAAGAAAACTTGACAACTGCTTGGTGGGTGGAATAGCTGAAGTTAGTGGTGACTCTATTGGCCTTGGAGGAATATTTACAGCTTCTTTGAGCCAATGAGGTAAACTGACTTTTGGGGGAAAACCAGATGGTGGAAAATCTGAAGATGGGGAATAATTTGAATTTCCTTTGCTTTCTTCCCCATGATCAAGCAACTCTGCATTTTGCAGCCCATAACTTGCTGTTCTATCAATAGGTTTCTGCTGAAGGATGGGAAACTGATCACTACCATATGTTGCACATTTTCTGTCTGAAGATGACTGATTCCTTTGGCACTGAGAATGTTTCTTGACTTGCTTAGTTCCAATTTTTGGAAGAAAATTTCTTGAGCTACTCCTTACACTAGAAACTCTGTCTAGACAGTTATGTTCTGCCAGTGATTGGTGACTAGGAGTTGAGATCGGGAAATTGGATAGAATTCTCTTTGGGATATTTCGATCTCTTTGGGAATACACATCTCCAAGAGAAAGTTGAGTTTCAACTATAAGAACATCAGGTATTTCAATTCTATGATTATTGGTGTAAAAGTTCCCATGACCGTTACCCTCTAGTGTCTCCTTCGTCCATAAGCCACTGTCAGTGCCTGGAGTGACTTGTTGACTTGCCAACCTTAGTGGTTGAAAAAGTGCACCATTCAAAAGCTTAGATTGTTCCTCATCCCACTTCTCTTCCAGGTCCTTTGCCACCCTCCATGTTGAGAAATGCAACCCTGAGTCGCGTAACATGGCTTCCCAATTGTCCCTTCCATGTCTCCTTACTCCTATCCAAAGAAAATCTAATTCTTCTTCTGACCATGCAGTTTTGTACCCCTGGAGCTTATCTGATGAACAAGCCATGCTTCCCTTTAATGCTCTTCCTCTTGCTACAGAACTGTCAAGCATCAACTTGTGCCTTGACTGGTCCGAACCAGGTTGGGGCAGCAAATTCTGAATAGATCCTCTTTGTTTAAGAATGAAATTTGGAAATGAAGAGACAGAGGAGCAACCCTCTGAGACATCAACTGCAGTTGCAGGCTCTGTTTGCAGAGATAAACCAAGAAAATGGGGATGGCATAGGAAAGATTTTGTTAATATTTGTTTGCACTGATTATCATCTTTCCCTGACTGAGTAGGAAAAATTTTCCCTTTAAAATCTGCACAAGCGGTTGGTTCTGGTGGAATGCAGACTACTGGAGTCATCTCATTGATATTGTCTTCTGGAAAGCTCTGCACATAATTAACATATGCTATTTCAATAGACTCAACAAGAGCAAAAAAAACACTATTGAAATGTAGGCAATTCCAAATTGATCTATGTCTAAAGGTGACTATAGATGAAGGATACAGTATAGGAATGATTATGCAGGATAATAGATGGTAAAAGGCACAGAGGAAACAATACATCAATATCTGCCTGCTGATAGTGATCCTGTGAAGAAATATCAATTGGCAGCAAAGTGGAAGTTGTTCGATAACCCTTGTAGCTACTGCCACTTTCATCCCTATTAATGCATGTGCATTTACCCACCAGCGTTTGATTTGAAGATTGCCTCTTCTCCACTGTCTTATCAACAAGTTCCAAAAATTTCAAACATTTGCCTTTATGAGTAACCTTTTTGTGTAAATAAATGGCATTATTTGAGCAATTTGGAAATTCAAGAGAACTTCCAGATGCAGATTCATTAGTTTTGCAGCAGCTTGGTCCTATCATATCATGTGAACCTGTCTCATCAGATGACAACAACATCAGTCTACTGGAATTTCCTTTAAGTAAATGTTCTAATATAGTGTTTTTCAATTTAGTCTAGACCCAACATACCAGGAAGTGATACAGGTGGATCCATTTGGCCCATGGTGTCTCGATCTCCTAAAAGACCAACAACAGGCTTCACGGTTCCATTCACACCATCATTTAAAATGATTTGAGTTTTGTCTCCAGTATTAGTAATCTTGGGTAGATCGAACTGTTTTCTTTTCTTTACCATGACAACTGTTTCCTTCGAGGATGTTTTTGTACATTTTATAAGTTGATCCTCTTGGGTGTCTGAAGGAATTTTGGGGTGCATGGTAGAACTCACACCCTGCACATATTCAACAGTTGGTAACTTGTTTTCCAGTATGTATCCACGTCCACACTGCTGTTGGCTCATATGCTTGGCACTGTTATAGAATTAATGAATAATTATTTCCTTGACATAGTTGTCGAGGCAACAAAGCACCCTTGGAAATTTTTTGTACAAGGGCCACATGATATTTCTATATTCTTTATTTTATGATATTATACCATTACAGTATAAATTATTAAACTTAACTTTGTCGGTTTATAATATTTTTTATAATTCTCATACTAGTTTCTTTTTATGATTTTCCTGTTTGTTTTGGTTTGACCAATACACAAGTCAGTGGACATTGTCTTGAACCTTTTAGGACTTCAAAACTTGAACCATTAAGGAATAACTTGAAGGTTCTATCCAATCAATACATAAAGCAACCAAGGTATGTCTTTTCTTCTTATTATTTCTCTTCTTTTTTCTAAGACGAAGATAAAGGGTCCACCCCTTCTCCTTTTTATTCTCCAAGTTTTTTTTTGGTTTCTTTTTTGTAAGTTTTTTTTTTTTATTTCTTCCACCTCATCCTTGTCCTCCTAGTACAAAACAAGGGCTCAGCCTCTATATTTTCTAGGTTTTCTTTTCTTTTCTTTCTTCTTCTCTTCTCATAAATATGTTGATTTTCTATGTTTTTATGTGAGATTTATACTTATGTCATGAGGATTATTGCCAACTATTAATTAAATATAGATACTAGTTCCTATGAAACCTAAGGAACTACCCTAGGATTTACATTTCTTATTTTAAAAAACTCATCGCCTAGGCGACTAGGCATCCCCTTGTCACCTTGAAAACTATGTTCCAGGAGCAACGAAATGAGAGTACAAAAAGAGGATTAATTTATATTTTTCTTTTTTCTTTTTTAAGTTCACTGTTATGTTTAAAATTTATCTTGAGAACCTCCTCTAGAAGTGAATTTGCAACTGGCAATCTCTTCCTAGCTGGCTATCTTCTCAAGAATTACATGGAAATAGATAAGGTAATATCTTAAAAATCCTTCAGTTGCTGTCAAATCATTCTACAGGTGATGATAACAAAGATATGTAATGAAATTTAAACCTCCAAGAGAGAATTCAAGTCTTGATGAATATGAAAAGGCATCTAATATGCTTCATTAGCTTTCAGTTCAATTAAGCATGAACCACATTGGTTCAAACCACTAAATTTGAATATGATCAGCTATAACAATAACCATTTGGGATAAAATCCCAATTTAAAACTGGTTTTTTTGTTCTTTTCCCAATGAAATGTAACCCCAGATTTACAGGGTTTTGTCCCCCTTAAAATGCTAGGAAAACAATCTATATGGAGAAACAAAATCTGCATTGCAGATTTTACACTCTGGGAAAACTAAGTCACTGTATTGTTTCCAAAATAAGATTCCCCGATTTCAAATTCTCGCATGATATGACTATGTCCAACAAGGAAATTGTGATATGCATTATTTAGGAAATTAAAACGAACATCACAGCCCTAGAGATCCTTCCCGACCCAAAGGAAATTCAGCCTCTTGCAGAATTTGAAGATTGTCCTTTTGGCCCTGATCTGCCTAGGGCTGATGTTCCTATGCCTATAAGCTTAGCCAATATATATAACTGTAGTCAGAAAATCTTCAAACTCTGCAAGCATTTCATGGATTAGGCGTGGATTCAATTTCCTTTAGACCCATTTGGCATATTATTAGGGATAAGAAAATGGAGAAATAAAATAATATTTGATAACGCATCCCAGCCCCTCCCAAGGACTGGCTCTGATAGTGCAGGCTGTGGATGTGTTTTGATTTTGAAAAAAAAATAAAAAATTGAAGGATCTCAATAGGATGGATATTGGGAGGAATTAGGATGCTATCTTTCTGGATAAACCCCTCTTTTCTTTTTGTAATTTGATTTTTTTACTGATATTATTTTGTTCTCCTTGAAGATTACTTATCCTTTTCCCAGGCACATTCTTTCTTTATGTACTAATAAAATTTTATGTCCTCCAGTAAATGAAAAGAAAAAAATTAAAAAGAAACAAAGCAAGATGTTAATTAATAAACATGTCTATGAAAAAATGCCTGAAATAGATATGTCTTATTTCCCAGAATATATATTAAGAAATTAGATGTCCCAAACAAGATTCAAATGAATTGTCTCACTCTAAACTCTTTTTATGTTTTATAGTTTGCTATTAACTCTATCTGGTTTAACAAATGTTCTCAAATATTGAACTGTTAGGGGTGGCAGTTCGTACTTCAGTGGTTGCACTCATCCCGTTGAATGGTTCACCACATCACATGATATTTGTTATAACTAAACTAATAAAATACAAACTTAGGGAAAAGGACCAAAAATGAACAGAAACTTGAAGAAATAGGGACCCCCTTTCCCCATTCCTCTTCGCTTTGATTCCAGAATCTTGGGGAAATTAATAGAGATTCAAGGAACCTAGTGAGGGGGTGGAGGGTTGGAAGAGACAGAGTACCTATTACACACCTACAGTTTGTTGATGACACAATTCTGTTCTATGAAGGGGAGGATGTGAGGTGGGTCAGAAATTTGAAGTTGGTAGTGCAATTATTTGAAAAAAACGTCAAACTTGAAGGTTAATTTTGATAAGAGTTGTGTAGTAGGGGTTAACATGGAAGAAATGTGAGGGACAGGACTGAAATTTTGGGATATGTGGTGTCACAATGGCCCTTGATGTACTTGGAGATGCCTTTAGGGGATAATCCGTGGAATAACAGTTTTTGGAGCCCAGTAATCGATAGGTTCACGAAAAGGTTTGCCTCTTGGAAGAAGAATTATTTATCTCTGGGTGGTAGAATCACTTTGATCAAGTCTACATTGGCTAGATTGCCAGTGCATTACCAGGGGAGGAAAGGAAAGATCATAGAGTAAATTGGGAGTTAGTCTCTAAGAGTAGGGCTGAGGGTGGCTCGGCATTAGGTAATATCTGGAAAAAAAATGAAACCTTGTTGGGGAAATGGTTGTGGAGGTTTGGAGGGGATAGGGATAAGTTGTGGAATAAGGTTATCTTGAGTATCCATGGACAAGCAGATGATGGCTGGGATTCTGGGCTCATGGCAAGGACTAATTTAGCCTCTCCTTGGAAATCCATACATGCCATTCTTCCATCCTTTTTGTAGTACATCAGGTATGACCTTTTCTCTAGGGATCAGGTAAAATTTTGGGAACACCTTTGGGTGGGGGATGTACCCCTGAAAGACCAATTACCCTCTTTATTTTCCCTCTCCCGTTTCAAAGGGAAGTGTGTGCCTGATTTTTTGGTCCCTTCCGAGTCAAAATTTGGGTATGATTGGGATTTGGGTTTTAGAAGAGGCCTTAGGAAGTCAAAAATCGGAATTGTTGTGGACCTAATTCAAATGTTGAATGGGTGGTCTTGGTCCTTCAACAAGGGATAGTAGAATTTGGACTTTATCACCCTATGGGGCTTTCTCTTGTGCTTCATTCTTTAAGTCCTTGGCACAACAGACCAACAACTTCATACAATCTTTTCCAGTCAAGGAAGTCTAGGGTGAGCGGATCCCTCCAAGGATTATTGGAGCTTTTTGTTGGGAAACCTTCCTAGAAAGATGTAATACATGTGACTTACTCCAAAGGAAAAGGCCTAATTGGTGCTTGTCCCCAAGTTGGTGCACCCTCTGCAAGGCTAGTGGTGAAACCTGTTGAGATTGTGTCTTATTTTACAACCATTGGGTTGCCTTTTAATCTAACGATTGATGTGGTCCCTATTTAGGTAAAAGAAGTTTTACATATAAAAGCTTTCTTTTGTATGTAGGGTTAAGGTTTTTTGAGAGTGAGACTGAGAGTAAGAGGAAAAGAGAAAGGGTGCTCTTGGTGTAAGAGTTGGTTTTTCTCTTGTTTTGTTCTTCAAGTTGAGAAAAGAGAAGGAGAACAGGTGTACAAGGGTTAAGGGTTGGTTTAGGTTGCAAGCCACAAGGTACTTGTACTATTTTTCAGTTTTCTTTCATGGTGAAGAACAAGTTTCATCTCCCCCGTGGACGTAGACGGTAAGGCCGAACCACATAAATCTGTGTTCTTTGTGGTGCTTGTTTTTATTTTTCTTTGCTTGGATTTTGTTAGATTTTGTTGCTATTAGATTTCTCTTGGTTGCTATTTCAAATACTTTGTGGTTTTATGCTGTGGGTGGTTGTTGTGAGGCCCCAACAAAAGCTCCTACCACTTACTAATTTCTTGCCCTTTTGCTTCTGATATATGGGACCGGTTTCTCTCTTTATTTGGTTGTAAGTGGATACCTCTGCCAGATATACAAAGCTTGTTTGCTACTTCTTTCCTTAGATGGCCTAAGAAAAGGGGTAGGACTATGTGGAGGTGTGTGAGAGCTGCCATTTGCTGGACTCTATGGAAAGAAAGGAACACAAGGACCTTTTCTGATAAGGAAAGGAACAAAGAAGGTATCATTGAAGTAATAATGGTTAGGCTGGTGCGTTGATTTAAGTCCTTGGATCTGTTTGCTGATGTCTCTAAAGATATGCTGCTGAATAGCTGGCCTAGAAGTGGAAAATTCTGCCCCTTTTAAATCAGTTGCATGTCCTATGTGGTCCCCACCAGCCCCAGGGTTTATAGAACTAAATTTGCAGTGAAGGCAATCGAGGGCCCACTGGTGCTGGTGGTGTGTTCAGAGATGAGAATGGGAAGGTGATTGCATTGTATTCAGGCCCCATTGGGAGTGGTGACTCTCTTAGAGCTGAGGTATGTGCTTTAATGGAAGGCTTTTAAGGAAGATAAAGGAGCTGAACATCCAGAGGCTAGTTATTGAAGGAGACTCAAAGTTGATTTTAAATTGGTTACAAAATGACAGTGGACTTTGGAAATTTGCAAATGAGAAGAGGGAGGCCAAGTGGCTAACTAGGGGGTTGGAGGTTCAGTTTCAGTGGGTGAAGAGGATTGCAAATGGTTTTGCAGATACTTTGGCAAAACAGGGGGTGGAAGGGAACAAATGTTTTGGGCTTTATTGTAATTTTCATTTCTGTTCTTTTCGGGAGAGTTAAACCTCTTTATCTCTTCCCGGAATATTGTAATTACCTTTTCCTTTAATAAACCAATATCTGTTATTGATAAAAAAACTTGAAGAGATATGTAAAATCACACAACCCAATCACAACATTAATTCTTTTAACCATTTTCAAAAGATTATGTGCACATATGACCAATCAAAAACAAGATTAAATGTTATGGATACATGTGAATGGGTCAACTGTAACGCAGGGTTCTAACTAAACAGTTTGACATCCTGAAAAATTTAAACCAATGTTTTAAAACCTGGCCTTGAGACTGAAGTGATTTCCCTCTGGTCAACAGATTGGTGGTTCAACCATCTAGGTTAACAGGTCAACCATGAGTTGATAACAATAAAAAATTCAAAAAATAAAATAATACAAAAAAGGTCAGATGGGTTGACAGTTCAACCATCTGGGTCAACAAGTCAAGGCCAAGTCAGCCCTTCTTTAGTAATATGGCAGGCTAGAGGTTAACCCAAACCAGACATGATCGGGTCACTTGTCTGACTGAATGGGTCAATAATGGGTTGAAAACACTGATTTAAAAATCTGGTTGTCAAAAAATCGATATCTTTTCAAACAATTCCAGTGGATTCTCTTCCTTTTTTGAAATATTTTTTATTAAACATTCTCAGTGCTTTCTGTCCATTGTTGATTAAGTAAATATTTTTCTCATAAATATATTTATGGAAGAGAAAATAACATAATGAGAGAGTTCTAAGAGATGAAGTATAGACAAATGAAGAACCCATAGAGTCATAGACAAAGGGCTACACAACAACCATAACACAAGGCATAGACCCTAAGCTAGCAATTGCATGTACTAGGTTGAATATTAGGATTTTAGTTTAACAAATTACATGCTTTTTGTAAATTTTCCTTGGTTTCTTTAGAATTTCAAAATATCTTACCAAAACTAGCAAAAATAGTGAAATGCCTATCAATATTGAGATTGCAAATCATGTCCTATACCATAAAAACCATACTGAAGCACTAATTAAGGTAGTCTACACCAAACTCCACGAACCTGTAAGAAACGACATCTCTCCTAGCCAATATAAGGCCAGATAAGTTCTGTGACCATTTCCCTCTTCGTTGGCATTTACTTATGCTAAGTGCTCACCTTCCTACTTCTTTGTTCTAGAATATTCCCCCAAGAAGAAAACTCCCAGATTTTTACTAATTGCTTATCACAAGCCTTTGAATTCTCTTCCTTGGAAAAACCCATTTACCAAATTGATCATTACTTTTATGTCCCTTGTAGAGAACATTGATGTGGGCCCCACAGCTGTGGTCCCACTCTGTCTGTAGGGTAGAATGTATCTAGTCACAGCTGTGGTTATTTTACTATTCTGTTATTTCTAGTTTCAGTTCTATATTGTTTGTTATTTGTTAGCAGTTATGATGTAAACACCAAGGGCAGATATGTCCTTTCATGTAACTAGCATAACCTATATATATTAACTTAAAGTGGCGGTGGCAGAATATTGACATTCTGTTCTTCTCCTCAAAAACTGTGTTCTATTGCTCTTTCACCACTCTTTCTTCTACTTCTTCACATTCTCTTCTCATCGAACCTGAAATCTCTTGGTGGTCAAGACTGAATAGCAGTCTTGAAATCCTACATGGTATCAGAGCCAAGTTAGGGTTTTTCATGTGAGTCTAATACCAACCGACCACATGAGAATCTCCTAGGACTGAAAGCTGAAAAGGAGGAGTTCGCAGACTGATTCTTGGAGATCGCCAGAGGTGCTAGCAGCTGTTGGAAACTTGCTAGGGTTGCAGAGTGTTGGTGGTCAGGAAGGATCAGAGAAGACTAGGGTTCAGGTAACCCTAGAAGGCAACGAACTATTTTTCCTTGTAAGTTGTTTATTTTTTAAGAGAAGTTCTTTCAGAGAAGATAGGTTGGACCTATCTGGAGGGGAAGGCCGAACCATTCTAGCTCTTTCTCTCTTCAATTCACTAGGGTTTTATAGCAAACCCTGGACCGAACTGTGTTTCTCTCTACTCTAGGGTTTGAAAGTGATTTGCAGCAAGCCCTAATGTTTGACTGAACCCTGTGATCTACCTAGAGCTACTCTTAAGTTGATTGGTAGGTCCGATCAGATTCTAGGGTTTCTTATTAACCCTACTGCAAGCTCATCTATACAGTGTGGACTGTGCGACTGAATTGCTTCCTCTCAGGACTGATTAAAACCCTAACTTTCCCTAGCATATCAGTTTTTTAAAAGGCTGTTCTCAGAGTTCTAAGGGGGTTAGAGATCTACGGACAGCTACTGTTGTGTTGGCTAGTTGGTTTCAGATCAGAATTATTTCGGTTTTGTGCACATACACTGAGAATACAGAGATCAGGCCTATACTGTTTTGATTGTGATTGGTGCTTCAAGTGCTGTTTTGAGACTTGACAGAAATGGAGTCTAAAATTCAGGCAGAAGGCAATCTTGGGAACACCAGTTATGGTGGTATTTCTGAGATGGGTGGTCAGATTACGACTGTAAAGTTTGATGGATCAAACTATTTGGAATGGGCCCAATCATCCATGATGGCTATTGGTGGAAGAGGTAAATTAGGGTACCTCCTGGGAGATATGAAAGAACCTTCCAAGGGAGACCCGACATATACCGAGTGGATGCAAGAAAACTACTTGGTTATGACATGGCTGTGTAATTCTATGCAGCCTCATATTAGTCGGAATTATTTGTGGGCAAAGACAACTAAGGAGATATGGGATATTATGAAAGAAACTTACTCCCAACCCCTTAATGTTGCCAGAGCATATGAATTGAAATGTGAAGTGAACACCCTTAAAAAAGGAGAGAAACCGGTGTCGGTCTACTTCTCTACCTTGAAGTCCCTATGGCATGAGATTGATCACTTAGAGACTCTTGAGTGGGAGAGTCCCAAAGATGCTCAAACCCATAGAAAGCACATCGAGACAAATAGAGTGTTTGAGTTCCTGGCGGGACTGAACTCAGAATATAATATTGTGAGGCAGCAGATTTTGACTAGAGACAGTGTGACTCTCTCTCTCAGGCTTACTCATTTGTACACAGTGAAGAGACTAGAAGGAAGGTTATGATGCAGCCCACATCAGCCTTTGTAGCGGCTGCACCCAAATCAGGGGGTGACTTAGAGAAGGACAGGAGGAAGGAAGACAAGAAGGATGTAGTATGTGAACATTGTAAGAAACCCAAACATACAAAAGAGACATGTTGGAAACTGCATCCCCACTTGGTTCCTGCGAAGTTAAGAAACAAGAAGGGCACTGCTCATGTAGCCATAAACACTGATTCAGCATCCTCATATGGCACAAAAGGAACATCTTTGGAGACCTTAGCTGCAGTTCGGGCTGCCCTAATACAGCTAGAAAAGGAGGTTGGAAAATCAGCTCAGCCACCACAGCCTCCATCAGCCCCTATCACATCTGCCTTCGCCCATTCAGGTACTCGAGCTTCAGCCTATCATGCCTCAGCTCCAAGTACTACTGAACCTTGTTGGGTAATAAACCCAGGTGCATCTGATCACATGACTAGCTTGCCTTCATTGTTTACTACTTACCATTTGTCTTCTGGTAGGGATAAGGTATCTATTGTTGATGGCTCCATGGTTCCTATTTCTGGGAAGGGTGACATCAAGCTTTCAGATACTATCTCACTATCATCTGTTTTGCATGTTCCTAAGCTTGATACTAACCTTCTTTCAGTCAGTAATATTACCAAGCATATGAACTGCTCAGTAACCTTCTTCCCTGACCGATGTGTTTTTTAGGACTTGGAGACGCAAAAGGTGATTGGGACTGGCCGTGAGACGAATGGGATCTATCTGCTTGGGGAGCGGTTCCGTCAGGGAGAGTCAATAGAGAAGTTGTCTTTTCTTTCTCAGAGTGTAAGTCTGGTTATGCTTTGGCATAACCGATTAGGTCATTTGTCTTTTCAATCTTTATAGAGTCTGTTTCCTACTTTATTTGAGTCTATTGAGTTGTCTCAACTACAGTGTGAAAGTTGTGAGTTTGCTAAGCATTGTAGAAAGCCTTATTTATTGAGTAATAAAAGGAGTGATAATTCTTTTGATATTGTGCATACTGACATTTGGGGGCCTTATCATATCCCTTCCATGGGTGGGTACAGATACTTTTTGTTATTTGTTGATGACCATACCCGTTTTTCTTGGGTTTATCTCATGCGTTCACGAGATGAGGTACCTTCCCTGACCCAAAATTTTCACCAAATGATCCTAACCCAGTTTGATGCCAAGATCAAAGTTCTCCGATTTGATAACGCAAAGGAATACTTTGCTAAATCATTGACATCTTATCTTCTTCATCATGGGGTTATCCACCAGAGCTCTTGCCCTCATACACCTCAGCAGAATGGAGTTGCCGAGAGGAAAAATATGCACATTTTGGAAGTGGCTAGAAGCCTCATGTTTACTTCCAATGTCCCTATTCGCTTCTGGGGGGATGCTATCCTCACGGCGGTATACCTTATTAATCGGGTCCCTTCCAGGGTCCTTGATATGCGATCTCCTTTTTCGCTTCTACACCCACGTGAGGACTTGTTTTCTATTCCCCTTAAGACATTCGATTGAGATGGATGCCCTGTTGAAAAACAACACTTGGGAGGTAGTTGATTTGCCAAAAGGAAAGAAACCAGTTGGATGCAGATGGGTATTTACGGTGAAGCATAATGCAGATGGATCTATTGAGAGGTATAAAACTCGGTTAGTTGCAAGAGGGTTTACACAGACTTATGGCATAGATTACTTGGAGACATTTGCACCGGTAGCCAAGATGACTACTATTCAAGTTTTATTGTCCCTTGCAGCAAGTCACACTTGGCCTTTATACCAAATGGACGTGAAAAATGCCTTTCTGAATGGAGATCTGCAGGAAGAAGTTTACATGCGTTTGCTTCCTGGATTCTATGATGCAGAAATAGGTAAGAAGGTCTGCTGGCTCAACAAGGCTTTGTATGGTTTGAAACGGTCACCTAGGGCTTGGTTCAATAGATTCATACTAGCACTTGTGAAGTTTGGATATGTACAGGCCCAGTCAGATCATACCCTATTCATCAAGAGGGTGGAGTCCTCTTTGACACTATTGGCAGTATATGTTGATGATATTGTGGTCACAGGGAATGATAGCCATGAGATTGAGTCTCTTAAACAGCTTCTTCACCAAGAATTTGAGGTGAAGGACCTTGGTGTACTCCGGTATTTTTTGGGTATTGAGGTTGCTAGATCCAAACAGGGGATCTTTATATCTCAGAGGAAATATGTCCTAGACCTGTTGGCAGAAACTGGAAAGTTAGGCGTCAAGCCTGCAGATACACCAATTGAACAGAATCACAGGATTAGTGCCAAGAGTGGGGAGCTTCTTGAAGACAAAGTTATGTTCCAGCAACTGGTAGGAAAGCTCCTATATCTCTACCTCACTCGGCCAGATATTACTTATGCCGTTAGTGTTGTCAGCCAGTACATGCATTCTCCTAGAACCACACATCTTCTTACGGCAGAAAGAATCTTAGCCTACTTGAAGAGATGCCTGGGTAGGGGTATACTTTTCAAGAACAACAATCACATGAAGGTGGAGGTCTATACTGATGCAGATTGGGCTAGGAGTGTTGATGACAGAAGGTCTACCTCAGGACACTGTGCTCTTGTGGGAGGAAACCTTGTCCCCTGGAGAAGTAAGAAACAAAGTGTTGTCTCCCGGTCAAGTGCTGAAGCAGAATACAGGTCCATGGCCAATGGAGTGGCTGAAATCCTATGGCTAAGATCTCTACTTGAGGATAATCAAGCCACCATTAATATAACACATAATCCAGTACAGTATGACAGAACCAAACACATTGAAGTTGACTGCCATTTTGTGCAAGAGAAGGTCTCATCTCAAGAAGTATCCCTCCCTTACATCACATCCAATATGCAACTAGCAGACATCCTCGCTAAAGCCGTATCAAGAAAGAAGCTAGAGGCGGATCTATCCAAGTTGGGAATGATGAACATATACTCCCAACTTGAGGGGGAGTGTAGAGAACATTGATGTCGGCCCCACTCTGTCCGTAGGGTAGAATGTATCTAGTCACAGCTGTGGTTATTTTACTATTCTGTTATTTCTAGTTTCAGTTCTATATTGTTTGTTATTTGTTAGCAGTTATGATGTAAACACCAAGGGCAGATATGTCCTTTCATGTAACTAGCATAACCTATATATATTAACTTAAAGTGGCGGCAGCAGAATATTGACATTCTGTTCTTCTCCTCAAAAACTGTGTTCTATTGCTCTTTCACCACTCTTTCTTCTACTTCTTCTTCACATTCTCTTCTCATCGAACCTGAAATCTCTTAGTGGTCAAGACTGAATAGCAGTCTTGAAATCCTACACCCTGAATCCTATACAACCCAGTACATGCAATTATGTAACTTTTAATCACAATCCTTTACCACTCAACTGTTTTCAATGCCTAGCCAAGAAGATCAATCACCAAATGGACAGGTGGGATCTGCCAGGTCAACCCTTCAGGAACTACCATCACAGGATCAGAGGCTACAGTGATAACAGAAAACTTTCAGCCCGTCCTTTAAATTCTCTTGAAAATCCCATTGAGATCATTTCTCATTACTATTATGCCCCTAAGTTCCTAATATTCAATCCGGTATTACGTTTTATTATAATCCTTTACCATCCAACTGCAGTCAATGTGCCTAACCAAGAAGGTCCATCACCAAATGGACATGTAGGATCTGCTAGATCAACCCTTCAGAAACTACAATCACCTGCCTCAGAGGCTACGTTGACAGAACAGAGAACTTTTAGCCCTTCCTTATTTCACTTATCTGCATTTCAATTTTCAACTACTTCTACATTGGTCTCTAATACAAGTAAAAGAGAAAAGAAAGTACTAAATGATGCTTATTAATAAGAGGAAGATAAAGGTAAAGAAAGTACTAAATCATGCTTATCAATAAGAGGAAAGATAAAGGTAAAGAAACACCATTATCAAAATGGAAAACTATTTACTGCAACATGATATACTAACAGAAACATCAGAAGTTTATTTCAGTCAGATTTCAGTGGGTTAGCAGATCAGCAAATGCCATGGCTGATTCTTTGGCTAAACAAGGGGCTTCTCGGGTTTCTCTGTTTTGGGCTTCCTTATAATTGTATTCTTTAAAGAGTGGCTATGTTTTCATTTCTAAGGGGAGGTAACATCTTGTATACTTTATTCTCTTATTAATAAAATTACCATCCCCCCCCCCAAGCTCTTAAGGATAACTACATCAACCAAAAGGGCACAATTGAGACAGAGCCTCAGAAAATAGTTCCAAAGGGCTTATAAAGGAGAGCAAACTTGCATACCTCATCTCCTCTTGAAGCAGTCAAATGACTAATTTTAGGACCTTCTCTTGATGGTATTAAAGCTTTCTGCCAATCTACTAAGCCACATTTTTGCGAGGATCCTTCATAATAACAGCTTATATCTAATGTGGAGTTGCACCATCTGTTCTCTGAAAATGTTTTCCCTTCAATCATAGACTGCATTGGTGCATCAATGCTATTAACAGCCCCTTTCTTTTTGGCTCTTCGACTGAAAGTAATTAGTGGGGAACTATATTTCTCTTTATGAAGTTCACCATTACACAGTAGAGGCTTATTGTTAGAACAGAAATTTTTGCTTTCTAAATCAACTACCTTCAGCATGGAGACACTTGGACACCCAAGGCTGCAATTCTTTTCAAGCATTGAATCTACACATACAGAAGTTATTTTGAATTCTGTTTCCATATCTACCACATTCGTATCTGAACTTACTTCGGTATATGCAGTCTTGTGAACAGATCCAGAGAACAATCTTGAACATGAACTCTTATCAATGTAATTAGAAGTACTTCCGGCGGATGTATCTTTCAGAAGGGATCCACTTGTTTTCTTCACAGAGGCATCCTCACCAGCGTTCCTTTTTGGAAGAACTTTATGAGAATGAAGGATGATTGGTCTTTGTCCAGATCCTTTGATACACTTCCTTTCTCTTTTTTTCCCTGACACCAGGACCTCGTGTTGCAGAATCTTTCCAGAGTTTTCTTGTTTAGCACAAGCAGAGCATAGCCATTTCTTATGAGCAATATGCTAAAAGAAAAAAAAAAAAAAAAAGAAGAATGTACCGTCAGTTTTACATCTAAGCAAATGCTTTTATTCATCTTGTGCAAATTAAAAATACCTCAGTTGGGGGTTCATTGCATTGAAGATGATAATGCCGAAGGCAGATACCACAGTGCAGCAGGTTGCCACCATCATCAGAAGATTTGGTACAAAGCTGTTATGAGAATAGAAAGAATAAAAAAGTTGGTAATAGATCACAAGTAGCATTTGCAAATTAGTTCAGCCGCCCTACCAGGGGCACCCTTGTAATTATGCATTAAATTAGAATCAATCCTAATTTAATGTGCAAGATAAATATTGAAGGGAAGAGAAGAGAAAATATAAGACATTTCGTGTGGACAAAGGATCCCTTATTTTGTACTTCCTGACGGGACATCTTGAGCTCAAAGACTTTGATGAAGCTTATTTTTGGATTACATTTCTGGTTTATCCTTGATATTGTTGTATAAGATGCACGGGAATGATGTTTATTGTTTACAGTCTTACTCTTGGTGTGAGAGAAACTTCCCATTTTGTTCGAGTGTTCCATCAACACTCCATTTTCTTGTATTTCTCTCTTTTCTTTCAACCAATGAAATATTTAATGGAGGCATTTTCTTAGCCTTGAAAAAGAGGAATAGAGTTAAGGATAGAGATGAAGGTGGGAGAGAGAGAGAGAGAGACAAGAATGGATTTATGCAATAGTGGCTTTCCCACCAATTTCCATATAATACTAATAATGGCTTTATGCAATAGTATGCTTAAAATAAACCTAGAAGACAGCATAGCCATCGAATACCAAAATCCTCACATAGTAGGTGTTGAGATGCTACGGGGTACTTGTGTCATTGTTAATGTTTGTATTCAGATTCTTGAAGAAGAAGAAGAAGAAGAAGAAGAATCGGGCGGCATACACGAACCATCCCATCAAAATAGTATTTATATTAGGGAAACATTAATACATGAGATGATAACTTTACCCCCCCCCCCCCCCCCGCATTAGTAAGTAGTAATATAACTTAAAAGTAAAAGAAAGGCCAGGCCCATTAACACTTAATAGCAGTACAGCCTAACAGAATAGAGAAGATATAACATGAATGGGCTGAAGCCCAGACTGTTAAATCCCACAACACTCCCCCTCAAGCTAAGCATAGATGTCCATCATGCCCAGCTTGCATACCAACCAAATCTGGCTTTGGCAAGACCCTTAGTGAAGACATCAAAAACTTGTTTCGTAGATGGCATATAAGGAATACATAGCTCCCCAAACACTATCCTTCCTCTCGCAAAGTGTCTATCAATCTCAATGTGTTTGGTCCTATCATGTTGGATAGGGTTATTAGCAATGTTTATTGCAGCTTGGTTATCACAATAGAGCTTCAAAGAGCCAAAAATAGTAATTCCCAATTCCTTTAGGAGTATCCTGAAACATAGTCTGTTTCTTGCTTCTCTAGGATACAAGATTTCCACCCACAAATGTGCAATATCCAATTGTAGACCTCCTATCCCCGGCTGGTCCAGCCCAATCAGCACCAGTATAGGCTTCTACATTAAGTTTATCATGCTTCTTAAATAACAAACCTTTTCCTGGACATGTCTTCAAATACCTCAATATTTTCTCCACTGCCTTCATGTGTGAAACCCGAGGAGCATGCATAAAAGGAATAACAACATTGACATAATAAGCAATATCAGGTCTACTAATAGATAGATAGAGAATTTTACCCACAAGTTGTTGGTGTCTTTCCTTGTCTGGGTAAAGATCCTCATCCTTTTCCTATAATCCATGGTTTTGCTCTATAGGGGTCTCAATAGGCCTACTCCCTAATTTTCTTGTGTCCTTTAGAAGGTCCAAGGAATACTTCCTTTGACAATTATAAATTCCTTCCCTAGACCTGGCCACCTCTACTCCTAGGAAGTAGTACCTTAAAGGTCCCAAGTCTTTTATCTCAAACTCTAAGGCCAAAAACTTCTTAAGACTTTTGATCTCCTATGAATCATTTCCTGTCACTACCATGTCATCCTCATATACAATCAATGTTGATAATTTCTCTTCACTTTTTCTTTAGAATAGTGTGTGATCAACACTACTTCAATGGTACCCCACAGTCTTCATTGGCTTGCACAATCATTCAAACCAGGCTCTAGGCGATTGCTTAAGTCCATATAGGGCCCTCTTCAACCTACATACTTTCCCATTCATGTTATAACCCAATGGAGAATCCATATAAACTTTCTCTTGAAGGTCTCTATTCAAAAATGCATTCTTGACATCCAACTGGTGCAATTCCCAACAATAATTTACTACTAGAGAAAGTAACGCCTGTATGGTATTCAACTTAGCAACTAGAGCAAAGGTCTTTATAGTCTATGCTCTCCTCTTGTGTGTATCTTTTTGCCACCAACACTGTTTTATATCTCTCTACTTATCCATCAGCCCTGTGTTTCATAGTGTACACCCATTTACATTCAACTATGCTCTTTCCAACTAGTAGATCCACCACTTACTAAGTGCCAGCCTTTAGTAATGCTCTCATTTCTTCATTCAGTGCTTCCCTCCATTTAGGATCAGCAACTACCTCAGATTACCTGGAAGGGGTGGAGATAGAATACAAGGCAAAAACAAAGGAATAAAATGTCAAAGAAAATGGGAGTAAGAAACAAACTTATTTATAGGGTAAAGAGTACAAGACCGAGTAGGTTTCCGCAAAGCAATAGGAAGATTCAAATTAGAGTCAAAAGAAATAGGGATAGTACCTTGGTTGGCTTCAAAGGCATCTAACTAGTTGTAGTCATCAACTAATGGGCCTCTCTTCCTTTTCCTCAAACACACACCCATCTCCCTCTCAATAGTCTTGTCAACTTGTGTAGTAGGAGATACCTCATCATCTTGTGAAGTAGGAATAGTCTCATCATCTTGTGTAGTAGTAACAAAAATGGTAGAGCAAGGACCATCAGAACACTGCGGAATAGGAGGAGAGGATGGAAGAGGAGAAGAGGGAACAGGAGCAGAGACAAACGGATTAACATGATCGGAATTCTCTTCCACCCCACAATTCTCCCCTTGAAGAGGATTCTGGGAAGGTTCAAAAAATGTTTGTGACTCATAAAAGGTAACATCTTTGGCAACATGGGTCAAAGCCTTGTATCCCTTTTGTGTGGTGAATAACCCAAAAAGGCCCCCCGAATATCCCTCGGGTCCAACTTGGTTCTTTTTGGATCCTTAACATGAATGAAACAAACACAACCAAAACTTCTTGGGAACCTTGTGCTGGAGTAATAAAGCACGAGTTGTCTCCATAAGATGTCTTTTTCCTCTCTGCAACCCCATTCTATTGTGGGGTATAACTACAAGAGGATTGGTATAAAGTCCCTTTATCTTCAAAGAAGAAGTTCAAGGTATTCTTAAAATATTCAACTGCATTCCCCAACCTGAACTGTTTAACTTTCTTTCCAAACTGGGTTTCAACCATCTTTCAAAATATCGAGTTATTCTAGGAACTCCCTCATGTTCTTTCATAAGATAAACCCATGTACACCTTGAGAAATGATCAATGAAACTAATAAAATAGTGATAGCCATCCATAGAAACAATAGGTGAAGGACCTCACACATCAGAGTGAACTAAATCAAAAAAGGTAGTGGCATTACTGATAGAACTTGGATAGTTTACCTTACAATGTTTTGCCAACTGGAACACATCACAAAATAGACTTTCAACAGACACATTTTTAAATAACACTGGTAACAAAACGTTTAACAATGGAAAAGACATATGACCTAGTCTAGCATGCCAAGTGAAAAGGATTGTGCTTGGCTCCTTACTGTTACCACTAGTAGAGGCCTTCAAAGTAGAGCATGTATCATCATCAAGGTAGTAGGGGCCACTAGCTTCATGACCACTCCCAATCGTTTATCGTTTTCCTCGTCATTCGAACCTAAAAAACACAATGAGTGGGAAAAAAGTTACAACACAATCTAGGATTTTGGTTATTTTTTAGCAAAAAGTAAAACAATGGTGAAATCTAGAAGATGTAGGGAAGATTTGAAGAGGATTCCCTTTCCAAGTTGAATGTCTCCCTTTCCAGAAACAATGGAAAGAGAGCCATCAGCAATTTTTACCTTATCATGCCCAGATGAGAGATTGTAAGTGAATAAAGAGGATGAATTTGTCATGTGCTCAGAAGCTCCCAAGTCAATAACCCAAGAGTTTAATGAAGAGGACTGGATAGCACTAAGGGCAGATGTTATACCTGTCTTTGCAAATGAGGATGAAGCAATGGATGATTGCTTCAACTGAACCATAACCTAGTTGAGGATATCTACCTCTTCAACTGTAAATTCTGGGAAGCTATTTGGTGAAGTGGAGGTTTGTCTCAAGTTATAAGATCCAGTACTATTATCCTTAGAAACACCTTCTGAAACATTTAGGTTGGCTACATAACCTGAGTTGTAGTTAGGACATTTGTCCAGCTTCTTTTCCTTCCTCAAGGTTGCTGGTTTCAAGTGCGGATAGAGAATCCATCAAGTATCCTTAGTATACTTCTCTCCCCCACAATGAACACTTCAAGTTCTTCTTATCCACCCCTTTTCGACCCTTAGAGCTGCCGAAAACAAGAGCATACTGCTCAGTAGGTTAAAGAGGAACACCAATTCCTATTTCTTTCCTCCTGATCTCTTCATTCCTAATTAGATAAAACACATGATGCAGATCTGGAAGTTCATCTCTCCCTAATAATTTGTGTCCTAATTTTTTCTTGAGGAGTCTAAACCGGCTAGGAACTTGAATATTATTTCTTCTTCAGCTTGTCATGCCTTTCTTTGTCTTTGGTGTTGGCCCACTCTCAAGGATTAAATGATGATCAAGCTCTTCTCACAAGCCTTCTAGTGTATAGCAAAATAAGTTGCAACAGTCATGTCCCCTTGAGTCAAATTAAATGTCTTGATTCAGCTTGTAAATCCTTGCTATGTTCTTCTTTTGACCATAAGTGCTGTACAGCTTTTCCCAAATCTTATGGGCTGTTGTATAGTGTTGAACAATCCTTGCAATTTTGGGAGTCATAGAAGTTAGCAACCATGACATCATAGTTGTATTTTCCCTACACCAAGTCCTATAACTTGTTTCATCTTCCTTGGACTCCTTAATCTTCCCCATCAATGTAGCCTTGCAGTCCATGGCTCATTATGGGCCACCTTGCTGAAATAACCCATTCCCTATAATTGTATTCATCTAGTTTCACATTAGTAATCTGTACCATAGGATTTCCAAGATGAATAATATTGTCCACAGTCATGAAACCTCCAGATGAGTGTTCACTCATGCTGGAAGACATCTTGAACTCACTCACACTGATATTTAATTAGTAACAGGTTAAACAGCACCTCCCTGGATTGATTCTTTGCTCAAGCTCCAAAAACTTGGGCTAGAGTACATATGGATCTCTTGGACTGATTCTTCTTGCAGTCCAGCGGCTAGACCTATTAACTAGGTCTCTCTAGTAATCCATACGACTACTCCACAGCTTCTTGCCCTATCTGGGCATACCAGCAACTATTTTGGGCCTCCTTGGAGATTTTCCAAGGAAAGAACCCTAGAAACAGCTTCAACTAACCACAACCAGAAGTAGAGTTCTTTCTTGTTGCTCCAACAATAAAATAAAATAAAAAAGTAAAAAAAAAAAAAAAAGAAAACTTAAGAAGAAAGAGGAGGTGAAGAAGGTAGGTGAGCAGAATAAGAACAGGTTATTGCTCTGATACCATGTTTGTATTCAAATTCTTGAAGGAAAGAGAAAAGAAAGAAGAAAAAGAAGAAGAGAGTTAAAGAATAGGACGAAACATACAAACCAGTCCATCAAAATGGTATTTATATTAGGGCAGCATTAATACATGAGATGACAAATTTACCCCCCCCCCCATTAGTAAGTAGTAATGTAACTTAAAAATAAAAGAAGGCCGAGGCCCATTAACACCTAACAGTACAGCCCAACAGAATAGAGAAGATATAACATAAATGGGCCGAAGCCCAGACTGTTAAGTCCCACAACAGTTAACATTTATGTAATCAGGAGTACTTAATGCACCCTATTACTAGAAAGCAGTGTTGTCAGACTTGTACCAGACCAGATGGTAGAACTAGTTCCACATAGATCAAAACAATTCACAATTAGTCATGTGGATTTTAAATTGACAGAGACAACCTTAATGTAAAAACTGCCTTCCAACAGTTTCTATAGCCATAGATAAAGTGATGAACTACAAACTCACACAAACATGATCATGTTACATTGTGTTGAAACAAAGTGCTTAAATCCATGATGACTGAACAGATTAACATGCATTCCTATCTGAAAAAAGTGCATGTTGAAAGTTTTATATGTTCACCTCTGTGTCTCCTTTCTCATTTTCAGGCAAATGCTTTTTACTTGATTCACCATGCTGATTTATTCCTCCTGAGAAATTATCATTTTGGAAATTAGAGGTTGAACTTGAGCATTGAATTCCATGAGTAGGTACAGTTCTTGATAATGTCCGCTTTCGTACATATGTCTTAACCACTTTACTGTTTACCATTTCAGCCTTCAAGCATCCCTACACTCCCAAGTCCCAGTCCTGACACCCAGAAACATGTTTTAGCACAAGAGTGAGCAAATGACATCTTAAACTTGATTCCAGAATTTCAGAGTAGCAGCTAAAGCAGAGTCTACATTTGACACAATCAACACATCCAAAACTGCAAAACCAGAGAAAGTTCTATAAGAGTTAGAAATAGCTCCATCAAACAAGAAAAAGTAGTTAATAGCTCAAAAATATGTAGAGAAAGGATGCTACCAGTCCATCTTTTATTATGTAGTTACTTAGCTGCAGGGGTAGAGTTATCTTTTTTTCTTCTATCATGATTTTAATGATGTCACCCTAATATAAATAAGAAGGGTGCAACCAGCCCATCTTTTTGACCTCCAATCATTCAGTTCTGTCTCCTCTTGCTCCTTTTTATCACTGGATTATATGAGGTCAGAGCAGGATATCTGATCGATCTCACCTTTTCTATTTTCTTCTCTAATATTTATTCTTTTAGCTTCTGGGTACAAGAAACAGAATGAAGTTGATTTAAACCTTCATTCTTGCTGTTTCCTCCTTTTCCCTTTGGTCGTGGCATAAAGGAAATCATTTTGTCGTGAACAGTGACTTGTGATGGAACACTGAGATCATAGGAAGCTTTCCAGCATGCTTTCTCTGTGGATCCTGTGATCAATCTTCAGCAGAATGTGAACCACTGCAGGTAAGTATGCTGAATAGTTTTCTGGTGGTATGAGGAGTAGAATCACTCTGTTTAGTGGTGTTGGAAAGTGGTTTAGTCACTGCAAGAGTAGAATCAGTTCTGTGGAGAGGGTAAGTCTGTTTATCACTTTTCTTGTCTATACAGTGGTGGAAAAGGAGTTTGACAATGACTGTTCTTACTTTCTGGGTAGTCGAACTCTACTCTTAATCTGTTCTTAGTTTTCCTTGTACCAACAGATCTGTTTCGGTGACAGTTTATCCCTTAGCTGTGGGTTTCCATTACTGCTAGGGGCTGTTTTGCTCTCTTTATTGCAGTATACTATATCCTATCGATGGCTACTGAAGATTCAGTAGCATTGGGGGTCACTACTTCGTCCATGGTTGGTAACAACATGGACAGCATGACTTTCCCCATTGCTATTGTTACTTTTTATCCCTAGACCACTACCATGTAGTTAGGTAGGGACAATCAATCCGTAGTGACGGGAATCTAGGAATGAATGGGGATCCCTATCAATAAAAAAATGAAGAATATAGAATGCTGCCCCTATCTCTAAAGAGGGCCCAGTCTGTTTCGATTCCTTTTTGGGAGATCTTCGGATTATCTGGAATGGTCCAAGAGTGCTAAGTTGCTTGTTACTGCTGGGATAATGCTGGTTACCTCATTGGAAAGGCTAAGTAACCCAAAGAAGGCACTGCAAAGAATGAGCAGTGGGATCAGGGAAACAGTTTAATAATGTCCTGGCTCCTAACCTCCATGCAGTGGGATCAGAGAAGAAAGTATCACTCTCAAAGAAGAACACATCCATAGAAACATAGTATTTTCTAGAAATGGGACCAAAACACCAGTAACCCTTTTGAGAAGAAGGGTAGCCCAAGAACACACAGGGAATAGTACGAGGGTCAAGCTTACCACGAGTAGGAGGTAAGTCTTAAACAAAACAGCGACAACCAAACACATGGATAGGGATAGAAAACAAGGGAGCTTTGGGAAACAAAAGCTGATGAGGGGCCTTGTACCCTAACAAGCGAGATGGCATACGATTGATAAGGTAGGTAGAACATAATACAACATCCAACCAAAAGCATTTTGGAACATTCATGTGTCTGAGGAGTCCACGAGCAGCTTCCAAGAGATAACAGTTCTTTCTTTCTGCAACACAATTCTGTTGTGGTGTTCTGGCACAAGAACTGCAATGAATGGACCCACAAGAAGCAAAAAACTTCATGAGATCATGATGAAAGTACTCTTTAGCATTGTCGGATTGAAAATTTTGGATTTCCGTCTAAAATTGAATGAATATCATGCATTGGAAATCTTGAACAATTTTTGGCACCTCATCTCTAGACCGCATGGGATACACCCATGTATATTTGGTGTAATCATCAATAAGTGTAATAAAGTATCAATGGTCAGTCTTAGATGGTAAGGTAACAGGGCCCCAAACATCAAAATAAACAATATGGAAACAAAAATCAAATCTGTTATTTCTTGAAGCAAAATGATTTTTACAATGTTTGCTCAACTAACAAATTTGACATGTGAACTCAAACACTAACACTGACTTTAATAACTCTAGAAACAAAAGCCTTAGTGACTCAAAAGATAAATGACACAACCTACTATAAATTTGACTATTATTTGAATGACGCTTAGACTTAACAACTGCAAGGCTAGCTTTGTTCTCCAGCATGTAGAAACCGTCCACCATACAACCTCTACCAATCATCTTCCTTGAGGCCAAATCCTATATCACACAAGAAGAAGGAAAGAAGATTATTAAACAGTTTAACGAATTTGTAATACTACTAACAGAAAACAAGTTTATAGGCATTTTTGGAACATGTAAGACCTTAGGAAGGGTAAGTCCAAAAGGAAGGGAGATGGTTCATTGACCAGATATGGTAGAAAAAGAGCCATCAACTAGTCTCACCTTGTCCCTTCTAGATAATAGTTGATAGGATTGAAAGCAATTTGACTTACCAGTCATATGGTTTAAAGCTCCATAATCTATTATCCAAGGGGAATCTAAGGGTTGAGAGGACACATGGAAGCAGTGGCAAAATTACCATTACCTGATGTACATGCAAAGGAAGTCGAAGGGGGTGGAGAAGAATCCAACTGGCGGATTGCCCTACCATACATCTCCAAATGGTCACGGAAAGAATTAATGATGTCTTCCCTGGGATCGGTCACGGAGGGGCAATCCTGGCTCAAGGTAGTAATAGATGGTTGACTCCTAAAAGGCCAAGTTTGTTGCATTCAACTTCTTCTGACCTTGCTGTCCTAGTTTCTTATTTTGATTTGATTTTTTACTCAACTCTTAGGCCCACTTTGGCTTCCCATGAAGTTCCCAACATGTACCCCAAGCATGTCTAGACTTCTGACAATGAGTGCACCATAACTTATCCTTGTCATCAACTTTCTTCTGGAAGTCACTCTTCTTAAAGGAATTACCACCTCCTGTAACTACACTCCCTTTAGCAGCTAAGGCAATCTGCTCCCCCTCGGAATTATTCATCATATTCTCTCTGCTTTCTTCTGACTGTACTAGGGCATACACACTAATGGGAGGTCTTTACTTCCCAATATCTGAACCCTAATAGACTCATATGTAGGGTTCAGCCCCAAGAGGAAGACAAAAACCCGTTGCTGGGAAACCAGAGACTTGTAGGCCTTAGCATCTGCATCACATTTCTACTTTTCTAGTCTATGTTCTGATAATGGTATAGTTCTTTCCAAATTGAGGTTAAGTCTAAATGGTAAACAGAGAGATTCCTCTCCCCCTGCTTACAAGTTGAGGTTGCAGCTTGCAACTGATAGATTTTGGCATAATACCATTGTTCTGAATAAGTGGATTTAGCATGCTCCCAAATCTCATGAGCTGTTTCTGCCCACATGAAGATCTTCCTTACTTGTGGCAACATAGACAATAATAGACATGACATCACCATACTTCGATTCTTTAACTTTACCATTAATATAACCCACTTTCCCCTTGCAGTTATGTAAAGCTTAATTCCCTTTGACCATTCTAGATAATTGAGACCATCAAAAGGGATCACAGCCATGGGAAAACTCATGTCAAATCCTCCATTCAGTCCACTTTGACTGGAAGACACACCAGACATACCAGAATCCTTAGAAGACATAGTACTTGTTCTCAGTTAAGTCACAGTTCAGTCAAGGTTTGTGTTCTTAGTTCAGCCACAGTTCAGTCACAATTCTGTGCTTGTTCTCACCCTACCAGCCTACTGAACCAGTTCCAGAGACAAAACAAATCAATTCCAGGTCTGAACAGTCCTTACGAGTAACACTTTACCAGATTTTGGCCACCCGACTACTGCAGTCTTTAACAAATAAGTAGAAAAACTGCTGTCACAGTAGTTCCAGTTCATTTAGACCTGAACAGCCCATCTTTCTGGGCACAAAACAGGATCGCTCTATCCACACAAGCTGAGAAATCACCCTTTCACAACAGCCACAGATCATTAGACCTACATAACCCACTTATCTGGGTACAAAAGGATCATTCGATCCATAGAAATTGAGAGACCTTACAGCATTTAGTCTCCCTTCCCTAGGTGTTTTCTTGGCCCACGACCAAGAGGGAAAGGGAAGAATTGCACAGGAGATCTTTTCAGGTTAACCCAATGTACTCTTCCTTGGTTCGATCCACAAGAAACAGAGAAAACCAGAAAAACTGAGAAAAAAACTTGGTCAAACTGCTTCTAATCCCAAATCTGCCACTCTGATACCATGTTTTCTTGGTAAAAAAAATCAGTGGGAAGTAAGAATAAAGAGAAGAGAGAAGAGAGGAGGAAGAAGAGAGAGAGATTTGGAGTCAAAAACCATGGCTGGTGGGGCCAGCTTCTGTTATTTATATTAGAGCAACCAGAACTATTAAAAAATAAGAGTAAAATTACAAATGTGCCCGTGGCACTAAGCTCCAGAATTTTAACAGTTTTAACAGGACCCATATCGTCCTTATAGCTATAATCACTAGTTCATACATATTATTTTTAATAGCTGGAATCTCACCATCAACCTCAACATTGGTCTGGTCATCCCATTCTCCATGCTCGTCTTGTCCTTCCCAGTCCTCATCCATTGCTTCCTTGTCATCACCATCTTCACCGTTGCCTTTAATAGTATCTTCATTTATGATGTTCTTACCTTTTCCCATTCGCGTACAACAGATCCTTATTAGGCTTCGGGTTCATGTTAGATCCCTCCATGCCAGTGGTGGTCTCAGCATTGGGATCAGTTTTTCCATCCTTCAAGCTATGCCCTTTTTTAACCCATCGCAAAACCCTGGTTCTCATCACAAGTAGAAATAATCATTGCATGTCCTGGGTTGAGAAATCAGGCTTGCATGGTTCCTCGAGCTCTGGCTTGCCTATTAGATCTTAACTGGGTCCAGTTTGTAGCTTTACTGGGCCCATTATTCCTTCTGTTATTCAAATCACCGCCATAGGGGGTTCCCCCATTTGTAAGCTTCATATTGAATGACTTTCTTTTCCTGTTAAAAGATAAAGAGACAACTATTCTCCATAATCCACACCCCCCAAAAGCTAAAGAGACTATACTCCACGATCAACACCCAAAAATGATAGCCAACCAAATTAAGTAGACCATTCAGGTGGGTTCCAAGATCTGAAAAGTCCCTTGCTGATAGCTTAGCAAGAACCTCTCTACCTTGGGCTCACGGTCTGGGTTAACTGTATTCACGTAGTCTCTGGTATTGTTGTCTGTATTCTCAATTGCTGGATATGGTGTGGAAATAGACCTCTCAAAGAGAGATTTCCAATCCTGTTTCAGAGATATTCTCACAGGGTCAAGGGTTAGGAGATTGGAGCCCCGTTTTTAGAAGGAATCTAAATGACTGGGAAATTGAACAATGGTTGGAGCTGATGCAATTTCTGAGTGCTATCAGGGTGGACAGACCAAGAAACGACAAAAGAGTTTGTGTTTAATCTGGCTCTTTCACAGTAAGGTCTTTCTACAACAGACTTTGTTTTGAAGATGGGGTTAGCTTTCCTGTGAATAAAGTTTGAAAATCAGCAGCACCACTCAAAGTCGCCTTTTTCACATGGATAGCATCACTGGGGAAATGTTCGACCTAAAACCTGGCAAGAGAGGAAGATTGATGGAGCCAAGCAAGCGCGTAATCTGGCTTCACACAGATTATTCAAGAATACTCCTTACAACTCTCTTTTTTTTTTTTTTTTTGACAGCAGCAATCTTTTTCTATCTAGCTGACTAGAAGGTTAGTATATGTTTTTCTTTGTTTCCTGCTCTGTGCCTTATTGTGCAGGTCTTCGTAATTATGTTTTTCTTTACCTTTTCTCAAAAATAAAAAAGAAAAAAGAAAAGATACGGCCCCCTTCTCCTTTTCATTTGAAGGGATAAGGAGTTATGCTCATATTTCCTTCAATTCATTTAATATTGTTTCTGATCCAAAACAAGTATTCCATACCCGAAAACCAATGAGGCCCATCACCCGAGCCGATACAATTTCATGATCTCAAATAAATCCATACAACCAACAATCAAGGTTTGCAGTAATGTCCAACATGTACAGAATTACTATTGATCCTAAGAAGAATATATGAAAATATGATCTCCCATTAGGCTTATCATGTGCATCCGAGAGAAGATGTTGAGAAAATTCAAAAACTTACTCTACTTATAACCACCTAGAATGCCTAGCAGATCAATTAGAACACATAAAAAAAGAAAAAGTAAAAAAAAAAACAAAAAAACAAAAACAAAATCACAGTCCAAGAAACCACCTTTCCAGACATTCCCAACGAAACGAAATTAAAAAAAAAAGAAATATAAAATAAAAAGCTTGCACATGCAATCTCACCGTAAAAAGAAAACATGAAACTGGCATTTTCAGCCGGTTAGGAACTAGGAAAAGAAAAGAACCACATCAAATTTTGGTGTGATAAACAGAAATAAGAGAAGGAAATGCGTACTAGATTCCGGACGCCGGAGAATTGACGAAGAACAGATTCTCCGACCTCAGCTAGTCGGAAAATGTCAAAATTCAAACCAGAAGTACGAGCAAGAGAGAGACGGGAGAAAAACAAGCCATTTGGCATCTCTGTTGGTTTAACCGTCTAAGTAAGCATTTTGTCGGTGTGTAAGAGAACCGCGAACGTTTCATTAATTGAAGACGAATTTGTATTGTAGGTGCTTGCTGCTACACGACCTCGTTGAACCATCACACGTGGCGCAATATACACATTTGGATTGGTATTCCAACCTGATTGACCAAGCAGGTTTGGGAGGGATGACGGACCCTATTAAAGGGCGAGATACCGTTCTCGTGGCACATAGGGATGGACATTTTCTCCGTCCCCACGGGGACCCGACATTCATACGGAGATGGGTTTACTGCGGGGATAGAGGACAAATTTTACCGCGACAGGTATCGAGGAGGGTTAATTTCAGCATTAGGGTTGGGGACGGGGAACCCGTTGCAATTCCTAGTGGCACACTTTCTTCCCTTTAATTAAAGGGTAAATTTCAGAAATCTCTCTTGAAGTCTGGTAATTATAATCTTTTCCCTTGAATTTTTTATATAATTGCAAGTAAACCTCCTCTTAGAATCCTCATAAAAGAGATATCAAAATGTCTAAAATATCCATATAGTTACTTTTGAGAAAAATGATTATTTTCCAAATTTTCTCTTCATATGAATGTTACTCTAAACCCTTTTAATTTTTTTTTTCTGAAATTAATTTATTTTTCAAATTTGTCCTTCATATCAATCGCTCAAAGGTAAAGTTGTTTGCAACTTTAAATTCTCCTTTTTTATTGTTCATAAAATTTGTATTGTTTTTTTTCTTTTTATTAAAACCAGCCTCAATAGTAATTGCATGAGTACTTTGGACATTTTCATGCTTCTTTTTAAAGGATTCAAATAGAGGGGGTCTACTTTCAACTGTGTTAGAAAGTTCAAGTGAAGTTATTCCAATTATTAAACTTGGGAGGAGATTTTTGCAATAGTTAAAAACTTCATGGGAGGCTTCAACAATTTACTCCTAATTAAAAAGGTTCAATTTCTAAAACATCCCCTAAAGCTTTGGACTATTACTAAAACCTCCCTAAAGTTTGGTAATTGCAATCACCTCCTCTAAACTTTCTACAAAGTTGCAAGTACACCCTCTCTATTAGAATCTTCTAAAAAGAGGCATGAGAATGTCCAAAATACCCATGCAATTACTATTGAGGGTGATTTCTATAGAAAAAACAATACAAGCTTCATAAAAGAGATAAAAAAAAAAAAGAAATTAAAGTTGCAACTCTACCTTTGAAGGATTCATATGAAGGGCAAAATTGAAAAATAAATCAATTTCAAAAAAGATATTGGAAGGATTTGGCGTAACAATTCATATGTAAAGAATACTTGGAAAATAAACATTTTGATCAAAGTAACTGCATAGATATTTTAGATTTTCATGCTTCTTTTTAGAGGATTCTAATAAAGGGGGTCTAATTGTAATTGTGTCAAAAAGTTTAGGGGAGGTGATTTGAATTACTTACCAAACTTCAAAGGAGATTTCAGCAACAACCAGAAACTTCAATGGAGGTTTTAGAAATTTACTCTTAAAAAATAAGAAATTCGGATTTGCTCTTCACATGGCACACCTCACAGCAATCTCATAGTGCATCACAGTTGTCATTGGGAACATCTTATCATGAATGATAACATCAAGCTTGGGAAATGATCTCAATGCATGGCTATGATGCACTGTGAGGTTGGTGTGAGTCATGCTCGGTGAGGAACAAACCCACCCGATTTCAAAAAACAACTATTGTGTTCATCTAATCTTTATTCCTTTTGGTCTCTTATTAGGAGATTTGAGCAATTTACACATGGTAAAACCCCAAGAATTGGGTAGGGGCTACCAACCTTATCCCAACAAGGCACTATAGCCTCTCACATTGGAAACATTTCCCCTTCCATTTATGGGGAGATGCTCCCGATGTACAGTTGCAATGGCCGGTTGGAACATTATTGGCACCTGTGTTGGTAGCTAATCCGAATTCTTGAGAATTAACCAACATCACCATTGATGTTGGAGGAAAGAGGACAAGAACATAGTATAGATTGAACGGTCGAGGACTTGCATCTAATTATGGTGGCCGGTAAGTAGTGATGTGTACATGCATACATTATTTTCTAACGAGATTCTTGCTTTCGTTTATCGTGTGGTGGATTTCCTGAGATTTTAGAGGGGAATGGACCCACTAAGGGAATTCTCCTTGAACTTTCAAATGTTAATTAAGCACAGTTATGCTCTTGACACCACGTAAGATAACGTGATGACAACAATATTTGGATCAGTTTCAGAAACATCAAAATCCAAACGGATTTGAGAATCTCAGATCGGGTTAAAATTTAACGTTAGAGACGTAAAGGCATTTTCCATAGGGAAAATTGCATATTATATGGGCCTACTCTCACTTTTAGTGTTAGCCATCTTTTAACCCCCTATAAAACTACCGCTAGATGTTAAAATTTTTGTACTAATTAGTACAAAATCATTAATTGCCATTAAGTGGCATGTGAAAGGACATAAATTACCTTAGAGTGTCATCTAATTTTCTTTATCAACCATCCAAATGCCCAAATCTCATAGATATTGATATTTCTTTATCAACATCATCGATGCATGTTCCATTCTTGTATCAGTCACCATAGTTTTGAAGGTGCTAAGGCGAGGCTAGGCGTTAGGGGGGTGCCTTGTCGCCTAATTGCCTAGGCGTTATATAAAACATAAATCGTAGGGTAGTTTCCTAGGTACCATAGTTATGTTTCCTTAATAATTATTCATAATTTTCATAAGAAAGGTATAGAGTTCATGTTAAAGTATAGAAAATGTGTTGATTAGACAAAATTTTAAGTCCTTCCTTACTTATTGGTTCAGGTTTTAAAGTCTTTGAGGGTTCAATACAGCATTTAGCAATGTTTGTATTGATTAAATCCCAACAAATAAGAAAATAATAAAAACAAATTAGTATATAAACATATAAAATAAATATTTTAGTTTAATAGTGCTTATTTTATAATTATAATGTCAAAAAATAAAGAATAAAAAAGTATTTTACAATACATAATACAAAACTGCTTGGCGGCGAGGCGACCCTCAAAAGACGCCTTGTTGCCTAGGCATCGCCTTGACAACTATGCCAGTCACTAACGTCATTGTCATTCAAGATGATGTTGGGCATTATGATGATTACTAATGAAAATAATAACATATATAGATATACATACAACACTCAGTGGCAAATATATACCATAGAATCATATAAGCTCCACATCAATAACACAATATGAAAAATGGCAAAAAACTTGAAAAGCTTTTGCATTTTGTTACATTAAAATTAAAAAAAAAAGAAGAAAAGAAGCACTATATAACATCAAAACGAGTAATATAAAGAAGTATAAAATGTCTATCAGTTTCACTAAATTTATTTATTAACATGTTGGATGTCTTTCATATCCATGTTTATCGGCCAACTAGTTACCAATATCAATGCTTAACCTTTTCATTGTTTCATCTCAATCACGAACACTTAAGTTTAGTGTTTGTGTGCTTGATGATACAACTGTATTATTGTCTCTAATAGCCTCTTTATTTGCATATATTCTAAACAATGGATATTCTTGATCAAGTAATGTCGCATGCCTAATGAAATTATGAAATGTATAGTATGCAATGATTGTGCGCCTTTGGGTGTCAATACTATAAGGCTTCATGTGATTCAAAATTTGAAAACGTTCCTTTAACACTCCAAAGCATTGTTCTATTACATTACGAAGTGATGAATGATGAAAGTTAAACAGTTCATGAGCATCCTTAGGTCATCGTCTCATTGCCCTATATTCATTACAAAAAAATTACCCTTTTAACAACAATCAAGAAATTGTTTCTAAACGCATAAAAACTGTTACTAAACGTTTTAGTTTTGATTGGAGCAATTGTTGCCTAAAGCGTTGTGGTTAAAAGTTTTAAGCAACAATCAACTGTTTCTAATAAAGACTTCTAGCAATAGTTGATATAAAATTAATTTTCTACAACAATGGACAATAACCGATGTCCAACTTATGTTATTAATAACAATTAATCTTGATTGTAGCAAAAAGTGATTTTTAACAACAATTTGCCACCTATTTCTTATAGATGGCATAGAAAATAATCACACTAATTGTTGCTAAAATATAGGCAACAATCAATCAATTGTTGCAATTATTGAATTAGCAATAATCATTACAAACCATTTTTGAATTACCAACATGCAAATAACTATTACCAATTGCCAACAATTATAACTCATTATTGTTTAACTACAATTATAAACGATTGTCAACACCCGTTTGGTTGTTATTAATATCTTTAATTGTTGCAAATGATATTCAAGTTGTTAATTGATAATTTGATTGTATTTAAAAGTAACTTGATTTTTGCCAATAAATTATATATAATTGTAGTTAAATATTGGACAATTTTTACTAGCCTGCTTGATTGTTGTAAATGTTTACTCAAATGTAATCACTTCGAATCTAACTGTTGATAACAACTCAATTGACCTATATTCCATCCAAATAGCATATTTTACATATAAGTGATAATTCATTCATTCACTCAGCAAATCAAAATCATAGAGTCATCCATCACATAAATATATATTTGTTGGTTTCTAAATGATAATAAGTTCATAACACTAAATTTGTCATATAAGAAGTTCAAGTAAAAGAAACAACACTTAAATAACGAAATGCTAAAGTATTAAAAAAATATTAAAATTCTTCTAATCAAATCTATTCTCTGAATGTTTGATTATGAGACGCCTTGGCACCATCGTTATTATTCTCCTGCAAAAAACAAATTGTAGATAATTTTATTAAACATGACCTCAAAAAATCTAACTAATGTAAACTTTAAATAAATCTATTAATGAAAAAATTACCTCAGACTGAAATTGATCCACGTAAAACACAATCTTTCCAAACTTTCTTCAGATTTTAAAAGTTCAGATATTGAAGACCCCAAGGAAAAAATTATAGGGAAAGACCTGCCCATTTTCCTAAGAAATTTGAACTCAAATAAGACATAAGCAAGTACAAAAATTTTAGTTCCTACCATTTAAGGCTATATTTATCATCTTATATAGTCTTATATTTCTCAAAGACTCCATTTTACATGTCTAGAAAAGAAAAGATGTCATCAATGTAATATTTACAAAAAATTAAACATCCCACTAAGCTTTTAAATTGGGAATTGTTGGACTTGAGGGCATACTATTTCACCAAGTTATTGGAGACAAGTAACACTCATATAGAACAATGCTCATGAATCGTTGAGTTATAAGGCAAATAACATATACAAAATAGGCATTACACATTAAAGTTTTGAAAGTCCAAGAAATTCCAAAAAGTACATATGGCTTTGGTTTGCCCCGTGAAGGGGCTGCAACTAGAGCAAACCCTACTCCATTAATAGAGAACACATGGAGATATTGACCAATGCCTAAGCTGCCATAAGAAGATAAAACTCTGAAACTATTCATTTCTCTTGGCTTGACCACTAAGCACATGCAAACTCTCATGTATGTATAGCCAAAGCTGGAGCTAGAGCTTATTGAAGGCATATATCAAGGAATTGGTTTCAAATGGAACCATTTGAGTACTAGATAATACTAGTTGGTAAAGTTAGAAAAGAAACAAAAGCAAATTATTGAAACCACCTGTTTGAGCAGGCTGGTAAAGGCTCTATTGTGGTACATGAGACTTGGGATTAGAACTGATCTTTGTCTTCTAACAACAGGTTCAAATTCCTAGTGTCGAATCCATCTGACCTGGTTATTGATCATGTCCAAAACATTGGACTTGGACCACTATCCATGGGCCTGATATGTCACAATCTAGTTTAGATGAACTCCTTCACACTCCCTTAATTGCTTAACTATTTATTAGTTTACTATGAAATTGAGTACTGCCCAAGCAAAAGAAAGAAATAAATTAAAGAGGAGAAAGGAAATGAGAGAGTTTTGTTGAGTTGTGTTTAATTTGAATCATAAGCTAACCAACTTGAAAGTTTAAACTAGACATGGCATAGATTAAAGGGATATGGCCTGCCTTTTACCAAGGGATATATGTTTCTCTACACTTCCAAAAAAAGACCAAATATTGACCTAATAGCATCTTGTTGGATAGCCATTGCACTTACACTGCTTGTTCATTTATAACCAATTTTAGTGGTTGTTGACAACACAAACTGTGAAAAAAAATGGTCTTTTTGGAAAGAAAAAAATAAAATTGCACTATTTATGGTATCTCTCTTAGTTTTCTCTCTGAGTAGTTTTATGGTTATCTTAGTTATGATAGATACATTATAATGTATGGCAGTACTCTTAAACTAATATACTCACTAATAAAAAAAGGAACAAATGATTATTCTAAGAATTGAAGAAGTAAATCCAAAAAACAAAAAGAAAGGAGAGAGAGGGAAAAGTGAAGAAGGTTATGTTAATGGACTGCCAAGGCTAAGCACGGAGCAATTAATGAAGGTATATTTATTAGCATATGTTCAAAAAATTAAGAGACTATTAAGTTTGCTTGAAAGAGAGGACATAAACAAAAGTAACCTTTGAGGAAGCTATTCCTCTTCTTTAAGACTAATTTCACTATATTCTATTGTGTTAATGGTGGTTTTAAGTCAAAAAGTGATGCAGTCAAGACATGTCATGATAAAGTTTCAATATGGGGCTTAATGCAGCTCAATGCAACTTGGTTGTTGTTGAATGATGTAGCCATGCTATCAGCAAAAACAGGGGAAGTACTTGTTGGCATTGGTTTATAATGGGATAGTGCAAGAACTACACTCCAAATCATTGATGTTAAGGGAGAGTGCAAGAGCAGATGATTAGTAGATTATACCTCCCAAGTACAAAATACATACTCTCTAAAGTTGTTCACCATACAAACAATTTACATTAGAGGGACAACTTTAAAAAAAAAAAATGCTTTGCCTTTGGAAGGGAAAACTATATGCTCATGCTAATTACAAATATATTATGGAGATCTATGATTGGCCCATATGGACAAGAACTTGGGAAGGGAACAATAATTCAATGAGATGCTAATACTCCATAGGCTGATGAGAGTAAAAATGATAGAAGAATCCAACCAAGGAGGAGTTAACATCTTACTTTAGTTATATCAATAGAAGCTTCTGGTTGGACCATCTTATGTTGGTGAAAATCTTGGTGGAAACCTAAGCTTGTTGTTAAGATTGGACATATTGCACCAAGCAATGATAATTATCCTAAGTAATGTGTAATAGAAATAAATCTTAAAAGGTGTTGTATTAAAATAAGTTTTGGCGAGAAATATGTGATCCTTTAAGTGACCATGAAATTATAGTTTTGCATGCTGTTATTTGGTGCACTAGGAAAAGAGACACAAATAAAGTGATAAGCAATCAACCACCAACAAAAATATAAAACAGCCCCAAAGTTACACCCCTCCCAAATAAAATCCTTGGATACACAAAAAAGAAACAAAACACCAAAACTCTTACAATATAATTACCCTCTCACCCTCCTTAAAACCAAGCCTTCCCATCAAAATAACAAGTTATGTCTCAGAAACAAAACCCAATATCTCCAAACCCCGAACCTACTTTGTTTGTTTTTTTCTTTTTTTTTATAATTGGACAGAACCTACTTTGATTGACACGCAACTGAAACTATAGAAAGAACCGTGACACATTCTGTATCAGGCCTTTGAAGGAGAAGCTCTTACCATTTGTAATTAGTCTTTTTTTTTTGTTTCTTCACTCTCTTAACAGGACCAATACCAAAAAGATCCCCCTTCGTCCGAGCAAAAACTTTAGAAGTGCTTGTGAAATTACTTGGTAATTGTGGCTCGGGCATGGTGTGGGCACAAACAAATTTAATGGTAGTCCACAATGGGCGTTGTAGGAGCTTGTGAACCTAAGAACCACTAACTCAAATAGATCATCACTTAGAAATTTATAACCCCAAAACCCTTAGTACAAGTTCTCAATTAGGTGAGATTACCTCAAAGGCAAAGGATCGGAAGAATGCACAAGCAAGATATTGCCCGAGCCATATGGTTAAGCTTGCAAGTGGGGATATATCCAGAAAGGATTTACAATAATCATTGGGAGAAATTGTCAAACAGTAGTAGGATAGTGACCTATGAAATTATCCAAAAATGCAAAAAAAAAAAAAAAAGGAACTGATGAATGTGTTTCAAGTTGCTCTATCTTTAATATGGGATGCCAGGAATAAGATGCATAAACATTATAGAAACCCAAAATCAGAACAAATGTTGTTGCAAGTTGACTTGTAACTGGGGAGAAGTATCAACAAAGAAAACATTGAAGTTAAGCAAAAACCACTTTACAAAACTAAAAAAAAAAAAAAAATCAGGAAGGTATGGATGATAAAGTAAACGTAACTTACTTGCTTTAGCTATCCGGTAGTGGTGTTCCATTGTCCATCTAAGACTCTTAGTGGTCTTGGTCAAAAAAATGAAACCAAATCTCAAACAAAAATTGAAACTCAAAATTTACCGTTAGGAACTTAGAGAGAGAGAGAGAGAGAGAGAGAGAGAGAGAGAGAGAGAGAGAGAGGAACTTACGCCTCTAGGTAGTCTAAATAGTCCTTTCGTGTATTTGGCATCTCTTCTCTTCCAGATTGGGTTGCAATGGTGGCAGATTGAGCACGTTATAGAAGCAAGGGATAGGAATGAACTAGGCTCAAACGAAGGAAAGAGAGGAGAGAGAGAGAGAGAGAGAGAGAGAGAGAGAGAGAGAGCGAGCTTGGAAGGCTCAAAAGAATGGGGGAGGAAGAGAGGGAGAGTGATAGTCTTAGAGAGTTATAGAAAGCTTGAAAAGGCTAAAAGCCAAAAACGAGAAGAGAGAGGGAGATGGTGAGTTTGAGCAATAGGAATTAGGGGGCTTCAAAAAAAGAGGGAAGGGAATTTAGAAACCGTGCAAGTTGCCCGCTCACAATATTTTATTTTTCGATTTTTAATTTTATCTGTGTAAATCCATCAGTATAAGATAATAAGGGAGCTTCACCAATGCTAGTGTTGTAAACGGATCGGGTTTAGCAAAACGGATCCGATTATTCAACAATAACATTCAAATCCAATTAGATTGAAAATCCCATATTCAAAAATCATATTTTTGACAATTTCAAATATAATTATATAAATTTTATATATTAAAAATAACAAATACTATAATATAATCAGATTCGGATTTTAATCAAATTGAATGGGTTTTAGTACAAACCCTTTGCATAAGTGAAGGTGTCCATTATTATATGTTATTTTTCTTGTAGGGAAAATGACTAGTACATGTAATTAGCAACATTTATTTTACACTTGTTGCCTAAAATTGTGAATGGGATATCCATTCTGCTTGAGTCATGGGCCATCGGTTCAAACGACTAGGTTGAACCAGTTTGATAGGTTATCATCCTATCCTATTATATTTTTTATTTTCTTTTTAATTTTATATTAAAAATTAATATTTTGGGCCAAAAATGCTTTTTTGAAAAAAAAAAAAAAAAAACAGCGAGGAAAGACAACTTTAGTGAAGCATAGGTAGCAAAACGTTACTCAACATATAAAAAAATGAAAAGAAAAGATCATCCCAATCAAACCATATCGCACAAAGTTACTAGAAGTTAAAAAAAATGATAAAAACTGGCCAATTTTATGAAACTGATAGTAGTTCATCGGTTACCCAATTATGGTAATTTTTCTAAAACCCATTTTTTAGAGCCAAGCTGAATTGGTTGTTGGACCAATTCATGAATTTTCAAGTCCAACCAACTAGTTGGTTCTGGTTCTTTAAACACTTCCATTGGTATTTCAGCATTGAAATATCTATATATTTAGGATTAAATAAAGGTGTATATATTATATCAATATTTTAAACCATTGTTGACCTAGATGGTTTAACCATCCAACCCCAAAACTAATCACAATTCTTGTTCCATTTATACTATAAGCATAATGTTATAGGAAAAAAATTGAAATGGTCAATAAACCATTGACCCAACAATTCAAACCATTGAAATGTTCAATCCAAATAGAGGTTCACATGCTAACTAATAATATAAAACATAATTTAACTTAATGTATTAAAAAATAATAAAAATAGGGAAAACAATGCTTTTAGAAAAGCATGAAACTGAAAGGGATTTGACCAATTAAAACCTTCTATGAATATTTGATACATAACCAATTATTTGGTTAGAAGTTTCTTTGGTATTATAGTCGAGCTCTAAAAATAGAAATTATATTTGTCATAAATGGTAAAACTAAAACCTTGAAAACATTGGGGTTTCTTCATTTTTTGCATTTTTCTATATATATTTTTTAAATCACTACCATTCAATTTAAATATTTAGTAGTTTTTACATAATTTTCTTCCTATTTTAAAATTTTCCTAATTTCATCAACGTGGTTCAACTAATAGCTTGTGACTGAAAGGCCATGGTTCCATTTCCAAGTCACTTTTTTGAACATTGCTCTATATGGAACTAATCAAGTCAAATTTGACATAACACTTCATATTGAATTAGGTTTGAGTTAAGCCAAATTTGTACCAAACTTGATAATAATATCCTTACTCCTAATTTAAGCCAATCCAATAAAAAGTATAAAACAAGTCTAGAGGCATCTTTTTTTCTGTGGCGGTCAAATAATTGAGTTAATACCATCCATTAAATTGTATTTTTGTGATGTAAATTCTATATCTCTTTAACTACACTTTTTCTATAGTTGTTGCTAAATTCAATACAATTAGCAACAATTGTGACACAGTTAGATAATACTTGTTGCCAATATATTGGTTTAGCAACAGTGTTAATCAATTGTTGTTAAAAAGTTACTTTTGACAATAACTATTTATAACTGTAAGGTAATGACTATTGCCAACATGGTTCAAGGTATCGATATGAGGCATGTCGTATCGTATCTTTTGAAAAAGATACAGTTCAGACCCCCAATTTTTTTAATGATAAAAATCATGCTAAACGCTTTCCAAAAAACAAAATGTGAAAAAAAAAAATAAAGTTTCGGTTGTTTCTAAGTATCGATACGATACAACCGAAACTCGTATCGTATCAATACTTTGAACCTTGATTGCTAAATGTCAACTTTCTTGTAGTGATTCTTGCAAATGATAATGATCACCTTTAAATGGGGTAAGAAGTCCTAGAATGGTGGTGAATCCTGAATCTGCTACTTATATAAAACACAATAAATGCAGATATATAAAATTACACAGTATTTTGAACATTAAATTATTTTCATACCACTTGGAGGCATAGGAAACTTTAGTTCAAACCTTGTTAATGCTTTCGTCAAAATTCTAGAGTCGTTTGTCGTCCCCTCCCATCCAGCATATATACAAATGTGAGCAATTGCATGACACGTTTTGTATTGTTATGATCTTTTGACCATGATATGGGATTTATTGGTCAACTGGAACATAAGCAATGATGTGTTCCATCAGTAGTACTAATACAATCCTATTTTACATAAAAATATTAGGATCTTTTATTAACAAATATTAAAAATTGATACCTTAAAATATAGAAAATATCTTGAATCCCATGCTATTTTTGGCACAATACCTTCATATTGGATTGGAACAATAATCTCACGACCTAATTTAAGAATAGCCTTCAACATCCTTTTAAAGTGGTGATGAATGGTTTCTTTAGAGTCTTAGAAGAATTTTACCTACCATCCTATTTGATAAAGTTTGTGCCAAGATTATAACAAATATGCCTAATTATTCTTCTATAGAGAAATTCCTCATATCTTCAGCCCATCCATTCTATCTTAAAATTGAAAAGAGATTGTGAAACACATGTGCTTAATCAGAAAAACATCAATAGGTGGTCTTTCATGCCCATTAAGATATCTCGCATGAATTTGAATCTCCTATCTCTATTAGACCTTTTAACTTATCTATTATAGATCGATCAGATGTCATTCTCATATAACAGAGCATCATAAATTGCACTTTTCTTATATCCCAATCATCACTTGCTCCATCACTATTATAATTAATTATTCATTCTCACATCCTACCATTATATATTGTTCAACAAGATAATATATAGTTTTTAACAATACTAAATAAAATTAAAATATGATATTCACTAGACAATATCCATAAATTGAAATATAATGTTTGACAACAAGCTAAGCAAAACTAAAATCTAGTATTCAACATAATAGTAAACAAAATATAGTGAAACATATTAAGCCATCCCATCATTATGGCTTCCTTGCAGGTTCAATCATATGACTCATTAACTTCACAGGAACTTAGTAGATGACTTCTCTCCAATGTGAATGCATGCACAAATTCATTGCCTTCCCATATAACTTTGGATTTAAATTCGATACACCATTTAAAACCTCAATACAATTACTAAGTGGATATGGCTTAGGTAGTGGAATTGATGGCATATTCTTTTTATGATCATTATTTGACTCCATAGTTAATGCCTTACAAGTTTCACCAAAAGCCTTCAAATTGTTGACTTGTTCTTTCGGACTTTTGAGGTAATAATTTTCTCTAGAGATATTGGTCTATTCCCTCTATTGTAATTATTTGTTGCATCTAATGTAAGCATGGGTTTGGGGAACCCAACCTAGTATGTCTAGTTTGGTATTCACTAGAATCCAATAAAGAGTTAATACTCTCTACATTAGGAGTGTCTTTATCTTATTACCTAAAAGATCTTTCATGATCACCGGTTGCAGTGGCGTTACCCAAAATTGTGCAAAGCTTATCCCATAATGGGCATCCAATTGTTCGTAAAATTTTCAAATTAGGATGATTCTGTATGGATTAATGCAATTACATAAATTATATATTTAACCCACTAATACTTTATAAAAATTGAAACACAATACACATCATCTATTAAGATAATCTTCTTAGATGGATTCATACTAAAACATGTTTGCTTGCATGCATTCTTAAATTCCTTATAAACGCTTCGTAATTTTTGAAATTTGTTCTTCAATTGCATATCTTTATTAGCTGCACCTTGTTTTCCTATTGAAATCCCTCTAGATTTCTTTCCAACTAATAGAAGTAAAGGTAGTGGTTTTCCTATTACCCTTTTCGCACTTATCTACCATTAATTCAACAAATATCCTTTCCTCCTTTCTTGACCATTTTGCACTATCTTCTTTAGTTGTGCTATGTGACATATCTACAATAAAACAAATAAAAAGTTTGCATTGCTATGTGACATATCTATTATACAAAAATGCATCCATACTACTTACAAGAAAATTTAAAGATAAATAATTCATCCCAATATACAAGCAAAAATAACTATGAACATAGTCTTATTGAATTAAGATGCATTTGATAACACTATGTGCCATTAAAAAGAAACAATTTTAGACAAAAAACGGATTCAGACACCAAGCTTCTTATACTACTAATAGAATGCACACATTCATGGTCAATTCCCTCTAGGTTCTTCCATGTGCAGATACATTAACAAATTTATTGTACAGTTGCAAGAATTAATTCCTTCTAGGATCATGCATTCCTTTTTAATCATGCAACTAACTTAGTTGCTCATAATGTTCTTATCTCTTTCCTACACTTCTCAAACTTCTACTGAGATACTAACAAGTCCCAAAGCCTTTCCTACCACAAATTTTTTTCCCTACACTTCTCTTCTTCCTACCACTAGTTAAAAGAAAGGCTAACAGACCAGCTCTTTCATCTTTTAGTTTAATAGATTATGTGGAATCTCTTTGATCTTTCAGTTTGTTAAAAGAAAGTCTAATAGACCAGCTCTTTCATCTTTTAGTTTAATAGATTATGTGGAATCTCTTTGATCTTTCAGTTTGTTAAAAGAAAGTCTAATAGACCAGCTCATCTTCTGGCTAGTTTGGGTCTGACAAGTTAAGAATCTCTGCATTGTTGGACTCCGAGTGCATCTGGGAAGCTCTAACTTTGGATCTAGATGCTTGTCATCTCCACCCCCCTTAGGATTCTCTTTTCTTTTCTCGTTTTTGCTTTCAGTCTCATGTTTTGCATGATTTTTTTTGAAACAGTTTTATTTTGCATGGTCTAAGTTTCATAACCATAAACCAGAATTGTTATAAGAGCAAAATTGTTACAAAGTTACCAAAACTAGAATTATATGTATATATGATCATGTTATTGATCAAAAAAGACAAAGGGATACATGAACACAATTGCATAACAAGCAATTATAGAAATTCAATAACAAAAGAGTAAGGTGCCAACCAATTGGTTGGTATATAAGATCTCCTGCTGACTGTAGTTGAGACTTGAGATCGAATCCCACCTGCACCTAGGTTGGGAGAGCTATGGGTGATTTTTCTTTGGCATAGTACAACACTTTTCCTGCAACAATCTAATAATTCTTCTCAAAGGTGCAATGATGGGAGCCGATAGCATGGCTGGAAGCCGCATGTAAGTAGCATTGTTAGACCTTGGAACAACTCAATCCGTTCTATCTCGGCTGCCTACACTGATCTTTCCTCTCTATAATCTATTGGACTTTAATCTCACTAGAAGATTAAAATCCAATTGGTGTTTGATTGATAAATTACATGAAAATACACTTACACATGCACCTTAAAAGTGGCTTTCTTTTCTTTAAAACCTAATTCCACATTGGGAAATTATTGAACTTGATTTGATCTTTTAAATATGAGCTTGTTCACACTCCTTAAAGTTATTGAGAAGAGAATATAGAGATTTGCTACCACACAACGGGCATGTACGTGTGTGCGTGCATGTGTGTGGCACAATGAGGCAATTTATAAGTGCACTTTGCTCGCACCCTCATGATTCACAAGAAGTAGCATTAGTTTTTTTTATATAAGGAGGTGATTTGCAATTAATCAAACAGCAAATTGTGATTTTTGTAAAATCACAAATTGTAGATGGCTGTCTTTGTGAAATCGTAAGTCGCAAGTTATGAAATTTGCAAAGTTGCAAATCGTATACTATGGATTTTTTGCAAAATCTCAAAATCACAAGATATGTGAAATCGCATATGGTGTGATCCGCACATAAGGGTGCATTTGAGGCTAAACAATGACCATTGACATTTTAAGTAAATCCAATAATCATGATTTGATCGAGTGTGATCAAGGGACATTATTCAAACATTAAAAGTCCTAACCATTAACTAACTATGAATAGTCACAAAGTTTGAAAATAGTGACTGCACAAAGAGCTTCTTCAAATCAACACTACAAAAAAAAAAAAAAAAAACTAGCCTTTGGCAATAAGAAAAATTTATTCTCAATATAGGAAAAATTGTTGCCAAATGTTTTACTTACAAGTGAACAAGTCGTTGCTAGCGGAGCCAATGTTAGAAGTTTTTAACAATAATCAAGTATTGCAAAATATGTTTTTTCACAACAATTGTCCTAATTATTGGCACTAATAGTGGTTTGCAACAATTACTTGCAATTGTTGCCAAAGTTTTTGTTTTAGCAATAATTGATAAAAGTCGTTATCCATATAGATTTTTAGCAACAACTAATTACCTGTTTTGTAACAATACCGTCCCCAACAATCATATTTATTGTTACTAATTGTAAATTTGCAACATTTGGAGAATTGTATCTAATAATCATTTTAGGCTACAACCCTTGTAGACTGTTATTGAATGACAATAATTAAGCAACTGTTGTCCCAAAGTTCCAAATACAACAATCATATTAATTGTTGCCAATTTATAATTAATTGGAAACAATTGAATAATTGTTTCTCATCAATATTTATGGCAACAGGCTTTGCAAATTATTGTTAAATTAGCTACAATCAATCAATTGTTACTTTAAAGTTCCATACACAACAATCAAGTGAATCGCTGCCAACTCTACAATGGCCACAATTGACCATTGTTTCTTATAAATATTCTAAGCAACAAAACTTGTAGACTGTTGTTAAATGGGTAACGATTAAATTGGTTACATTTCTTAGAACCTATATAAAATGTTACAAATATTATAATACCTATTGTTAAAGACCAATTAACTATAACCAAAAATAAATTAGGAGTCATTTGATAAATGTATATAGTATAACATACTCACTTTAAGCAACTAAATGAAATGCATATGTAAGACACATTAAATTATAAAAGATAAAAATTACATCCTGGCTATAATTATATTCAATCGTGTTAAAAAGATATTACAATTTTCAAATTATTATCATATAAAATTAACACATAGAAATTTAATCCAAGGTCTCCATCCACATATATGGAGTTGTGCCTTGAGCTAAATAACTATGGTAGCTAGTTGGTTGAAGATGTTTTATAGTACATGAGAGGTTGATTCCACATCTTGAAGAGCTCCAACTTTGCTCTACATCTAACTGTCTTGTAATGGAACATTTGGAGAAAATCTCAATCCTTCAAGAAATAGAAATAAGTCAAAAACAAAATAAAATGAACCAACATCAGGTATACTACAGGCTAGCTATTATATAGCGGAAACATGGCCAAAGCCTAGTTGAATTGGCTAGGAATGCTTCAAGAAGCAATTTAGGCCAAAACCTAGTTGAATTGGTTAGTTATTATAAATGGTAGTTAATTGAATGTTATTGAGTGCATTTTTTTCCTGTTTGCATGCTCTAATAGAATTTAGATTGTGAGACTTACTCATATATGCCCTTGCAGTTGTTGGGTAATCAACCACAGCCCCACATTACAAGAAATTGAGGTTTGGATGACAAAATTTTTTAAATTTGTTGTTAGATGTAGCAATATTGTCCCGATAGTTTATACTTATTTGTCAGTATGTCTATTCATGAGCCGAGCTCGAGCTTGGTTTTTTCCAAAATTTGAATGGGGCCCAACCCAAAGCCTGAGTTCGACACAATATAAGCCAGGCCCAAAGCTTGGATTGTGAATAGGTGTAGTTGTCAATAATTTGATAGATTTTTGTTTTACGGCAACCAATTTTATCTATCTAAGAGGTTTAAATGAACCATCTTTATATTATGCATTTAAGGTGATGAAATTAAAGACTGAGTTGATGGTTCATAGAACCATCATTATAATTAAATATTAGACCGACGGATTTTTCACTTTAAGCCAGTGGCTCAATGAACCACCGATTATAACCTATTCGCATTTTTTTATCAAGAATCAAAAAGGGGGAGGGAAAAAATGTGTGACCATGCGAGGGAGGAAATTTGAGTGGAAATCTCTGATCTTGGTTTTGGTATTTAAAGAATCCAAATACGAGGGAAAGAGGGAAAATGCGAGAGAAATGCTATAGGGTATGATCTCAAGTAGAAATCTCTGAGTTTCCCCACCCATTCGTGATTTTTGATAAAAGAAAAGAGGGGAAATACGAGAGGGACGCAGATGGAGTCTCGAGCAGAAATCTCTAAGCTTCCACGTTCCAACAAGTTCAATCCGTTTTGTATTTATCAACAAGAAAATAATCTTCTTTTTCTCGTTTCTCCAAAGAAGGGTTTAAAAGAAATCATCGGGAAAGAAGAACAAAGCTCTTTATTCTAGTAATATTCTTCTTATTTTAGTCATTCTTTTCTTTTCTTAATCTTTATTGTTAATTTTTTTTTTTATAGTAGAATATATAACATGAATGACAACACTCTGACACATTCTAACATATACATTGTAGATTTTCAACAATCTAGTGTGTTCTCTGATCAGTGATCAATTACAGAGCTTTCAGATAGAATCAAGGTCTATTAGGTTTTTTTTTTTCTAACAAAGGACATTTTTCCACTTGAATAGTGGTTGAAGAGGTTAGTTCAAGTAACGTATTTCTTCTCTGATGGTTACTTTTGAATGCTTGTTAATGGAATTTCTAGTAATAAATAGCCTTTCTTATTAATATTATTAATTATTTTAGTAGCAACCATAAAGAATTTAACAAATTACATACTTTACAATTAACTTTTTTTACCCTAGAAAACTAAGTTTTGCCAAGATTAGATATATTTGTGAAGTACATGGTTTGTTTCACTTATAAAATCAGTGATGAAACATCATTTAGTGGGTCTCAAAACCAAGACTGCCCTCAAATAGGGAATGGAAAACCAATTCCAAAGGTATTTTGTGAAATTAACAAGTAAAAAACATGGTGATTAACAAATTTATAACTTCCTATGCTAAGAAGATGCTTTGTATTCTAGTTAATAGAAGAATGAAATTTTAAAAGATGGAATCCACGTAAAAAAGCAAACTTGCAATGAATACAAACTTGGCATTTACTCAGCAATAAGAGCTGGCTACACCTACAACTTTTTTCTAAAACCAAACAAAATCCCTCTCCAAACACCCTGTACCTTGAAAATGCTAAACAACCAATTGGAATGGTTTAGATAGAAACAGGAATTGGAATTGGAAGCAATTGGAATAGGATTTATTCCAAGGGAGGAAGAGGGAATGGCCATTCCCTTAAATAGGGAAAGGCCATTCCAATCCCAATTCCAAACCCCTATTCCTGGAAAGAAAATGAGGCCTAAAGTCTTTGGTATGATTGTCTTTTCAGTCTTTTTCTCAGATTAATTTTATTCTTGTTTTTATTTAAGGGTCATTATCTAATGTTTGTCCTGGCTTTTCACTGTTTTGAGAGTAGTGGATTGGATATGATCCTAACCTATGTCGTTTGTTTGTAAAAAGTGGCCACTCTCAGATTTAAACCTTCATTCTTATTCTCATTAGACTAATATGTTACCATTGCCCCAAGCAATCACCCCTATTGTAGATAAAATGAAAGGTAATTACAAATGATGGTCCCAACTATCTACCATCTTAGGAGGGATAGATTGGATATGAACCTAAACTTTGGCATTTTTTTCATACAATGTGTTTGCTCATGTTGCTTTCATGTTATTGGCATTCTCCCTTCATTGCCATAAACGATATGATCTTGGTAAAAGTTTTTGTAGAGTTCTTATATTGGGTAGTGGCTCAAAATAACTTAACTATCAATTGGTTCATCTCATTTGGCTAGTTAAGGCTTAGCATTCTCTTTAGTTTCTGAACTTATTCATGTTCTTATATATCTTCACATCCAACTTTTAGTGCTTGCTAGTCATAATTTTACTTGATTTAGACATAAAATTTTGTAAAATACAATAAAAGAGATATATGAACATGAGCAAACTTTTGTTTTCTCCCACTCAAGGTGCAACCTCACTCTTAAGGCTGCGTTTGGAAGGAGTACGAATACAAATTTGTAGAGTGCAAAACAAAAATGTTTGGTTCATGTGAGTGCAAGGTGGTTCAAGATTTACACACCCACTTTGCATTCAGCTCATTTGTTTTCAAAGATGCAAATAAGAATAGGATTTTTGTGGATGTTTGGCATTTTCATCAATGCAAATACAACTGTCTTGCTACCCAATGGTGTTTCAACTACTCATGCCATTAAACAAATTTAAAAAATAACAGATTCATTAATAAATTATAAAAAATAAAAACTGGACAGAGATGAGCTGGCTGAACTGAACGACTTATTGAAGAAATCCTTGTTACATGTAGCTATTAGTTTTCTCCCAGCCACAAAACCAAAAACTGAACACCAATAGTTAACACATACATTAGAGGCCATGAAAATCACATATGCTCCAAGGAAATCACTTCCTAGTTCAGATACAACACGGCAATTCTCCTCTTGGCAGTTTTCCTCTTGGAAGTTGACCTCTCAAGAGCATTAATTTCCCATAGTTTCCTCTTGACCTCTTCTGTCAAATGTACTATCATATATGCTGCCAGGCGCCAGCCATAGAGTTGGGTATGAAAGAAAGTTGTTGAGGGGGTTTCTCACTTTCTTGTTACTCAGAGCTGAATCAGAGCTTGACCCCACAGATGCATGATGAATCAATGCCATTTGAAAGAACATCTTAGCATGAGAAATCTTGGTTTAATTAATAAAGATAAAGATAATTCATCAAACTGGATTTCTAAAAAGGGCTAAGCCAGTTGAAAGAACATCTAAGTTTCTACTAACATACACTTAACACTAAATTAAGCCCTATAAAGTCAAAGAAGCACAATTGATTACTCCAAATACAGAACATAAAATGTAAGAAAAAAATGAATAACCGTATCTGAAATTGCCTCTTTAAATGACTAAAATTCTTCAATAATAAGTGATCCTAGCTTTTGGCAAAAACATGCAGACCACAAGAAAACACGTCTAGAAAAAACCCAAAGAAATGCCAATGAACATGCTGATGACAAAACATTAATGATAATACAGATTGAATTATGGGAATACATTATAAAGACATTAAGAGGCAGAGGGTAATATCAATATTTAGATCAACATGTTTAACAATTGCATGTTTTTAAACTTTTGAAGTGTAAAAAAGGGGAAATTGCCCAAGTCTGCTTTTAAACTTTTGTTGCAAGAATAAATGGTCTGCATCCTCCTCTGATTCTTCACGTAACACACATTTGTTTGTCAATTTGATATTTCTCTCCATGAGCTAGTCTTGCATTAGGATCTTGACAAGGGCCACTACTAAGTGAATGCTTCCCTTGGAGGAAGTAGATTGCCTCCGATCTTTGTGAAGCCTGCAGTACATCTCACCAACCCTTTGCTACTATTTTGGAAAAAGGGGATAGCAGGTCCCCTTGTCTTAATCCGCTAAAGCTTGGAGAGTAGTCCTTTTGTGATTCATTTAATCAAAATGGAGAATGAAGTTATAGATAGCCTGTTGTGCGTAAGGTGAGATAGAATAAACAATAAAACTTACAAATTACGATACCACATGCCTCTACCTCTCTCTAAGAGAGTTTTTTTTTTTTGATAAATTTCTATCATTTATCAAAAAAAAGCCTCTCTCTAAGAGAGATGCTTTATATTAACACTAGATTGTCCAAATTGTAAGCTAGAGCACAATGGGTTGATATTACAGTTGAAGTCATTGAATATTATTTTCTTGTTAAGGTATCTCATTCCTCCTACTCATTATAGTCTAATTACTCCAATACTTCTCAAGCCAGCACTAGCTAGCTTTCCAGGAAAGAAATGATGTAATCTTGGTAGCAACATGAATAATTAATCTGTAGAGCTTCTCTCAAACAAGGTAACATGAATACGGTGGTATACTAGCACTCCTACACTAACAAGGATCCAATTTTCTTGGACTGTACACACAATGCTTTCAGCTATTACTTACGTCAACACAAATTTTCAACTGATTGGGTAGTACTCATGGAGACAAATGGATCTTAGCCAAGACAAAACCAACATGGTACTTATGGAGGGCAACAACTCTTACCCTAAGACAACCAATCATCAGGTCTACCTCTCTACACATTCCCCAATCACAATGGTATACTACCAACTCAACAAAAACAAAAATCACAAAAACTTATGTATGAGAAAAAGATATTACACCATTGAAGACTTTTAAAATATCAAATAACTGAATGAGGACACCAATAAAAAAATAAATGAATAACTGAATGATGAAACAAATACAACTAAAAACAAACTGCCTCTAGACAAGACAAAAGACTCCCCCTTACTAAAATATGTACTCCCTTAGGTATTTCATCAAACATGTACATGGCATAATGAATATTGCTGCTTACTGCAACATGCATTGCCAAGGATCCACCAATAAGGAAATGCTGCAATTGAGGGTTCCATAACCATACTAACATCAAACAGCCATTACGCATCTTACTTGCTGTAATCAACGATACATCTCAACAAACACTTGCTGCTTACCAGCCCAAGAAAATAACCCCTGTTCTTGTAGGTATAGATCTGAAGTTCCACCAACTTGGTCTATCCAGAATCTGCTAGAAAGCTGAATATGAATTCTAGCAAGAAGAACTATAACCCATTCTTTCCTCTTGGAGGCAACAGAAACAGCAAACTACAACTCGCTTAACGAACACAGTCTATCTGATTACAAAAAAAAAAAAAAAGGCTGAGCAGAACTGCATGAGAAAAAATATGGCTAGAATGAAATAACTAATAGCACATAGAAGATTTGTTCACCGGAGCAAACAAGAGGATAAACTAAGATTTAGAGTAGTGATATTGGACCAACAGGACTTTTCTAACACAAACCAATGAGAGAACATAGGGGAAAGAAGACATACCATAAGTTAAGACAAAAACCCAAAACACCAAACAAGGCAATATTAAAGTCTTCAAATATAAAATTTTCTTCCTCAAATACCACGTTTAGACCCTGAATGCCATACCTTGCTGAAGGCGATTCATGAGAGAATCGTGCACAGTCCCGTTTGACCGAGATGTGAATGCCCGTGATCTGCTCGGTATAGTGATAGATTTCATGGCCGACGTCTAACCGGCATGAATACGCCGACATGAAACGAGTTCCCCGCGGAGCAATACTCCTAACAATTTGAATATTCCAACAAGGTACAGGATTTTATCCATCTTTTTTTTTTTTGGCTCAAAAACCTCTGTGGTATCAATAATAAGAATTCTCGTTCCACAATTCAATCCTCCACTCTTCCAAGAATTCTCGACGAGGGAAGTGACCTAAAATCGAAAAGAAAATCAAAATGAGAGTTCAGATCTCTCATATGGCAGATGGATGGATTTGGAGTTCAGAGCTCTCTTACCTTTATCGCAGAACCTTTCTCTTCTCTATCGAACTCTCGAAGAGAAAACAGTCGAAACCCATCTTATTTACTTTGAACAAAACCGTGGCAAAATTTTCTTCATTTTTTATAAAGCAATATTTTCACCTATTTTTTATGCAAATCTTGGTCTATACGCATTTTGCATCGAAAACAGGTGAATTTTTGAACTTTCAAACGAATGCAAATTTGCAACGGTTCAGATTTGCACTCCAACCAAACGCAGCCTAAGGAAAAATAGAATTACATGAAAATACATATAACTCACTAGAAGAGAGATTAAACAATTACAAAAGAGAATATACTGTAGAAAGGTTGGTTGATCTAGCTCTTTGGTTTGTTTATTACTATTTCATTCAATATTGGTTGGTTTTGTGTCTTTCTCTCTGTGAGCATTATTTGAGTTAATTTATGAGTTATTTGTGAGTGATGATTAAGTGGGATCCATTTAATGGTGGGTCTGGAAATATTAATCTGTTGTGTCTATGAGGTAGTTGGTGTTTAGCCAAAAAATTGCACTTAAAACCATTTGCCATATGGTTATACCAGAAAATTGCACTTGGAACCACTTGTTAGGCCAGCAATAAAACTGTTCAAGTAGTTGATCTTGTCAGACAAACATTGGCTAATGACTGGAAATTAGGCCTTTTAGGTATAACCAACTATTATTGTGTCAAACATAATAAGCCCAATAAATAATAGAGTTGTCTCTAAGCATGTTACTTGTGTTTTTTCTTTTGAAGAAAAGAGATTTTTAATTATACAACCTATAAGATATGGGTTGGGACAATGTCTATCTGCTTCCTTATAGGCGGGGTGGGTGTACCACATATCAGGCCACCCAACCAAGTGACAAGTTGAGCATTAGTGGCACCCTTCCATAGTAGTATGCGATTATGACATGCTAAATCACCATTGAAATTAAAGAATAAATTATAAAAAAAAAAATGTGCTTTTGAAGTAGGATAGTGAATAGTCAGGGGACAAGATGTCCATAGAATGAGAATCTCTGAAATAATTATACTAAGATGGATAAGTGGTGAGAGTCAAAAGGTAAGTGAACTTAAAGCAAATCCCAGATTTTTTTATAAAGTAAGGGGATTACTAAGCTTTTTAATCATGACACCATTTAGTGATGAAGAATGTATGGCTGAATTTAGTGAAGGGGCCATTGCTTGGTGCAATTGTAAAATCTAACGCTGATAAGTGTGTGAGGGTTCAAGTCTGAGGGCATCTACTTTGTGTAAAAAAAAAAAAAGGTCCATATAGAGACCACCCTTCCCAATATTTTGGATAGTTAGAGCCACTTTGGGTAATGGTCCTTCAATGGAAGATTTGATGAAGGACAACTTAGAAATAGTTGAAGTTTTTTACAAGATGTGAAAAAGTCCAGTAACATGGTTAAAAGTAGTGGGAAATTTTTGAAGACTTGTACTTTGAGAAAAGATATGATGCATGGAACAAAATGGAAGGAAAATATATTCTTTGTTGAGTCCAAATGATTTGGATGGAGTGCAATGAATATAAAAGGGGATATGGTCCTGATGTTGTTACCATTGTTACTCCTACTGATGGTACTAATATGCAAATTGATATTTTTTGTGTCAATATGAAAGAGTATAATGCTTCTTGGTTCTTGTGAAACTTTAAGGAATCTGTGAAGATTAGCAATTGAAGGTGTAGTCATGTCATGAACTTTGTTACACACAAGTTAATGGACTGTGGTCCATCTAAACTTATGCAAGTTAATTCTGTTGCTAATAGCATGGTTAGATCGGACGTAGAAAGACCTTTTTGAACACTAAGAACTATATACTTTATGAGATACACGTAGCCATACCAAGAATAATCAACAGTAAAAGATGTAAAATAAGAATATTGGTTGTGTCCTAACATTTAGGGGACCACATACATTTATATGTTTAAGGTTCAATGTGCCTCTACTTCTTTTAGGCTTACTTGTAAATGGCCATTTTGTCATTTTTCCTTGAAGGCAAGGTTTACAAGTTGGTAGATGTTCTACTATAAGAGAATCTAGAGTACCATTCTTCACCAACTTTGTAATTTGTTCTATGTTTATATGGCCAAGTCAGTAATGCCACAGGCATGTGGAATTAATAGTTTCTCGTGTTCTTTTCATGGGAATGTATTCCAAGCTTGTTTCAGTCACACTTGTTTTTAGAGAATGATAGAGTACATAAAAACCATTCTTAAGTTCTCTATAAGTAAAGAAATTGTTATTCAATATAACTATAATCTTATTACTAAATAAAATAGAATAATCATCCTTACGTAACTTAGAAATTGAAATCAAATTTCTCCTAAGTTATAAAACATAAAGACAATCTTTTAGGGTAATTATCTCTTCTGTAAAAACTAAATCTACTGATCCTATAGTAATAGTTTCAATGGTTGCAAATGTACCCATGTAGAGCATGCTCTCATTATCACTCAGTCTTCTGCTTTCCTTGAACCCCTGCAAAGTGTTACATGCATAAGTAAAAGCCTCATAGTCAATACACCAAGAGGCAAAAATGACCAACATGTTAGTCTTTATGACTTGAGTTTCGAAAAAACCTTTTTTTTCTTCTTGAGGAATTCTAAATATTAAGGACAATTCCTCTTCCAATGCCCAGTCTTCTTGCAAAACTGACACATGATCTGTCTCTCTTCTACTTCTTTGAATTACCACCCTTATTTTGAAGCCTCTTCCTGTCCTTATGTTTTTTCTTGCTAGATTTATCTTCTTCAATAAGCATGGCTATTGATTTGTCCTTTTTAATCAATTCATTGACCCTTTGTAACATATTGCTAAACTTTCACAATTTAGCTTTTAGTTTGTTCATGTTATAGTTGAGAACAAGCTGATTAAAGGATGTGAGTAGAGAGTTCAATATGGCATAAGCTTTTTGTATCATCATCTAATTTAGAGCCAAGAGCCTCTAGTTCATTTACGAACCCTATCATCTTCATGGCATGGTCATGAACCGACTGATTCTCAAACATCTTAGTTGATCATCAACAACTTGAAGACCTTTTGTCATGCAAAATGATACTACTCATACATGGCCTTCAAGTTACCCATGATTTCTTTATAAAATATTATTTTATCAAATTATCTCTAAATAGAGTTGTTTAGTGAGGTGATGATATAACAATGGGTAGGAGAGTTATTTTCTTCCCATTCCTGATATTTTTCTTTCTTGCCTTAGAAGCTTTTTCACTAGGACATTCCAATGCCTTGTCGTTGGCAATTATGTGTAATTTTTTAGACGTAAGAACTAGGTTAAGGCTATGGATTCAGTCCACGTAATTGGGTCATCCCTTGAATTTGTTATCATCTAGCAGTTTAGTGAATGGTTTGTGTGTCATTTCTAACAAACGGAATGAATAATTAGTCCATGACTCGATTATTGTTTCATGTTATGTATCATAAAATGAACTTTTATCTATATTCCATTTCTATTTGTTTAATTCTAAGATTTCCCTCTATCTCAAGGATGTAGACATTATTGATGCCTCTAGAAATGTGGGAAATCAATAGCGGCATGAGGCCAACTGTTTTAATTGTATAATCCCATCACTTTCTATGGAGGATCATAAATCCACTCATGTCTCATGAGTTTCCCCTTTGGCCTCCACTAGAAAAGGTTCATAGTCATTTTATGTTAAATCTTTCTAACCCATAAGTGTTGGCCCGTCATATCAGAAACCCCAAGGTATCGTGAAAGAGTCTTCCATTTTAGGATAGGCCCCTACCATTAGTCTATGACGCTTCTATCATCCAATGAAGCAATTCAACTGACCGCCTTAGTGATACAGATGGCCCAATTTTATGGTATATCTCTACCCACCAATTCAGTCCACTTTCATGCTAATGGTTGGAGGCCTTTAAAGATGTCATCTTATGATATTCCCTATCTTCGACCACTTATATTATTGATGAGGGAACAACTATATCGGTTACTATGTTGATTTTAGGTCTTACCACAATGGCTCCCATTGACTTTCACAAAGTCATATTTAAGTGGGCCCTAAATGGGCTAAGGTTTCCACATGTTCCCTCTTTAGAGAGGAAATAAGAGAAGGGCTCATTATGAGGGAGATCATTCAATGATCCATGAACATCATGGCAATGATGTGCATTCAGCCACGAAGGGCGTAGAGAGCCACATAAAGTCTTTGCATGGGTCAATCACTTATAACCCATGTACAAATCACATTCATATAACACATCACACATAATTGATCAAGAATCAACTTAAATCTTATAAAACTTAAATCCATTTAAATTAAAACATTATCATCACATTATTGGACCCAATTATCTAATAAAACTTATCTTGGTATATGAGCCCAACCGTAAAAAGCAGTTCGGTCTATGCTAAAATGGGCTTATCTTGCTTTAATCTAAACCCATGTAAGGTGGACCAAAACTAGATCAAATCGGCCTAGGGTTCGGTGCCCAAAACATGCATCAATTCATAAATACTATGATTTAAAAAATCTCATGTATGATTAACAATCAAATCAGAAAATAATCAGCAATATAATAGAATTAAACAACTAGGGTTGATAGCATGATGGTCCGAATTTAATCCTGACAAATTGCAAGAAACCATCGATCTACTACTTCCACATCAATCTCTTTCTCCATCGTTCTACACGATCTCTGACCTGTTCTCCAATATAAACAAATTTAAAAAAGCCTAATTTATAATTCTTACATTAGGAAGAACCCTAATACTCCAATGTTGCCACACAACATTGGGATGGGTGATGTGTTGGATGATATGACTCCTAATTCCTAGATAAATTTTTTCATCAAAATTGCTTCTTTGGCAGTCTCACTTGTAGCAATGTGCTCAGCCTTAGTCGTGGATTCTATTGTGGACCTTTGTTTAATAGTTTTCTGACTCACTACACAGGATGTCAATATAAAAATGTATCTAAATGTAGACTTTCTATCATCTAGGTCAAATTGAAAGTCGACATCTATATATATAATCGATCATCCGTAGTGAACTACCAATGAAGATAAGGAAATAATCTTTAATTTTTCATAGGTATTTTAGTATGTTCTTCATAGTTGTCCGGTGCTCTTGTCCTAACTTAGATTGATATCTATTCACAACACTAATAACATGAACAACGTCATGTTGAGTGCACAGCATAGCATATATGATGCTTCATATGGCAGAGGCATAGAGAACCATTCTCATGTCCTCTATCTCCTCAGGGATTTAGGTGACATTCCTTTGGAGAGAGTGATTTCATATTTGAAAGGAACGAATCCTTTCTTAGAATCTTGCATGTTTCTTTCGACAATCTTGTCAATGTAAGCAGATTGAAACAATCTAGGTAACCTCTTCGATCTATCTCTATAGAGTCAAAGTCACAAGATATAAGAAGCTTCTCCAAGATCATTATGGAGAATTGTTGTGAAAGCTATACTTTCACCATTGCTTACATTTCTACTTCATTGCCAATGAGCAGAATGTCATATACATATAAAATTAAGAGTGCAACCTTGTCTCCCACTATCTTTTTATAAACAAAAGGTTCATTCGGATTTTGCTTAAAATTAAACTACTTGACTGTTAAGTCAAAATGGATGTTCCAACATCTAGAAACTTGTTTTTAGGTCTCAACTTTTCCATCAAGGCTCTTCTTTCTCATAAAAATCTATTTGAAACCAACTACTTTAACCCCAGGGGATAAGTTCATAAGAGTTCAAACTCTCTTGATATTCATTGAGTCCATCTCGACTTTCATGGCATCTACCAACTTCAGGGAATCTATGTCTAACATAGCTTTCTTATTAAGTTAAGAGATCTTCTTTACTATTCATGGCTTCCATTAAGTAACTTTCTTGATCATATCCAAAATGTATAAGAGGTTTAAACGCCTAAGTAGATCTTCTAGGTTACGTATCGACATCTAGAACTTATGAGTTATCTCCCACAACTCTTGAGCTCTCCTCATCAAGAATAACTTCTTGATGATTATTGCTTAGGTGTATTCATCTTCTAAGAAGTGGGCATTTCGACTAACAATGACATTTTATTCTCTTGGGTCATAGAAGAGATACCGAATGGAGCCCTTAGGGTAGCTTATAAATAAGCAACGGTTGGTCTTGGATTCTAAATTGTTTGCACTTGTCTTTTTGATGTGTTTTAGATAATCCCATACTTTAAAGCGTCTGACACTTGGTTTCAATTAGAGAGAGTGCAAAGCCTAATATTCACTTTGTCTAACGAATGGGTTGATCCTATCACTATGATGACCCACTTAAGTAATTTTCCAAACTGTCCCAATATGCCTAGGTATTTGATCCTTAATGAATCTCACTAGTTGTCACATTAAAGACAATCTAGTCCAATACCTAGTGCAATATCATAATTAAGTCTAGGGTTAAGTGCAACTTTCTAGTTTTGCCCATCTATCTCCAAGGTATAGAGCATAATTGGAAATTGATATGGGTTTAGTGTTTCTTTTAAACACCCATTAGCTGTGCTTGGAGTCTAATCGTAGCAACTAAGACAACCTACTTCACCAATTTGACATCACACTAGTGTCAGCTTTGTTAGGATAAACTCCTCAAGTTTATCCAATGACTAAGAACATTCTAAACTAACATGAATTTCATAAGTGTCCAATTTAAGGAGTAATTCACAAAAAAAAACCAAATTAACATAAAACAATAATATACTTTATTCATTTACTGGTAAATATTTGTGAATCTGATTGGAGCTAAGGATATACATTGTCTAACAAGAGATAGAGAGAGAGAGAGAGTTTTCCATAATCTTGTAAGGATGGTCATTTTCACCTTGGAAGACCAACTTATTTCTGGATTTCCATATCAATCAATATAATTTTGCTACTATATTCTTCCTTTATTGAGAACAATCTTCTTCATTATCATTCAACCACATGGCAAACTAGGATTGAAAGTCCTATTGCATTGGGGGGCTTGAGTTGAGATATGCAAGCCAAACCATATAGCTCTAGCTAGTGGGCAATGTTGCAACATATACCTTTGCAATTCTAATTGTTCACCACATCTTGGGTAGGAATCATTAGTAACATGTCTTTCCTTTAGCTTCATCAACAAGGAGATTGATCCTTTCACACATTTCTAGATAAAAAAAATTTGACTTTTTGGGGCAGTCTTGAGTTTCCAAATATTTTCAAAGTATTTTCTAGTGGAGAAGAGAGGAAATTTAAATTTACCACTTTTGAGCCTTCCTATAGAGCCAGGGGGTAAGTTGATTTAACAATAAATTGCCATCTTTTGATAGCCCCCAAGCAATAATGTCTTGTACCATTAACCAACTTAGAGGTATCTACAAGATACCTTTCACCTCCTCTTCTACGAATATACTTCTAAGGATATCTACCTTCTAGGTTCGAGCTTGCTAGTTTATGAGCTAAGATGCCTTTAAAGTTTAAGAATTTGGAGTTTCTTGATTGAATGTTGAAATGAGGCAAAGTTGGGACCTACGAGTCCTCTCAGACATCAATATCTGCTCTGAACCAACTCTCTAGATAACACCCTTCTTCAAGAGGTCCCTACCATGGAGAATACTTCTCTAAGCCAAGATAGATGAGATCCCAAAAAGGTTTCCTAGAAATGAAAATATATTTAGAATCTTTGCCCACATTGCATCCTAATTTTTCAGTAAGCTCTAAGCAACCTTTACTATGGGTGATAAGTTAAAGAAATGGAAATTTCTAAAGCCTAAACCTCCTTTAGATTTAGGGAGAGAGAGGTCCTTCCAAGCTACTCAATGGGTTATCCTTTCATTTTTTTGGTCCCACAAAAAGCTAGCCATTGCCTTGTTCATCTTTTTACATACATCACTAGTGAATGACCCCGTACTAAGTACGGGGAATCAATAATGTTAAATTTACATTATGGAATCAATATTGTTAAATTTATTTTTATTAATATTTTAGATAATTTTTAAAATTTCAGGAAATATTTATTTCAAAAAATAGCTTTTCAATAATTATTAGAATATTGATAGTTTTCTTTTGTTATGATATTTAGAGGGTTAATGATTAACTGAGATTGATAGAATCTAGGCAAAAGTAGTTGTGGATAACCACTTTTGCATTTTCTACATTTTTTTTAGGAATGAATTGAAAATAGTGGTAGTGGGTTGTGGGCTTTAGCAACAACTTCTCAAAAAAATGCCATGTGTCTAGATTTCCAGAAAAAATGAGAAGGCCATGTGTCCGAATGGTGGGGAGCTATAGCTTAATAGTGGGTTATTGGATTTAGTAAGAATTTCTTAGAAATTGCCATGTATCTAACTTTCTAGAAAATGAGAAAGCCACTTGTTTGAATGGTGGTAATGGGTTGTGGGGTTTAACAACAACTTCTCAAAAAATGCCATGTGTCTGAATTTAAAAGAGCCACGTGTCTGAATGGTGGGGGGTTGTTGCTTGAAAGGCTTCCTTTAATATATATATGTATTTATTTTAACTATTTATAATCTAGTTATGTTAAATATTTTTTTATTAAAAATATTTAAATACTTAAATAATATGTATAATATGTAAAATTTAAAATATTAATTATTTATTGAATTTAATTTTCCATAAAATCACAATTTATACTATGATTACATAATTTCATTATTAAATTTGTAATATATTAAATTATTATTAATTTAAATATTATGTTATAATTATTTTTATACTTTGAAGAAGTTTTTTTTAAATATATTACATAATTTTGTTATTTTAGCTTTTTAAAATCTAGTTATGATAAATATTTAATTATTTAAATATTTAACTAATCTATAAAATAAATACAATAAGTTCAATAAATTAAACTTAAAAATTTCAATAATAATAATTTAATCTTTAATAATCATCGAAAGTTTTCTATTAAATAACTTAACAAAATAAATGTATACATACTTATTGAATAACTATAGAAAAGACAATAAATATTAATTTTAGTATATATAATTATATAACAACTATAGATGAAGAGTATAAAATTATTATTAATAAATATGATTTTTTAATCTTATTTTCTCAAATTATTACTTGATATAAGTGAAATTAATTATTTACAATATTATATAAAAATATCAAATTATTATTAATTTCAATATTATGTTTTAATTAATTTTCAACTTTTTACAATTTTTTTTAAATTTATTACATAATGTACTTATTTTAAATATTTAAAATCTTATTATTAATTTAAATATTAAGTTATAATTATTTTTATACTTTGAAGAAGTTTTTTAGATATTTAAAATCTAGTTATGATAAATATTTATTTATTAAATATTTAAATAATCTGTAAAATATTTAAAATGTTTTGTTATTTGAGTTTTATTTGTTTAAAGCTATTACATATTTTTAAATATTTAAAAAATATTTAAATTTGTAATCTAGCAAAACATAATTTAAATTGTTAGTACATAATTTCATGATATATTTGTAAAAATATAAAATTATTTTTTTTGTGTTTTTAATAAATATTTAAATAATTCTTAAATTTTTTAATCCAAACTTTCTTTAGATAGATATAGGTAAAAAGTATGGAAGAGGATAAATAGGAATTAGAGATACTTTAGGAGAGAAACTCTTTACTGAATTAGAGATAATTTTGGAGATAAATAGGAATTAGAGATAATTTAGGAGAGAAACTCTTTTCTAAATTAGAGATAATTTTGGAGATAAATAGGAAATAGAGATAATTTAGAAGATAAATAGGAATTAGAGATAATTTTGGAGAAAGTGGGGCATAGTGGGGGATGTAGTTTAGGAATAATTTTTAGGAGAATAGATTATTTATATTATTAGGAAAGTGCATCTCATTTGTTGTTTAAAAAATGATATGGAATTAAAAATATAAAAAATTCAAAAAAAGAAGAAAATAGGAGAGATATGCTAACATGGTAGGACCAGTTTTAATATATATATATATATATATATATATATATATATATATATATATATATATATAATGTAAAATTAAAAAAAAACAAAAAATTAGGAAGACATGGATAGACTATATATATATATATATATATATATATATATATATAATCCTAACCTAGAGAGAGAGAGGCTTTGGTTCAACCAGTTTTTTTGGTGTTCAACCGGTTGAAACTTGCCTCCTATAGGCTATATATATATATATATATATAATCCTAACCTAGAGAGAGAGAGGCTTTGGTTCAACCAGTTTTTTTGGTGTTCAACCGGTTGAAACTTGCCTCCTATAGGCTATAGTTCTTAGATGGTATCACATGTCTAACCAGAGCAAATTGACAATTTGACATCAGACAATAGAATTCAGACTAATCGATTGTGTGTATGCGAACAAAATAATACCGTTGGACGAACAGCAATAAAGCAGATTTAGGCTAAGGAGTAAGCGACACATGGGAGACGATACACAGAAACATTGACTGACCGAGAGAGCGAGAGCAGTGTATGGCTCGGTCCGCTTTCGACGTCTCAATCCTCGATTCTACTTCAAGACTTCTCACATTGTTGGATCTCAACGAAGAAGATCACAGAAAGGTTATATTCATTATTTTTTTTTTCTTTTATTTCATTGTCTATTCCGATTTACGTGACATTATTTTATTTTATTTTATTTATTTATATGAATTATCTATTATTAGTTTGATTTAAATTTCAAAATGTCTATCAATTATGAATTATCTTTTAAAAATTTTACTTCTGTGATGAAAATTCTCTTTCATTTATTTTAATTTATTTTTGTGGATAACGGGTGTTAATTTTGGGCATTATTTGCATATTTTCCCATTACAGTTTTAGTGTAATATCATTCACTTCTTCTTCTTCTTCCTCCTTTTTTTCTTATTTGACCTGGGTTCTGTTTATTTAATATCATAGTTGGGTATATTTTAGATCTAGTCTTGCTTGTTTTGCCAATGTCGATTGATAGTTGGTGCTCATTTTTTTTTGAGGTTTTTAATTTACAGAAGCAAAATATGGAGGATTTGGACGTTGATCAGATAATTGATGTTCCTGACAATCCTGACAGAATGACAACGCGGAAGAATGGTGAAAAGAATATCGGCTCTTCAGTAGCTGGTAATTCTGTTAATGCTGATTCATTGCGTAAATACGTTCCCAATTTGCTCAGAGGCAGGGGCAAATTGATTACTGAAAATGGGAACAGCAGCAGATCTTATCCACGTTCCCAAAAAGAACTCACAGTTACTGATAAAACAGAGCATGGCATTTCCTCCATTTTCCCCTTTTCAGACAATGCATCTGTTTCTAAAAAATCTCATTTTAGGACTATGATGCCACGACAGACAACTAAGCTTGAGATTAAATCTTCTGCCCAACCTCAACATTCGGTACATGTGCCTTGTAGTTCTCATGGTCGTGGTGACAGTGATTGTCTAGCCGATAGAACTAAGCTTGGTGGTAGGTCTGGTATTCCTGAAGTATTTGTCTCTGATGTCAGAATTCAAGATGGAAGCAGAGGAAAATTAATTGACTTGATTTCAAATGACAAAAGCCCATCATATTCTACCAATCCTAGGAATACAAGAAGGAAGATGCTCTCAGGTGACATGAACTTTGATAATGGGAAGGTTGTCTCCACTGGGACTCCTAGACTTTTTAGTTGCATACCAGAGAACCATGTCCTAGATTTGACCGTCCAGAACGAATTTAGTGCAATACCTGAAAGGGAAGGTAATGAATCAAAATATCTGGCTGAAAAGGTTAGAAAAGGATCAATAGCAGCCAATGGATGCCCTTCAACTCATGTTGTACGAACCTCTTCAAGAGCATCCAGCAGTGCCTACAAAGGGAAAACCAAATTAGATGATAATACATGTGATGATGATGGGGCAGGTCTGGATTTCATCGAAGCTATTGATTTGTCCAATGATTCTGAATCAAAAACCAAACAAAAGATGCATATATCTCCACATTCTACTTCCTCACCTAGGAAAATTGGGCAAAAGAGGCTTGTACGCAATGGATGCATCTCTCCATATAATATAGCAAAGGCTAAACATACAGCTGAAAGCCTTGGTAAGAGTTCCAGAGGTGCTAAACAGAATGACTTCACTGAAACAGTCTCAAGCAGTGGGACTTCATCTTCTGAAATTCACATCATTAGCCCCAATTCTGAAGGCAACCATACTGCTAGGATGAAAGGAAAAGGAGTACTTAATGACCAAATTCCAGCAAAGGAGAATGATGGCAAAGCTATACATTTTCAGAGAAGGTAGCTTCAAACACCAGCATGTCTGACTGTCTTTTGGCCGTTTAATATTTTCTTACATGTATATCAACCAATGCATAACTATTTTTCAGTTAGCAAGCATTCTGTTGAAATTGTATCTGATTCTCTTAGTACTTCTATATTATTTAGTTTTTATCTTTTTTTTTTGCTGTCTTTATGAATGGATAGAGTTGTTTTTGTTAATTGAGGGAAGTGGCACTCATTCCAAGACACATTTATCTACTTCACTTCAAAAACTCCAGAAGCATCTTTTGATGTGCCTAACATACATGGGACATCTAGTTTACCCCACCTCTAACTAATGGTTTTGGTTATTTATGTACATCTGTTTATGTTTAGACATAAATACTCTTCAGCCAACATTTATTTATGTTTACAGCACATTGTTTTTAATTATTTTGATCAATAGCTCACAATTTTCATTATATAAAGGATAAAAAGATACATAGATACAGATTTAGGGGAGATAAGCTTTCTTAATTCTTCCACCCAAAGACAAAAAACAAAGAGAATTAAATTACAAGATAGCCCAGAACAAGGAGTCCCTAGTTACCCCTTGTTTGGCTAACTCATCAGCAAAGGAGTTAGCACATTGTTCAACCAATTGGGTGAGAATTGTGGATGGTTCTGTAGAGTGATAATTGACATTCCTACAGAAAGAAGACAATATGAGCTATGTTGTACTCTATACAAAAACAACATTTAACAGGGAAAACAAACTGGAGCCAGTTTTTATGGAACATCACACACCATTTACATTTCTATGGGACATATGGAAGAAATGGAATAAAATGATTTTTGAAGGACATTCAAGATCACTCCTGCAGGTGTACAGAGGCATTTTCTCATACACTGGGACATGGAGGAGGGGGCTTTTCCGGTGTAAAAAGAATCCAAGACAGAGCAGTTTGATGAAACAGAGACTGGGATAAGATTGTTGGATATTATTCTTGTAGTCCATTGTATACTTTTGTTTACTTTTTATTTGGGGAATTACATTCTTTCTTTTCTGTTTGATACTTAGTGAGATATATTAGCTATACATTAGCTATCAAATGAGGAAAAGATACAAAATGATAGAAGAGAAGATGCAAGAAACCAGAATAAAATGGGGGCTAACTCTCAACATGAACCATGGACCACCTGCTCCTTTACAAGGATATATAATGCTGCACCCTAAAACACAAAAGACCCCAGAAATCCTCCCATAAAACCTCCCAAATCACCTGACACAAGGCACTGATAAAAAATGCACTTCTAGTTCCAATAGAAAATGCACTACAAGTAGTCTTGAGTAGGCCTCTATCTTGTTTTCTTTGTGGTACATATAATTTAAAAGCATGAATTTGATCTGCATTCTTATATAAGTCTCTCCTTTTGTGCTGTTACAACCTGCATATACCAATAGGACTTCTGTGTTTTGATCCATTTGTCCCATGTTGGTAGTATGGGATGCTAATGTGAGGTATCCCACATCGGTAGTATGGGATGCTGTTGTGGGGTATATATGTGTTTGGGTTCCCTCCCTCTAGCAGCTAGCTTTTAGGGGTGAATTCTCCTAAGGCACATAACAAATGGTATCAGAGACTACTATGCCTCCCAGTTGCATTCGAGCGGTGCAAGCGGAGGTGCCAGTATTGCAGCGTTAGGCCGGGACTAGTTGGGCTAGTGCAAAGCCAGCCTGCATGGGTGCTGGGACTGTGGAGCGTGGTGGAATGTTATGATCCATTTGTCCCATGTTGGTAGTATGGGATGCTAATGTGAGGTATCCCACATTGGTAGTATGGGATGCTGTTCTGGGGTATATATGTGTTTGGGTTCTCTCCCTCTAATAGCTAGCTTTTAGGGGTGAGTTCTCTTAAGGCACATAACATTCTGATATTGCACTGACATGACTATTGTTGTAGTTACACAATTAAATATCACATGCAGTTGGTGGGACATTTGAATTCTTTCAGGTTCCCCAGGCAACCCTTGTCTGCCTCTAAAGAACATGTATAATACAGAATTGAATTGTGTTACTTCTCTGATTCAGAATAACATATTATTGCGAAACTGTAGGCTATTTTTAACTGCCTATTAAACAACTTTGAACATTGAATCTAACTGATAGATGAATTGTAGGTTAACTATGGTTTGCCACTTTTAGATAATTGTTGTTTTTAGTATCTTTTCTTTTTTTTTTTTTAATAAATGATAGAAATTTTATTAGAGCATAATTAAGTATTGCATGATTACAGAGTACATCCAGTGGAGGCGCGAGATGCAGCCCCAGCCATATAAACAGATTACATCTAAGCCCAGAATAATTCAGACTTATGCACCCCCTGTTTTGCAAAGAAATCAGCCATCCCGTTAGCTGACTGCCTTTCCCATTGGACTGAAATTGTCATATCTCTGACCAGCCACTAAAATCTTTTCATATATTCTTTGTATTTCTAAATTACAGTTTCATGTTCCTTCAACCACTCTATTTACTAGTTTAGAGTCACCCTCAATTAACGGTCTATCATAATTTTTAGTATCTTTTCTTGTTACTGCTGATACTCCTGATGGTTGAGATTTGAGATTCACATATGTTCTCATGCCCAACTTCTAGCATTCTGGGAACTACTATAGTTTTTCATTGGTAGCATGGTATGTTTCTGCAGAAGTTCAATAAATCTTGTGGAGGAGGCTAGTCGAGGGAGTGGTGGCACCAATGGAGATGTTTCTCAATCCTTTGAAGAGAGAAGTGTTTGGAGAAGTACACAAAATCCTTTAAGGAAATTATCTTCAGTCATGTTTGATGAGGTTGGACATCTTCCTGGGGACGATAAAAGACATGGAAACAGAATGGAAAATATAAATTATGTAAATGCAGTTAATAATAGTCCTCAGATTACTAATTCTGTTAAAGTCAGGAACCCGGCTACCATGCAGCATGGGGCCACTCAACATTTATCTCAAGCATCTTCAAGTATTATTTTCAAGTCAGATAAGGTAAACAGGAAACTTAATGGAGAAAATAAGCTAATGAAAAGACAAAAGAAACATGGTCCCCATGGCAATACTGGTGACTGCTCTACTTCGACTTTTGATGACTCAGAAGTTGCTTATCTCTGTTCCTCTGGTGAACCTCCTAATGCAAGAACAACCAGAACCCGGAATCCTTGTTGCCGTGGTGCTTCAGGCCCTATAATAGAAATTGATGATATATCTCCAGAAATTAGATGTAGTAATTCTCAAGATGCAAGTCGAACGGTCATTGATGACTCAGATTCTAGGGCAAGGCAGGTAGAAGCTGATGAGATATTGGCTCACCAACTCCAAGAACAATTTTATAATGAGTTACCAGGAGCTGCTTTTGGAGAGGTTGTTATTCTCTTTATCTGGTTCTAATTTTCTAAGATTCTTTTTCCTTGTATGCAGTGAAAAGTTATCCCTAACCAGTTCCTCTTGTATTTGTCTACCCACCAACAGATTGATGCAGGAATTGTGAGGACTTTGCAACAGGAAGAGGATACACACTTTTCCTCCTTTCGTGGGTCTCGACATTCTTCACATCATGTAAGTGAAAATTTTTACCAATATTTTAAAAAGGTGTTGGAAGAGTATGCCTCCATAGAAAGTGTTAACAAAACACCTGGAGGTATTGCCTCTCATATAGAGGCACATAGAAAAGCGTATTCCTTGTATAAGGTGCATGCTTCTATTGCACCTCCATATGAGAGGCACATGCCTCATGCATCTCACCCTTTTGACATATTTTATTAAAAGAAAAATAGTGTTATTTTCTCATTTTCCTGCTTTTCCTTTATTTTTGGGAAAACTTCCCTATTTTCTAGTTATTTTGTTTTATTTTATCTATTCTATAGTTAAAAAAATGCTTAGGAGTCTTACACATCTTGTGTTCTGGTTTATGCCTCATACGTCAAGATAGTGGAATGCTTTTCATCATGACTGTGCATTTTAAGACATTGGTTTTAGATGTAATTTCACAGATGAAATGGCCTCAACAACCAGGATCCAACTGAAAGCTACAAACAGCTTTATGTTTATTCATATAGAAAGTTCTTATTTCTTACACATCCTGGAATTTAATGTGCAATTGGAGATCCATGTTAAACATAGAGCTATTAATCATCTAATAAACTATGGCAGACAGTTTTCATAACCTGAAGAACACTTGCTTTGTGATTTTTGACCCAAAAAGGTCCCTAAACCTTTCAGAAGAAATTCAACATTTCCAAAGATAATTGTAATTTTATATGGAATAAGTATAATGTAAACACATGAAAGAAACAAGAGAGTCTTTTGCAACAAGACAAAGAGCACTGATGAGGTAGTGCAGCAGGTGGTCAGCAAGCTGATTTCTTGGGTGTCTGTAACTCCTGACTTTAAACACCTGAAATTACCTGATTTGTTTAGGTCCCAGTCCATTTGGAGTCTGTAACTTGGCTTTGTGCCCTGTCTAGTCCTTATGTAGGTAGTTTTTCTGTTGTAACTTGTACTCGTAATTACTAAAATCTTACCTTACCTTTCAAATATATATATATATATATATATAAACACATGAGTTAAATAAAGAGGGATGGTAAAGGATGAATAAGAATTAATGGAAGATAAAGAATATAAGATACAAAGTTCATTTTTTTTTCCAATTCAAGCCAAAGATGACTTAACATGTAGAGGAAAAGATATAAAGGGCCAAGGGTCACTGTCCAATGCTAAAAAGCATCTACTAGACATGGGTTTCATATAGAGTGGGGCTAAAGCAAGTGAACTAATTAGCAATACTTGACTTCTGTTGGTTGACCACTTAATTTTACTTGTAACAGTCTTTACCCATTGTTAATAAAATCTGTTAATTTATCAAAATAAAAAAGGAGAATTTATTCCTTGAGTAATTCTTTCCATTTCTTTTCTGTGGGTTCTCATTTTGATACCACTGGATGGAGAAATAGGTCTTCTGATTATGTTACATGGATACTAGTATGATTATAGGAATGCGACATGGGTATAGGGTGTTCTATTGGTGAGTTCAAAAAATTGGATATCAGGACTTACTGGACATGCTTTTTATTATGTAATGGTATATATATTACTAGATAAATGGTGAGATAGTTGTTGAACAAGAAAACGAATTTAGAATCATAAATCAAAGCAAACACTAAGCAAAGCAAGGGGTTAATAGGGAACTTTTATTTTGGGCTCAATCTTTTGATGCAAGCAAGATTTACTTGGTCCAATTATTAGGAGAATCCTTTCTGTCCAAAGTTGGATAGATTCCTCTTTAACCTAGCTTGGGAGAATCATTGTGGAGACTGGAGATCTGGGGGCTAGAGCTTTACTGAGAGTAACTTCAGATCATTGCCCTATTAAATTGGGTTCCGAAACCTTTATATCAGGCCCCACTCTGTTTAGATTAGAAAACATGTGGCTGACTCATCAAGATTTTGTGAGGGAAATAGGGATGTGGTGGAATGAGGACTTAAGGGGAGTGGAGTGGAAGGGTTTTAAGTTCCATAGGAAATTGCAGAGATTGAAAGATAAGATAAAGGAGTGGAATAGAGAGTATTTTGGGAGTATTCACCCTAATTATTAGTCGTGGGATTAATGCTACTTTCTTAACACTTATCCCAAAGAAGTCAGATTCACCCTAAAGATTTTAGGCCTATTAGTTTGGTGACTAGTATCTATAAGGTTTTAGCCAAGGTCCTGTTGCTGAGAATCAAAGTGGTGCTCCCGTCCATAATTAGTTAGTTCCAAGGGGCTTTCCTCCAGGGTAGACAAATTATCGACCAAATTCTCAATGCAAATGAATGTGTAGAGGATGTGAGAAGATCAAATGGAAGGGGTTTTGTTTGTAAGTTGGACATAGAGAAAACCTATGATTTAGTGGTTTGGAATTTTTTAGTAGAGGTAATGAGGAAATGCGGCTTTGGCATTAGATGGTATAATTGGAACAAGGGTTGCTTGAAATCATGCCATTATTTTGTGTTGGTCAATGGTGGGGTGAAGGATTTTTTCTAGGCAAGAAGAGGCCTAAGACAAGAGGACCCCTTATCTCCTTTTCTTTTTTACTCTAGTGGCGGGTATTTTCAGTAGGATTATTTCTAAGGTGGAGAGGGAGGGTGAGATTAGGGGCTGGAGGATTGGTCGCAATAACATTGTAGTTTCACATCTCCAATTTGCAGATGACATTACAATATTTCGTGAAAGGGATGGTTTTAGATTGGTAAGGAATCTAAGGGGCTGGTAAAGAAGTTTGAAGGTGTGTCAAATCTGAAAATCAATTTTGGCAAGAGTTGCATCACAAGGGTTAATTTGGAGACAAGAGAACTAGAGGCTATAGTGCAGTGTCTTGAGTGTTCCATTTCTAGTTGGCCTATGACCTATTTGGGGCTTCCACTAGGTGCTAACTCTAAGAGAGTAGGTTTTGGAATCCAATTGTAGAAAGGTGTGCAAAGAGACTTGTGGTGTGGAAGAAGAACTACATCTCTTTGGGTGTTCCATTTCTAGTTGGCCTATGACCTATTTGGGGCTTCCACTAGGTGCTAACTCTAAGAGAGTAGGTTTTGGAATCCAATTGTAGAAAGGTGTGCAAAGAGACTTGTGGTGTGGAAGAAGAACTACATCTCTTTGGGTGGGAGAATCATACTGATCGGATCAACTTTGGCAAACTTGCCACTATATTATTTGTCTATGTTTAGGATCCTATAGAAGGGGGCAAAGAGGATTGAGAAAGTGATGAGGGACTTCTTATGGGAACCAGGGGAGGAGAAGAAAGATCATCTAGTAAGATGGGAGTTAGTGACTAAAGGCCTACAGGAGGGAGGTTTGAGTCTAGGTAATGTAATTGAGAAGAACTTGGAGCTTTTAGGAAAATGGGTCTGGAGGCGGCCTTTGGAGAGGGATAAATCGTGGCACGGTTTGATAGCTAACATTCATTTTTTTTGAGAAAAGTTTAACCAAGTTTCATTAAACTAGAAGGGAATAAGAGAGGATGTACAAAACAGGGGAGAACCCCAAAGAGATTACAAGGGAGGAATTCTGTCACTGTACAGATTTTCTAAGCGAGCACTTAGCTTGGCTAAGCCATCTGCAATAGAATTTAACTCCATCAGGATCCAAAACAGATTTGCATTTAGACAATTCAAGGAGTCCCTTGCTTCTTCCAGGTAATGGTTCAACCTCCAAGGACCCCCTTCCTTATCCTTTAGCCATTTGATGGTATTTGCTGAGTCCCCTACTATGGAGAGATTCTGAATACCCAAACTTTTTACTATTCTGATTCCAGTTAGAGCAGCCAGCACTTCAGGCTTGGTTGAACCTGTAAATCCAATTGGCCCACTGAAAACCCAGTGAATCTCATCTCTTTCATCTCTTAAGGTGCCCCCAATTCCAGCTAAACCTGGATTACCTGCAGCATTCCCGTTGAATGTAAGATCATCCCACCATCCTTAAATACTTCCAGTTGTCTTATGGGAGTCTGAGTGAAGTGTGGAAGGGAAAGAATGGTTTGAATATTTCTGCTATGATCATCATTTGAGAGATCTTGGAACAGCTCTGAATTAACCACCCAGAAGCCACAGAGATAGAAGATATCTGAAATTAACTCATCGGGAGATCTGAGTTTATTTTCAAATAATCGCTTGTTTCTTTCCTCCCAAAATCCCCACATTACTGCATGTAGCACCGTTTTCCAGTAGAGTTTGCCTCTTCTGCTTAGACCATAACCTTTCCACTGATGAGTGAGGTCTTGAATGTGTTCTGGGAAAACCCAATGACAGCCTATCAGGTTTAAGAAGTGTTGCCAGATCTTTTGAGTGAAATTACAGTGTATAAGAAGGTGATCGGCTGTTTCTCTATCTCGCAGACACAAGCAACAGGTGTGAGGAGAAATGTAACGTCTTCCCAAACTCTTCTTCTGAAGGAGATCACAGGTGTTCATTCTTTGAAGGCAGGCTTCCCATACAAAAAAGCAAACTCTAGAAGGGGTGTTGCTGCACCAGATTTTTTTGGAAGGGAATGTTGAGCTATCTTCCCCAGTGGCTAAAGCCAATAGTGATCTGGAAGGGAATTCACCATTTGGGTGAAGGGTCCACACTCAGGTATCAAGGGAGTGGGGGGAGATATAGACCTCTTTTATTGCTTGGAAGAGGGACACAAGATTAGAGAATTCTTGGTCCCTTAGGGGTCTCCTCAGCTGTAAACTTAGATTGTTGACAGCAGGAAGGTCAGGAATGCAAGAGGAAACACTTGAGTCTTTATCTAGGGAGAGGTTGAAAAGTCTAGGGAAGGAAGCTGCTAAGGTAGAATTCCCCCACCAAAGGTCGTTCCAGAATTTGATTTTTGAACCATTCACCACTCTATATCTAACAAAAGAAAAGAAGGAAGGGTGTGAGGAGACTATACCTTTCTGTTTGAAGATTTTACTCGGTTTGAGAGGAGATTGCTATCCCATCCGTTGTTGTTTAATCCATACTTGCTTGTGATGACAGCTGTCCAAAGAAGATTGGATTCAATGGGGAATCTCCATAGCCATTTACCCAGAAGAGAAGTGTTTTTTTCTTTTAGATGTCCAATTCCAAGACCCCCTTCCTCCCTTGGCTTACAAACCTGATCCCAACTTACCAAATGATTTCTTTTTTCCCCTCTCCCGTCCCACAGGAAGTTTCTTTGAATTTTCTCAATTAAATTTTTTACTTTCATTGGGATTTGGAACACCAAAAGGAAATAGATAGGAAAATTAGCTAGGGAGGCTTTTAGAAGAGTGAGTCTTCCCCCTTTAGATAGATAACATCTCTTCCAGGATGCTAGCTTCTTCTTGCACTTCTCCACCGCTGGCCCCCAAAAGCTAAGGGATCTTGGGTTACCTCCAAGGGGCATCCCTAAAAAGGAAATAGGGAGGTTTTCCACTTTGCGTTCCAGTTCTCAATTGAACAGTTCTAGGAGATCTCTTGTTACAGAATTTATGGCTACTATGCTGCTTTTGCTGAAATTGACCCTCAAACCGGTAATCAGTTCAAAACATTCAATTATCCTTTTTGCATTGGCGATATTCTCTATGGAGGTATCCAGAAACAAAATGATGTTATCAGCAAATTGTAAATGAGAAATAGGAACCGGGTTCCTCCCTATTTCGAACCCTGTCACTAAATTCAGATGATTGGATTTCTCAAAGAGGTAATTAAAAACATCTATCACCAGAGTGAAGAGGAAGGGATAAAGTGGGCAGCCCTGTCTGAGCCCTCTACCTGCTTTGAAGTAACCTTTAGGTTCCCCGTTAACTATCACTGAAAACCATGAGGAGCCAGTGCAACCTTTCATCCACTTGATCCATCTGCTACCGAAACCCCTCAGTTTTAGGTAGTCTAAGATGTAATCCCAATCTACTTTGTCATACTCTTTTTCAAGGTCTAATTTAACCAGAACCCCAAGCTTCCTAGAAGCTTTTCTATCTTCTACACATTCATTTGCAATTACGATGCTGTCTACAATCTGTCTTCCCTTGACGAAAGCGAATTGATTTGGGGATATCAACCCTTCTAATACTTCTTTGAGCCTCTTTGCTAACACCTTGGCTAAAATTTTGTAAATGCTTCCCACCAAAACTTATTGGTCTAAAATCCTTGACCTCTAAGATTCCCCCTTTCTTTGGGATAAGACAAAGGAAGATTGAATTTACTCCTTTGTTTACAATGGCAGAGGAGTGAAAATCCCTGAAGAATTCTATTAAATCTTCTTTAACAGTATCCCAACACTTTTGAAAGAAGAACAAGGGGAAGCCATCTGGCCCAGGAGCCCTGTCTCCATCCATGCTAAAAACAACCTCTTTAATTTCTGATACTTTGAAGCTTCTTTCCAGCCAAGACTTCTTTTCTAAAGGCAGGGTTGAGCCTTCCCAACTCCTCAAGAAATGACTGCAATCTCTCTCCTTAGAGTACAAGCTTCTGAAGAAGGTAAGAAAAGCTTCTGTGATCTCATCAGCATTCTCTACTTCCCTTTGGTCCACTTTCAATTTGGAGGTGAAATTTTTGTTGCGCCTTCCTGAAGCATAAACATGGATGAATCGAGAGTTATTATCTCCTTTAGCCATCTCACTTTCGATCTCTGCCTCCAATAAATTTCCTCTCTTCTGATTACCTTGTCCCGCAATTTCCTCAAGTCGGCTCTCCTTACTTTGCCTGAGTTATCTAGAGAGCCATTTTGTTCCCTTAGATCTAACTCTTCGAGCTTCGAAAGAATTCTCCTTTTCTCATCTTCAGAGGCTCTGAACTCTTCTTTTCCCCAAACTTTTAACTTCTTTTTTAGGAATTTTAGCTTCTGTAATAGTTTGTAACCAGACCAACCCTCCACATTGCATTCCTTCCACCAATCATCTATGTTTTTTGGAGAAATCCTTGTGCAAGGCTCACACTTTTTCCAGTCCGAACAGGGATTTTCTTTTAGTGATTAATAATTCCATATTCAACACTAAGGGCCAATGATCAGAAGTGCATCGGGGCCGAATTTCTTGGAGTAAATTGGGAAAATTCTTAATCCATTCTTGATAGAGGAGAAATCTATCAAGTCTGCAACTGATGTTATTTTCCTGCATATTTGACCAAGTGAATTGTCCATTCTTGAGGGGAAGGTCACATAGGTTGTGTCTGGAAATGAAACTGGAAAAATTTCTCATGCTTCTAGTTGAATCTCTACCCCTTGAGTGCTCTTGGCTGAATCTTGTGACCTTAAAATCTCCTGCTATACACCATGGAATGTCTTCCTCTCCATGCAAGGAATCCAACTCCTCTCAGAATCATTCCCTCTCATAGGGAGAGTTAGGACCATACACCCCAGTTAAGATCCAATTGAATTCATCTTTAATGTTGGTGAAGAGTACCGAGATTGAGAATTCTCCTTTGTTAATCTCCAAGCCCGTGAGTTCGTCTTCTTTCCAAGCTAAGATGATACCTCCTGAAGATCCCACTGCAGGAATGGCTTTCCATTTCTTACCCCTTATCCCCCATATTTCTTTCATTAACTTCTTGTCAACTGTCTCTTTTTTTTGATTCCTGTAGAATGACTATGTCCGAATTTTCTCTTTTTAAGGTCTCCTTCACTAAGTTTCTTTTGAGATGACCTCCCAACCTCCTGACATTCCAGCTTAAGATTTTCATCAATCCTCTCTTCTGGAATTTCCCTTGTTTGTTCTACTACCTCCTGAATTTCGATCCTGTAATCCCCATTGAAGCCTTTGTAATTCCTTTTTAGGTCCCTCTTTCCTGCTTTCTTCCTGAGAGTTTTTAATTATGCAATCTCTCTCCTTAGTTATTCCCATTTTTCCTCCACTTGTCTCCTTCTTTCAATTCCCAGTAAATTTGTTAACTTTTCCAAACCTAGTTCCCCCGGATCCTTGCTTCCAGTGCTAATTAGGGTAGCTGTCTGAAGAGGGTCTGATTGCTTTGGGTGGGATAGCTCTCCTGTCAAACCTGGACGATCGAAGGAAGAAGAAAAATGATTAGAAGTCAGAGGGAGGTCTAAATTTTGAGATTAAAAGTCTGAATGAGAGAGGGTGGGAGAAGTCTCGGTTGATGGCCGCTGAGCTTGACTAGGATTGGGAGAGGAGACTGACGAATCTCTTCCTTGTATGCGACCAAGGCTCTTTGAGTCTGAAAGCTTCCCGTAGTCCAGATTGATTAACTGAGTTTGTTCTAGGATCTTGACACTCCCCGAAGCTACATTCCCTTCGAATAGGCTTTGGGCCCTTTCCAATGCTTTCTCCTGAGGGTTTGGATCACACTCTGTTGCATAGGAGTTGGAATCTTCTCCTGAATCGTCTTCCTCAGTAACTGATGTAGAGTTAGAGCTCATTGCAGGGGTAAGAGCATTGAAGACGATGTTATTTTTCTTCTGACCCAAGCTGGGAGGAGTTTCAAGCACTGAGAGGCCAGAGTAGGAGGGGGTCTTGAGTAGGCTTGAATAACTTGGGTCTGGGTCCACCTAAGAGTCATGGGCCTTTAATGATAAGCCCATGGTTTTGAACTGATAGTACTTCGGGTTGGGTTTCGGATCCTGGTTTCTGGGTGGCAGTTTTGAGTCTTGGGAAGTCTTTAAGAAGGATTGAGACTATCTAGTTTCCTTCCTAATTTTGAATTTCTGAACCATATTCAAGTCGGAGAGGTTGAGCGTCTGAGGGTTCTTGGCAGGGCGAACTTTGGATGGGATGCAGGAGTGTCTCGATGGGCTACTTTTTCCTCACTGTGGAAAGCAAAAATCTATTCATAGTGTTCTTCACTAATTTCTCAGCTTCATCAGGTATGGTGTGTGTTCTGGGGAGGGTGTAAAATTTTGGGAAGATGTTTGGATTGGATGTTCAACTTTCAAGGATTTGTTCCCTTCTCTTTATTCTGTCTCTTTGTATAAAAAGAAGTGTGTGTCAGACTTTCTTACTCCTATTCTTCCTAGGAGTCACAATTGGAATTTTGGGTTCCAAAGAGGGTTGAGAGATGCTGAAATTGCGGAGCTGAATGGGTTGTTGCTACTTCTTGAATCCATTTGTTTAGATCCTACTAATCTGGACAAGTGTATCTGGTTCCTCATCCTAAAGGGTCTTTTACTTGTGCTTCTTTCTTTAAATCTCTTTTCTTGTCCTCCCCTTCTTAGTCTTTCCCTGTGAAGGAAGTGTGGTATCGGCCTATTCCTATTAAAGTTGGAGCTTTTTGTTGGGAAGTGTATCATGGGAAGATTAACACTGGATATGCTACAAAAAAGAAGACCTTTCATGTGCTTATCCCCAGACTGGTGCACTCTATGTAAATCAAATGAAGAGAACTGTTTCCACTTACTAATTTCCTGTCCTTTTGCTGCAGATATTTGGGAATGACTTCTCTTTGTATGGTTGCAACCTTGCAGGCGGGCCTTGCCAACGGAGGTAGATAAGTCTTTTGACCCTTTACCTTAATTTAGCCTAAAAAGAGGGGAAGGATCATTTGGAGAAGTGCTAGAGCAGCAATAATTTGGATTTTGTGGGAAGAAATAAACTATAGAATCTTCTTAGGAAAGGAGAGAAGTAAAGAAGAGGTAAGAGATTGTATATTGGTGAGGATGATACATTGGCTTAGGAACCTGGCTTCTTTCTCTCATTGGTCCTTTGATGATTTATGGAGAAATTGGAAGGTAGTGGCGAAAAGCTCCTCCTCAACAGTAAAAGAGAAGGTTTTGTGGACCCAGCTGAAGACTTTTTGAAATTAAACTTTGATGGGAGTAGCCAAGGTAATCCAGGTCCCTCAGGTATAGGAGGAGTGTTGAGAAACAAGGAAGGAAGCATTATGGCTCTATTCTCTGGTCCTGTGGGATCGGAGGACTCTGTGATGGCAGAACTGCTTACTGTCATGAAAAGGGTACAGATTTCAAATGAACTGGGTATGACAAATTTGGAGATTGAAGGAGATTGAAAGCTGGTAATTGGTTGGTTGAAAGATCCAGACTCGACAATTTGGTGTTATAGGGGTGAGATGAAATTTAAATGGCTAACCAGGAACATGAACTTGAGAATAAATTGGGTTAGGAGAACATCTAATGCTATAGCAGATGGGTTAGCTAAACAAGGGGTAAACAGGGATAGCTTGTATTTGTCTCAGTTGTAATTGATTTCTGTTTTTTTCTCTGTTTTTTTTAATGTCTAAGTGAGAGGTAGCATCTCGTGCCTCTCTGTGGGAGGCTTGTATTGTTTATTTCTTATGACTATTAATATACAATCTTTTTACTTATCAAAATTTGTAAGAAAAATAATCTATAAATGGTTATACTTATTATCACATTTTTTGATCATCAAAGAAGAATTTTATTTGAAATTAAATTTAAAAAGTTTTACAACTTTGTGTATGGGACTAGAAATCCCATACTATTACATATTTCTGTCCCTTTTACAATGCAGCCCAAAACAATTGTTGCCTCAAAGCCCCTTGTTTAGCCCCTTGTACAATGCTAGCCCATTTGTACTCCTAACCCATTTGAATTCTGCCTCTACCTCCCTTGCAACCTTTTCCACTTCCCTTATCACTTATTTGAAAGTCCACGGAGTAGTTCTATTGTTTTTAGCCCAAGAGATGATCACCTTGGAATCCCCTTCAGCCTCAATATGCCTCATTCCTAGTTTCTTGGTTATCTTCAATCCTTGTAGCAATGCCATTACCTCAGTTTTTAGAGAATTGCCTATGCCAATAGGTCCAGAGGATAATGCTAATATTCTCCTTTCAGAATTTCTGATTACTCCCTCAATACCTGACAATCCCGGATTTCCAAATGAACTTCCATCAAAATTCAGTTTAATTCTGTTACCATCTGAAGGTTTCCATTCCGTCCTTACTCTCTCTTTCACTCTTGAATATTGTGCTATTTCTGTCCAGGATCTTATAATGTCTGTGACTAAGAACTCTTGGAAAATATGCAAAGAGCTTACCCAATGGGCTACTTTAACTTTAATTGTGTCAATTACCTCCTCCGTTGTTCTACTCTTGTCTAAGAATATTCTGTTATTCCTTTCTTCCCATATCACCCAACAAATAGCTGCCTTTGTAGCTTTCCACATAACCTTCCCTCATTTCTTTGATTGCCTCAAAAAGTCTCGGTTGAAAAGTCCTGCCACATCTTGAGGGGAAACCCACCTGCAACCAAAGAGAAGACAAAAAGATTCCCAAATATGATGCACAAAAGAACAAGATAATAATAGATGTCAAGGTTTCACCACTTTCCTTACAAAGGGAGCACATGTGAGGAGAAAGGCAAGCATAAGGCCTTCTTTTCTGCAGCATATCACACGTATTAACCTTGCCAAGGAAAATTTTCCAACAGAAGGCTTGAATTTTTGGGGGGATAGGCTTACTCCAAATTTGTTTTACAGGGAAGTCCCCAACCGTGTTATCACATTTTTGAACCCACATCTTGTGTCTAATTTTATCCTAAGCGTTTGGGGCTCTATATTCATATATTATAGATTTGATAAAGATAAGAGTCCCCTCAAGTGTCATGATGGCGTCACTCTCTACATATTTCTGACATTTTTTCGATAGTAAAGGAAAAGAAAAACATTATTAAGATAAAAACAGTAATACATGCTCACTATGGAGTTTTCACCAGAACAGAGATCTCTTATGATGATTCCTTACAATAAAAAACAGACCGAAAAAAAAAACTGAAATCATTCAATTCCTGCTTAAGACTCCACCAACCCATGCTGATTGTAATTCTATTCTACTGATGTTTTTAAACCACCCTCATTGTATAGGGTCATTTTTGTAATTTTGGTTGTTTTCTTAATGAATACAATTTTTGAAAAAAAACAGCAAAAAAATCCTTATGACCAATGCACCAGTCTACCACCACTCGCTAACTGTGTCTTTGTTCTTCAAAAGTTCATCTATTTCTTTATTTCTACACTCCCCAGCAGACTGCAAAAGGAATCACACTTCATGAAATCTTTGCCTTTTTTGGCTCCCACTGGTTCTAGGCCAATGAGATAAAAATTCAGATGACTGATTTGGAGCTGTCCTCTGCCTCTTCAAAGTTATAAAGAAAAACTCCCAAATGAAATCCACAAAACTGAATTTGCAAAATAATGAGTCATACTGTCCTCTTTTCACGTTACATGCATATTAGGGAATTTGAAGGCCCCTATTCTTCAGGTGATCCACTGTCAGAATACTATCCATTAGACCAGCCATGCAAAGGCTTCCTGACTCTGAGGGATGGGATTACCCCCCTGAAATGGCATCTTTTCCCCTCTAAATTTCTGACCACTCTACCATAGAATGGATTAGTTGTGAAATTTCGGTTCTTGCTTTCTTCCCACTCTCTCTCAAGTGTCATCTGGTTCATTGTTTTCCATTTTAACCACTTCCAATCTAGTAAGCACTAATATACATTCCTCCACACCTGAATCTTGGACATCACACCACTTGAAATGGCATCTTTTCCCCTCTAAATTTCTGACCACTCTACCATAGAATGGATTAGTTGTGAAATTTCGGTTCTTGCTTTCTTCCCACTCTCTCTCAAGTGTCATCTGGTTCATTGTTTTCCATTTTAACCACTTCCAATCTAGTAAGCACTAATATACATTCCTCCACACCTGAATCTTGGACATCACACCACTTGATCTCCTCTCCTCCCAAAACATGGACTAACCATTATTTCCTTGTCACTTATCCTACCATACAGCCTTGGGCATAATTCATGTAACTTACCTTCACTAAACCATTATCCTCCCCAAATCTTACATTTTAACATTCCTCCTCTAACACAAACTTCATATAACTTTTAAATCCCAACTGGAAATTCATAAGTCCTTTTCAAATGCTTACTCTATATGTAGAAGTAGTTTCCCTTGTGCCCCACCCGAACCTCACCATGCCATACTTGCATCCCACCACTCTTCTCCACAACACCCCCTTTCCTTCCCAAATCTCCATAACCACTTGGACAGCAAGGCCTTATTGATTCTCTTACTCTTCTAATGTCCAATCTACCTTGATTGTTTTGGTCTGCTTACTTTCTTCAAACTCAAAAATGAAATCTTTTTCTTTTTCCTCCACCTTCCACAGAAAATCTCTTTGAATCTTCTCAATCTGATTATTAATCTCTGATGGAACCTTTGATAATGATAAATAATAAACTGGTATACTGGCAATTGCACTCTTAATAAGAGTAACCCTTCCCCCTAGAGACAGCTATTTGTATTTCCATGTGGCTTATTTCTTCCCGTCTATCAATACTTGAGGATGCTTCTTTCACTCCAATTGGCATTCCCAAATATGTGATGGAAAATGGCCTATCGTACAGCCCAATTCCACAACACACTTAAGTAAAGAACCCTCTATCTTCCCCACCCTATCATCATGCTCTTATTCAAATTAATCTTCACCCCTGATAAGCCTTCTAGGTTCATAGTAGCTTTAAGAGCCTAAATGTAGCCTTAATGAAATTTAATGTGTCAGCACATTGCAAGTGTGAAATAATTATTCCTTCCACACCTACTCTAAAAGCCTTCAACAAATCCTCTTTACCCATTTTTGTTATTTTTCTTAGCACTTCCACAACTAGTATAAACACCAAAGGAGACTTATGTGTTGTTCATCTCTGTGCTCCTAGCCTCCTACTGTCCTACAGTCCACACAAGCTCTATGCCCCACCTTGTTTTGCAATTTTGCTTGATCAATGATAACCCTCCAAATTTTGACTTTTATATATTTTAAAAGTTATCCATAGAAGAAAGGTTTATTTTAAATACATGGCAAGGTCTTTGGGCCAAAATTTGTTCCATGAATGTAGAGTGAGGAGAGGAACATGAGACTCCTTTTTGGCTACAAACTAGTTATGGTCACTGTTATGGTCATACTTGCTTTTTATCACTGTTATGGTCACTATTATCACTAATTATTATTATTATTATTATTATTATTGTTATTATTATAGTTCGACTTTATCAGTTTTCCTTGAAGACTTGTCTCTTTTTCTTTTCTACACAGAGAGACCCATTGATGTCACATTTTCGTAGACAGTATCCAGCACGTTCGTTCCAGAACTCTTCAATTCGGTCATCAAACCGTGGTCGAGTTTCAACCTCTGCAAGAATGGCAAGACCGAGAGCTAGCTTTCTTGGTCAATCTCCTATCATATCATCTAGGGAGAGAACTATTGAGTTTCCATCAACTATGGATTTTGAGACGGTATTTCTTCTTATTCCCCATATGCCATTTGATATTTGTTCATATAATTTCTTGTTACTTTTGGCTTCTTCACCAGTCTATTTTTTTTTTCTTTTTCTTTTCCTTATTGATTTCATCAATTGGTCATTTTTGATGTTGGACCCATAGAGTCATAATTTGATTTCTGTGAATTCAGTACAATTGTGAGGTTGGATCATGCTAAAACTTATTAATGCTCTTTAATCATATTGTGGTATATCTTTTTTTTTTGATCAATAACCAGAAAATTTCATTAATTAATGAAGAAGATACAAGTGAACAACCCGGAGAGTGATAAACTCTCTTAACTCTCTCCAAGATGACAAAAACGTACAGCAATTACAGAACAGCCCAAAAGAGTTGATCCCTTTCCACCCCTTGCTTTGCCAAAACATCGGCAAAGACAATTGCACTCCTTTTAACCCACTGCAACTTGATCTCTATATCTTGAATTAAAGACTTAAACTACCTCCTTTCATTGACAAATTTGCAGCAGCCAGTCTCATCTTTTTGCAGCCAGTCAACTACCAGCTTTGAATCCCCTTCTATGATCAACCTTCTTATATTCAGCTCCTTGCCCTTCCATCACAGCCAAGATTTCTGCCCTCAAGGAGTCTCCCACATCTATTGGCCCTGAGTAAAGGGCAATAACTCCTCCCTCTTCGTTCTGAAAAACACCTTCAATACCTGAAGGGCCTGGATTCCCCTCATTACTACCATTGAAATTCAGCTTAATAAATCTGCTAGGACATATGGTGGTATATCTCCATGAAAGGAAATTATGTGTTAGACAATCTGCTACTTGTGGCCGATAGGAAAAATTATAAATTATCTGAAGAACTCTAAGATTGATAGTCTTGATTTAAAATCCTCAAGAAGGATTGGGCATCTTTTTAATTTTTAACATTTTTAAAATTAATATAAAACATCAAAAACAACGTGTTCAAAAAATGAGTGTAGTTGAGATGGGTGAGTGACAAGACCATGAAAGTATGGAATTAGAAATGAGTGAGGGATAGCTGATTGAGATGGTTTGGTCATGTGCATGGATGATCAATGACTGCACCAGTGAGGAGTGACTTGGTGCAAGTAGAAGGCTATAAAAGAGCAAGGAGAAGACCAAAGAAAGTGTTGATTGAAGTGGTAAGATATGATCTAAAGACTATCAATGGTAGGACAGGATTTGTATAGCCAACATAAAATAGTTGGATTTAAGGCTAAGTTTGAGTTGAGTTTAAAATTAATAGATCAAAGTCAGGGGGAAGTATAGTTATGCAAATGATATTGGTTAACAAAATTAGGACATAATCTTCTTTATATTCATCTTCAATAGCGTTCAGAGTATGGTATATTGAAACCTACTAACTTGTAACCTTCCATGTGCCTAGAAACATTAAGTATATTATTGCAACTCTGAAGATAAGAAATATGTTAATATGCTAGAGGAGGTCTGCACCTGTCCATTTCATGGAGTTTAAACCATTCTTCATGATGATACTTGGGTATATGAATATGGTTGGTTTACTTGCCATGACAAAATACTGGGTATTGCATAATCACTTCTAGAGTATATGCATTTCTTTTATCGATAAAAGTATTGTTCTGATGGTTCAGATACAGCCTATTCAGAGAGAGAGAGAGAGAGAGGGAGGGAGGGAGAATTTGTTGAATAGGAGAGTCAATCCTTCTCCTAGTCGACCATAACTATTTACTATATTAATGAAAGATGCAAAGTCTAATATGCTCCTACTTAAGAATGGGAAAAGTTACTTAAAACAAAACAGAATTGATAATGCACAACTTAAAATACAATGAAAAGACAAAGCTACCCCTGCTCAGATGACTCTAACACTCCCCCTCAAGCTAGAGAATATATGTCATAATCCTAACTTGTTACATATATAGTTCACTCTTCCTGAACTCAACCCTTTTGTGAACAAGTCTGCCCATTGACTACCCGAACTCAAGTGCTTTGTGCTTATCACTCCAGTGAGGATTTTCTTCCTTACAAAATGGCAACCAACCTCTATATGTTTTGTCCTCTCATGAAAAACCGGATTAGATGAGATGTAGATTGCGGCTTGGTTGTTATAGTACAATCTCATAGGTTTGCTCATTGAGAATCCAACTTCTTGTAGAAGATTTTTCAACCATACTAATTCACTTGTGGTGTGTGCCATGGTCCTGTATTCAACTTCAGCACTACTACTTGCCACAACAGTTTGCTTCTTACTATTCCATGTTACTAGATTTCCTCCAAAAAACGTGCAATAACCTGTAGTGGATCTCCTGTTAGACACCGAGCCTGCCTCTGCATCTATGTACCCAACTATTTCAAGACTTCCTCCCGGCTTGTACAACAACTTGCGACCTGGAGCTCCCTTCGAATACTACATAATTCTAAGAACTACATCCCAATGAGGTACTCGGGGGTTTTGCATAAATTGGCTCACCACACTGACGACAAAGGAGATATCTGGTCTGGTAATGGTTAGGTAGTTCAACTTTCCCACTAATTGTCTATATCTTCTAGGATCATCAAGCATTTCACTTGCATCACTGATCAACTTAACATTTGGTTCTATGGGTGTTTCAATTGGCTTAGCACCTATCAACCATGTTTCTTCCAACAAATAAAGAACATATTTTCTTTGGCACAAATTTATAACTTGTTTCAATCTGGCAACTTCTATACCAAGAAATACTTAAACTTCCCAAGATCTTTTGTTTGGAAATGGTCTTGTAGAAAGGCCTTTAGCCTGTTAATCCTTAGTCTACCATTACCAGTTATGATTATATCATCCACATAAACCACTAATAAAATCTTTTCGGCTTCAGAATCATAGTTAAACATTGAGTGGTTGATCTGACATTGTTTTATTCCGAAGTCTTTCACCACTTCACTAAACTTACCAAACCAAGCACGAGGAGGATGCATTTTTAATGTCAAGCTGAAACAAAGGCCAATCATATATAATTGCTAAGGAAATCAAGACTCGAATTGAACCAATATTAGCCACAGGGGAGAAGGTTTCCACATAATCTACCCCACATAACTGAGAGTAACCTTTAGCAACCAGTTGGGCTTTCAACCGTTCCACACTAACGTTTGGTAAATATTTAACAGTATACACCCATTTACAATCTACAACATGCTTACCTGGAGGAAGAGTGGTGAGCTTCCATGTGTGATTGTGTTGAAGAGCAGAAAGTTCCTCCTCCATTGCTTGACGCCACCCTGTTGACAATGGGAAGATCAAGGTCAGAAGAGGTAGGCAACACTAGGGTACGAGCAACTACAGGATCTATAGACAAGGTAGAAGCCGGAGGAGGTGTCGGTGTCTATAGATGAGTATACATGTGCCGAATCAGTGATCGTTCAATATGAATCTACATTGGAGGAGGTGAAGGCTCAGTCACAACAGGAATAACCGGAATGGGATCACCAACTGGAAGAGGAAGAGGGATCAATGGAGAAGATGACGATACATCAGGACTTGAGAAGAATGGCATAGACTCAAAACATGTGACATCAGGACAAACAAATGACTTCCGAGCGGTAGGATTGTAACACTTATACCCTTTCTGGGTCCTAGAATAGCCAAGAAAGATACACTTAGTAGAACGTGTGTCCAACTTGTCTAAACCAGGGCCTAGATTATAGTATAAAGCTTTCTGAATTAAAAAATATGAAATAAAAGAGTTTCTTGAAAGAAGGAAGAGAGAAGGAGAAGAAGAGAAGAAGAGAAGTTGAAAAGAAAGAAGAGCAATAATCTGGCCGCCCCCTTCACTTATTATTTATACTAAAAATAATAGAGCAGTACAAAGATAGCTATGCCCTTAAAGGGCGGCAAGACATAAAACAACATATATAAGACACAAAAGCATAATAAAATTTGGACACACATAACTATTGTGGTCCCCATCTCCTATCTAACAACTAACATAAAACATCTACTCATAAAAATATCATAAAACTGATTAATCTTCAACACTCCCCCTCAAGTTGGGAGTAAATGTCACACATTCCCAACTTGCGTAGATCATGTTCAAGCTTGTTTTTTGCCACTCCTTTAGTGAGAACATCAGCCAGCTGCAACTCTAAAGAGACATAAGGCAAACACACTTCTCCGGTTGTTACCCTTTCTCTTATAAAGTTCTATCAATTTCAATGTGCTTTGTCCTATCATGCTGAATTGTATTGTGGGCAATATAGATTGCAGCTTGATTGTCACAGTATAACATCCTAGGTTCCTCTGCTTTCACCCCAATCTCAGTCAAAAGAGATCTAACCCAAAGAAGTTTTGAGACATCATGAGCCATGGGTCTATACTCAACCTCTACACTTGACCTTACCACAACCGCTTGCTTCTTACTCTTCCAGGAGATCAAGTTTCCACCTACAAAGGTACACACTCCTGATGTAGACCTCCCGTCATCTAAGCATCCTGCTCAGTCTGCATATGTATAGGATTCTAGCTTCAGATTCTCATGATTTGAGAAAAGAATGCCTCTGCCAGGGTGCTTTTTTAGATATGCAAGTATCCTCTCAATAGTTTCCTAGTGCTGAACCCAAGGTGCATGCATGTACTGACTCACAACACTGACAACATAAGAAATATCTGGTCATGTCATACACAAATACAATAGTCGATTTTCCATTCTTTGATATCTCCCCACATCCTTTTCCAACTCACCATCCACATCATTAATTCTGTGATTTGGATAAATAGGAGTGTCTGCTGGTTTGGTCCCCAGCTTCCCAATCTCCCACAGTAGGTCAAGTACATACTTCCTCTGTGAAATGAAGATCCCATGCTTGAATCTTGCAACTTCAATCCCCAAGAAGTATTTGAGCTCACGAAGATCTTTGATCTCAAGTTCTTGTTGCAATGATTTTTTGAGATCATCAATCTCCTCCAGATCATTTTCTGACACCACTATATCATCCACATGCACAATTAGAATTGACACCAGAGCATCTCTCCTCTTCACAAAGAGAGTGCGATTGGACTGTGTCTGTGTGTATCCAAAACAGATGAGTGCCCCTCTAAACCTATCAAACCAAGCCCTAGGTGGCTGTTTCAGTCCATACAGAGATTTTCTAAGCCTGCACACCTTTCCCTTACCAACATTCTCATAAAAGCCTGCTGGAATGTCCATATATACCTCCTCCTGTAAATCACCATTGAGAAAGGCATTTTTGACATCAAGCTGGAACAAAGGCCATGAATAGGTGGCTGTAGAAGGAAACAAACTGAACTCGTCTTAGCTACTGGTGCAAAGGTTTCCAGATAATCAACACCATAGGTCTGAGTATACCCTTTTGCTACCAACCTTGCCTTGTACCTCTCTTTCTTGCCATCAGCCCTATACTTCACTGTGAATACCCATCTGTATCCGACTGTCTCCTTGTCTGGGGGGAGATCAACTATTTCCCAAGTTTGGTTTTTAACCAAAGCATCCATCTCATCTTGCATGGCTGTTTTCCACTCAGGTTTGGAGAGCCTCAGTAACATTTCTGGGTATAAACACAAAATCAAGGGAAGAAAGAAAAGCACGGTAGGAGGGTGATAAGGCACTGTAGGAAAGATGGTGTGAAATGCAATGGGTTGTACACTTTCTCTTCCCCTTACGAAGTGCAATGGGAAGATCAACATCAGTGGGATCGGTTGCAACAATGGTGTTAGGGGCAAGAACATTATCATCAGAAAGCATGACATGCTCAGGCTCAAGAGGAATACCTGGAACTGTATCTGTCGAATCTAGAGTTTCAGAAGGACTAATAGAGAGTGGTGTGGGTTGAGGATGTGTGGAGTCAACCATCATCTGTCGGCGCTGATATTTCTGTGAGGCTGCCCATAGTGGCTCAGGTAATGAAACTGGAGGTGCAAGTGCTGGCTGAACTGATGCGGGTGTTGGCTGAACTGATGCGGGCACCAAAGAAACAGGAAAAGGAACAGATTGTGAGTTCTCCTCCCCTAAGCTCTCCCCCTGAGGAGAACCACTCGAGAAGAAGAAGGTGGATTCAAAGAAGGTAACATCCATTGTGACAAATCCGCTCCTCGATACTGGGTCATAATAGAAATGCCCCTTTCGGTTCTGAGCATACCCAAGAAAAACACATTTCTTGGCCTTAGGATCCAATTTCTTGCGATGAGGGCCAAGAATGTGAACAAAGAAAACACACTCAAAAACCCTCAGAGGTATATGAAATATCTCCCCATTTGGAAAAAGAAGACTAAATGGCACCTTAAACCCCAAAGTTCGTGAAGGAGCACGGTTGTAAGAACTGCATTTCCCCAGAACTGCATAGGAACTGAAGCACACACCATAAGACTCCTTGCTACCTCCACAATGTGTTTGTTTTTTCTCTCAGCAACTCAATTCTGTTGTGGTGTATATGCATAATTGTTCAGATGAATTATCGCATATTCTAGGAGATACGTGGTCAGGTCTTCAAAGTACTCTCTGGCATTATCTGATCTAAAAACCTTAGTTCTTACTCCAAATTGTGTGAGAACCATTTGGTGGAACTGTCGTACCAAGTTTGGAACCTCATCACGTGACCTCATCAAATATATCCAAGAATATCGTGTATAATCATCCACAAAGAAGAGAAAGTAACGGAATCCTCCCATGGAAGGGATATGATATGGCTCCCATACATCAGTCTGAACAATATTAAAAACAAAAGTACTTCTTTTATTACTTGGCTTAAAAGGCTGTCTATAATGCTTTCCTAATTGACAACTTTCACACTCCAAAGTAGACAACTGAACAAACTAAAAAAACTTTGAGAAAAGACATTTCAAGGAACTAAAAGAAAGGTGTCCCAAGCGATTGTGCCAGAGTGTAATCTGGTTTACTGACTCTGACCCATTACTATTGCTGCTGCTAACATGATGGCCCTAATGTCTCGGAATCTCATCCAGAAGGAAGACTCCATTCACCTCACGACCACTCCCAATCATTTTCTTTGACTCCAGATCCTACAAAACACAATTACTAGGAAGAAAGGTCACTGAGCAATTCAAATTTTTTGTCAAAGAACTAACAGACAGTAGGTTGGTATGAAGGCTAGGGACATGTAAAACCAAAGATAGAGCTATATCTTTGGTGACTCTAGCTGTCCCCTTCCCAGTAATGGGCATATGTGAACCATCTGCTATAGAGACTCTGTTTCTACCGGAGAACAACTGATAGGAACTTAGGTTGCTGCATCATTTACACTTTCCCATACCACAGTTTCTAAGTGATCTATTTCCTGCCATAGGGTTTTCAGCATGGAGAAATACAAAGCAAGAGGTTTTTTCCCTATTTCATACTTATCACCTGATTCCTTAACTGATAGGCTCTAGTTTCATTTTGTTTCTGAGAGTAGGTTTCAGTCACTCCATCCCAAATCTCCTTAGCAGTATTAGCCCATAGGAATTTTTTTGCAATATGAGGTAACATAGAATTACACAGCCAGGACATTACCATGTAATTCTCTTGCACCCATCGGGAAGAGTCTGTATCAGGTTTCTTCTCCTCTCCAATGAGATACACTAATTTTCCACGGGCACCAATAGCCATCTTAGCTGATTGTGCCCACTCCAAATAATTTGTACCATCAAGTTTTATTGTAGTAATGATCCCAGACCAAAAAATATCATTACTACGTCCAAACCCAGTTCCACAGTACCGGTAGATTTCATCTCGGTAATCCAACTCTCCATCTTACTTCAAACAGTTCAACCGTAAAAAAAAATAGATTGAAAACCTTCCAAAAACAATTTAATATCACACACACAGAAACAAACCCTTCTGGAAGAAGAAAACCCTAGTTGGAGAGAAATATCTCTCCTCCCTATGCCTCCCAACAGAGAGGAGTGAATTGATCTCTCCAGGATGCTCAGAAAAATCCAAAAACCAAACCACACTCTTCAGAAAATTAAAAGAAAGCTAACAATACCTGGCCGCCCAAGATCATATCAAAACAAAGAGTCCAACTTTTCTGGGACTATTCCCCGTACTCCAATTCTTCCTGATTCTGATGCCGAACAGTAGGTCAACTTCCCGATGACTAGATCCCACAAAAAAATCCAAGAACTGGGCAATCTACAGCAGATCAATCAGCCCTTTATTATTTCATGGTGACAACAGTCTTAGAACCACCAACCTAGGGCTGCCGCACCTTCCTAACACCTGTAATGGAGATCACAGTAGTCAGGGAATTATCAGAATGGTTGTCGCAACCTTCTACTGTCTGTAACCTAGATTGTAGACCAGAAAAAGGAGAAAAAAAGAAGAGGGTTGATCGCAGTTCCAGGAACTTGAGATTGCACCCTTTTCCTCTTGTTTAAAGTTCTGATACCATGTATTGATGGTTCAGATACAGTCTGTTTAGAGAGAGAGAGAGAGAGAGAGAAGAAGAAGAAGAAGAAGAAGAAGAAGAAGAAGAAGAAGAAGAAGAAGAAGAATTCTGTCAAACTGGAGAGTCGATCCTTCTCCCAGTCAACCATAACTATTTATTATATTAATGAAAGATACTGATAAAACTCAGATTAGATGTTCGTATAAGTTCAGATCAGAAGAAAGAGAAGGAGAAGAGAGAGAGAAGGAGAAGAAGGAGAAGAAGAAGAAGGAGAAAAGGTCACAACCGAACTAGAGAGAAAAATTCATATCCCACTAGTCAGCCCTTCTTTTATTTATACTCTTCTAAGACATACAAGAATTACCATTGTGCCCTTACTTAAGTGAGAGCCACATCAGCTGAACAATACATATATAACTAAAAATAAAAGGACTATACTACCCTTGTACAACCGGCTCTAACACTCCCCCTCAAGCTGGTGAGTATATGTCATATAGTCCCAGCTTGTTACATATGTAGTCCACTCTTCCCCAATTCAACCCTTTGGTAAACAGATCTGCCCATTGATTTCCTGGGTTTACATATGCTGTACTTATCACTTCACTAAGCACCTTCTCATGTACAAAGTGGCAATCCACTTCTATGTGTTTCGTCCTTTCATGAAACACTGGATTAAAGGAGATATGAACTTCAACTTGATTATCACAGTATAACTTCATAGGAGTGTCAATCGAGTATCCCATCTCCTCTAGTAGATGCTTCAACCACACTAGTTCGCATGTTGTGTGTGCCATAGCCCTATATTCAGCCTTTGTACTGCTTCTTGCTACCACTGTTTGCTTCTTACTCTTCCATGTCACTAAGTTCCTAGCAAGAAAAGTGCAATAGCCTGTAGTGGACCTTCTGTCAGATATGGACCCGGCCTAATCAGCACCCGTGTATCCCTCTATCTCAAGACTTCCTCCACTCTTATACAACAAATCACGACCTGGAGCACCCTTCAAATACTTCACAATCCTTAGGACTGCCTCCTAGTGTGAGATTCGAGGGTTCTGCATAAACTGACTCACTACACTGACTGCAAATGAGATATCAGGTCGAGTGATGGTTAGGTAATTAAGCTTGCCTATCAACCTTTTGTACCTTCCTGGATCCTCAAACTCCTCACTTGTATCACTACCCAATTTAACATTCAGTTCCATTGGTGTTTCAACTGGTTTGGCACCCAGTAACCCTGTTTCTTCTAGCAGATCAAGAACATATTTCCTCTGGCACAGATTAATACCACTCTTGGACCTCGCAACCTCTATCCCTAGGAAGTATCTTAATTTGCCAAGATCCTTTGTCTGGAAGTGATCATCCAAGTAAGTCTTCAACCTGTCAATTCTTGGTCTTCACTGCCTGTGATAACAATGTCATCTACATATACCACAAAGAGAATCTTCCCAGCATTTGATTCATAGCTAAATGCGGAATGGTCAACCTGATACTGTTTCATTGCAAACTTCTTCACCACTTCACTAAATCTCCCAAACCATGCACGGGGAGATTGTTTAAGTCCATAAATAGCCTTCTTAAGTCTACATACCTTCTCACCCTCCCCCTGAGCAACAAACCCTGGTGGTTGCTCCATGTATACCTCCTCAAGAAGATCACCATGTAAAAAGAGCATTCTTAATGTCAAGCTGAAACAAGGGCCAATCAAACATAGCAGCAAGAGAAATTAGAACACGAACTGACCCAATTTTGGCAACCAAAGAGAAGGTGTCTGTGTAATCAATACCATACTGCAGTGAATAACCTTTGGCAACTAACCGAGCTTTCAACTGTTCAACACTCCCATCAGGTAAGTATTTAACCATGTACACCCACTTACAACCGTCAACATGCTTACCAGGCGGAAGAGTGGTGAGGTCCCACGTATGAGTATGAGTCAGGGCTGAGAGTTCGTCCATTTCTTGGCGCCACCCTGGAGAAGTGAGGGCTTCCTGGACATCCTTGGTAACGGAGACAAAGGATAACATAGAAACAAATTGTTGATGGGAAGCCGAAAGGTGAGATATATAAACATAATTGGAAATGGGATGGAGAGTACAACTGCGTTTACCTTTCTGCAAAGCAATAAGAAGATCAAGGTCAAAACTTGGGGTTGGGGTTGGGGTGGGATCAATTGCCGGATCTGTCGACGGTGACGAAGCTAGTGGAGGAGCCAGCGCCTGACAATGTGTATACACTTGCCGGATATAGCACTTATACCCTCAAGAGGAACGGGATCCTCAACAGGAATCGGAAGAGGGGGTGATGGCAAAGACTGGGTCACAACTGGAACAAGAGGGGGTGATGGAACAAGAGGAACGGGATCCTCAATAGGAATTGGAAGAGGGGGTGATGGCAACAGAGGAGAAGAAGTATCCGACTTGGAGAAGAAAGGGACAGACTAAAAAAATGTAACATCAGAACACACAAAAGAACGCTGAGAACGAGGATTATAGCACTTATACCCTTTTTGAGTCCTAGAATAGCCAAGAAGGACACACTTAGTGGATCTAGCATCTAACTTGTCCATTCCAGGACCAAGATTATGAACGAAACACACGCATCCAAAAACTCTGGGAGTAAGGGGAAAAGGAGACAACGTGGGACAGAATAGAGAAAGGGGACTGACCTTCAAGGATAGACATGGGTATGCGGTTAATAAGAAAGCAAGATGTAAGTACAGGATCACTCCAAAAGGGTTTGGGGACATTCATCTGATGTAAGAGGGACCGAGTAGTTTTTAAAAGGTGACGGTTCTTTCTTTCAGCCACCCCATTTTGTTGAGGGGTGTAGGTACATGAGGTTTGATGGATAATGCCATGTTCCAAGTATTCTTGAAAGGGTGTGGAAAAATACTCGTGGCCATTATCGGAATGAAGAATTTTAATATGTACACCAAATTGATTGCGAATTTCAGCATAAAATTTCTGGAAGATAGAAAACAATTCACTCTTTTCTTTCATAAGGTAAAGCCATGTCATCCTTGAATAATCATCAGCAAAAATTACAAAGTACTTGTAACCATTATAAGACACTACTTTGCTTGGACCCCAGATGTCCGAATCGACTAAAGAAAAAGGATTCGATGTACGACTATCAACTCTAGGACTAAAGGAGACACGACGATGTTTCCCAAACTGACACAACTCACAATTTAAATTAGAAAGACGACTCAACGACGGAACAAGTAACCGAAGAGCTTTAAGAGACAGATGACCAAGTCTGCAGTGCCACTGATGAGGGGAGAGAGATGACTAAAGAGCTATTGCCGAACCACCTCCATCAAGATTAGTCCACCAGCTTCATGCCCTCCACCAATCTTCATCCCCGTCTTGAGATCTTGAAACACACAAGAGGAAGGGTAAAAAGTTATTGAGCAATTAAGAAACTTAGTCAATTTACTAACAGACATTAGGTTAAAGGGAAACTTGGGAACATATAAAACTGAGGAGAGGGATAATGAGTCTGTGTCAGCATTACCAACACCACGTATGGCTGATATAGAGCCATTGGCAAGAGTAACAGATTGGGAAGTGGAGGACGGAGAAATGGATGAAAACACACCTGGAGTTCTAGTCATATGATCGGAAGCTCCAGAATCTATAATCCAATGGAAAGGTGTGGATGCCAGGGAAGCCGTACCTATGTGTGCAAGGGTAGCCGTGTTCTGTTGAGATGTACCCTGAATGAACCGCTTAGACTCATCCCGTGAAACACTCACCATCTCCTTTCTGGAAGCATCTATAGATGTAGTGGGGATCTGATCAGTAACTTGAGATACTTGTCTGGAACTACCACCATTTACAGCTGCATGATTTGCCTAGGTTGAAGGTGGGCCATGTAGATCATAGCAAAAGTTGATAGTATGTCCCTCCATACCACAATGAGTACACCTTCTTTGAGTATTACCATGTCCCCTACCACGGGCTCCCCTGAGTCTCGTCCTCCAACACGACCACCACCACAACCATACATGGGTCCACCACCACTACCACGGCCATGCTAACCTCTCCCACCATGACCTCCCCCTCTCGTAACTACAAATGCAGACCTATCTGACATAGTGGAAGTCTTTGTGGGTCCAACTGAAATCCTCCGAAGACGAACACACACTTCCTCAAGAGAGGGAAGAGCAGATCCACCTTGTATCGGTGCCCTTATGGGTTCATACTCAAACTTCAGCCCTACTAAAAATTTGGCCACATCCAACTGCTCTCTTTGTTGTTGCTGAATTTTGACATCAGGTGTAAGGGGATGATAAACATTCAACTCATTTCGTAAATTTCTCATACTGGCATAATAGTCCTCAAGACTCTGATTCCCTTGTTGCAGATTGAAGTACTCTTGGTACAGTTGGTAAACTCTAGTAGTGTTATCTTGTCCCGAATATAGTTTCCTTGCATGATCCCAGACTTCCTTGGCTGTATCTAAAAACATGAAGTTCACACTAATTTTGGACTCCATGCTGTTCCATTGCCAAGTCATAATTTGAGCATCCTCCTGCTCCCATTCATCATATCCCGGAGAATCAATTGGGTGTTTATCTTCCCTCACATGTTTTACTTTCTTTTTGGTTTTCAGGAAAACTTCAACAGACTTAGCCCAAGGGATATAATTCTTACCATTCAGTTTTATAGAGGTCATCTACACATTCAGATAATCAGAAGGCACCATCACAATTGATTTGTATTCACTGCTGTCTCCCATGACTGCACAAGAAAACAATGGGAGGTTGTACCATTGTTACTCTACTGCCCTAATAAATCACCACACTCCACACGAATGACTGAACACAACTAGGGTTCCTAGTACCAGGTTTCAGCAACAACACTCACAACTATTCACCACTATTTCAGCAACAATATTCACAACTGTTCACTACTTTTAGCAACAATGTTCACAACTGTTCACTACTTTTAGCAACAACACTACTGTTGCCGTCTACTGTCAGCACTAGAAACTCTCACAACACACCTCACGAATAGGATATTCAGTTCTTTAACATATAAAAGAAACTTGCTACATACCACAACTTAGTTCGAAGATCATGTACCTATCGACTAGAGGGTACCAAGTCTGCACTGTCACCATCACAAAACCAACCCTCTTCGAATTGCGAGTAGAGGGTTTTCTACCAACCACACAAAACCACAACCACTGCACTCATTGGAGGCATGGAAACCCCCAGAAGGAGAAAACAACCAGTCCTTTTCTTTGTCCTTTTCTTTTTTTTTGGAAAACTCTCTAGGTATTAATGAGAATTCTGCAAAACCCTAGAAAGGAATGTGCAGAACAGAGAGAAAAGGAGACAACTGATCTGAACTGATTATCGTGGCTTTGATACCATGATAAAACTCAGATTTGATGTTCGTATAAGTTCAGATTAGAAGAAAGAGAAGGAGAAGAGAGAGAGAAGGAAGAAGGAGAAAAGGTCACCACTGAACTAGAGAGAAAAATTCAAATCCCTCTAGTCGGCCCTTCTTTTATTTATACTCTTCTAAGATATACAAGAATTACCATTGTGCCCTCACTTAAGTGAGAGCCACATCAGCTGAACAATACATATATAACTAAACATAAAAGGACTATACTACCCTTGTACAACCGGCTCTAACAGATACAAAGTCTAATATGCCCCTACTTAAGTATGGACAATGCACAACTTAAAATATAATGAAAAGGCAAATCTACCCCTACTCAACCGACTTTAACAAGTATGTAAATGGTATACATTAACAGAACTCGCTATAAAGAAGTCTCTCATTATCCCCTTTTTGGAGACAATCTCTTTGATGTGGTAATGATAAAAAATTACTTTGAAAAAACTTTGTAAGCAATAGATGTTTTGTTGAAATTTGATAGGAAATTGGCGTAGGAGAAGATAAAATAGTTAACAAATAAAAGTAAAGGAATGGTTTATACTAGATGCAAATATGACGATACTTTCATCCATTTCTTGGACTCTGATGAATGAAATCATATCCAATTGTCTTGTGTTGGAGCCTATACTGACGTCTCCATGGATGCAGTTGTAACTTTTTTTCTCTTTATAGTGTTCAAAGATGAGTTTTAACACTGCTCAATGGTGGTTTTATTGGGTTATATTGCTGATTTATTATATTACTAGCGGGGCCTCGTGCGATGCACGGGATTTATTGAGAGAAAGCTAAATAATAAAAAGGGTCATACACTAAAATACCCCTTATAGTTTCATGGATTTACTAAAATCTACCCTATAGTTAGCATTTTACTAAAACACCACTTATAATTTGCAATGGATTTAATCAATTAGGTGACAACATTGACCCTAATGTTCATTTAAATAAATTTAATCAAAAGAAAATAAAAATAAAAATGCCATTTTTGCCCTTAATAAGACATGGGCAACCACTCTATTGGCTACATTTGTTCAATTTTGTTTTTTATGCAAAAAAAGTGTTAGGAGCATTTTTGGAATAAAAAATCATGGGCCTAAGGGCAAAACAAACACTCCTTAATGAAATCGTGGTCCTAAGGCCCCGACCTTGATTATGAAATTAACCTCCATCCCCGATCCCTGATGGGGATGGGTTCCCCTTAGGGACCCAATGAAAGAATGGTAGGATCCATCTAATGGACGCCATAAAGGTTGCGGAATGGGTGGACAAATTTCAAAAAATTTCCTACCTTCTCCCAACTGGGAATCATATTCCCTAAGTTTAGAATACAATATTCAAGGATCCCACTTGAACCATAATCAAACCAGATCTGTACCAAAAGATAAATGGGAGGAATATACCTGATCCGGAGAAGCAGTATTTCCCAAAGTTGGTGTTCACGCCCAAAGAATGCTCCAAGATCCGTTCCTGCTGAAGATGACACAGCTGTGGATGGAACAGAACCAGTAGGGTGCGTCCTACACACTGGATCCTTCACAAGAATCCTCTGGAAACACTAAACACTGAATCCTTTTAGTCTTTGTTGCAAGATTAATGTCAAGAACATATTTCTTGACTTTCTTTTTCTGCAAAGATCTAATCTTGCAAAAACAGATGGCGGCGGCAGGAGGAGAACTCTAAAGGCAAAAAGGCTGAACTGCCTTTTTCTTTTCTGGAGTATGAATGAAATCCTCTCTCAATTCGTAGGAGATATCCTATATCTCTTCAAGGTGGTTCGAAATCTGATATTTCTCTCTCTTAGTTAGGGTTTCTCCTCCTTTCTTCTTGATTAAGAATCCTCCTAATTAGGAGTTATCCCAATCCAAATCAGTATTTGGATAGGGGATAATCTTAATCTTATCTGCAGATAAAGTTAGCTTACTCCTGATCTTATCAGGAGGTTACCAGATTCAAATCTAATTTGAATTTGGTCTCCAAGAGTGGATAAGGCTAAAGGCCCAATCCTTTTACTAACATTAATCTCAGATTCGCCCCAAGGATGGGTGATCATATCAGCCCACCTCGAAATGGGCTTCTGGCCCATTAAGTGTTCAGTGTCTAATTATTTTCCAATCTGCTGCCCAGTTGGGCTTCTTTGTATGGCGTGGGACCCAAGCATTGATCTACACACCAGCCACATGGGTTCGGCCCAGCCTTTAATACAAGGCCCAGCCGAATTCACTGAAAAACTCAATGAACCCCTTGAGTCCATCATATGGACCCTATGGGCCCAACACTTACATTAAGTGGTCCCTGGGCCAAGCCATCTTATAAAAACCCAGGGACTGTGGGCAGGTGCAAGATTAGCCCATCAGGTATTATCCTCAATGGTCTTACACTTAACCTCTCAGCCCTTAATGATCAAGCACTGCCCGACAAGAGAGGATCTCTCCCTCGGCAGCAAGGAACAGTGCCGCACTCTCCTCTCACATGGATCCCGGGAATTAAAACCATTTGCAAACAATTCGAAACCGTACATATATATATATAAATATATTAATTTTGCAAAACAAAATTCCAACGATTGAAATCAACTGCCGGCAGTTTGGTTTCCATCAGAGAGAGTGCATTCTCGATCATTACCCTTTGTCCGACAAAGTGGCTGATTCTGTCACTATGATCACCCACTCAGATGAATTCTCAAACTGCCCCAACATACCCAGGTTTTGATCCCCGCTAAGGATCTCACTGATTGGCATATCAAAGGCAGCCTGATCCAACACCTAGTGAAATGTCATAATCGAGTCTAGGGGTCAGGTGTAACTTTCCAGTTTTGCCCATCTATCTCCAAGGTCCAGGGCAATACTGGAAATCTGGTCCGGTTCAAGGATTCAAGTAATCCCATACTGCATGTGCCTCGGGTCTTACCCTGATGGCTGAGACAGGCCATCCCAACACTTGGTGGCACACCAGCATCAGCCTTGGCAAGATAAATCTCCCCAGACTTATCCAACGGCTGTGAACATTTAAAACTAACATGAGTCTCTATAAATGTCCAGTTTTAGGGTTTTACATAGAATTAAACCAAACAACATGAATCAAACATGCACTTTATTTATTTCCACTAAATAACAAAAGTACATCAAATCAGATTGAAGCTAAGGGCATACAAAAACTGTCTAACACCCAAATCCCCAAAATGTTTTGAGATAATAGTATTTTTTCAAATAAATAAAAATTATAAATTATAAATAATGTTTTAAATGTGTTTTGATATATATATATATATAATTAAATAATATAATAGTATATTTAATATAAATAACATTTAATATATATATATACACACACACACACATGTATAATCGGGGACGGGGTGGGGTAGGGACCTCAATCCCCATCCCTGACCTCGACCTCGACCGGGGATTCCTATTAATCATCGCCCCCACCCCCGCCCCGCCAAAACAATCCCCATCCCCAGCCCCATTGTGTTGGGAAGTCAAGTTCCCGTCAGGGATGGGGAAAATTGCCATCCCTAAATGTTCTAATTAACAAATGACCCTAATAGAAACACATAAGAGTATACAATTGTTTTATATTTTGAACTTTTTAAATAATTAATAATTATTCATATTTTATATATTACTTTTAATAAAATTTTTATAATACAAAATAACAATAATTAATTTCAGTTAGGTTTATTTGTCAAACTGATGAAACCAACCAACCCAATTAACTCGACCCAAGTTGGTCGGTTTTCTAGAATTTTAGGTTGGCTTTGGTTAAAAAATTTCTCAATTCGACTATGTTGGATCAGTTCCACTTTGGCCATTTGTAAACTGACCAAAATTGAACGACCTAACCATGGATATATATTTAATATTTTATATTTTAAATATAATTTTTAATAAGAAAAAGAGGGAATTTTCCCATATTTCTTAGTAAAAAATGTTTTATATCATAAATCTAATTTTTAAATTTATTATTTAATAACCGCACTATAATTTTTAAAATTAAATTTAAATTTCAAATTTAAATCTTTTGAACAGACTGACCAAACCAAAAAATCGACCCAAACCAATACATCTTGAGCGTGTCGGTTTTCACAAAAGGTTAGTTGGTTTCAACTGACCAACTCCCTAACCTGACTAGGTCAATTTGGTTGGCCAAATAGCCTACGACCGCACCGAACCAACTAATGAACATTCATAATTTCAGCTAAATTAATAGTCTTATCTCTAATAAATAACAATAGTTTAATCTCCCATAATTATTGAAAATTTATAGCAAAAATACACAATTATTGAAAATATATTGATATTGAAAACTACAATAATTACAGAAATTACAAAAATATAATAAGTACTAAAAATATATTAACTTAGTCAATAGATAGTTTAATCTCTACTAAATATTAATCAATAACTTATAATAAAAACACAATAAATACAATAAGTACAATAAATTAAACTTAAAAATTTCAATAATAGAAATTTAATCTCCAATAATTATCGAAAGTTTTCTATTAAATAACTTAACAAAATAAATTTATACATACTTATTGAAAATACATTTATCACAAAAGACAATAAATATTAATTTTAGTATATATAATTATATAATAAATATATTTTAAGAGTTTAAAATTATTATTAATAAATATTATTTTTTTTAAGTTATTTTCTCGAATTATTACTTGATATAAGTGAAATTAATTATTTATAATATTCTGTAGAAAATATTAAATTATTATTAATTTCGATATTATGTAATAGTTGTTTTTCTAATTTTTAGATTTTTTAAAGTTTATTACATAATGTATTTATTTTAACTATTTAAAATCTAGTTATGTTAAATATTTTGTTATTAAAAATATTTAAATACTTAAATAATATGTATAATATGTAAATTTTAAAATATTAATTATTTATTGAATTTAATTTTCCATAAAACCATAATTTATACTATGATTACATAATTTTATTATTGGATTTGTAATATATTAAATTATTGTTAATTTAAATATTATGTTATAATTATTTTTATACTTTGAAGAAGTTTTTTAAATATATTACATAATTTCGTTATTTTAACAATTTAAAATCTAGTTATGATAAATATTTAATTATTTAAATATTGAAATAATCTATAAAATAAATACAATAAGTTCAATAAATTAAACTTAAAAATTTCAATAATAGTAATTTAATATCTAATAATTATCAAAAGTTTTCTATTAAATAACTTAACAAAATAAATGTATACATACTTATTGAAAATACATTTATCACAGAAGACAATAAATATTAATTTTAGTATATATAATTATATAATAAATATAGATGAAGAGTATAAAGTTATTATTAATAAATATTATTTTTTAATCTTATTTTCTCGATTTCTTACTTGATATAAGTGAAATTATTTATTTATAATATTATGTAAAAATATCAAATTATTATTAATTTAAATATTATGTTTTTATTAATTTTCTACCTTTTACATTATTTTTTAAATTTCTTACAAAATGTACTTATTTTAAATATTTTAAATCTTATTATTAATTTAAATATTAAGTTATAATTATTTTTATACTTTGAAGAAGTTTTTTAAATATAATACATGATTTTGTTATTTTAACTATTTAAAATCTATTTATGATTAATATTTATTTATGAAATATTTAAATAATCTATAAAATATTTAAAATTTTTTGTTATTTGAGTTTTATTTGTTTAAAGCTATTACATATTATTAAATATTTAAAGAACATTTAAATTTATAATCCAGCAAAACATAATTTAATTTGTTAGTACTTAATTTCGTGATATATTTTGTAAAAATATAAAATTATTTTTTGTGTTTTTAATAAATATTTAAATAATTCTTAAATTTTTTAATCCAATCTTTCGTTAGATAGGTATAGATAAAAAGTATGGGAGAGGATAAATAGGAATTAGAGATAATTTAGGAGAGAAACTCTCTACTAAATTAGAGATAATTTTGGAGATAAATAGGAATTTGAGATAATTTAGAAGATAAATAGGAATTTGGGATAATTTTGGAGAAAGTGGGGGATGTAGTTTAGGAATAATTTTGAGGAGAAGAGATTATTTAGGTTATTGGGAAAGTGCATCTCATTTGTTCTTTCAAAAATGACATGGAATTAAAAATATAAAAAATTTTGCTGGAATCACATGACCAAGGGTATACTGATAATTTTGCTGCCTTGTACAGTTGCATATACAAGTATAATAGAGGCTTGCACCTCATGCCTTTTAGCTCTTTCCACATTCTTCTTCTCTTTTCTTCTAAACCTGAACTCAAGCATTTAAGAAAATTAAACAAGTTGGTGTTAGAGCATCAAGATCTTGGTGGTGTTTGATCTTCTCTAGGGTCAGACTAGGGTAGTCCTAAGATTAGTGAGTTTTATGAAATGTTGGAGAAGATGGTTATTGGTATGTTGGTTGCCTGGTTTTAGGATGATTTTTTGAGATCCATCTGAAGTTTGGTTGAAGTTTGAGAAGAGTTCTTGAAAAATTTCCCAAAAGTTCAAGAAAAAAATAGAGATTTTTTTGCAGTAATTTCTGGTGGTTTCAACAGTGGTGCTCAGGTTTCTCTTGATCAGCCTTTATATTCTAGAGTGGGCAAATTTTGTCCTAGGGCCTCTGTAGTGTGCGTCCTCCTAATTTCCTATTTCTCCCAATTCTAAGAAGGGTGATCTTCTTCATCTAGTTCTGGATTATTTTACATATGGTGTGAATTTGTGGGGTAGCTTTGGGGGTCTTGGAATACCCTTAGTACTCAAGTGACTATTGTGAAATTCATTGGGGACAATTATTTGGAGTGGTCTCAATCAGTACAGAAGTATATTGGAGGGCATGGGAAGCTAGGATATTTCACAAGTTCTGAGGTAGAAATAGATCCTCAAGATACAAAACATTGAAGATGGATGTAGTAGAATCTTATAGTGATATCCCGGTTTGTGAATTCCATGCCACCCCACCTTAGTAGAAATTTCTTATGGATGAGAACTGCTAAGGTGATTCGGATAATATTGCAAAAATGTATTCCTAGATGCTAAATGTTACTTATGCCTACTAGTTGAAATCAAAGGTGAATATTCTCAAACAAGGAGAGAATCCATTATCAATGTATTTATCTACCCTGAAATCCATGTAGCGAGAAATTCATCTCTTGGAAACCATAATTTGGGAGAGTCCCAAGGATGTACTAACTTACAAGAAGCTTGTAGAGAAGAATCAAGTGTTTGAATTTTTGGGTGGGCTGAATCTAGAGTATGGCATTACACGCCAACACATTTTTTACCAGGGATGATGTGACTCTCTCTCATGCCTATATTCTTGCTCATGGTGTAGAGAGAGGAGGTGTGTTGTGTTGTAGATACCTATGTTTTGTCATTTTGCTCCTTTTACAACTACGTTGAAGGTACAATAGATGTCTGAAAAGGGTGATGGTACTGATGAGAAGGAAGCGTTTGATTTTTTTAAGAAGCCCAAGCACATTCATGAGTCTTGTTGGAAGCTTCACTCCCATCTCATACCCCAGAGGTTTAGGAAGAATAATACCAAGAGGGTGAGTGTCATAGTTATCAAGGCACCACCTGGTTTTACTATTGAAATCTAAATGGTACAAAATTATAGCCTTCCTTAGTAGCTAATTCATATGAAATTTCTCTATTAAATACTTATATTTTTGAAATACGGTGCAACCATACCTAACTCAAATTAGCCTGAACTTGAACCCGATCAAATGGTTCAATGTTCTGATATGGTTTGGGTCAACATGGTTCACCAATACCCTTTCCAAATTAACTTGAAATCCGGTTAGATGGTTTGGTGGCCCAATTGGTCCCTAACTTCTATGCTTAACTTGTGGGAGTTTTTTGAGATGAATTATGGTGCTGATTGCTGTTGTTTTTATTGGGTTATATTTGTTTCTATTTTGTATTTTCTGTTTCTTAATTTTAGCTGTGCTATAAAGCTGCTTGGTGGAGTCACACGACCAGAAGTATACTGGTTGTATTACTACCTTGTACAGTTGCATATATAAGTGAATAGAGGCTGATGCCTCATACTTTTTGGTTCTTTCCATATTCTTCTCTTCTTTTCCTCCTCCTCCTCATCTTCATGAATCCTGTTTCACCACTCCATTCTATTTAAAACCGTATCCACTATTAAATAGTTCTTCTTACTATCATCCACGTTCTTTTTGGTCTACCCGTATCTATTCTAGCCCCTTCCATTTGTAACAAATTACTTCTTCTAATTAGAGTTGTTGGCGGTCTTCTATGTATGTGACCAAACCATCTTAGCCTACTCTCTCATTTTATCACTTATTTGTGCTACTCCTAGGTTTCTACGGATGACTTCATTCCTGATCCTATCTTTTCTAGTTTTTCCACTCATACATCTTAGTATTCACATTTTTGGCACATTCATTTTCTGAACATGTTGCTTGACTGCCCAACACTCTGCTCCATACAACATAGTTGGTCTTACAACAGTTTTATACAAATGCACCCCTCCATTTTTCCCAATCTTCTTCAAGCCTTTTTTTTATCCCTTGTTACCTCCTCAATCTATCCGTTGTTATGGATTATTGAACCATGGTACTGAAAATGGTCACATTGAGTTACCTCTTGGTCTCCAATCCTAAGTGTATCTTGATTTCCAAGACTCACCATACTATCATAAGCCTTTTTTTTATCAATCGTCTCAAAAGAAATACAGATTCCATGGTTGATCTCCTTGGCATAAAGTCAATTTGGTTCTCTTACTCTGAAACACTTGTTTCAAGTCGCAATCTTTGTTCAATTATTCTATCCCAAAGTTTCATAGTGTGGCTCATGAGTTTAATCCCTCGGTAGTTATTACAACTTTGTATATCAACTTTATTCTTAAATATAGGCACCATACTGCTATTTCTCCAATCATCAAGCATCAACTTATCTTTTACTATCTAATTAAATAGCTTAGTTAGCCCATAACAAGCCTACCTCTCCCATACCTTTCGACACTACTATTGGATTCCCATTAGGTCCTAATTTCTTTCCCTTCATCTTATTTAGTGCCTCTTTTACATCAGTAGGTTTAACTCTATGAAAGTATGTATTATTTTTAACCTTATTTAGCACCCTATCCCTGTTGTTCATTTTATAATTTTTCAAAATAGTTTTTCCATCTTTGTTTGATTTCAACATATTTTACCAAGACTCTTTGATCTACATCTTTAATGCATCTAACATGGTTTAAATCTTTGCCTTTTCTTTCTCTCAACTTTACTACTTTATGCATTCCTCTTTGTGACATGCTCATTTTGATCCGACTTCATTCTACCACCAAGTTTCTTTAGTACTTTTCCATTTCCCTTTAAATTCTCCTAAGACCTCCTTTGCTACTTTGTTTTAATGTTGTTTGCTATTTCAAGCCAAATATCATTAATCTTTCCTTCTAAATTATATTTCCCTTCTATTATCAACTTGTTTCTAAATTGAGCTAGTTTTTCTCCTTTTAGGTTTTCCCACCTAATTCTTATACACCTATTTTCTTCCCCATTTCTCTTCCATTTCTTAATGTGCACATCTACCACCATTAATCTATGTTGTGTTGTTAAGCTTTCTCCTGGAATAACTCTGCAATCTTTACACATTATTCATTCTGTTCTCTTAGTGAGGAAAAAATCTATTTGACTTACGTTTGATCCACTTTAAATGTTATTAAGTGTTCATCCTTCTTTTGGATAAATGTATTTAAAATTGCCATATCATAAGCTACTGCAACATCTGATATTGTATCTGCTGATTCATTCCTCTCCTCAAATCCAATCCTCCATGTACCACATCATATCTTACATTTCTTTTCCTTAAAGGACCATTTAGGTCTCTTCCTATAAAAATCTTCTCTTCATTTGGAATTTCTTGGATTAATACTTCTAAGTTTTCCCAAAATTGTCTTATAATGTTTTCTTCGAATCCCACATGAGGTAAGCACTAATTATGTTAATGACTTCCTCCCCTAAAACAAGTTTAATTAAAATTATTCTATTCCCAATTCTTTTAACACTTATAATTTCATTTTTTAAATACTTATCTACTATTATCGCTACACCATTTTTGTTATTCACTTTTTCCGTATACCATAATTTGTAGCCATCAATTTCTTTAGCTTTTTTGCCCTTCCATTTAGTTTCTTTTAGGCATGCAATATTAACTTTCTATCCTCTTCATGGTGTCTATTAATTCCATAGTTTTTCTAGTTAATGTTCCTACATTCCAAGTGGTTAAACAAAGTCATGTTTCTTGGACTAGATTCTTTTCCTGCCCCTGTCCAGAATGGTGTGGGAACCCTTGTCTATTTGACACCAGAGCAAGGCTTTGCCATGGTGTGTCACTCATGGGGACCATCCTAGCAAACCCCCCACTAAACACCACACTTGGGTTAGTGTGTAGTGCGTCATTTCTGAAGAACACCCTAGCATGAGCATGAAAAGACAAATTAGGATCTATATTTATGAGAGTTTGGCAAAAGTTTTAGTGCCGGCTACCAACCTGGCACAACCCTCTATCTGGGCTTGGGACCTGTAGTGTAAGACAAGCTCACACTAGTTGAGTTTTTCTTCTTTTTTCCTTCTCTTCTTTTATTCTTTCTCTTCTAAATCTGAATTTAAACATTTAAGAATATTAAACAAGTGATAGGAAGCAATAATTATTAATGTTGTAAGATAAATGGAAAACTCAAAAACATTCCAAAGCATTTTGTATGGAGGTATACAGTAAAAATAGATACGGTTGAAACCTTGAGCAAGGGAAATTTCTAGTTCTATAGGCATTCTCAATAACCCATATTTCTCTAGCACTATTCTAATGGAGAAAGAAGACTTGGTTATTATGTCCTTGTGTGCACCTGATGCAAGAAAAATGGTGACACTGTCGATCATCTATTCAGTTGAGTTGCATTGAAGTGCATTTGTTGTATTTTCATATTTCTCTCACCTAGGGAACTGGTAGGGATCATTAGTTTTCAAGGTGCCAAGGCGAGGCTAGGCGATAGGGGGGCGCCTTGTTGCCTAGTCACCTAGGTGGGCACCTAGGCGGTGGATTTTTTTTAAGTAAAAACATGTATCCTAGGGTAGTTCCCTAGGTTCCATAATCATATTTCCTTAATAGATATCCATAATTTTCATAAGAAAAGTATAAACTTCATGTTAAAGTATAGAAAATCAACATATTCCAACATATTCATGAGAAGAAAAAGAAGAAAGAAAAGAAAATTCAAAAAATATAGGGGCTGAACCCCTATTTCTGTTGTAGAAAATGTGTTGATTGGACAACATTTTATGTTCTTCCTTACTTATTGGTTCAGGTTTTGAAGTCTTTGAGGGTTCAATCCAGCATTTAGCAATGTTTGTGTTGATTAAACCCTAACAAATAAGAAAATAATAAAAAGAAATTACTATATAAGCATACAAAATGAATATTTTAGTTTAAAAACGTCTATTTTATAATTATAGCCTAAAAAATTTAAGAATATAAGTTTTTTATAACACGCTATAGAAAACTACTTGGTGATTAGGCGTGGCGACCCTCCATGGGCGCCTTGTCACCTAGGCACTCTTGACAACTATGGTGGGGATCATTGAGAATCAGCTGTATTTATTACTCCTTAGTTTTGAAAGGGCTGGAAATTAGACAATGATTTATTACATTTCCTTTTAGTTCTTATTGTGCTTATATCAATTTTTATGTTATAGCCGCTGATCATTTTTTTTTTAATCTTATAGCCATTATGACATGCTAGAAGAAATTGTTTCTTGCCTGGGTAGCTTCCATTTTCCTAGTCTCATTTCATGATATATTTTCTTTATTGTATTATATTACAACCTTCAGTTTTTTTCGGTTTTCTGCTGCTTCTTGCTTTTTGATATTACTTATTGGGCAGTTAGCTTATTGATTTGATAACTGGTGGAATAGTTTCTGTTTCTGTTATTATTGTACATGAAGTATCAATATTGCTTTATCATGCAGAGAATCCATATATTGGAAGCATTGGAAGCTAGGGTTGGCAACAGTAATGACATGGGGATGGCTGCGCACTTCTTTCAAGTTCAACGCGATTTCAATGAGTAAGATTTTTGATAATACTAGTTTATTAATGTACAATTATACTATTCCTGTGTAAATATCTGGTCTTAGGTAATATGTGGAAAACCATATGCCCTTCTTTTTCAACTTGACATTTTCTTTTTTCTGATAGTATTGATCCAAATGGGCCACAGGAAATAGAGGAGGGAAAAACAAGAATATTGAAGGCCTACTCCATGAAAAGACTCATCTTTCATCATCCAATGTACAGTGCAATCATATGAGTTGATGTAGACTAACTGATCGATAACCCAGGGAGAAAGGTAGAGATAAAAAACTGGGTTGGAGGCCACCACCAGGAACCTTTGGTGAGAAGATTCAATCTCAGATGGAACATCATAAGTAGGGAGTATGTAGATAGGGTGATAGACCCAGCTTAGTGCAGAATAGGAAAGATGAAGGGGATGATCGACACCTTGGTTGTCCTCACAGTGCAAATTGGGATGTTTCCCAACTAAAAACCATTAGGTGAACTTGATAGTTCACATGTACGTGCTCTGGAACTTCTTGTATTTGAGTTCATATCATCTAAATCTCTCCCATGCATCATTCCCTACTCAAAGTACTGTTTCATTGAATTTACTCTTGTTTTGTGTCTCACCTTCTATTACTGTATACAATTGCAAGGTGCCACAGGTTATCTTGTCACACAGGGCAAGGAGGTTTAGGGGAAAATGGAACAATACAAACTACAAAGAGGGGGAGATTATTTGGGAGCTAATCCAAACCATCTTTAGTGAGATGGTGAATGCTGAGTTAGAGAAGATTGTGGGGTGTGGAGAGGAGGGTGACACTTTCTCCATGTATAACAGGACCAAACCATTAAACCAATGCAGGAAGAGAACTGCGATAGGGATCAACCAAAGGACCCAACCATTGAGCTTGAAGAAAAATATGGGTGTGATGGTCGCTTCTTCTAAATATCTGAGAGATTGAAAGTGTAATATTAATTACAACAAGGAGGGAAGTGGGAAGGAGAGAGGAGGGGAGGAAGATAAAGGTGAGTAGAGCTTGTTCACAAAAGGAGTTGAGATGAGATTATTAGCTGGAATGTAAGGGGATCGAATAGTGCTAGAAAGACCAATAAAGGATTTTTTGAGGAGAGCTAAACCACAAAAATATTAATTCAGCTAAACTAAGGTAATGCAATGTTTTGCAATGGTAAAAAACTGATCTACTTTCATTCCATTGCTAATTGGCATATTTATACAGTAAGCTGCTGCAATAAATAGAAAACATCTTCCTAAATCAATTCCTATAATTAAGGGACTAATTATTTTAAGCCCCATATTTAAGGGATTATACTTTTCCACAATCCTAGGAATACATATTCACACTTATCTATTTTTACACAACTACCAAATATGCATCTACACCAGTAACCCCATGTTTTCCAACACTCCCTCTCAAGTTGGTGAATAAAGAACCTCCATTCCCAGCTGGTCTACAATTCTATGAAAGTCTGTACTATTGAACCCTTTACTAAGTACATCGGCCGGTTGTCCTTTTTTAGATACATAGGGAGTGCAAATCAACTTGCTGTCCAGTTTCTCTTTTATAAAGTGTCGATCCATTTCGATGTGCTTCGTCCTGTCATGTTGAACAGGGTTGTGAGCAATATTGATGGTTGACTTGTTGTCACAATATAGTTTCATAGGCTCTTCTCGTGGAATCTTCAAGTCTTCTAAAATTATCTTCAACCAGAGTAATTCACACACTCCTTGTGCCATAGCCCTGAACTCTGCCTCTGCACTTGACCGGGCCACTACGTTTTTCTTCTTACTCCTCCAAGTGACTAAGTTTCCTCCCAAGAAGGTACAGTAACCAGAAGTGGACCATCTATCTATTGGAGATCCTGCATAATCGGCATCTGTATATGCTTCAAGAGCTAGTCCCCCATTCCTTCTGAATAAAATTCCTTTCCCTGGATTGGCTTTCAAATAGTGCAGAATTCGATGAGCAGCCTGCAGATGAACTTCTTTAGGATTATGCATAAACTGACTTATTACACTTACAGCATATGCAATATCCGACTGTGTATGTGCAAGATAAATGAGTTTTCCAACCAGTCTTTGGAACATCTCCTTGTCTACACTTGCATTCTCGCTGGCTTCTCCAAGTTTATGATTGGGATCTATAGGCGTGGAAGCTGGTTTACATGCCATATTTCCTGTTTCTCTCAAAAGATCAACAACATACTTTTGTTGAGAGATAAAGATGCCTTGTTTAGAATGTGCAACTTCAATTCCGAGAAAATACTTTAGTCTCCCCAAGTCTTTTATCTCAAATTCTCTGGCAAGGCAGCTTTTCAATGCTTCCTTCTCCTTTTTATCATTCCCAATAACGATTATATCGTCCACATAGACTAATCGAGTAATAACTCCCCCTGAGGATGTGTGTTTGATAAACAATGTGTGATCACCTTGACTTTGCTTGTAACCTGTACTAAGCATCACCTTTGTAAACCTTCCAAACCATGCTCTTGGAGACTGTTTGAGACCATATAGTGCTTTCTTCAACCTACAAACTTTGTTCCCCTTAATGCCTTCTCCAAAACCCGGTGGAATGTCCATGTATATCTCATCTTCTAGATCACCATGGAGAAACGCATTCTTTACATCAAACTGTCGCAAATCCCAATTATATTTAGCAGCCAAAGACAGCAACACCCTTACTGTATTCATTTTATCTACCGGGGCAAAAATCTTCTGATAATCTACCCCATAAGTCTGTATATATCCCTTGGCTACCAGTCGTGCTTTGTACCTTTCTAATGACCCATCAGATTTGTACTTAATTGCGAACACCCATTTACAACATACAACGTTCTTGTTTCTCGGTAGATCCACAACTTCCCATGTGTTGTTCTTTTCTATTGCCTTCATTTCCACTCTCATGGCTTTTCTCCACTCCTTATTAGAAAGTGCCTCGGCTAGAGTATTAGGAATTGGAATGGTGTTAAGGCTGGCTAGAAAACTTTTATGGGATTTAGAGAGTCTTTGGAACGACAAAGATTTGGCTAAAGGGTACAATGGGCGTTTGGTACATTCTCTGGTTCCTTTTCTCAGGGCAATAGGTAGGTCATACTCATACTCAGACTGTGAAGGTACAAGTTCAGGTTCTGAACATCCCTCAGTTCTAGGATTAGGAGTTGAGTCATGGACTTGCACAAGTTAAGGATCTGAATTTCCTCTCCTAGAGTAAACCTGCATATATCTCACATCATCATGCACATCATTGGTGGGGTTAGCAATGTCTGGATTTGGTTCAATGGTTAGGTTGTTTGATTCTTGTTGAGGCTCGGAAATGTGGGGCTCAGAGGAATGTGACTCAGAAGGATGTGATTCTTGACGGTTGGATGACTATGAGGAGGGTAATACATCTAGGGAGGGTAGATCCGAGGCCTTATCTACCATTAGTGAGGGCTCCCCCTGAAGATAAGGTTGAGTGAAAAAGGATTGTCCCTCCTCAAATGTGACATCAATGGAGGTGTAGAATTTTCTGTGGCTGGATGATAACATTTATAACCTTTCTGAGTTGGGGAATATCCCAAGAAGACACACCTGATTGCTCGTGGATCTAATTTTCCCTTATTATGGACATGAACAAAGGCAGTGCAACCAAAAATTCTTGGTGTGAGATTATTTGAGGTTCGAATATTAGGGTAGAATTGAGAGAGGACTTGTATTGGGCTTCGGTTGTCAAGAACTTTAGATGGTAGTCTATTTATGGTGTATGCAGCAGTAAGGACAGCTTCCCCCCAATATTGTTTTGGGACCTGGTTTTGAAAGAGAAAGGCTCGGGTGGTTTGCAAAAGATGGCCATTTTTCCTCTTAGCTACCCCATTCTGTTGGGGAGTGTTAACATAGGAAGATTCATGCACAATGCCTTCTTTCTGAAAAAATGGGGACAAATTCTGATTAAAATAATCTGTAGCATTATTAGATCGAAACCTTTTAATTTTCACACCAAACTGAGTTTGGACCATGTTATGGAAGTTGGGAAGAATGGTGCCCACATCAATTTAGACTTAAGAAGAAAAATCCATGTGACCCTAGTGCAATCGTCAATAAAGGTGACGAACCATCTAGAACCAGTAATGTTGGGAATTTGAGAAGGGCCCCATATATCCGAATGAATCAAATAAAAAGGAATTGAAGATCTTTTATTGCTGATTGGGAAAAAAACCCTTTTGTGTTTAGCAAATTTACAAACATCACAATGAAAGGCTTCAACGTCAATCCTTTTAAACAAGGAAGGAAGCATTGTTTTTAAAACAGGAAATGAAGGATGATCGAAATGAAAGCGATGACGCCAAATAAAATCTTTATTGGAGGTAGATAAGAATGACTTGTGTGTGACATGCATAACAGTGTGAGATGGTTTGCTGGTTGCTTCAAGGTAGTAGAGTCCATCCCTTTCCTTAGCAAGTCCAATCTTCTTCCCCGAAACTTGGTCCTGAAATACACAGTAAGAAGGAAAGAACACAACATTGCAGTTCACATCCTGGGTGAGTTTATGTATAGAGATAAGGCTAGTGGATAACTTAGGAACATGAAGCACGTTTTTAAGTAATAGGGATGGAGTAATCTGAATATTCCCAATTTCTGTCACTGTGGTGAAAGAACTATCAGCAACAGAAAATTTTCTACTACTAGGACGGGGTGTATAGGTGAGAAAATGTAGTGAAGAGGGTGCCATGTGGTCAGTAGCTCTAGAATCAAGAATCCATGGAAAAACACTAGCCGAGACATGTAATCCTAGAGTAAAGACTCACTCGAGAGAGCAAGAGAGGTAGAACCACTTCTTGGTTTCAAGGATCTCAGGAAACTCCTTAGCCTTTCAATTTCTTCATCATTAAATGGCCCCTGACTTGAGTGTTCTTGCTGCGGGATTGTGGAGACATTATGGGCCTGTTGAACTGCTTTCGAAACTCCTCGATTGCCCCATTCCTTGCTGGATGTGGGAGGTTTCCCATGAAGTTTCCAGTAGCGATCTTTTGTGTGTTTGGGCTTCTTGCAATAGGTGCACCAGAGGTTATTGTTAGAGTCACGGGTGGTTGTGTCACGGGCCAAGTTGTGATTGTTCTCACCCTTTGAACCACTATAATTTCCTTTCCTTTCCACCATAGCAGAACCTTCGGGATCTTTAGGCTCAAGCATGATTCCACGACGGCTTTCCTCAGCTCTGACAAGGGCTATAACTTCATTCAATGGAGGCACTTCTTCTTTGCCGAGAATTTTTATTCGAACCTGATCAAATTCAGCATTCAGTCTGACCAAAAAATCATACACCCTATCTCTTTCAATAAAATTCTTCAAGATCACAGTGTCATTGGGGCACTTCATCTCAAGAACCCAATAATGATCAAGATCATGCCACAAATTTTGCAGCAGATTTGCATACTCTGTAACACTTCTGCTCTCTTGTTTGGCCGCCATTGTCTTCAATTTGACCTCATAGACACGAGCAGCGTCATGGGCTTTGGAATAGGTTTGTCGGACAACGTCCCAAATAGCCCTTGCAGAGGGAAGAAACATACATGTATCGCTAATCTCGGGTGTCATTGAACTCCACAACCATGACATAATCATGGAGTCCTCTTCGTCCCAAGCATCAAAATTTGGCTCGCCCAATTTTGGCCCTGTTCTGAGAAGGTGACTAATTTTTCCTTTTCCCTTCAAATAGGTACGTACTAGTTGTGGCCACTTCAAATAGTTCTGGCCATTCAGTCTATATGTTGCCTGAATATTCTGCAAATCACCGGTGTGAGGATGAAAATTCGTTGCTCCTTAATCTGTTTGGACAGGAGCACTTGTTGCAGTCACGTCGGACATTGCCAATGGAGGAAGAATAAGGCTAGCAGGAAAGGAGAATAAAGAAGGAAAAGAAACACTGCTAGTTACAGATCAGCACTAAAGGTCAGAAAACCACAAAAAAAAAAAAAACTAACAATGAAGGCTGAAAAAAAATCTCAAGGTTGGCAAACCTAGAGCTCTGATACCATGTTTTGCAATGGTAAAAAACTGATCTACTTTCAGTCCATTGCCAATCGGCATATTTATACAGTAAGCTGCTGCAATAAATATAAAACATCTTCCTAAATCAATTCCTATAATTAGGGGACTAATTATTTTAATCCCCATATTTAAGGGATTATACTTTTCCACAATCCTAGGAATACATATTCACACAATTCTATTTTTACACAACTACCAAATATGCATCTACACCAGTAACCCCACATTTTCCAACATGCAATTGTGAAAATTGATCTATTTTCCCTTATTCTTGATCATGTTGCTGGTTTTCAGTTGGATTTTACTAGCCACAAGGTACCCTCTATCAAGAGGGGTACAGATTTTTTTCCAAGTATGGAGACCATTATCTTTGATTTGTATTAGATGTGAATCATTCCAATAAGAAATAACAGTGTAGTCTGAAATTACAAAGAAAGAGAAGAAATAAGAAAAATCAAAAGAGGAAGAAGAAGAAGTTGAGAGAAGAAGGGAGGAGAAGAGAGTTCGATCTATCTTCTCTCATTTCTCCTAATTTTTTGTATTAATTTAATCTCAAGAGAGTGATTACAATGATGCCCTAAATGGGGCGGCCAACTCATAAGCATAGCTTAAAAGAAATAAAAAATAGTTAACAGGTCCATATGGACAAGGACCATTAACATAAACATAACAAATAAAAGAAGAAAAAATAATAATGCACTAGTGCCCATTTGGCCCAGTCTCTCTACACTCCCCTCAAGTTGAACATAGATGTCAATCATGCCCAACTTGCTTATATAATGTATTAGCTTTCCTTTTAGAATTCTCTTCATCAAGACATCAACTAATTGTTCTTCAGAAGCAAGAAATGGCATGCAAACTTCCCTTGTAGCAACGCTCTCTTGTATAAAATGTCTATCAACCTCGATGTGCTTTGTTCTATCATTTTGGACGGGATTTTGTGCAATGTTGATGGTTATTTGGTTGTCACAATTAGACCGGGTTTTGTCTATGTATTAACATAATACACTTAGGCCCGACCATGGGACCTAGGTCTTTAGCCCGAGCCTGGCCAAAAATTTGAAAACATAATTTTTTCTTTTTTTATTCAGTAAAAAAACGTTTTATTTATATTAAAACCCTTTAAACTCAAAAATAATAAAAGATATCACTATTACTTGAAAAAAGAGAAGAGGAACAAAGAAAAATATTGTATATATTTTTTATTAAATAAAATATTTTTTTATTATTTAATATATATTATCAAGTTGGGCTCAAGATTGGACCGGCCTTTTTTGAGAAAGCCTGAGCCCGGACCAAAAAAAGGTCGGCCTCGGTGTTTTAGGTCCGAGTCGGAGCCTGTGGGCCTAAAATTATGTCCAAGCCCGACTTAGAACGGGCTGGCCCGTTAGGCTACCCGACCCATGAACATGTCTAGTCACAATATAACATCATTGGCTTCTCATAATCAATTCTTAGTTTCTCTAAAAGTGATCTAAGCCACAATAACTCTGAAACTCCATGGGCCATCACCCTGTACTTTGCCTCAACTGAAGATCTAGCCATCATAGTCTGCTTCTTACTCCATGAAACAATGTTCGCTGCTACCATAGCACAGTAACCCGAGGTAGATCTATCATCAATACATCTAACCTAGTTTGAATTCATATATGCATCCAGTTACATATGTCCATGTTTAACAAAAAGAATGCCTTTCCTTGGAGTACCATTTAGGTAACACAAGATTTTCTTAGCGGATGCCATATGGGTGTCTCTAGGAGAATGTATGAACTGGTTGACACTTACTGCATAGGAAATAGCTGGCCAAGTCATACATAGATACAATAACTTCTCAAGCACTCTTTGGAACACTCCCTTATCAACCAACAATTCACCATTAGTGGCCGAGATTTTGTAGTTTAAGTTTATAGGTGTAGTAGAAGCAAACTTAGCACCAAGTTTGCCAGTCACGACAAGAAGATCAAGGACATACTTGTGTTGAGAAATGAATATACCTTAGACTGAACAACTTATATTCCCAGAAAATATCTGAGTTACCCCAAATCATTGATTTCAAGCTTAGTGTTGGGAAACTTTTTGAGGCTAAGAACTTCTTGTGTATCATCACCAGTAACTTCAATATCATCCACACAAACAATAAGAAAGGTCACCAAAGAAGTTCTCCTCTTGACAAAGAAGGTATGGCTAGATTGAGTTTGTGTGTATCCGAACGTAACGAAAGCAACTTGAAATCTCTCAAACCAAGCTCTAGGAAACTATTTGAGGCCATAAAGGGACTTCTTCAATTTACACACTTTCCCTTGCATTTCTCTCCCATACAAACCTCCTCATGTAGATCTCCATTTAAGAAGGCATTTTTGACATCAAATTGGTAGAGTGCCCAGTCAAAACTAGCAACCAAGGATAGGAGAACCCGAACTGTTGTTTATCCAAAGGAGTAAAGGTCTCCAAGTAATCAATACCATACATCTAAGTGGTACCGTCAGCATGGTACTTAATGGTAAATACCCACTTTACAACTGACAGATTCCTTCCCCTTAGTTAACTCCACAATTTTCCAAGCATTGTTCTTATGCAAAGTATCTATATCAATCATCATAGCATCCCTTCACTTTGATTTAGATAAGGCTTCTGATACAGATTTAGGGATGGCTTGTGTAGAAAGAGGCTAAGAAGGAATAGTTGGTCAAAGAAAGGATGTTGCATGATAGGTTTTAGAGATGCAATAGGCTGTACACTTCCGTTTCCCTTTTCTGAGGGCAATAGAAAGGTCTAGGTCTAGGAAGATGTTGGTGGGACAGAAGAAGGCTGCCTTGTCATCTCATTAGTTATGCGAGGTGCAAGAGGCTCAGTTGAAGGTGTGGAAACAACTTGCTCATGCCTGAGTTGTTGCCTTTGATACCATCTTTGAACAATAGGATGAGAGATAAAAGTGGGAGGATGAGCAGGAACATGTGAAGACTTAATAGGAGGTGATGCAACAGAAGGAGGTGACTTAACCGAGGACTCAATAGAAACTAGAAGAGGAATAGTTGGGGACTGTGCAAATAACTCCACTAACCCCCTTGGAAGGAATGCCAAAGAAAGGAATGGACTTTGCAATTGTGGCATCCTTGGAGACAAAGCAGATGCCACGAATTGGATCATAAGAACAATATCCCATCTCTATGGAGGCATATCCAAGAAAACACACTTACAAGCTTTAGGTTCAAACTTATGTCTTTGGTGGCTATGAACATGAACATTGCAAGTATGCCTAAAAACCCAAAGAGGAAGAGAGAAAAATCATCATCAGGGAAAAGGAGGCTAAATGAGGTTTTAAAACTCAAAACCCGAGAAGGCATATGGTTTATCAGATATGTAGTAGTACGAACAATATTCCCCAAAAATTTCACAAGAACATGGGATGCAAAAAGAAGTCTTCTAGCAACCTCAACCACATAATGATTCTTCCTTTCCACCATTCCGTTTTGTTGTGCGGTGTGGGAACAAGAACTCTGATGAATAACCTCAAAGGTATCAAGGTAGGATGAAAATTCTTCTCAAAATATTCCTTAGCATATAAAATGGAATATTTTGTTACGAATATTAAACCGTGTAAGGATAAATTCATGAAGTGTTGCACAATGGTTGGTACTTCATCTTGGAACTGCATGAGGTAAATCCAAGTGAAGCATGAACAGTCATCAATAAAAATGATAAAGTATTTATCATGGTTGTCATGGTAACGCCTAGGTGACAAGGCGCCGTTTGAGACTCGCCTTGCCTAATCGCCAAGTAATTTTGTACTTTTTATTATAAAATACTTTTTTGTTCTTTATTTTTTGAGATTATAATTATAAGATAGGCATTGTCAAACTAAAATATTCATCTTGTGTATTTATATACTAGTTTATGTTTTATTATTTTCTTATTTGTTAGGGTTTAATCTATACAAGCATTGCTAAATGCTGTATTGAACCCTCAAAGACTTCAAAACCTGAACTAATAATAAGGAAGAACTACTATTACTACTACTACTACTCCTTATATTTTTTGAATTTTCTTTTCTTTTCTTTTTTTCTTCTCATGAATATGTTGATTTTCTATACTTTAACATTAACTTTATACTTTTCTTACGAAAATTATGAATAATTATTAAGGAAATATGGTTATGGTACCTAGGGAACTACCCTAGGATTTATGTTTTATACATGAAAAAAATCCATCACCTAGGTGACTAGGCAACAAGGCACCTAGCCTAGCTTCGCCTTAGCGCCTAAAAAACTATGGTGTTCATAGCCTCCCATAGTAGGTAAATGATAATGGCCCCCACACATTAGAGTGCACAATATGAAAACGAGAAATTGATCTTTTATTACTTAATGAATAAGAATGTCTATAATGCTTGGCAAGTTCAAATAATTCACAATGAAAATTAGACAAAGCTATCCCTTTTAAACAATTTTGGAAACAAATAACTCAAAGCAAAAAAGGAAATATGACCAAAATGTAAATGCCATAATGTTCAGTTAACAAATTCTGATGAAATAGACTCCAAATCCACTCCATAGGTGGTACAAGACTCTTGTTAGGTGTATCTAGCAACTATATTCCATTCGCCTCATGGCCATTCCCAATTGCCTTTGAGACTTCAGGTACTGAAAAACATAGTGGGTAGGAAAAAAGGTTATGCTGCAATTCATAGACTTTGTTAAACTACTAATAGACAAAAGATTGGTGTTAAGTTTAGGAATATGAAGAATAGAGGATAAAATAAGGGAGTCTAAGACTCTGATGTCCCCCTTGCTGGAGATAGGTCCAAGGGACCCATCTACAAGAGATATCTTTTCACAACTAGAAAGAAGTTAATATGAGCAAAATACGTTAGACTTGCTGATCCTATGGCTAGAAGCACCAGAATCTATAATCCAAGTGGTTTTACGGTTACCTGACATAGTAGCATGATTTGCAAAAGCTCGAATAGCTGAGTGAGCAAAAGCAGATGAGGAGGTGTTGCCTGAGGAGTTGGAAGCTACAAATGTAGTCTCCAAATGATTTATGAGTCTTCCATACCTTTCAGACTGTGCTTTTATGACTGTCAGTTGCTTCACTCACATATTACATCTTTCTTCTCAGTAGGCCCCTTAGACTTCATGCTTATATGTGCAAAATGTTATGGGGGAGGTGGTCCTTGCAACTGTGCTTGCCACCTACTCTCTTCACTGCTACCATGGTATATGCCTGAGAAAGAATCCTTCATTCTTTGCTAGAATATTCCACCTAGTAATGTCAAACTTAGGATTGAGTCCAGTGAGAAACTCAAACACCTTGTTCCTTTCTACCAACTTTTTATAAGTTTCTACATCCTTAGTGCTTTTCCACACAACAATTGCCATCACATCAATTTCTTGCCACAGAGATTTCAACATAGAGTAATACATGGCTAGGCATTTCTCCCCTTGTCTTAGATTGTTCATATCAATTTCTGCATCCTTAGTGCTTTCCCACACGACAATTTCCATCACATCAATTTCTTGCCACGGAGATTTCAACATAGAGTAATACATGGCTAGGCATTTCTCCCCTTGTCTTAGATTGTTCACATCATTTTATAAGCTTTGGCAACATTTAGCTTTTGAGAGTATGTTTTTGTAACATTGTCCTAAATCTCCTTGGCCAAATTCATCCAATGATAATGTTGACTTATGTGGGGTTGCATAGAGTTGACTAACCACCCAATAACTGTATAATTCTCCTGCATCCATTTCTCATATGTAGGATCAGTTTTTGATGGTTTCTTCTTACTATCTGTAAGGTACCCTAATTTACCTCTACTACAAACATAAAATCGCATGGATTGTGCCCAGGCTAAGAAATTTGTTCCATCTGGCTTAATTGTTGTCAAAGCATTCAACACAGGTTTTACTGGACCAATTCTGGACTCTGCATTCTGCTTCGTCTCACTTTCAGACTGCTCCATTAATCAAATAAAAATCCAAAAGTGATATTTCTAGCCCTGATAGACCTCACTATAGTCAATCCCAAGCTGGTAAGTAAAAAATCTAGGGTTTCACTAAATCCTGCTACTTGGGAGAAATGGGAGAACTGCAGCTACTCCTATCAGTGGCTCCTTAAAGGTCTCCGACTACAATCAATCTCTTCTAGGGATCAAAAGGAACCTTCCAAACCCTAAGCGCCACTTCCACATAAACTCCTTGGCCCGTAATTTGAAAATCTCTAGTCGGCTAGGGTTTGGGCAAAAATAAAAAGCCTCAATTTCTTGGCATTCCACAGCTAGCTTTTAGATCTACAGACCCTTTACCAACTAGGCAAAAACAGCTGAGAAATAATCAGCAACTTATCTCTCCATACACTCTTCCAATCAAAGAATGTATGGGATTGAAGAGAAAAAGGGAAAAGGTGCTTTGACACCAGGGTGTGAATCGGTCCGATAAGAAATAACAGTATAATCTGAAATTAGAAAGAAAGAAAGAGAAGAAATACGAAAAATCAAAAGTGGAAGAAGAAGAAGATGAGAGAAGGGAGAAGGAGAAGAGAGTTCAATGATGCCCTAATTTGTATTATTAATCTAATCTCAAGAGAGTAGTTACAGTGATGCCCTTAATGGGGCGGCCAGCTCATAAGCATAAAAGAAATAAAAAATGGCTAACAGGCCCATGTGGACAAGGTCCATTAACATGAACATAACAAATAAAAGAAGACAGAATGATAATGCACTATGGCCCAGTCTCTCTACAGTATTCAACTGGACTCTTTACCAAAATCAATCATGTAATCTATGAATATGATCGATTTTTAGAGCTTTCTGCTATATTTGTTCTGTGTATTTTTACCAGTTTGCCTTTTTTTTAATGCATATGCTCTATGTGCTGTTACACCAACTGCTGTTTGCTTCATTTTGTATTTGTGGGAATTAATCTAGAGTAATAGTTCCTTGGTGAAGCATGTTTACTATAATCCTAATAAGATCTTAAAAATCTGGAAGTTGGTGTGGTTTATATGGTATTTCTTTCTATGCTTTTGATTTTCTTTTTTCAGAAATGATTATGAGATGCTTTTGGCTCTTGATGAGAATAATCACCAACACCGTGGTGCATCTCTCAGTCAGATTAATGGCTTGCCACATTCAATTGTCCAGGTAATTTTATCTTATGTATGTGTGTGTGTATAAATGTGCAGTGTTTTCAACCCTTCATTGTTCCAGCTGGTTTTGACTGTTCGACCTGTCACCCTGTCATGATTCCAGTTTTGGTTAACCCCAAACCCACTATTATTCAAAAACCATTGAGTTGGTCAGAAATTTGCAGACCCGTGTGGTTGAACCAGTGTTTGAAAAGGCATGGGAGGTGTATGCTTGGAGGCACGCCTCTAGGTGAGGCACTCCCAAAATGCCCTGAGGCATATGGCAGAGGCGCTGACACCTCTGAAGCATACGCTTCATGTGCTTTTTTCATAAGGTGTGCTAGAGGCGTACACCTCATGCGCCTCACAAACATCTTATATAAAAAGACAGAAAAAAAAGAAAAAAGAAAAAAAAAGGAAAGGAAAGGAAAGGGAAAGAAAAAGAAAGAGAAGAAGAAAAAAAGAGAAAAGGAAAGAAAAGAAAAGGAAAGGGAAGGGAAGAAAAGATAAGGGGAAAGAAAATGGTTTGCCCCCTGCCCCTTCGGCTGGGGGCTTCACCCCCCAGACCCCCCCCCACCCCCTTTTCGATGCAGCCCAATTTGTTTTTTTTGAGTTAGGGGGGTCTTGCTCCGGCAGGTCAAATATTATTGTATTTATAATTATGAATATGTATATTGGCACATTACAAAGATACCCCCAGTCTAATACCTATTCTACTTTTTCACCATTCACCAAAAAAGTACCTATTTTTTCTCATGATATACTTGTAATATTATCATAGTATGATATCGAAATGTGTCAATTTAACAAGGAGGTTTATTGTGAGATTACAGGTTAAAAGTATAGCTGTTAATATAATCAGGTCTATCTGGTCAGAACAGTAGTCCTGATTGCAGACCCTATAGGGTCTGGTTTCGAACTGGTTCTGCACATTTACTTATTGGGTTGGGACTAGGTCTACCCTGACCCAGACCTGATCCAACCCATTGAAAGCACTAAGATCTCCCCTCGAGTTTACCTGTTGACTTGTCCATGTAGTTTGGGCTTAGGTTACTTGTTCCACCCTTCCGTTAACATGCCATCAGTTTTAGTGACAAATGGTTGCCTAACACTTAAAACCTTTCAGAAGTCCATTGTACTCTTCTTGGCACCCTCTTGTATATTATATGGATAGAGATGCCTGTATTTGTAAAGGGACATTCTTGCCTTAGGACTCGGTGGGAATGAAAAGTTGAAAACAAGTTTAGGAAGAATTTGAAACAAAATAAAATTTTGAGATAGTAAAACTGTATTGACTGTTTACAAATGAATGAGGGTAGTTTTGTCAAATTCAAAATGTATATTTTTGCAGAAAAATTAATATTTTATTATTAAGGGCATTTTGGTAAAATATCATTTCTGTCTTAATTCTGTCTCTTCTTTTCACAAAACTTCCTGTAGTTGCTTTCTATTGATTGTTATCCTGTCTGTTTAATGCAGACTGACAATTTTGAAGAAGTTTGTGCAGTCTGCCTTGAGACCCCAACAATTGGTGATACAATTCGCCATCTTCCCTGCTTGCACAAATTTCACAAAGATGTAATGTTCCCCTCATCTATCCAACTTGGAAAAATTCCATTTGTGGACAATCATGTAGCAACGTCTCTGTTTGCTTTGTAATGCAGTGTGTTGATCCTTGGCTGAGAAGAAGGACATCATGCCCAGTTTGCAAATCATCCATCACTTGATTTGTACATGAAGCTGAGTACTTTGCCATTTAATTACATCAGGTTAAACTTGGGTTGCAAGAAATAACATGTTCATGTTGTAGGTAATCAGCAATCCATTCATTTATGCCTGAAATTTGTTTTCTTTCAATCTTTTGCTATGCTCTTGAATTCGAGTCATTTCAAGTTATACAGTGAAAATTGTTCATCTTCTGGAATCCTGGTATCTGTATCTATTTTCTTGAAGAGATGCTGTACACAATTGAGACAAGATGCAAGAAATTCATGTAGGGCAATTTAAAAATGCATCTTTCCTGTTTCTGCCATGGATTTCTACAGACTGATCGTTCGCCTTTGAACTCATTTTTGAGTGCATTATGCCTGATCTCTATACGTTCCATCTGGGCCTGGATTCCAATACTCGTTTCCCCTCTTAACAGGTGAATTAACTTTCCTATATTTGATTCATTCAACCACAATGTTGATCGTCCAAGTTCACGTATTTGATCCAAGTAACAGTAACATTTGTTTGTTGGGTTCAACTATGATACCGGAAAGACATGATACTGGAAAAAATTATAGCCAATCAACCAGTATCATAGTAGAGGTGACCAATTAGGAGGTATTGATCCAAATTCACCGGGGTGCTTTGTTTGATCAAAGCTCTTTCGGTGCCATGTCTTTCCGGTATTATAGATTTTCCCTTGTTTGGTCATCAATTATAGTTCTTTCTTTTATTGATATTCCTATTTATCCAGTTTATGTGTTCTATTCATTTTTACATTTGTTTGCTCACGAGGGACTGGTAATTTTACCCGGTTAAATCTCGTAGGCAATAATAATTAGAAAAGCCATTTATCAAAGGCTTGTCTTTTCTAATTCGCAAATTATGCTATATGAACAAGGATTTGAGGATTGCTGTAAATCAATACCTAGTTAGTATTTTTGTTGCCAAGTGGGTTCACCTGACTCCCATAGATAACTGAACTGATCCTCTACAAATCGTAAAACAATTCATACTTGTAATTTTCTTCTAATTTCTCTACAGGGTATAAAATATCTAGGCGCTATGACCCAGACATTAGTGATATTCACAGTTCCAGTCTGGGCTGGCTGGTTGCTTTCCTGGACATTCCAGGTTCTAGTAAAAGTCTATCAACCACCCTTGTGACTGTAGTCCTAACTTGGAGGCAACATATCCAATAGATCAATACCTATTCAGCACCTCATGATCAAATCAGCTATATGTAAATCCAAACTTGCATTAGAACTGGGTTGATCCAATTCTTTGCTAGACAAATTAACTTAGTATTAATTGTTTTGATGACAGGGTTGGGAATCAGAGTCTGTTAAGAATGCTAACATTTTATCCCAGACCCAGTAAGTTGAAATAACCTGTGGGTTTGGTCAAAAAAAGAAAAAAAAAACAAAAACTGTTGATTCAGGTGGTGGTCTACAATCTGATATTTTCATTTTTTTTAACTTGTTCTTGAACTTTGTTTTTATTTTAAGAGGCAAGAACAAGCTGGTTTTCTTTTTAAAAAACAATTCATGTTTTTGAAACCATCAATATGATAGTTTTCAAACAGAAACAAATTTTGAAGATAGATATTATATGATTTATGAGACATGAAAATAGATCGTTAGATGAAATCAGAAGTTCAAGAACAAGTTTCTAAGTTTAAATTTTGGGAAAAAAAAAAACAAATATACAACCAAGAAGATGTTTCCAAAGCAGATTTTTTTGACTTGTTTTTTGAACTTACACCAAGAACAAATAAGATCCTCTCAGAAGGTCAAATCGGTTAATTCTTTAAATAGAAGGTGACTGTTATGATGGGTGTAGGTGTAGTGGTGAGGCTACGTATGAGGGCTTCTTTGAAAGAAAAAGGAAGACCGGGTGTAGGAGGTAGGCTAAATGATAAGGCAAATGAAAATGATAAGATTGATGATTTCGTTATGAAATAGACCCCTATTTATAGGGAGAGATCCAGTCCTAAAAGGAAGGAGCCAAAAGCATTTGATTTTTATTAGAAAAGGGAATATTTGATTTGTTATTAGTTGTCAAGGAGTACTATTAGGGTTTCGTCAAGTGTCTTATGAGATATCTCAGCGATGAACTTTCCTTTCGTCTGAGGATTTTCATGATTTGCGTGTGTTACTTCCTTTTGTAACTCTTTTAATTGACGTGGCATGAATGATGTCATTATTTAGCTGGTGTGCCCTTATTTGGCCAATAGAGTGTCCCGTCACGTATGTAAATTAATGACACGTGTTTCTAACATTTATTCCTAGTCCGTAGTAGTTTTACGCTTGTCGTGGTTTTGCAATAGCTTTGAAGCCCATCACAGACCTGTGTGTGTCCAAAGCTCATCGCGGGATCACCCGTATCCAAAACTCATCGCAAGTCTATACGCATCTGAAACTTATCGTAAGGCCATGTGTCTATAGCTCATTGCAGGTTTACGCGAGTCATAATTCATCGCAACCCATTTCGGGTATGAGTTTTCTGCAAACATGTGTTGAGTTCATAACTCACAATAGGCGTGCGATGCATCCAAACTCATTGTAGGCATCCGTGTGATGTTGATTTGACACTCTTTGTGCTCTGATAGTTTGAGTGACTATGTACCTACAATAGGTCAGTGGTTTCTTTTAACTGTTGTTTCAATGGTCTGACCCATTCAATGCAGACATCCAACAAAGGTCAATCTCCGGAAGTTAAGTAGTGCAGTCCCCTTTGGAATAGTCACATTCTCTCTTAATCCTAAAAAAAAAGTAAATATTGATTCCCTGTTTCTGTTAAGTCTCATTTATCAAAATAGTCAGTATCAGTGAAATAATCTCAATCATCCTATTGATCTACTAAGATTTTACCTAATCTAGTCTATCCAAATGAGATATAATTCAATCCAAAGTTCTAGGATTAAACCGTCTCCTGAGATAATATCAAGAATGCAAGTTATCTATCCAATCCCAACCCTTCAAATAATGCATGAAAACCTCTAAAAAATCCATGCCAAATCGAGAGTGACTTATCAAATAAAACCTACCTAAGACTAGACCATCAAAATGACCTCCTAAATTAGTCAATGTAATCCAAACTCAGCATGTGACCAAACACAGTAGTTCTCAACTTCTCATTGATAAATGTTTCATTGAATAACTATGATTAAATATTTCTTCGAGTCAAAAGTCATTGCAATGTATGTTGAACTAGTAAATGGACATGCGGGGTGTATATAAAAGTTTCAAATTAAAATAATATTCACATATCATATTTATTTTTGTTTAGTATAATAAATATATAATATTAGAGATATGTACATTTTTTTTAAATTTTTGTATTTTTATATTTTATTTATATCTATTTTTAAATTTGTATTATTTAATTATTTAATTATTGGTTAATCCATTTGGCCTAAATGATTGAATAGCTTACCAACCATCGGGTGGAGAAAATGATTTTTTTAGGTTAATTAATTTTCTAAATATTGATTTTTATACTATTAAAATTAATGTTGCAGATTTAATTAGTAGAATTTAATGATAAGAAACAAATATACCTTAATTATAGGATTTAATGGGAGAATAAGAGTTAATAGCTTATATATGGGACTTAGTGAGAAGGAATTGAAAAATGGTTTCATTTCTAGTTGGTTTTAAATTTTATATTCTATTTCCATGATTAATAAAAATATTTTCTATTTATCATATATGTGCTCAAATTTTTTTAAATATATTTATTTATTTTTTATATTTTTGTGTTTTATTTATTTCAGAATTTTTATTGTTTAATTATGACATCATGGGTTGGTCCATTTAACCCAAAAAATGGTTTAACTTCCTTACTACCACCTAGATGAAAATACAGTTTTGTTTCTGGGTAGATTTTAAAAGCACAGATTTTTGTATTATTAAAATTATTATATATTGATTTAATTAGTAGAATTTAGTAATGAGAAGAAACAAATATACCTTAGTTATAGGATTTAATGGGAGAATAAGATTTAATAGCTTATATATGGGACTTAGTGAGAAGGAATTGAAAAATGGTTTCGTTTCTAGTTGGTTTTAAATTTTATATTCTATTTCCATGATTAATAAAAATATTTTCTATTTATCATATATGTGCTCAAAATTTTTTAAATATATTTATTTTTTTATATTTTTGTGTTTTATTTATTTCAGAATTTTTATTGTTTAATTATGACATCATGGGTTGGTCCATTTAACCCCAAAAATGGTTGAACTTCCTTACTACCACCTAGATGAAAATACAGTTTTGTTTCTGGGTAGATTTTAAAAGCACAGATTTTTGTATTATTAAAATTATTATGTATTGATTTAATTAGTAGAATTTAGTAATGAGAAACAACAGTGCCTTAAATATATAAATCAATGAGGAAGAATTAGAGTTAATACCTTAAATGTGAGACTTCATGAAAGAGAATTGAATGAACTTAATAATAGTGTTCAAATTATATTTTTTCCCTCATAATAAAGAGGGACCATATTTCAAAAAGATGGGTATTTTAGTTAAGAAAATTCCAAAAATATAAAACTCTACTCGTACTTTTTTACAGTATAGATTTATTAGTGTTTTAAAACTTGACCCCACAACTTGAATAGTTTTTCCCTTTGGGTCAATGAGTAAGAAGCTTAACCATTTGGACTAATGGGTCAACCTATGATATCATTATCATTGACAAATGGGTTAATGGTTCAACCACCCAAGTTGGTGGATCCTTGGCTAAGTAAATCATTTTTTCTTTTGTAAAATGTTAGGTTAGATGTTGACCCAAATCCCTACTGTGATTGGGCCACCAGTCTGACCAGCTAGATCAATGATAGGTTGAAACACTGGAATTTGTTGTCAATCACCAAAGATTAAAGTATTGATAAGTACCTTGGTACAGGGTGTATTGTATCCATATACATGACCGCAGATATATATGGGATACACCACAATTGGATTTGCATCGCATGAGTTGTGCGTATTGGTATAATAAACATCCGTATCCCTTTGAATTGTGTTGTATCAGTGGATACGGTCCAATACACAATGATATGGAAGTATATCAGTGCCTGGTTTCACGACTCTATATATTGACTGCTTTTAGACTATATTTGGGCTTCAATAAAAATTGAATTAAATGATTTAAGATTTAATTTTTCCCAAAAATTTAATGAAAACAGAAAATTATAAAAATAATTTATTTTATCTACCTTAAATGGTATAGATGTTTTACTTTACGATTATATGTAAAATAAAACAATTATATGTTAAAGATGAAATCATATTTATAATTTGAAAAACATAGAACTATTATTTATGTAAAAATACTAAAAAAATTCTGAAAAATTTTATAAAAATTGGAAATTGAATAATTATAAACTGAAATAACATGATAATTATTATATGATGTGTACATGTTCTAGAGTTTTGGTATCGTTGATTGTAATGTTTTTCTTCATATAATATATTAAAGTTTGCATTTCTCATGTGTTTATACCTTATTCATAGATAACCCAACTTTAGATTTATTGTTATTAATGTATTATGTGTTTTGTATACATTTTCTAATGTATCCAAGTGTTTCTGTATCTTTTATTTGTATCCATGCATTTTCAAAAGGTATGTATATGTACCTTATGAGAACTGTCCATACGATACAATACTATACTTGATATCAATAGTTTGATATCAATACGTACCTTATGAATTGAAAATTTAAGTTTTGGACAAATATTGTTACCTGGAAATAGGGGTGCAGCTTGGGAAGTTTGAACCTTAACATGGCCCAATCCAAGCTTTTACAAGTCCTGGGTTGGATATTTAGAGCTATGGTCTGGATGGGCCTGAAAAGTTATGTGGCCCTTTATACGGATTGGACTTGGGCACTCCTTTTTTTGTGTGAGACAAGGTTTTTAAAATCGACATGGAGAACGAACCGGTCAGGGGTCTGGTTCTCAGGTTGAATGGTCCGATCGTTTTGACAAAAAAAAAAAAAAACAATCAAAACTGTTCGAACGGTTAACCATCCAGGTCAACGGTTTGCTGACCAAATTAATGGTTTTTGAAAAAAATCCGTTTTTGAGGAAAACGAAACCGATCACCTAACTGGTTCCCAGTTTTTCCGGTCCGATCGTCCAGTCCGGTCTGATTTTGAAAACCATGGTGTGAGATATCAACTCCAAGTGGCAGAAAGAAAGTTTGGTGGATCATGTAAGGAAGAAGGGAAGAGTTCATATGGACTAAATTAGCAAACCTACTAACATGATTAGGCCTGTCACTTAATCCAAGTAGTTAGAGTTTTAGGTTGGGTTGGCTAGCTTGAGCTTGTCCTCAGGGTTGATTGGGCTTGTGAAAGGGGATCAACAGTTAGGGTTGAGGCCTGTTCCGACCAAATCAAAGGTGCAGTAAAATCGATGACATGGATTAACCAAATCAACAAGGATACCAAGTTCAGATAATTCTTTACCATGCATAAAGAACTTTTCTTGATCTAAAACTTAGTTCAAGATACTCGGCTAACAAGAACTTAGGTTGTGTTTAGTTTGATAAAATCCAAGAGAGAATCAGAAAATTGTGAAACTCCTTAAGAACTTACCCTCCACTTTGTGCTTTTCTCATGCTTTCTGTCAAACCAAACATAACTTAATCTTCTTTCTTTGCTCCTTTTATCAGGAATTCAGGATGCAGCCATCAATATAATGCGAAACCTATGAGGTTCTCTTTCTTTTTTTCCTTTTAACAGTGCTCTCGGACAAGACGAGATACCTGCTGTGAGTTCCTACAAAATATTTTGGTTGATCTTGGATGGTAAAATCTCGGGCTGTCAAGCGTGGGAATGTGGGTTTAAGCTTGGGAGCAGCCATTTTGGGCCCTACCCAGTCCACCTTCCCAAAACCCCAGATGGCTGGAACCATGGGATGACCTTTTTTGGCCATCCCTTAGCACAAGGTGATTGCTGTCTCAGTTGTTTTTTATTTTCTACCTATATATATGTTCTTATATTTTAGGGACATGCAACAACTTTGTTTCATTCTCCATTGTTGAGATTTATCGTGTCAAAATATATATATATATATATATTGCCATGGAAGTTACCCTAAAATCCTTTCTTATCCTTTCTTTGAGCCTATTTTTATTGGGCCAAGTACTCTCCTCACAAGAATCAAGACCTCAGCCAAAGGGTAACCATATTTATGGGCATGCCATGGTCTTATTCTAGGAAGAGAATTTCTGCTTTCTGTAATGGTGCACCAGAGTTAGAGGGATGCAGTGAGAGTATCCCTGGGAGCTGGGAGCTTTGCCTAGTTTCTTTTTAGGCTATGTTTAGTTTGAAGGAAAAGGTAGGGTTAGGGAAAGGAAGGAAAATGTAGAGAAAGCTATACCAGGTTTGCAAAGGTTTTCCTGTATTTTCCTTTCTTTCCTTACTTTTTACTTCAAACCAAACACAGTCTTAGTGATTAGATGCTGAACTGAACTCGTGCAATTCTCCTGCCATTTCTCAACTTGTCTGAACAAATTGTATGCAGATCCCTATCATCAAAGTAAATATACAGTGGGCTTTACAGCCAAACTACCTAATGTCAATACAAGCCAAATCATAGCCCCATGATGTCCATGGAAATTTCAATGGCACCTGGATATTTCGTTTCCCCAAGATAGAATTTTTATCCCTAACTTCCCATGGAAGCGTTGTCATTCTGTTGGGGTTCACACCAACAGCACATTTGTGTTTCAAGTAAAACGCATACAAAGAGAGAGAGATCAGAGAGATAGAGAGAGAGGTGCTTGGTTGGACTGTTTGAGGTTACAACAGCCACGCCTTACAATGCAACACAACACAACGAATGGGCTTTTTCCTAAAATGCCTATTCAGCATTCATCTATACCAAATGTGTTTTAGGACTACACAGACATACATGCGCATGGTGGGTCAGTCAATCTGCAGCCTGATTTGCCTCCCAGAAAACATGATTGTAGATGATTCCCTTCTCGCACCTCTCCTTCATCTCCCAGCAGTCTTGGATGATACTCCACAGGTTCCATGAATAAGGCATTATTTGCTTAAGACAAGATATCCCTAACTGCAATATTAAAGAGTGGCAATTAGACCGGTAATGTGGGCTATGTTGTGCTGGCATGGCATGGATCAAAGTGACCCAGACGCCATCTGTGCTCTGTCGTTCCGGGCCTAGGGCCTTGGCAGGCCATGCTTGGGCAGCATGCTCCCCCTCCCAGATCAGGCCCGACACGGCCCATGGCCTGGTTCCCAGTCATGCCAGGCCCGGGCTGGTCCTACCTTATTTCTTTTCCAGTCTTCTAGTTCTAGGTTGTAGTGCAATGTTCCATTTTTCTTAAATTAAGAAAAATTAGAAAATGAATTGGAAAAAGTTGTCATTTCAGATTTAATGTGTACAGTAAATAAATAAATAATACAATGGATTTAATCATTCATTAATTCAAGTTGCTCTCCTCTTCCCTATTTCAAGTGAGATGCCATGTGTCTATTCAAATGGCTAGTGCTACGACTGCTGTGGCAGATGAAATTATGTCTGCAATTGGTCTTCTTCCCTTTGCAGGGATTTCCACAATCTAAAACATAGTCCAGACTTCGCTCTTGTTATGAGAGTGGGACCTGGTATTATTGGATTGAGCTTCATCAACAAAAGAAAAAGGATTTTGGGAAGAAATAACCATTGTAAAGAGTAAGTATGAAAGTATGCGAATATGTAATGTAAGAGAGTATGAGAGTTGTTGTGAGAAAGCCCGGTCCACTCCGCAGTCCGCAGTCACGACCTCTGTCGTGTTGGACCGTGCCGGCTACATTACAGCTCTAGTGGCAATAGCGCCTCCCTTTTCAGATAGTCATTTATTTGCAACTAATCCAAACGGAGCCTCCATCTTCTGCTCAAAAGTGGTCGAGGAATATAGCAGAAGGCTGCAGCTACGTACGTTGCATTTGGATTTGGAGAAGATGACAGTCACCATACATAGATTTTCAAATCCTCCCTCCTTTTGGATGGCAAAGACCATCTGGTACTAAAATCACCTCCCATAAGTGGCTGGTCACTAAGTTAATTTAATCACGTGGGCATATACAATAATGCTTGGTCACTAAATCTGGTGGGTGGGAAGCATGAAGAGCAGCCATGTAGTAGAAAATCTCTAACTCAGAGAGAATGTTGGCGTGTGCTTGTTCTATGAACCAAGAAAGGCCACGTAATGGAAAGCTCGTGTAAGAAGCCATACCTTAGATGTTGGAAATGAGATTGAAGAGACTTTGGGGTCGTGGTTTTTACAATGATTTGACCTTCCAACTGGCAAGAAAATACGCTTTATATCAAAGGTGTTTAGTTTCTGATCGATTTTGGGGGTTCAACGACCCTGCTTTTCAAAACATCCATTTACCATTGGTGCTGAAAATCAAATGGAAAATTGAACTGAATTTGCAAATCCATGAGAATATGTTAACATAGTCAAAATCATTAGGGCACAAAGGTTGGTTGGATTTAAAGTAGGGGCGACAAAACAGATATGTTCTACTCGGAATCGAATGGAACCGGCCTAAGTCAGTTTTGAACTGACCCCCTACTCTATCTGTTATTCGGTAGGTTCTAGTTCCAAAAATTCTTGAAATTGATCTCCACAGGCTCGTTCTAGGGTTTTAGGGGTTTATTCTACCCAAACCAATTTGGAGAATCGGCCTTGGAACCGAATTTGTCTTGATAAAAATCCCAAAATACTTTGAGTCCAGATGTAAAAATTTGATTAACCCAAGCATTCATGGTTACAAAGAACATGGTCTTACTTAACCATTAAATTATTTGGAAGTGATTTGATCATTTTTCTTCAATTTAATATTTGTGTATAATAAGTGATGTAAAAGGAAACATTTACAAAATTTAAATTATAATGATAAGTTTGAACTATATATTAATATATTATGAGAATCTATAAATTAAATTACTCAATTTAATCAATAAAGGTAATATAGGTTTTGAATTATATCATCATCATCATTATTACTATTATTGAAAATCAAGTTTTTAAATAAAAACTTCCATGCTTTATTACAAGGGTAAAAAAAGAATAGGCACCACAAGTAGACTTTGGAATCGATTTTGATGAGGTAGGTTTTGGTTCCAAAAACATGGAACCAACTCCTATAAATTCTAGGTTTTTCCTTGGAACAAAATTGAATCAAACCATGCTTGCCCCTAGTTGAAAGTATTAGGGTCAAAAAATATAAACCCGATTTAAATCTTGGGTTGAATTTGTGGGCAATTCAACCCAATTTGAATCCAAAATTTTTTTATGTATATATGTACGTATATATACAATGGTAGATTTGGAATTTTTTTTTGGGGATATTGATCCCGTATGTTTTGATGATAACAAACTTATTGAGAGTACTAACATTTGTGAAAAGTTAAGTGTATAGTTTTATCAAAGGTTTCCTCAAATTGAACTTAAAAGACTTGATGACATTGATTGTGATCATTGGTGATTGAAGGCAAAAAAGAGAAGATGTATCAATTGGTGGAATAAACTCTCTCCAAGAAAGATGAATGCTATCCATGAAGAAGAAGAAGGCATCTAACTCTAAAGCCTTTAGCTTGTTTTTATCCTTTTATGACTTGGTGTTAACTCTTAGAGACTATTGGTTAAGCTATAAAATGTTCTTAGGCTCTTTTTGAATTCAAAATTAGATTTAATTATGAAGGTTCTAAGTTTGGAAGCCAAAGGAGTCAATTCACAGAGTCTAGGAGCTGATTATTAATTTTTTGCAAGGTTGGATGTTGTTAGTAGTTGATACCCAAGTAATAATTAATTACCCTTGACATGTTGATAGCGGTGTCACCCAGTAATTGACTAGCCTTGAGGCAATAATCGACTACCTATGACAATAATGTCTGGGGAGGTAAAGTAGTTGACTACTGGAATTTAATGGTTGACTACTTCATGAAGAAAACTCTCTTGCTTGTTTCTTTTTCGACTATTTGAGTTATAACATGAAGAAAACACTCTTTGGAAAAAGTTTGAAACTTCTTAGAAATCATCTCTAAGACTTTCCAATAGAGAATTGATCAATCTCCAACAGTTAAAAAAATAATCATATTGCTTTAGCTATAAAAATCAATGAGAGTGAGAGAAAATGTAGGAAATGTAAGCAAACAAAACAAGAGATTTATTAAGCTTCCTTTGAGATTAAATGAGAGAAAAACTTATTAAGCACAAAGCTTTCAATGTATCTTTTTGTATACTAAGATAGTTTTGTTTGTATTGTTATATCAACCAATTGAGAGGCATTGTATATCTTTCTGTGCTTATAGTGTCATATCAAATTTAGGCTTGTAAAAGGTTTTGATAGGACCTATAAGACTAAAGGGTGTCAAGTCTTCTAAGTAAGAAGGGGAAGGCATGGTGTAGGGTTGGGCCTACAAGTCTATTTGGTGATGGTTGCTGAGGCTTACAAAGTCCAATTGTTGTAAGGGTTTTGTTGGCACCTAAGAAGTCTAATAGGTTGGTGGAAATTTTCAGGTTGTGTGCTTGGGGACAAGATGTAGGTTTTGCATTTTGTTTAGACTTCCATGGTTGACATTCTTTGGTATTTTCATTATATTGTACACTAATCTTCATCATATTGCATTAGTTTAGAAAAAGACAAATTAAGAAGGGGAGGATAACCTCTAGAACCCAATTCACCCCCTCTTGAGTAAGGCTACTTGGGCCAACATAGGGAAAATTGTATATCATGGTAATTAAAATAGTTATATAACTTTTTTTATGGAGAATCTGTACACATAAGAACTCGTTTGTAATTATTGAAAATCAAACAGATAGATAGGGAAGGAGCTCATTGGATTACTATACTGGTGTGTTTTGTATTTTTATAGGGTGTCTTCTTGGAAGAACAAGGAAATGGGATAAGGAGTAGAGGAGCTAGGATTTAGAGAGAAATAGGGTGGGAGGGGATGAATGGGGAGATAGAGAGGACATTAAGTGGAGGGGACTTTAACATTTTAATGGGGATAGCTAAATCTTTCCCATAACAAAAGTACAAAACTACGAAAGTTTGGGAGGGGGGGGGGGAGGGGTTGAAGGACTACCCACCTAATACCTTGGTTTCACCCTTGTATGTATGTTTGTATCAATCTATACTACTATTAAAAGTGTGAATGAGAGTGTGGAAATTTTGTTTAACTAAAATAATCTAATTTTTGAATTTGGTCCCTCTCTAATTGTAAGGATAGAAATGTAATTTGAGCAACCACTTTTCTCCTCATTCAAATTCCCTTCATTAAGTCTTGTATTTAAGATATTAACTCTTATTAATACTCATTGAATCCTATTCTTGATTATAATACTCCTATTTCTGAATTTGTTCTATCTCTAATCGTGAAGGAACAAAATGTAATTTGAATTATTACATTTATCCTTATTCAATTCCTTCTCATTAAGTCTTATATTTGAGATATTAACTATCATTCTTAAATCCTATATTAAATAAACATGTTAAAGAAACATATGCGTGACAAAGAATAATTGCTTTTATCAGTAATAGAAATAAGGGCTACTATCACAGAGACCCAAAAGCACTATAGGATTCCATTTCCAAGCTTGTGAGATTGTCCACGCCACCCCCTTTTTTCTTGAGTCCCCTTACACTATTCATAATTGATATATAAACACTAATATTTGTACTTGATTAATCCTGTTTAGTGAAAACATGTGATATTTTTGGGAAAATCTATGATTCGGGAATGATATGATATGGAAAGAGTTTTGACTTTTGACCAATCAAAACCCACCCATGAATTTTGATAAATAACACTTGATTTGCTACCACATTTATGATTCCAGTTTATTGGTCAGTTGTTTTTCCAATATCATATCTTTTCCATATCACAGTTGAACCTAGAAACTTTTAATTCCGGGGCTAGAAACATTAACATCAAGGCTGTGCTTGGTTCTAGTGCAAATTTATTTTCACTAGTACAAATGCATGGGAGTGCAAATGTAAAAAAATGCAAATTCTTGTTTAATTTTGTTTTGAATTCTACTTTATTCTACTTCATGTCTTAATTTAGCTCATTCGTGCAGCAGCCAAACAAAATAAGCTAAATTTTGAATAAAAAATAGGTCAAAACTTACACTCAAATTATTTGCACTGCCATGGTGGTTTTGCATCAGTACAAATTTATTTGCAATGCAACCAAACATAGCCTAAATTGTTGTTTCTTGAAATTCTCGCCCATATGTGGTACTAAACAACCCATTAATTATTTCATAAGAAAAGGGTTTGGCCTTTCCACATGGTTAGCTTAGTTAGCAATGCATTTTCCGGAATACTGATTGATTTGATGAACGGGTCAATGTGGCAAGATGAAAAATCCTACCAAGCAATATAATAATAATCTTAATGTAGTGCAATTTGGCTGCTCTCGCGTGTCAGGTGACTCAGATGCTGATTCGGATGATTACCTTGTTTGGGGACGACTTGTGCTAGGCCGAGTTGTAGTTGGCCGAGCTGTTTTGTTCTGCAAGGGAGACATAATTAGAGTGCCTGGGTTGTTTTTACCTGGAGTGGGCACTCCGATGCTTAAGTTAGAGAGTTGCTTGAGAGTTCTTTAGTAGATAAAAGTATTTGAGAGCTTAACCGGTCGTACCTTCACTAGTAAGAATGAGAGCTTTATATAGATGTGAGTGACCTAAGCCTTCTCACAATGGGTCTCATGTTCTCGTGGAGCTATTTCCTCTCAGTCGAGAGAGTAATTACGTTGGTTATATAATCTGTGTGGGGGTTATAGTCTGTTCGATTAACTTTGATGTGTGCGATGCAATATACCGGCCTAACGGTCGATGTATTAGCGCTCTAGAGATCTCGGGCTGGTAATGTATCTATGAGACAAGTCAGCAAGGTCGCCTTGTAGGTTGCTGCAAGTTCTTACAACTCAGCCGGTCTCTGAGGTAGGTCGCCATATGTTGGGAGACCTATTAACCCGGCCCGACCGAGGTAGAAGAGGTCAGCCTTGGTAAGGTGTTTTAGGCCAACTTGCAGAGCTGCTTTACTTACTCAGTGCCAATATGGCATTTGAAGATCACGTGTTGTACTATAATTCGGAGGACGAAATTATCCCTCATCAAATCTGTAATGAATACGCCATTACCACCTGTTGTTGAATTAATGATTCATTCCAAAGGTACATGTAAAGCTTTGCGGGAAAGCCAACAGACAGCAGCAACTGCCTTTGTACAAAATTGTCCCCACTGTGTATGGGTGTCTTCTCTCATCTCTGCAAGCATTAAAAGCCACAAAGATGCATTCGTTCAATAACTAGAGATCGATGCCAGCCACAAGATAAGGCTCTCGGCTCTCTGCTCTCACGGTTCACGTACGACTGGCCGGATTACTGTCCACGAAGAACAATATACACTATCAGAGAGTAGTGGCTGGCATTCTTCCAAAACCCAAAAATTATTATAGGCAGTACGACACCTATCACCCAAATCATCGGAGCGCTTGATCCAATTCAGCTGAGCTCAGGACAATCCATTAGCTAGGCTCGGATCTGTTCTGAACGTGCGACGTCGCTGTATCTCGTATAGAAAGTTCAGTTACTGAATCCGAGATAATCTTTATCATAGGCTATGCAATTCAGTGAAGGATTCAGCAAAAGTCAAAGGTGAGATATTGGTGTCAGATGCCATGGATGAGGATTTCGCAGGACTTAATCTCCTCTGTATAACTTTTACTAGGACGACGTGTGGGGGGAAAGACGATCGATCAATAGACGGATTGTTGTTTTCTTGTCTTTCCGGCCAGTTCAGCGGTTGTGGAGTCGATATAGCCTATTAATCAACGTTTGGAGAGAGAGAGAGAGAGATAAGTCTCGTCTTTGTGAGCAATAAGGGTCTAGTTTCTTCAAACATTGCGCGTAGGGCTGTATCTCTGAGCCGGCCATGTTGGTTCAGGTTTAGGCCAATGTTAGCCCAACCTAATGCATATCTTAAAACCTGAACCCTAACCCAACCTTAAATTAGGGGTGCAATTTGATTAAAAAAAAAGCTCAGGTTGAATTGGATCAGCTTTTAGGATCGAAAAGTATGAATGTTACTTAACTTAAAGTTGGGTTAGAATGAGGCCTTCACAACCCAACCCAATTCGATCCAACTCGAACCCGGCTATAAAAAGATGTATATATGCATGTAACAACAATCAGTTATAAATATGAGATCAGCTTCAGTCAGTGCAATTCTCGTTTAAACAACCTTTACAGTTTTACATTGGGAACATTACCGTACTTCTGTATTATATTTCATGAGAAGATATTCTCAATGCAAGGCTATAAAAACTGTTGGAACAGACCTTACACTGACTGAATCCAGTTTCTATAAATGCATGAGTTGAAAGTATTTTTTTTAACATAAATTAAATCGTTGAAAATTTTAATAAACAAAATTAAGTAGTGGAAAGCTAGTAGTTTGTTTCGAGTGGGTAGCGATGTGTTCATCAAATATGTTTAGCAATCCATACCCATCATTGCATGCAATGATGCAAGTGATTCAATTTTTTTAAAACAAGATAGATAAAATTAAAAGAGGTTTTTAGTGGGATGATGGTGTATTTGGCATGCTTTATGTGTTCCAAAGAAGTTGGGGGGGGGGGGGGTGGTTTGGTTTTTAGAAAGAAATGCCCAAGATGTCAACACAGCTTTTCTGTATAATTAAACTTAGGTCTGTGGATAAGGAAAATATGTGTGGAGTCCCTTATGCTCTGTTTGGTTGTAGTGCAATTTTGTACTAGTATAAATATATGGGAGTGCAAATGAAATAAATGCAAAATTTAGTTAAATTTAGTTTTGAATTTTATTTTATTCTGCTTTAGGTCTTATTTTATTTCATTTGTATTGCAAACAAATAAAGTAAGGTAAAATTTGAAACAAAAATAAATTAAAATTTACACCCAAAACATTTACATTGCCATAGTTTTGCATGAGTGCAAATAAATTTGCACTGCAATCAAATACAGCATTAGGCTCAGTTTGAAAGGAGTACAAATACATATATGGAGAGTGCAAAATTATGTATTTTGTATTATTTTGTATGTATTTGTATTGTACATATTTGTATTTGTACTCCTTCCAAACTTAGCCTTTAAGTCTAGGGAAATTAATTATTATGGTAAAAAGTTGGTGTAATTATTTGAATGAGATTAGAAGAGCTTCTATATAAATCCTAAAAATTTACAGATATATTCACTTGGAAGGTGGATATTCCCCCTACATATATATTCTATATATGGAGAGTTTGTAGGGGTTTTATTGGGGTCAAAAGCGTGCTTAGTTAAATGGGAGCCATAGAGGATAGCAAATGTGTAATTACCAACCTGAATGTTATAAACATCTATTTTTAAAATGTCTGTATGCAAAAGTAGTTTTGTTTGCTCTTGGGTATAAGTTTGCTACTGCTATTGACCGATGTTGAATTTGACAACAAGGGTATATAAAAAATTTCCGAATTGAAATTGACCAAGGGTCCCACTTGTTAGCACAAAAAGATGTTAAAGTTCTCGGGGTATGGTCCTAGGGGAAGAACAAGGTGAGAGCAAGAACAAGCATAGAGCCTATTGATTATAGTATTAAGGGGATTTGTAATTGATGTTGTGCGATCGGGTAGCTCCCTGTTAGAGGATAATTTGGATGTCAGGTTGGTGAGTTTGTTGGGTCGAACTGTAAAAGAACAGTATCAGAGTACCCGAGTTGCTTTATTTGGGGTGGGCACTCTGATGATTAAGTCAACAAAGAGTTTTTGAGAGAGCTAGAGAGCTGTGAATGTTAAATCAGGTGTATCTTCTCTTATCCTTGAGACGCCTTTATATAGGTGCAAGTTGTCATGGGCTTCATGCTGCATGCTAAAGATATCCAAGGGGACGTGGCTTACTGGTCCATCTCGCATGGAGACGGTTTCCACATAAAGCGATAGAGCTCATTCGGTTGCTTCCAAAGCGGGAAAGGCAGGAGTCAGCTCCGTCGATGGGGCAACATGATCCTGGAGGATTTAGAGACGATAGCCCACTCATGATGGGGGTTGGCCACCATGTCCTGTAGGTCGCCAACTATGCTATAGCCAAGTCAATGGAGAGAGGTCACCCCTCATGCTGAGGTCCCTAGCTCAATCCTACGATGGCCAACCTAGCCCTATGATGGGCGACCTGGTCCAACGATGGGCGACCTAGTCTTGTGATGGTTGGCTTGGTCCTACGACCTAGTCCTGTGATGGGCAACCTAGTCTTACGATAGGTGATTTGGTCTTGTGATGGACAACCTATTCCTACGATAGGCAACCTAGTCCTGATATTGCCAACTTGGTCTTGGGCCGAGGGGCCTACATGATGTCAAAGTGTTAAGAAACAGTTTAGGGCCTCCACGTGGTGCAATGTCACTGGAGGGCTAAATCACCCCTCATCAATTGCCCCCACTCCCAAGTCGAGGTTGGTTCAATGAAGGGAGTAGTTCCTTGTAGGCCTCTAGCCCAAAGTGACTTAGTTTAACTGGTTCGTTGGCGTTGGCCTGAGCTAGAATCCTTTAAGGGCTGAATGTGGCACTACGTAACATCTTGACCACTGGGACACAAGAGTGAACTCGTTAGCACGAGGAGGTGGAGAGGACACTCTAAGGACATCCGCTAAGTTAGGGATGTAGTCATCGAGGAGTTGCATTGTTTGCCCGAGCACCTCAAGAGCGGAGTTCATCATGTCTGCCCTTAAGAAGGGTTTCAAACTGTGCCACTGCTTCCTTAGATGGTCACTCCACTCATAGGCTTCTACATAGTGTCCCTTAAGCCGGTCCTCGAGGGGGTGGTTGATGAGGTTGGTGTGGAGCCTAAAACCAAGATGGAGGATAGCGGAGAGGGCAACTCGAATGATGCCAATGAGGGTGCTATCGATGAGGATGAGGACGATGTTGCATGTTTAAGAGAGCCAAGGTGCGCTAAGCACGGGACAATCATCTATTGCCATCATGTTTCAGATAGGTTGGCTTGAGGGAGCCTTAATGCTAAATGTAGTTTGTCTTCCCATTTGTTAATTTTCGCCAAAGTGCGTGTATCGTGAATCTGCTCATCTAGGTCTCCAAAGCGAGTTTCAGTCAGGTCACTGAAGTTTTAACAGGCCAATTCGCTCTTAGCACCTCATCTACAATCATCTCGTTACCTCGGTAGGGTTGACCTGCGGAGGCGGCTCCACAATCTGTTGGACGTTAACTCCCATAGAAACCATGGAGAGATTGGCCTACGAGGGCAGCTCCACAATCTATTGGTCGCCAACTCCCACGGGAACCATGGAAGGCTTGACCTATGGAGGCGGTCTCATAGCTTGTTGGTCGTCAATTCTCGTAGGGATGGAGGGCTTGACCCGCGGGGCAGCCTCTCATTCAAGGCTGGGAGATTTTGTCCGGGCGAAACCATTGAAACTTACCCGGGCTGATCATTCTGATTCTTCCCCCTATAGGGGTTCCTTCGTTCCAGGTGTTGCTGTTGTTGCTTGAGGATTCCATTATTTAAGGCTCAGAGAACGGGTGAGAACTTAGCTTTTGGGTAACGTGTTCCCATAGACTGCGCCAATTGATGTTGCACGATTAGGTAGCTCTTTGCTAGAGGACAGCTCAGATGCCAGGCTGGTGAGTTCACTGGGTTGAGCTGCAAAAGAATAGTATCAGTACTCGGGTTGATTTACCCAGGGTGAGCACTATGATGCTTAAGTCAGTGAAGAGTTTTGAGAGAGCTAGAGAGTTGTGAATGCTAAATCACACATACCTTCTCTGATCATTGGGACACCTTTATATAGGCATAGGTTGTCGTGGGCTTCATGATGCACGCCCGAGATCTGTGGGGGGACGTGGCTTACTGACCCACCTTGTTCGGAGGCAGTTTCTGCGTAAAGTGATAGAGCTCATCCGTTTGCTTCCGAAGCGGGCAGGGTGGGAATCAGCTTCCTCGATGAGGTGACGTGATCTTAGAAGATTCGGAGATGATAGCCCAATCATGATGGGGGTCAGCCACCAAGTTCTGTAGGTCACCAACTATGCTTCAACTAGGTCGACACAGAGAGGTCACCCTTCATGCCTTGGTTCCTAGCTTAATCCTACAATGGACGACTTGGTCTTGAGATGGCCGACTTGGTCCAGCGATAAGCAACCTAATCATGTGATGACTAACTTGGTCCTATGATAAGTGACCTGGTCCCATGATGGCCGACCTAATCTTGTGATAGACGAACTAGTCCTGCGATAGGCAACCTTATCTTGTGATGGTCGACCTAGTCCTGAAATGCACAACCTGGTCTTGTGATGAGTGACCTAATCCTACGATAGGCGGTCTAGTCATGTGATGAGAGACCTGCTCCTGCGATAGGTCACCCGGTCTTCTGATGGATAACCTGGTGATAGGCGACCTGATTCTAAAATCGCTAATATGGTCTTAGGCCGAGATGCATACATAACACCGAGGTGTTAAGCAACGGTTCAGGGCCTCACGTGTAACGACTCCTCATGCCAATTGGTGATGAATGCCGGTTCCATTAAGAACAACAAGACAATGGGGTCAAGTGTTACTTTGGCATTTAATGAGCTTGATGAACACTCGTTCAAAGTCGTAACGGTTAAAGGAAGATTGCCATTAAGCCCAAGGGTGAAGTTCCGTAATTGCCCTCTGAGGTTTTTAAAAGATGATACTACCCTTCAAAGTTGCCACATGTCACACGCAAATTAGGTGTATCATAGTGTCAGTATCGACTATTTTTGATCAACTGATTAGCAATTGCATTTTATTATAATTGGACTACAAGAAATGAGAAAATTTTTATTAGATGATGTAAGTTGGATTATGGATAAAATGGTATATCTGATAGCGTTTTCTCTAGAAAACATGGAGCCCTTTTGGTTGCCACGTAAGCTATCACATTTAAAAGGTAAGTTTAATTATCAAGGGTAATACAGATATATGTCAAATCTAAAACTTAACCCAGTAGCATATACAAAGATTACTCGACATTACCAGCTGCAGTTATTCTTCTCTCACAGGTTCATAGATCTATACTACTAATAAAAGAGCAAATAACCCCATTTTCTGAATTTTTATTAGACATTTTTATTGGTTATCTAAGCAATATATAACGGGCATAAAAAAGTGCATATATGTCATTTACTCACTCCAAAAACTGCGACTTATAAAATTTAAGAAATTGTCCACTTATAATTGTTCAAAAACTGTCCATGAATTATAAATAATTTTGTCTTAGAAATACTATCACATGCAAATACATGTATATATATATATATATAGTTTTCTTGCTAAATTTCTTGTCTAGTTAATTTGTTTCAATGCAAGAGCCAAGAGTTCGGTCATTATTTTCAGAATTATGCCATGCATGTCTTCTGGGGTCTGCCCAATTCTTTCTATCCTGCTGGCCTGGACCTTGATTATAATTATAATTAACATAAATAAAGAAGATGATAGGGAGAATATCTTACTCAAAACTCTACGTTCATTCTTCATTAAAATTTAAAATGACTACTATGAATGTTTATAAGCAGCATTAATTGTCTAGGTGTTTCTAATGTCTGGTTTTAATTGTAAGCTTCTGCAGCATTTATCAGAGCCCCATTTTTGCTTGCAAAACTTAGGGGATCAATAGTTTTGCAAATCCTGTCGTACGTGATAGAAAGAGGACGCCAGTTAACTATAGACACGTGGCATATGACATGCAATAATTTGTAGCCACGTCGACTGTAGTAATTGAGTGAAAACTAGGGGGTTCAGCAGTTTATTTCACACACAGATTGATTAAAAAAGTACTACATTAATCATTTATAGTCGCGTAGGCTGGCTTGCAGTAGTCTAGTGTTGAGAGAGGGGCAATATAATTGGGTGGTACATGTTGACTTAAGAACCAATAAGAGCCACATAGTGGAAGGCTGGGAGACTCCACTGAGAGGGTTTGCATGTTGTCTAATTTATGAGAACATAGAGGATCCACGTATAGTAGAGTCTCCAGCCCTAAAGGCTCATGTAACCAACCAACCAGATGGTTGAAGAAATATGAAAATGAATTGAAGAAGAATCATCTGGGTCCCCAGTTGCATCTGCATTTCAGTGCTGTGAAACAGAAATACATGACAAAAGGGAGGTGGTCGTAGCTAGGTTCTCTATATCTGATTGTGCCTTAATGTGGCGTCCCATGAAACCCTTTATTCTCAATAATATCCAATAACTCAGCTCCTGCGTTCACTTTAATCTTGTCCTTATCTTTCCCTTCTTCCATTCTTTTATAAAATTAAATGTATACGTTGTGATAATTTTTTATGATGATGATAGAGAATAATATATTTTTACAATTTCTACAATTTTTTATATTTTTTTTATTTTTGTGTGTTTTCATGTTTTTAATTAATTAATTTATTATTATTGATGTAGGCGCTCTAGGCAGGCCTCTGGTGCATCGACATGTGGCCAAGGGCAGAGCCAATCAGTGCGCCTGGCAGGGCAGAAGTCAGCGCCTACAGCGGGACCAATGGCGTGACCCTATGTGGTGAGCTTGGATGACCGCCCTATCAGGGCCGGATCACATCCTGACCATCTACATGTGTCTGCCTACAGGCAACCTCAAGTATAAATAGGGCATGCCACCCCCAAGGTAAGGGGTCTCTCTCTGGCCACCAGACTTTCATCTTTCCAAATTCTCTTGCTCTCTAGTTTTCTAGCAACCACGTTCGAGCTCCTCAGACCTTGTCCGCCCTCTCTGCTATGCCCTCACTAACTTGACTGTCGGAGTCCCCACCTCGGGTCATCACCCGGGGCCTTTGATGTTCTCTTCCTCGTAGGTACTCGGCCTCAGCCGATTTCAGCCGACCTCAAATGACCTCGGGCAGACTTCACTGGCCCTCGACTATAACCCACTCCAAGCTCCTCTGGTCCTTGGCCTTGGCACCCCTTGGATCCATCCACTAGCCATCTCACTGAGGAAGAAGAGCTAATTTACTGTGTTGTCCTCGACCAATCCAAGCATCAACAGTTGGCGTTGTCTATGGGAATGACTACTAAGCCTTCCCCCCAGCTCTACAACTCAACTTCCAACAGAATGGCTAGAAAGAAGAGAACTACCCAGAACTTGGTCATTAGGGACCAACTTCAGAAGGTCCTCGATTGGCTTGACCACCTCAAACAGAGGTGGGACGAGGTGGGGCGACTGGCAGGAGGATGCCCTGCTGGAGACCAAGGGCATCTCTGCGGACGCCCTTCACAGGCTCTATTGGCTAAGTGCCCTGTCAAACCTTACTGGGTCGACCCATCAACATTCGACAGAAGCGGTTAGAGTGTGAGTCTGTCGTTGAGAACCCTCCAACTTCCTGGCCAAAGGGAGAACAAATCTGTACAATCTCGCAAACATCGCTGAAGTCAAGGAAACTGCCACCGACAAGAAGCACCACCTCCACCTCACACATCAGACCTCTGAAACTACCTCGAAGACAGACAGGTTGACTCGTCTGCTAACCTGTAAAGCAAGGCCAACTCATCTCACTTCTGAGGAGACTTGGATGAGGCCAAGGTGCCCGTCGGCTAGAAGATCGTCGACTTGCAGGCGTAGCTTGGCGCGGTAAAAGACGAAATTCAGAAAATAAAGGAGAGCCTAGGTGACACCTCGGTCGCTCAGTACGCCTTCACTACAGCCATCACCTCAGATCCTCTTCCACATCATTTTAAATCTCCCACACTGAAGACCTACAATTGCACCTCGAACCCAGATGAACACCTAGAAAGCTTCCAGGCTCTCATGCTCTTGTACGGATACTTTGATGCATTGATGTACCAAACTTTCTAGGCGACCTTCAAGGGGGTAGCTCAACGCTAGTTTTCTGGGCTCCCGTCTTGCTCCATCAGCTCCTAGGACTAGTTTTCCAACCTCTTCCTCGCCCACTTCATCAGTAGCCAACGATGCTAGAAGAGCATCGTCTCACTCATGGCTGTCCAATAGTGACACAGTGAGTGCCTGCAGTCCTACCTCAACCACTTCAAGAAAGAAGAATTTGAGGTCTGAGACCTCAACCCCATGGTCTCCATGCATTTAGCAGTCCAAGGCCTTCTCCCGGGTCGGCCCTTAAGTTCTCTGTTGCCAAGATATCGCCTAGAACCAAGGCAAAATTTTTGAAAAGGGCAGAGAAGTACATCACCGCCGAAGAAGCCTCAACGGACGAGTGCCGAGGTGGAGAGGCCGACCATGACTATGGCAACCACCGACATGAAGACAGTTGCGGCGACGACAACAATAGGAAGCCGCCGGCCTCATTCTATGACTAGAACACGCTGCTCAACTTCATCCGAGCACACGTCCTCATTCAAGTAGGAGGGGAGGAGTATATGAAGTGGCCTGGGAAGAGAGAAAGGAACCCCAAGAGGGGTGACCCAACAAAATACTGCATGTTTCACCGCAGCGTCAGCCACGGCACCGAGGACTATTATGACCTCCAGGATGAAGTCGAGTCCCTCATCTGCCGTGGATATCTGAAGCAGTACATTGACACCAACCTCATCACCTCGCCCAAGCAGCAACGGTCATAGTCAGTCACTCATCATCGACACCTCGGTCAACCATGTAAAAAGTTTTTGTAATAAAACAAGTGTCTCTCACCTTGCCTCAAACCCTTAGCGTATTCGTTCTCGTCTCGATCGAGCGACCCTCCATAACATACAACCTCCGCTAAGGTTACAAATTTAGACTGGTCCTCGATCCAAGGCACACGACCCTCGGAGGTTATATGCCTAGTCGCCAATTCCTCGACCTATGTTGACCATCTGGTCGCGGCATACAACCTTCACCAAGGTTATATGCCCGAATTGGACGTCAACCTAAGGCATACGACCCTCCGGTGGCCACACACCCCTAGACGACTGGTTGCACGCGGCATACAATGTTCACCAATGTTACATGGCCAGACTGGACGTCGCCCCAAGGTATACGGTCTGCTGGAGGTTAGACGCCTACTCATCCCTTTTGACAGGGGACCTATAGGACATCGGCTAGAGCTGACGGGGCAGCCCTTTATTTTGGCTTCGGCCTCGGGAAGACCCTTCAGGTGAGCGAGTTCTCATCCATGCTCGAGAGCTAGCATCGACCCTCCGCTTGGCACAATTTATGGAAGAACAGACATATTGAAGGGAACAACTCCACCTTGCTGAAACCAGGGCGGTTCGCGGCACTGGTTGAGCTCCACGCAACCTTAGCTGATCACGGGTTCATGCGCCTTGTCCCCCATGGGAAGGGTAGCTAGGGAAGCTATGGTGTGCGCCTCCTTTTCCTTCTCGCTAAGGATAAGGGCCCCGCATTTTTAGCGGTGAAGCTCAGCTTGGCCATACCCACCTCAGTGCACAAGCAGATGGGTTATTGAGTGATGGAATCTTTGGAACTTGCGACCTCTCGAAAGGGGGAACTTGCCCCTACACAGAAGAAAGGCAATTGTAACAAAGGCACAAGATACGTAAAAATTCCATGTCTAGCAAGTACATGCTTCGGACCTCGACAACCTCTTCGGCTACCACAGACCCCTCCCTAGCAAACAAGACCCTCGGATGATCACACCTCCTTGGCTGGCATGAACACTTCAGCTTTTGATGAAGGCAACAGAGACCTCGAACATCTCTTCCTTGACCGATTGCTAATGATTGTTCAGGCTCACCTCGCTTCATCACCTTAGGCGCCGCCCATACCTGGGCTGGCGCAAGCCGCACCTCAACGACCCCCTCCAGGTGCCCACGTGCCCCTCCTTTCCAGTGACCTCGCCTCCTCAACTTAGAGCACCATCACCTCGGTCAACAGCCGCACCTCGGCAGGCCCCTCTAGGTGCCCACGCGCCTCTCCTTTTCGGTGACCTTGCCTCCTCAGCTTGGAGCACGGTCACCTCAGATGCCGCCTACATCTCGGTGGCCCCTCCTCACCGGTGACACCGCCCTAGCTCGGAACATCCTTACTGCAGACACCTATTGTACCTCGCTTCGAAGCATCATCACCCCAGGTGACAACCCTACCTCGGCGACTTTCTCTCTACCCCCGCCTCTCAATGGGTAGGCACCACTCAGCTCAAGGTAGCATCACCCTGGATGCCTACAACTTTACATTTATCGCCCTTCTCGCACAGAAGCTGTAAGCCAATAGCCTAACAAGCAACCAGCAACGATTGAGGCACCCTCTTGGCCTAGGTGCCCTTACCCAACGCCCTCTCCAGCAGCAAAGTCCCTAGCATTCAGCGACATCCCTACGCAAGTATGAGCTAACCATTGCTTATCAAAGGGGAAGTGAGCTGACGTGTTGGGCTGACAATAGGAATCCTCCTACCTAGGCTTGCGAAGCTGAGGCCAGCCCGTGCCAAAGCTTCCTTTGCCACTAAGGGCTCAGCTTGGCTCCACACCCAGTTGACCTGAATGACCAGCCCTCTACACCAGGTACAACCATTGTCGTCTCGCATACGGTCGTGACCCAATGCCAACCTCGAGCATGGCCCAAACCTTCAATGCTGAGACTTTCCATGCACACGGACAACACTTGATGTCGGAATTCGTCTGGTGCATGGCTACAACACACCCACTCGTCATCTACACCTTACACGGTGGTGACCGACTTGAAGCTGATGTTTGGCCCGCATGCGGACCCGTCAGCTCATCTGAAGCACACGGTTGGGGGGCATGCGTACCTCGTATCCGTAGACAATGGTACTGAGCTCTCTATATCTGAGGCCAGCGCCTCTATGCTCTTCGGCCCTCCACAGCAACTAATGGAAGCCCATCGAAGCCGAGGACGATGTCTACATGCCCATAGGCCAGACTACCTCCAATGAGGCCTTGGCCGTAGCCAATGTCTCCACTTTCCAAGCCAAACTATCCTCAGCAATTCTGAAATTGGGACCAACATCTCTGTGCCCTAAGACTATTCCCTCCAGCTCAGCTACAACCGAGGTCCTCGCCATAGAAGGCCACTCAGTGCCTCCCAGTAACAACGACACCCTTTTCGGCTGAAGCCAAGGTCCTCAGCTAAGACCTCCACCACAGCTTCGAGAGTGGGGGGCAAATGATGTAAGTGCCTTAGGCAGGCCTATGGCACGTCGACTTGTGGCCAAGAGTAGAGCCAATCAGTGCGCCTGACAAGGTGGAGGTCGGCGCCTAGTGTAGGACCAATGTTACGACCCCACGTAGCGAGCTCGGATGACCGCCCTATCAGGGCCGGATCGCATCCTAACTGTCCGCATGTGTCCCCCTAAGCGACCTCAAGTATAAATAGGGCATGCCACCCACAAGGTAAGGGGCCTCTCTCTAGCCACCAAACTTTCATCTCTCCAAACTCTCTTGTTCTCTAGTTTTCTGGCGACCTCGTCCGAGCTCCTCGGACCTTGGCCTTCCTCTCTGCTACGCCCTCACTAACTTGAGTGTTAGAGTCCCCACCTCGGGTCATCACCTAGGGCCTCTAATGTTCCCTTCCTTGTAGGTACTCGGCCTCAGCCGACTTCAGCCAATCCCAGCTGACCTCGAGTAGACTTCACTGGCCCTCGACTGTAACCCACTCTGAGATCCTCTGACCCTCGGCCTCGGCACCCCTTGGATCCATCCACTAGCCATCTCGCTGAGGAAGCAGAGCATATTTACTATGTTGTCCTCGGCCAATCCAAGCATCAACAATTATTATTGTTATTTAATTATGACATCAAGGGTTTACACATTTAACCCAAAAGGTTGAATTGTTGATTTTCTACCAAACAAGAAAATAACTCCATTTTTGTGTTGGTCTAAAAGGATGAGAATTATTACCCTAAATATAAGACTTAATGAGATAGAATTGTGAGTGGCACAACGGGTGACATGGACAGGCCACAGCCATAAACTGGACAATGGACCAGGAAACACTGTATATGGCCTCCGACTTGGGCCAAATCATGCATAGTTGCAGACTAACTTGACCATGCCGCTCATGAGGTGGCATGGGTGTCACGACAAAGTGGGCCGGCATAAGCGGGCACCTAGCACACAGGCGGGCTCCTAGCACATAGGCGGGCTGACAGACTTGGTGGGTGCTTGGTCAGGGACAAGGCCAATGCCTAGGCATAGGCATACATGGGCCATGACAGGACGACACAGGCGGACATTGGGGTAAGTTGGCGGGCAAGATTTGCACAAGTACACTGAGTACTGTGTTGCTCAAGGAAGACCTTGACACAAGATGCGGCTAAGGTTTGGCACATGCCACGGGCGAGCTAAATGCCTTAGGCATGGGTGAAATGAGCAGGCGGACTATTGACATGTGTAGTGGCAATATTGTAAATATGGACAGTATGACAATTCAGAAAATTGAAGCAATTTTCCAATCTCCTTCTCTCTAAAAGGCAAATTAAGTTAATCAAATTTCTAGCCAATTGCGATATATATAGAAATTTATCCAATAATTAAAGAGAGAATAAGTGATGAAAAATCAATCTCTCCATGAATGTCAGTTTGTCAATTTTCTTGTTGATAAGAGGTAATTAGGGCTACTTAAGTCTTTAGTCAACTAATGCACATTTTCTCATAGATGGAAATTAGTTTTTTTTTTAAGGATAGATGAAAATTAATTAATGATTGAAGAGAGAATAATAGATGATAAATTATTCTCTCTAAGAATGTTAATGACTACAACCTTTTGCTCTCTAGAAATGATAAGAAAAACTAATCAAATCCTTAATAAAAAATCAAACCGGGGTGGAAGAGATTAAACTAACAAATCTATAAATAGGGATCCCATCAAGAGGGGAGGGACTTTTGATAAAAATATATAAAAGAAACTAAGTAAGAAGGCTCTTAGAGAAGGAGGCACAGACACACACCCACACCCATATACCATGTTCTGTATAGAAAAAATATAAAACTCTTGGAGTACTCTTGCAGGATCCTTCTGTTGATCAAGCTTTAAAAGCCAAATTGAAGGGAACAATCTCCATCATTCTCTGAAGTACGAGAGTATGTCATCTGACCCTCGACTTTAATTCCAATGCAAATCTTTAAGTTACAAAAACTATTTCATTAATAGAAAATCATAGGTTTTATCTCTTTTGTAAGAGAGTTAAAAACTAAAGGATTTGTATTCCATTTACTTTAAATATAAAAAATTAATCTTACTTGAACTTTCCGCACTTTTTTTTGTGTTTCAATTTATACATTTAATTTGTGTTGACACAATCTTATAGGATACTCCTGGCTGAGTTTCCAAGCAACATATGATGGGCCTTGTGTTATATTAGTTCTAATCAAATTTGGATGCTGGTCTTAATGTGTGATCAAGAAGTTTTAATTTATAGGACAGATTCAACACCCTAGTTTGCTAGAATTGAGGAATCATTCAATAAACGAGATGGGGTTTCTTTGAGAAATTGGGAATGCTCTAGAGTGATCCCTCCTTTTTCGGCTTGATTTTGAGCCCCTGTTTATAGAGAAAATGGAGAAATTGGTTTGGCAATCGCTATACACGTGTCTAAGGTTTCAAGAGGATTTAACATGCAAGAAACTAAAGATTTACACATGGAGATTGCTTGCAATTCGTTGTTCTTTGTAGAGGCAACCATTTACCTCAATCTAGGCTTGATTTAACGTGGTTTCATGCATCTAATGGAAGCTGATGGTGCACTATCCGGTCGGTCTTAGCTGCCGGTAGCCTTGCCTCTGACAGAACTGAAGATGCCTGAAACAAAAAAGAAATAAGAGATTTCTAGGGGGGAGGGGGCTGGTGGGAATACTCCAAAGCTCAAGTTAATACTCTTGAAAAGGTAAGGGAAAATAAGGGATTTGAAAACCAGAAAGCACAAACATCACATACCTCTTTCTCTAGGGGAAGGTCTTTTATAACCACCTGGTGCACTCACTCCCAAGCTTCTGTCAAGTCAGGTATAACTGCCTCTGTGGGGGTAGACATAACCACCATTGTCCTCTCTGTCAGGGCCATCTCTGCAACAACTGAGATGGCGGTAGCAGGTGGCCGTTACAATGTGATTGTCATCTGTCAGATCTAGACTAGTCAGGCGTGCTGCCTCAGAGTACAGACCTGTCAGGTACGGTATTACAATTGCGCGACCTGGAGCTGAGGTGCCAGAGTGGTGCATGAGGTGAAGTCTTGAGTTCGGATGAGAGTATGGCTTACTGTTCCGAGGTGTGGCCCGGACTGACCCGAGGTGGGCTAGTCCAAGCTTTGCCCCTCGCGGGTTTCCTTGTTAGCCTTGGGATTCTTAGGGAGAGCTCGGGCTTCACCTCCCAGGAAGTGTGGGCTCCTCTTGGGGAGCTCGGGCCTCTTCTCGGGGAGCTCAGGAGCTCGGGCCTCTTCTTGGGGAGCTCAGGAAGTTCGGGCCTCTTCTTGGGATATGGCCGTGCTATGTCACTGTGCCGAGCTAGCATTCCTACCAGGTCACCCCAGTTTCTTCCATGTGTCGCATGGCCAAGGGTCGGGCCAAATCTACCTCCATCAATTGCCCCCCACTCCCTGTGCCCGGGGTCTTGATCCGACGTGGGGAGTTCATGGACTGACGGGTGGATTTGCCCCATGGCGTGCTTCGCCTAGTTCGGAGATCCTCCGGTCTGACCCGCCTATGTTCTTGGCTCAACCAGGGCCAACGCGGCTCGACCAAAGTCAACTCGAGTCGCGTACAGCTCACGCACGGACGTCAAACGATTTATCAGCTTTCAGACGTCAAAAATCCACTCTAAACTGATTTCACCTCGGGGGGTCGTGCAGCCGGTTTTCCTGAGAGCTATTGGATAGCTTTGATCTTGATCATTGATGCGCGGGTATAGCTTTCTGGATGAGCCCGAGGTAGCGTTCCCTAGTTCGGTAGCATTCCCTTGGTGAGTCCCCTTAGCCTTTTCAATTCCCTTTCCTTTTGTAATGTCTAGTTCAAGTAGTTCGGGTAGTTTAGATAACTTTTTAGAAGGGCCTGAGGCAGAGACCTCGGGTCGGGCTGCCTCTTTTGATAGCTTTCTGGATGAGCCCAAGGTAGGGCCTTTAGTCCAAGTCATCCTTGGTAGCTTGGAATCCACTTCTCATCGGGTTTGGATGCTGGACACGTTCGAACCCTCCACTATGACATCTGAGAGACTTCGGTCCCTTGTTCATCAGTTCAACCTGCCCAGGGAGTATGCGTATAGCTTACCTTCGGGCAACTTCCCTTGGGAGCACGGTCCGGATGAGATCGTGATCTTTCGAGAGCAGCTCATTGCCGGACTGCGCCTTCCTCTCCATCCCCTAATCGTTGAAGTCTTGAACCACTTCGGCGTCTCAGTCGGTCAAATTCACCCGAACTCCATCCGTAACGTCGTCGGGACCATATCCCTCTGCTGCGAGTACATTCTTCCCTTAGACTTAGAGATTTTTTCTACCCTTCTCATGCTCAAAAAGCTAGGGAGCTTCCTTCCCGAGCACAAGTGGGCCTACTACCTGTCTCCCCGCCCGAGATTTAAACTTCTTCACAAACTTCCAAATAAGGTCCCGGTGTGGAAGCGGGACTACTTTGTGGTCCGAAGTGCTACGGGGTGGCCGTTTCCTACTCATTGGAGGGCAGTTGTCCCGGATCTCGACGTCATGTTAGATAAAGACATGGCGAAGACCTTTCAGTCCTGGGCCCAAGTCGGGCTCGAGTGCAGAGATTACTTTTCGGAGGCTAAGCTTATTCAGGTCGGTTTGAGTTGGGGTAGGCTTCTTTACCTAGTTTCTTTTTTTTTTTCTATTGATGCCGAGCTCTTTTTGCAGGTATCATGGAGGCAGAGAAGACCCGCAGTGTCAACCTACTTGATAGAATGAAGAGGAGGAAGCGGGTCACCAAGTGAGCTCGTGTGGAGTTTCCTCGTGCCATGGAGTCCGAAGTCCCGAGCCATCCTCCGATCATCAACCTAGATTCTCCCAGGGAACTTGAGGCGGCCGGGCCTATTCCCGAAATGGCAGCGGAGCCCGGTGTCACTTGAGTCTCGGGAAGCTGAAACTACAGAGGCTTCTCAAACAACAACAGTGTTTTCCAGCTCGGGGAGCCAAGAGGGGGTTGGTAGTGTGTTGACTCCAAGCTATGCTCTCCGAAAGAGCCAAAAGGCCGTCTATCCAAGCAAGGTCGCGGCATGGTCCAAACTTCCTCCGGGCCACATCGGCACATGTGCTGCGTCTCATGTTATGGTGGTAAGTTGATGTGGTTTTCCCTTTGTGCTTTTTTCCTTCATTTTTTACTTTCTTGCCGAACTGACTCCTTGCTTGGCAGGCGAACTCCTCCATCCATGCCCTGATCATCCAATCAGAAAGGAATCTGAAGCGGGCGCAAACTACCGAAGAGTCATTGGGATCAGCTCGGGAGTGGGTCCAGCGTCTTGAAGGCGAGACTTCAGCTCAGAGGAGTGAGTTGGAGAGACTCCGAAGAGAGAATGGTGCCCTGAGGCTTGTCATGAAACACCTCGCGACCTCGAAAGGGGGTTTGGAGCGCGAGGTGGAATACCTCAAGGCTGACATCAAGGAGAAGTCTGTGATCTTCTTCTAGGCTCTTGAGGACACCAAGGTGAAGGCCGTTGACTACATAGCATCGGAGCGATTTGACGACCTGATGGTGGGCTCGTACCAGAGGGGCTTCAAACTGAGCCAGTGGATAAGGCACGCATACCCCAAACTTGATACTCGTGCCATCACCACCTTGCGTATTACTCCGAAGATGGCTCTTGCAGCTGATGAAGATCCAGACCCTAAAGACGAGGTTGATACCCCAAGTGTTTCCGAAGTCCCTTCTGAGGGCAAGGGGGATGTAGTTTCGAAGTGATGTGTATCAGGCCAGCGAGCCCGAAGTGATATGTATTGAGCCTATGAGCTCATTTTTTCCTTTTGTTTTTTGATTACTATAAAGCAAACATTAGTAATGAAGTGCCTTTTCTACTTAAGTGTTGTGAAACTATTCTCCTTTTGTCGAAGTGACTGTATTGCCGAGCTGCATAGAATTAGGTCCCCAAAATGAGGGGGTTCCTTGGGGTGGGTTAACATAGTAAGGCTATATGCCCGATCTGTTCTCCGCCTGGGTAAAGGAGACATCGGTTCAGTAGGCCCGACTTGGAGCGAGCTATACACCCCGGGTTTCATACCCGTGCTACCTGCTCTCTTGGCACTAACGTTTGGTTTGCGTTGATGAGGTCATCCTCAGCTCGGCGCTTTAGCCCTTACGATACTTTCCTAGGTCTTGCCCATGCCGGAGAGGTGACTGGGTCTTGTAGTGCTGAGGTCTTTGTTACCTCGGCATTCTGGCCCTTAGGCTCTAGGAGCGACTCACAGTCCGTCTAGTTTGGTAACTTACAGGTAATATCACCTTAGGTTGACGATGTTCCAAGCTCGGGGTATATGCCTACCCTCCAGTGTCTCGAACTCGTACGCTCCTCCGAGTGCTCTCTTTACTCGGTTTGGTCCTTCCCAGTTTGGCCCAAGTTTGCCAACGCTGGGTTCAGGTACCATGACTTTGCGGAGAACCAGGTCGCTGACACGGAAGTTTCGCTTCTTGACTCTGGCATTGTAGTACCAAGCTACCCTTTGTTGGTACAATGTTGTCCTGATGTATGCGAGGTCCCTCACCTCGTCGAGCAGGTTGAGGTTGGTACGTAGCTCGTCGTTATTGGTATTGTCGCTGTATGCTTCCAACCGAAGTGAGGGGATTTCGATTTCGGCTGGGATGACTGCCTTCGTGCCATAGGTGAGGCTGAAGGGAGTTTCTCCGGTGGTGGTTTTCTCTATAGTTCGGTATGCCCATAGAATGCTGGGCAGCTCGTCTGCCCATAACCCTTTAGCTCGGTCTAGCCTAGCCTTTAGTCCGCGGAGAATAGCTCTGTTCGTGACTTCTACCTGACCGTTTGCTTGTGGGTGCGCGACCAACGTGAAGTTTTGCCGGATCCCCATATCTTGGAACCATTCTTGGAATTTGATGTCTTCAAACTGCTTGCCATTATCGGAGATCAGTATCCGATGTAGCCCAAAGCGGCACACTATGTTCTTCCAGAAGAAGTTCTGGACATTTTGAGTTGTGATTGTTATGAGAGGTTCAACTTCAACCCACTTTGTGAAGTAATCTACCACCACTACTAGGAACTTCCTCCCACCCGTTACTGGTGGGAATGGCCTGAGTAGATCGATGCCCCATTGTGCAAAGGGCCATGGGCTGGTGAGATGCTTGAGGTCAGCGGCGGGCTGGTAGTAAATATTGGCATGCTTCTGGCACTTATCGAATTTCTTTACTAACTCAATGGCGTATGCTTTCATTGTTGGCCAATAGTACCCTTGTCGTAGTGCTTTTTGAGCGAGGGCCCTGCCTCCTAAGTGTTCGCCACACAGGCCTTCATGAATGTTGTGGAGTACAAGCTCAGCTTTGGGAGGCTGCAAGTAGCGTAGGTAGGGGAGCGTGTAAGATCTTTGGTACAACCGTCCATCTATTATGACGTATTTGGCTACCTGACGCTCTACCCTCCTGGCGGCGTTGCGGTCTGCAGGGAGGGTTCCATGTAGCAGGAGGCTCGCGAGTGGATCAATCCAGCTCGGCTCTGTTTGGGCGATAGGAGCGACCTCCTCTGCTCCCCCGAGAATGCTAGGCCGAGGTAAGTCTTCTATGTACATAGTTCTCATGGTGTTGTCACTGGTGTTGGCTAACCGGGACAGGGCATCGATCTCAGCGTTCTCTGACCTCAGGATTTTCCTGATAAAGTGTGGCTGGAAGTTAAGCAAAGCCTCCTTTACTTTTGCTAAGTAGGCGATCATAGTCGGTTCGCGGGCTTCGTATTCGCCTATAACTTGGTCGACCATGAGCTGGGAATCGCTGCAGATAACTATGTGTTTTGCTTTTACCTCCGGTGCTAGGGCTAGCCCAACTATCAACGCCTTGTATTCTGCCTCATTGTTGGATGCCGCGAACTCGAAGCGTAGTGCGTACTCCAGTTTTGTGCCACTCGGGCCTTGAAGAACTACACCGGCTCTGTTGCCCTACTAATTTGAGAAGCCATCTACGTTAAGGATCCAGGGCTCTTCATCCAGTTTGCGCTTGGCCTAACCAGGAGAGATACCAAACTGGGTGCGACCTCACGGTGCTCAGACTCAACCGGCCTGGGAGCACCAAGCTCACCCGGACTGGGGGCCTCGTGCTCAACCGGGCTAGGGACTTCGGAGCTGAATGTGCATTCCGCAACAAAATCCCCAAGGCTTGGGCTTTGATGGCAATTTGTGACATGTACTGGAGGTCGTACTCACTAAGCTTGATGGCCCACTTCATTAATCGACCAGAGACCTCGGGCCTGAGCAATACTTGCCTCAAGGGTTTGTTGATGAGGACGATAATGGTATGGGCTTGGAAGTACGGGCAGAGTTTGAGGGCCACAATGACCAGCGCATAGGCCAGTTTTTCTATTTCTGAATATCTTGTCTTTGCTCCCTGCAATACTTTACTAACATAGGAGATGGGTCATTGGACCCGATCTACTACCTCTATTAGTACCGAGCTGACCACTTCGTCACTTGCTGAAAGATATAGTTCTAGGACATCGCCCTCTTCGGGTCGGGTCAAAACTGGGATGCTGGCGAGGTACTTTTTGAGCTCGTCAAACGCGAGCTGGCATCCTGGGTTCCATTCGAACCCTTTGCTTTTCATTGCCTTGAAGAAGGGCAGGCAACGGTTTGTTGATTTGGACATAAAATGACTCAGAGCGGCTATTCTATCATTCAATCTCTGAATCTCTTTTGCTTTTCGGGGCGGTCTCATATCTAGGATGGCCTTTATTTTTTCTAGGTTTGCCTCAATACCGCGCCGGTTGACGATGTATCCTAGGAACTTACCCGAGGTGACACCGAAGACACACTTGTTTGGGTTTAGTTTCATGCTAAATTGACGCAGAATTTGAAAGACGGAATGCAAATCTTGTATTAATTCATGCAAAAATTGTGTCTTGACGACCATGTTGTCTACATAACATTCTATCTTTGTACCAATTAAGTGTTGAAACAGCTTATTCACAAGCCTTTGAAAGGTTGCCCCAGCATTTTTCAGTCCAAAGGGCATAACCTTGTAGCAGTATAGGCCGAACTCGGTTATGAAGGCGGTTTTTTCTTCGTCGGTCGGGTCCATCCTGATTTGGTTGTAGCTCGAGTAGGCATCCAGAAAGCTTAGAAACTCGTGTCCCAAGGTCACGTCCACTAGGCGGTCGATCCTAGGGAGGGGGAAGCAATCTTTCGAGCAAGCTCGGTTCAGGTCGGTGTAGTCGACGCACATGCGCCACTTGCCGTTTGCCTTCTTTACCAGAACGAGGTTGGCTACCCAGCTTGGGTAATGAACTTCCCTTATGAAGTCTGCTGCGAGGAGCTTCTCGACCTCCTCATCGACCGCCCTCCACCATTCTGGGGCTAGGTTGTGTTTCTTTTGTCTAATGGGCCTAACTACAGGGTCAGTATTGAGCTTGTGAGTTATTAGGTTAGGGTCTATGCTGGGCATTTCTGCCGTGGACCAAGCAAAAACATCTAAGTTATTGAGTAAGAAGCATACCAGTTCGGATCACAAGGGCTCCTCTAGGGAAGCACCAACCTGAAGTGATCTGGTTGGGTCCTCTGTCGAGATAGGGATGGGAATAGTCTTCTCCGTGGGCGCAGATCGCTCCTCGTTCTGTTCCACGGGTCGCTCCATCTCGAGGTCGCTGGTCACCTTGGCCTTTCCTTTGAGGGCGGTGACGTAGCACTTACGGGACTCGAGCTGGTCACCCCGCACTACCCCAATGTCGAAGTCCGTGGGGAATTTCATGGCTAAATAGTAAGTGGACACCACAACCTTTAAAGCGTGGGTGATCAGCCGACCTACTATGGCATTGTATGGGGAGGGGGTCGCAACCACCAAGAAGTCGTGCTTGAGTCTTACCGTGCTAGGCCACGTGCCGACTTCCATAGGTACTGTGACCTTTCCCAGGGGTCTGACCTCCTCTTTGCTGAAGCCGATCAGCGGGGTATTCGCAGGCTTCAAGTCACTCTCTCGGAACTGGAGTTTGTCGAAGGCCGCCTTAAAAAGGATGTCTGCCGAACTTCTGGAGTCAACGAGTACGCGTCGAACTTCGAAGTCATTGATCTTTACCTTTATGACGAGTGCGTCATCGTGGGGGTAGTGGACCCCGCGCGCATCGTCCTCGGTGAAGAATATGGGGTCTTCCATCATCGGCCGCTTTGGGGGATTTTGTTCTTCTCTAGCGGCCTCATAGGTTGATGCCCGAGCAGTTGCCGAGCTGCATCCTACTACAATCGATCCTCCAACGATCACATGGATCATTCCCCGAACTGGCCTTTCCTTCAGGGGCTGCTTCTGTGACTGTTTTGCTGGCCGGTTGTTGGAATCGGGGGCATTTCTACTATGCTCCCCCTGTCGACCTGTCTTATTATTATTATTATTATGCTATACAAAATTCCTTAGGTACACGCGATGGATAAGTTCCTCTATCTCGTCGCAGAGATTCTTACAATGTTCGGTGCTATGACCATTGTCTCTATCAAAGCTGCAATACAAATTTTTATTCCTCTCATTCTGGTTTCCTTTCAGACGAGGTGGCCACTTCACATGCGGGGCATCCTTGATCGTCATTAGGATCTCGGCCCGCTTTGCGTTCAAGGGCGTGTAGTCCGTCCGATCTGCCATGAGAGCTCGGAACGACCAACTTAGCTTCGCCCCCCGAGCTGAGTCTTTCTTCCTCCTGTCATCTTGGTTGGGAGGTTCGCCTTCCCTCTTCCTTTTTTCAAACCCTCCCTTAGTTCTTTGGTTGATCTCCTCCTCCGTTCTTATGAATCTGTCTGTGAGCTTGAGGAATTCAGCTATGGTCGCGGGCTGGTTGACCACCATGTGTCATTTGAATTCCTTGTGCATCCCGAATGGACTCTCCTTCCTTCAAGACTATTCCGAGGAGGCTCTTCTTGGTTCGGGGGCACCGCTTGCTGGTGACAAAGTGCGCGGTGAAGACTTACACAAACTGGGTCTAGCTCCTTATCGGCCCTGGGGCCAGGTTCCTATACCAGGTGCGGGCCACTCCCCTGAAGGTGGTAGTGAAGGCCTCACACATTCAGGACTCGCTGGCCCTTGCCAGGTGCATCTGAGACTGGAAAGCATCAACATGATCACTGGGGTCGAAGGACCATCATACTTGTCTAGTGGGGGGAGTTTGAAATCTTTGGGCATGGGAACATCGAGGAGTTCTGATGACAGGGGGGAAGGGACTGAAAGAATAGGAGCAACCTTTACCTCATCCGAGCTTGCTTCTTCTTTACCTCGGAGCTCGGGCAGGACGCGGGTGGTAGTTTAGCGACTTCGCCAGCGCCTCCGCTGCTGCATGGAAGGTCCGGTATTGACGTTGTTTGCTTCGGTGTTGCCGAGCTCAATGGGCTTGGACTGCTGGTTGTAGTCTGTGGCCAGGACGCCGAACTGGTTCTCCATGAGCGGGCGCCCGAACTTAGAGTGCCGAGGTGGTGCTGACTTGACTGGTTGGAAGGTTCCTGATCCGCCGACGAGCTGCGAAGCGGGGGTAGTCAGTCTTTCCCTCCTGTTAGGGGATGAGACCTGGCTTCTAGAGGGGTTCTGAGCCTAGGAAGCTTCCCCTAGGTGAAGGCTCCCGCCCTAAGGAGAGGGCTTCACTTGTTTGGCAGCAGAGTGTCGAGGTGGGAGCTGTGGCTGGCTCTGAGGCAGCTGGGGGAACTGCTGTTGGTAGTGGTACTGAGAAATGTGGTGTAGTACTTGTTGCTGATGGAGTTGGTGTTGCTGAAACTACTACATTTGGGCTTGCATGGCCTGCATGCATTGCATCAAGTCATCAAGCTGGTTCTGGCTAGTCGCCAGAGGGACAATGGTCGGTTCGGTGAAGGTTGTCTCAATAGAAGGGGGAAGGGGAACATTCACAGGTGCCACTGTTCGTGGCGCATTTAGGCTGAGGATTTCGTCCGCCAAGAGGGGGATGGTCAACTGTCTGATGCATCCAATGGTAGGCTGAGGGTGTTCCCCTACAGCATTCAAGTCGATGTTATGTCTATCACTACCGAAGGAAGCCATGAATGCTAAGTTTTCTTTGGAAGAGAGTTAAAGGTTGGGGGAGGCTTTTTGAAGCTTTCCCACAGGCGATGCCAAATGATGATGCACTATCCAGTCGGTCTTAGTTGTCGGTAGTCTTGCCTCTGACGAAGCTGAAGATGCCTGAAACAAGGAAGAAATAAGAGATTTCCGGGGGGGAACCCGGTGGGAATACTCCGAAGCTCAAGTTAATACTCTTGAGAAGGCAAGGGAAAATAAGGGATTTGAAGACCAGAAAGTACAAACATCACATACCTCTTTCTTTGGGGGAAGAAGGTCTTTTATAACCACCTGGTGCACTCACTCCCAAGCTTCTGCCAGGTCAGGTATAACCGCCTCTGTGGGGGGCAGACATAACCTCCACTGTCCTTTCTGTCAGGGCCGTCTCTGCAACAACTGAGATGGTGGTAGTAGGTGGCCGTTACAGTGTGATTGTCATTTGGCAGATCCAGACCAGTCGGGCGTGCTGCCTCAGAGTACGGACCTGTCAGGTACGGTATTACAGTTGCACGACATGGAGCCGAGGTTCCGGAGTGGTGCACGAGGTGAAGTTTTGAGTTCGGATGAGAGTATGGCCTACTATCCCGTGGTGCCGGGGTGTGGCCCGGACTGACCCGAGGTGGGCTAGTCCGGGCTTTGCTCCTCGCGGGTTTCCTTGTTAGCCTTGGGATTCTTAGGGAGAGCTCGGGTTTCATAGTGTGATTGTCATTTGGCAGATCCAGACCAGTCGGGCGTGCTGCCTCAGAGTACGGACCTGTCAGGTACGGTATTACAGTTGCACGACCTGGAGCCGAGGTTCCGGAGTGGTGCACGAGGTGAAGTCTTGAGTTCGGATGAGAGTATGGCCTACTATCCCGTGGTGCCGGGGTGTGGCCCGGACTGACCCGAGGTGGGCTAGTCCGGGCTTTGCTCCTCGCGGGTTTCCTTGTTAGCCTTGGAATTCTTAGGGAGAGCTCGGGTTTCACCTCCCAGGAAGTGTGGGTTCCTCTTGGGGAGCTCGGGCCTCTTCTCGTGGAGCTCGGGAGCTTGGGCCTCTTCTTGGGGAGCTCGGGAAGCTCGGGCCTCTTCTTGGGATATGGCCGTGCTATGTCACTGTCCCAAGCTGGAATTCCTACCAGGTCACCCCAGTTTTTTCCACGTGTCGCACGGCCAAAGGGTCGGGCCAAATCTACCTCCATCAGAAGCCTTAGACGTTATTGTCAGAGAGGTTCGAATTTGGCTCTTAATGGCATAAAATGTAAAAGTTAGAGTTAGCTATAAAGGCCATTTTGGTCTTTTTCAAGCTTTGAGTAGGGGAATCTTTTGATTTCTACAGTTTGTAAGTCTAGTAGGCATGATTTTATTGGCCCAAATGGTTTATAGGGTTAATTTAGCTAGCTTCGGTAAGTTTTGTACTTAAATTTTGGTAATTTTGGTGATTAATTTTGTTATATGGTAAATTAAAGTTGTGATCCATTTTGTTATATTAATTTTGGTAATTTCGTATATTAATTTTCCTAAAACTTTTATTTTTTGGTAATCTTGGTAATTTTGGTAGTTTAATTATTTTAATTTTGGTTATTTGAAAAACTAATCATGGTAATTTATGTAAATTATTTTATGCACTTTTGTTAAAATTTTGTATATTCCCAAAATTAATTTCACTAAATTAACTTTTGTTTATTTTGGTAAATTAAGAAGTAACCATAGATTATTATTTTTCTAATTTATGAATAAATAATTTTGGTGAATTACTAATTTCTAAATATAAAGTTATTTTGATAATTTCGGTAGTCTTTGTTCATTTATTTTGTTATATGGGAAATAAATTTTTGATAAATAAATTTTCATATTTTTGGTAAGTTTGTTTACTTGGGAAATTAATTTTGATAATTTTGGTAACTCAATTTTTATAGTTTTGGTAATTTAGGTGAATCTAATAATTAATCAATACAACATCGAAAATTTGTTGCTCTCATAACAACTTATTTTTATTCAATCAGCTACACAAAATCATGGTTCTCATACTCTTGATAAGCAAAATTTGGGTATAGAGAGTTTCATTTTATTAAAACTATTACCTTTTTTCTTTTTTTTTGGAAAATTTGACAAGCGACTTACCACATCATCCATTTTCATCTAAGAACATTAAAATTATCAAACTATTTACGTAAAATATATCAATGATATGATATGATATGCCCATTTGGAATGCCATATGATTCCTTTCACTTCAATTTTTCTTGAGAATGCTTGTGCATCATACGGTTCCTTTTTTTGTCTGTTTTTTTTTTATTTTTTGATTTTATTTATTCCATGTCATTTTTATAAACAACCTATAGCTACCCCATTTTGTGCTCTTTAGTCCTTTTGTAGCACTTTGAGCTTCAAGCATGCTTCAACTTACCTCTCAGTCAATTTGAGGGCATTTTTGGAATTTTACAAAAGTTGGGGCCTCAAATATCAAAGACTATAGGTATGTAGAGCCCAAAAATCTGAATATAATAACACTAAGATCACCCAAATCCTACACCATTTACCCCTTCATTTTAAGACCCAAAACTAAAACTAATTCTGATCATCTGATTGGAGTCATTTTGATCCCAAACCTCATTTTACATCAATTTAGAAATCCAAAATCATACATACGTAAATGTCAAAAATTCAAATCTAATGACACCAAGATTATCCAAATTCAACACCATTTACCCTTCCATCGTAAGACCCGAAATTGGAACCAATTTCGATCATCCGATCATGATCATTTTTATCCTAGACCATATCCTAGGTGAAATAAAAAAGAAAAAAAGAAAAAATCAATCTTATAAATGGATAGAGATCGAGATTCTGAGTCCAATGGTACCAAGATTGTCCAATTCCGACACCATTAACCCCTTCATCTTGAGACACGAAACTAGACTCAATTTGAACCCTCTATTTGGAATCTTCTTCCCTATAACTTCAAACCTTGGGATCCACATGACCAGATCCTTCTCCCAGCCTCTAGAACCATCTTAAGATTTAAAATTTAACCAGCTAAGGAGCCTCCAATCAATCAAGGCAATCACCTAAACTTGGAATGTCCAATTTAGGTAAATTGATGAAATTTTCCACTTATTGTGTTAATTGATTGAGAGGATTTCTCCCAAAGTTGTCATGACATCCCCTTCTCTCAACCAATCTCCCCATAAAACCCTTTAAACCTCAGCCATTGATCTCCCTATTCTCAAATCTCAGCCCTCCATTCCCCTCTAGACTCTTCCCAAAAAATCTATAAATACCCAAAAATCTAAAAGTAATGTCACCTTAGCATGTTGCTTAGTTCCTTTGCATTTTTATTTTTTTTAATCTTTGCATTTGCATCACATTAGAATTAAATTGGTCATGTCATTTTGTATTTGTTTAACCCTTGAAGTTGTCATAATAAGATACTAGTTTTTTTTTATTGTTTTAATCTCCATTAGGAATTCATTTAATTAGCAGGGACTCGTGCGGTGTATGGGAAAACAAAATGCAATTTTTGACAAATTATTGTAATTTATTTAGGTTCATATTATTTGATAATTTGAAGTAATTACCATCCTAATTTCTATTAATATTTGGAATTTAATGGTCATTTTTTACAAAGGTATACTAATTTCATCTATTTTATCATATTTTATGGAAATTAGTGGTTATTTTTCCCTAAGTTCTACTAATTTCTGGTAATTTCTATTATATAATAATTTATGATAATTCTTGGTAAATATAATATTTTATGGAAATTAGTGGTTATTTTTTTCTAAGTTCTACTAATTTCTGGAAATTTCTATTATACTAATTTATGATAATTCTTGGTCAATATATACTTATTTTTTATACTTATTATATGATAGTTTATTGGCCAATTAGTGGAAATTAGTTCTATTATATAATTTCTACTAATTTCTATTATATACTAATTTCTTGGTAAATATACACTAATGTATTATATTTATTATATGATAGTTAATTGGTAAATTCTAGTAATTTATTGATTTTATGGAATTTAGTGGCTATTTTTGGACATTTCTACTAATTCATGATAAATTTTGGCAAATTATTTTAATGTATTTAGGATTATATTATTTGATAATTTCAAGTAATTATAATCCTAATTTCTACTAATTTGTGATAATTTCTTTTGATTTATTTTTAGTAATTTTTTTATACACATTGATAATTTATGTCTAATAATGGTAATTTCTTTTAATTTATATTTGAGAATTTTTATAATTATTGACAATCTTCAAAGAACAAAATCTATAAATGTAAACCAAAGTAATTTGTTAAGCTAAATGCAAATAAAATTTTTAACTAACATTACGTAACAATCTTCAAAGCACAAAACCCAAAAATTTAAACCAAAGAAATTCAATAAGCAAAAAGATAAACATTAATTTTTCTGATTTTTATTAACATTATGTGTTAAATATTTAATTATTAACAGCATTTCTCAATGATAGTAAGTAATTATAATAGTTTATTAAATAATCAGTAATGATAGTTTTAATAATATTATTTAGTTATTTTTAATATAACAGTAATTATTAAATTTATGAATAGGATTTATTAATAATATTCATTAAATTAATAATTACTAAAATTAAATTAAATTAACAGTATTTATCAGTAATAGTCAGTAATTATAATAATTTATTAAATAATCAATAGCAATACTTTTAATAACATTTTTAATTATTTTTAATATAACAATAATTACTAAATTTATTAACAATATTTAAAATAACAATAAATATTGATTACAATCACTAATTATATATTTATTAAATTACTGTAATAATCAATAATTATTAAAACTTGGTTAAAATAAATAGATAACAATATTTATCTAAACTGGATTTATAAAATAAAATTAGGTTTGGTATTTATAATCAGTAATAGTTAGTAATTATAAGTAATGGTTATTAATTATAATCGATAATTAATTATAATTAGTAATTAAGTTGATATGATAACTAGCGGGGCTGTAATTAGATTGATCCAGATACGTATGCAACTGATCCGATTATCATTGAATTCAAATCCAATCTCAAACCTCTCAAACGTGTTAATGTGACTTCACTCCCTTGCATTAGAAATTAACTTGGTTTTGTTTATTAATCCATGCATTTAATTCATTTAATTCCAAAATAATCCTAGACCATCTCCAAGCAGCACGTCTGGTTACTTGGTTCTTTTAGAGATTAAACTATTAATGGAGATTACACTATTTATTTATTAATTTAATAAATTTTCACTATTTGGGGTCTATTTGGTTCAAGGTACTAAAAGCCTGGAATGGGAATCAGAATTTCTACCGTTTGGTTGAGTGTAATGGGAATCCCATCCCCATTCTAGGCGGAATGGGATTCTCCTATATGGGGGAATGGCCATTCCTTACCCCCCCAGGGAATGTGATTCACATTCCGGTATAATGTATTTTTTTTTTTATGACAAAAACACCCACTTTGATTTCACATCCCTAATCTACCAAATTTGAAGGCTCTGAGCATCTCCTTCTGCCTCCATATTTTTGTCCATCCAACTAGTCGTTATCGTCGACCCCATCTCTAGGGAGGTAAAATTGCCACAGACCACTCTCCTTCTTCTTCTTCTTCTTCTTCTTCTTCTTCTTTTTCTTCTTCTTCTTCCAAATCAATCACCTCTCTCCTTGCTACTGTCTTCCTCCTCTAAAGATGTTGTTATATTTTCTTTATGATTTGTAACTATGAAAATTTGTTTTTGAAGTTCTTTTAATAAGGAAAATTTGGAAATTTTGGCTGATTTTGATTTTGACTTCTACTTGAACCAAATAGCAATGATCTAATCCAATTTCAATTCCAAACTGAACCAAACAGGTGCTAGGAGTAGGTGATTCTAATTTCAGTCCGACCTACATGCGAATCAAACGGACCCTTATTGTATTTTCATTATAAATTTATTTTCAATATTATGTATTTTTGTTATAAATTTTCAATAGTTATTAGAGATTAAACTATTATTGTTATTTATTAGAGATTAGACTATAAATTAGCTCAAATTAATTATTATTATTTTAGTATTGTAAAGAAGTTATTGAAAAAGTATATAAAATATAAATAACTATTAACTATTTAAAGTTAAAATATAAAAAAGTTGTCTACTCTTATGTATTTTTAATATTTCACTTTCAATTAACAAAAATTGTACATTACATGGTCCCACTACTATAACCTAATTTGAGGGTTATTAAAAAAGGGTCACTTACTTACACCCCCTATAGTTTCATCGATTTACTTAAACCTACCCTATAGTTTGTGTTTTATTAAAATACTCCTTATAGTTTGCAACCTATTTACTTAATCGACATTTCATTAAGAACTATTAGTTTTGCTATATGAAAATAGTAATAAAATCACCTAAACTAAATGGAAATTTTTTAAGGGCATGGACTCATGGTTGTTTATTCCAAAAGTACCCCTAAACTGAGTGGAAAATGTTGAAGGGCATGGATCCATGGCTGTTTATTTCAAAAGTACCCCTAAAACTTTTTTGTATTATTTTCAACCTGTCGTTGAACCGACCGGTTGAACCGTTCAAACCGACACCCAACTAGGATTGTAGGTGCGATTTTGTTAAAACCCATCAATTGATCAAAAACCATTAATTTGGTAAAAAACCGTTTGACCCAACCACTTCAACCATCAATCTGTTTGACCCGGTCACCAGGTTGTGGGTTAACTTGCACACTCAATGCATACAAACTTTTGAAGGCCATAACTTTGCACTCCAATGTCCGATTGGGGTGATCAGTTTTTGGGTTTGGGTAACTTTTCGAGATCTATGCATCTCAAGGTAGTACCTTGCCCCACTATTTTTGTGAAAAACCCCTTTTTTGGCCTCAAATCACAATTTTAAATATTTTTATAACTAAAAAATTAAAACTTAATGACAGCGAATAGGCTCCTATCCTTAGTAGCTCGCTACAAACTTCCCAATGACTTCGTATATAGTATTCAACGAGATCGTGGTCTTCGAGGAGCAACTCGTAGCCGAGTTGTATCTTCCACTCCACCCTTTCATAGTCGAAGTCATTAAGTTCTTTAACATTGCCACAGACTAGCTACACCCAAACTCCATTCGTAACATTGTAGGTACCATTTTCCTTTTCCACGATTACAATCATCCTCTAGACCTCGACATCTTTTCTTCCATCCTTTCCATCAAGAAGAACTCATCCCACATTCTAACCGAGCACAGGCAAAGTTACTATATGTCTCCTCACCCTAGGTACAAGCTGTTGCACGAGCTCCCTAACAAGGTCCTGGCCTGGAAGAGATGCTACTTCGTGGTCTGTAACACCGATGGGTGGCCTTTCCCGACTCACTGGAGGGCAGCCATCCAGGATCTCGGCGTCCGACTGGACCCGAAGACAAGGGAGGAGGTCTGATCTTGGGCGAAGCTCGGCCTGAAGTTTGAAAACTTCGTGACCAAGGAGAAGATCGTGCGGGCCTATCTAAGCCCTCCTGGTAGGCCGTTAACTGTTGAGCCTTTTTCTTGTTTGTTTTACTTCAGTGTTATATCTGACTTAGCTCGTCACTTATTGCAGTTGCCATGGATGACATTCCCGCTAATGAACTCTTCAAGAACATGCAAAAGAGGAAGAAGAAGAAAAGGGCCTCCAAGAAGGCTCGCCTCCATACCGAGACCACCACCACTGAGGTCACTGCCTCTACGCCCGAACACCCACCCGTCGTCAAATAGCCTCCCATAATTGACTTGGTTGAGGAGGACCCAAGCAAGGCCACTCCACCCCGCGTGCCCGAGGAGACCATGTATTTAGAGCCCGTTCCAATGGCCGCCACCTCTTCAGGTAGCGGTACTTCAGTTCAGAGCATTTTGACTCCGAAGTTTGGCCTTCTCAAGAGCAAGGACGTGGTGTTTGCCAAGGAGGTCACTCGTTGGGCTACTTGTTGGCTAATAAGCTCGGGGCCCGAGTGGCCACACATTGTATGGTTGTATGTACTTAAACTTGGTCTTCGAGTTGCCTTATACTTAGATTTTTCTTCATATTGATACTTGTATTCTTCTTTTGGCAGGTGAACTCCTCTATCCACGCCTTGGCCTACCAGTCTGAGGTGAATTAAAGCGTGCTCTCGAATCCGAGGAGTCTTCCCGAAATGCCCACTCCGAACTCAACTTAACTCGCAATGAGATCAACCAACTGAAAAATGACGCGCGAGCTAAGAATGAGCTATTGACTCTACTGATGACGGAGAAGAAGGAGCTCGAGGAGCATGAGGCAGCACTGAAGAGGGAGATCGAGAACCTTGAGGCTCACGTGAAGGAGCGGACTGAAATCTTGCTTCGGGCGATGGAGGAGGCCAAGGTCAAGGCGGTCGATGAGTATAAGTCTTTGGCGGAGCTTCGAGAAAGATTGGTCGAGGATGGGACAGCGGGCTACCGCTTGGGGTTTAAGCTCAGTAGGTGGTTGATCTGGCGTGAATTTCCCCACTTCGACCTCAGTGCCATCACCACATCCAAGATCCCCAAGGAGATGACCGTTGAAGCCGCCAAGGATCCAGACTCCAAGGTGGAGAGTGGCGACAACCTACTCGATGACGAGGGAGAGGAGGCTGATGCCGCCGAGGACCGTATGGAGACAGATCTGTCTGTTGAGAAATATACCATCGAATCATCCTCAAAGAAGGGACCGAGCCGGTTAATGTACGACCCTATAGGTATGCTCATTTCCAAAAGACCGAGATAGAGAAACAAGTGCAAGACATGCTCAACATGGGAATAATCAAGACTATCACCAGCCCCTTTTCTTCACCCGTCTTGTTGGTAAAGAAAAAAGATGGGACGTGGCGGTTCTGCACAGATTACCGGGCCCTCAATGCCATTACTATCAAAGATAGATTCCCAATCCCAACGATGGAGGACATGCTAGACAAACTATATGGAGCAACTTACTTTACTAAGCTCGATCTAATATCGAGTTATCACCAGGTGCGAGTCCACCCTGCGGATACTCACAAGACAGCCTTCCGCACGCACAATGGCCATTACGAATACTTGGTCATGCCTTTCGGATTATGCAATGCCCCATCAACTTTTCAATCTCTAATGAACTCAATCTTTTGGCCATTCTTAAGAAAATTTGTGCTGGTTTTCTTCGACGACATTCTCATCTATAGTCCAGAGTGAGAAACACATCTTATGCATGTTCGAAAAGTTTTCGAAGTGTTGAGACAGCATCGATTTTTTGTTAAACTTCGCAAGTGCACCTTTGGTCAACAAGAGATCGAATACTTGGGTCACATTGTCTCTGTACAAGGGGTGCACATGGATCCTGGAAAGGTAAGAGCTATGATAGAATGGCCTGAACCTACTAATGTGTCTGAACTGCGTGGCTTCCTAGGTCTCACAGGCTACTACCGTAAGTTCGTAAGAAACTACGGAATGATAGCCCGGCCTCTCACCAATCTGCTCAAGAAAGGCCAGTTCGCATGGGGCAAGGAGGCCAAAGAGGCATTTGAAGCCTTAAAACAAGCCATGTCATCGACCCCAACCTTGGCCATGCCCAACTTCGACGAACCATTTGTCATAGAGACGGATGCATTAGGGGAAGGCATCGGAGCAGTCCTAAGCCAATAAGGGAAGCCCATAGCCTATATGAGCCGAGCCTTAGGAGTTGCAAAACAGGCTTGGTCCATTTACGCTAAGGAAATGCTAGCCATCGTACAAGCAATCAAAACATGGTGGCCATACCTTCTGGGATGCAAATTCTATATCCAAACAGATAAGCGAAGCCTTAAGTACTTGCTTGAGCAGTGCATCACCATGCCTGAACAACAAAAATGGGTTTCCAAGCTGCTAGGATATGATTATGAAATCCTGTACAAACCGGGGAAAGATAACTCAGCCGCAAATGCTTTGTCAAGAAGGTTAGAAAGTCCCAGCCTCCATACATTATATACTTCTCATGCCTCTCTATGGGACGAGATCAAGAGAGATACGCAACAACACCCTTATATGGTACGGATCGGTCAACAAGCTACAAACAAACCCGGAATTCCATACAGTTGGCGCAACGGGCTGATCTACTATGAGAATAGGGTAGTTGTTCCGTCGAATTCTCCAATCATACCAAAACTCCTCCATGAATTCCACGATACTCCCTATGGAGGCCATTCTGGGGTACTGCGGACGTACAAGCGATTGGCACAACAGTTCTATTGGCCATCTATGCACCAATCAATCAGAGACCCTCTCCCCAGCTGGACTCATGCACCCACTACCCATTCCATGTCAAGTATGGGATGACATAACCATGGACTTCGTGGAGGGACTTCCACCCTCACAAGGGAAAAGCACAATCATGGTCGTCGTAGATCGCCTAAGCAAGTTCTCTCATTTCTTGCCTCTATCTCACCCACACACGGCCAAAACAGTTGCAGACAGATTTATAGGAGTGGTTAAACTCCACGGGATGCCAAAATCTATTATCAATGATAGAGATCCCATCTTTGTTAGCCATTTTTGGCGTGAGTTTTTCAAGTTGTTAGGGTCCAAGCTGCATATGAGTACATCCTACCACCCCCAAATGGATGGACAATCCGAAGTGGTCAACCACTGTTTGGAGCAGTACTTGTGCTGCTTTGTATCCAGCAACAGAAGAGATGGAGCAATTACTTGCCGTGGGCCGAATTCTGGTACAACACTACATACCATAGCTCAATCGACATGACTCCCTTCCAAACACTATATGGGAGGTCTCCACCGGAAATTCTGCATTACTCAACCGGCACATCACCTGTCCATGAGGTAGACAAAGCATTGGAGACAAGGGATAACATCCTCAAACAACTAAAATCTCACCTACAAGCGACTATTAATCGCATGAAGCAAATAGTGAACTCAAAGAGAAGGGAGATTGTTTATCGAAAAGGCAATTTTGTATTGCTTAAGCTCCAACCATATCGTCAGCACACTGCTTATAAAAGAGCCCACCACAAACTCGCCAACAAGTATTTCGGCCCGTACCGAGTGAAGGAGAAGATTGGGAGCGTTGCATACAAGCTCGAGCTACCGAAGGGTGCCCATATCCATTGTGTCTTCCACATCTCAATGCTCAAGAAATTTGTGGGAGAGGACACCTCTGCTGGATTTGACTTACCACCAACGAATGATGAAGGTGAGGTAATAGCGGTACTAGAGGCTATACTGGATACACGCTGGGTTCGAAAAGGGTTAGGCTTCATGGAAGAAAGCTTGGTGCAATGGAAGAATCTTCCAAGGGAAGAGGCAACTTGGGAGAATACGCAGCAGTTAAAAAGTCAGTTCATTAATCTGAACCTTGAGGACAAGGTTCCACTTCAAGGGGGGGAAAATGATAAGTGGAGAAGGTTAGCAAGGAACTGTGCCAAGAATCCATGTTATCAGGACTATGTTGCATGAAGTACAGGACGCGTGGCCATGCATATCTGCTAGCTGTTAGGCTTAAGAATGAGTCAAATAAATGAGTAGGAGTCAAATAAACGAGTGAGGGAATATCTCACTTTTGGTTGCATCAGTTGCTGTTGACTAGGGTAAAGTATAGGATAGACGGTTGCGTGAGTTTAGGAGAGTTGGTTGAGTGACTTCTTGTATTTAAACCTATGTTACACAGAACCAAGGCAGTGAAATTTTCAATAAAACAACAGGCTATTTTCTTGCCTTAAAAGAAAAGTCTATCACATTCAGTTCGGACTTTATAGAAGCTCGAGGTAGCTCGTGCAATGGAAGAATCTTCCAAGGGAAGAGGCAACTTGGGAGAATACGCAGCAGTTAAAAAGTTAGTTCATTAATCTGAATCTTGAGGACAAGGTTCCACTTCAAGGGGGGGGGGGAAATGATAAGTGGAGAAGGTTAGCAAGGAACTGTGCCAAGAATCTGTTAGACAGTTTTGTATGCCCTTAGCTTCAATCAAAATTGATGTACTTTATGAGTTTATTGTAAATGAATAAAAGTACATATTTGATTCATGTTCCCTTGGTATGTTTCTATGTATTACCCTTAAACTGGACACTTATTGAGACTCGTGTTAGTTTTGAATATTCATAGCCAGTGAGTCGGTCTGGGGAGACCTATCCTGACAAGGCTGACACTGTGGTGCCACCAAGTCGGTTGGGGTGGCTTGTCTCAGCTACCGGGGTGAGACCCTAGGCACATACAGTGTGGGATTAATTGAATCTTTAAACTGAACCAGATCTGAACCAAAAGGAATGTGAGAGAATGATACCTGATACAGAGAAGCAATATCTCCCAACGAAGGTATTCACGCCCAAGGAAGGATCCAAAGACTGCTCCCACTGAAGATGGCGCAGTGTAGGATGGAGCAGAATCAATAGTGTTCTTCCCCAAGAACTCTGTCCTTCGCAAGAAACATCAGGATGGAACGTGAGCACAACTCCCTTTTCAATCCTTTCTCAAAGAATTGATGTCAAGATCCAATCTTGACTTCTCCCACAGCTGGAGATCGAACTGGAAAATAGGGCGACAAGAGCAGGGAGGCGGCAAGAGAGTATTCGCAGGGTGCAGAATTCTCTCTTCTTGATTTCAGCACTAAAGAGGATCTGATGTGTTTCTTCGTCTCGTTCAAGGCTGCCGCCCCCCTCCTTCTTTTGTTAACTTGAAAAGATCAGGTCCTAATCCCATTAGGAGGTGCTTATCCAAATCATATTTGGATCAGCCTTCTCTTCTAATGATAAGGATAAACCCTTATCTTATCTGCAGATTAGATTAGCTTTATCCTAATCTTATTAGGAGGTTTCTAGATCTGAATCACATTCAGATCTGGACTCTCTGAGTGGATAGGATTAAGACCCTATCCTAACTGCTAATCCATCTCAGAATTCGCCCCTTTAATTAACTAAATTAATAGCCCAGTTCGAAATGGGCTTTAGGCCCATTAAGCTTATGTGCTCACTTAACCTTCTTAACTGCTGCCCAGTTGGGCTTCCTTGTATGGCGTGGGACCCAAGCATTGATCTACACATCAGCCACATGAGTTCGGCCCAGCCTTTGTTACAAGGCCTGGTCGAATACACTGTTAAAGACAGTGCACCCCCTGAAACCCATCAAATGGGCTCTATGGGCCCAACACTTACCCTAAGTGGTCCCTGGGCCAAACCACCTTGTAACACCCAGGGACTGTGGGCAGATGCAAGATTAGCCCATCAGGTATTATCCTCAATGGTCTTACACTTAACCTCTCAGCCCATAATGATCTTACACTGCCCGACAAGAGAGGACCTCTCCCTCGGCTGCAAGGAACAGTGTTACACTCTTCACTTATATGGATCCCGGGAATTAAAACCCTTTTGCAAACATTTTAGAAACCATAATATATATACTTTTATATCTCATATAAAATATATTTTGCAAAACAAATTTCAACGGTTGAAATCGGCTGCCGGCAGTCTTGGTTTCCAACAGTGATAGTGCATCCCCGATCATTACCTTTGTCCGACAAAGGGGCTGATCCTGTCACTATGATCACCCACTCAGATGAATTCTTGGATTGTCCCAACATACCCAGGTTTTGACCCCCGCTAAGGATCTCACTGATTAGTACATCAAAGACAGCCCGATCCGACACCTAGTGCAGTATCATAATCGAGTTTAGGGGTCGGGTGTAACTTTCCAGTTTTGCCCATCAATCTCCAAGGTCCAGGGCAATACTGGAAATCTGGTCCAGTTCAAAGATTCAATTAATCCCACACTGTATGTGCCTAGGGTCTCACCCCGGTAGCTGAGACAAGCCACCCCACCCGACTTGGTGGCACCACAGTGTCAGCCTTGTCAGGATAGGTCTCCCCAGACCGACCCACGGCTGTGAACATTCAAAACTAACACGAGTCTCAATAAGTGTCCAGTTTAAGGGTAATACACAGAAACATACCAAGGGAACATGAATCAAATATGTACTTTTATTCATTTATAATAAACTCATAAAGTACATCAATTTTGATTGAAGCTAAGGGCATACAAAACTGTCTAACAGCTCCCATTTGCACTTAGGTCCAATCAGGTACTAGCCGGAGTCCCATGCTTTCCACGTGTTTCTCAAACACTTTTTGTGTCAGTGGCTTAGTCAATGGGTCTACCACATTCTCCGCTGATGCTACCTCTTGCTATCATCCTCCCGTAGGTCCAGTGTTGTCATACAACAATGGAATGGGTGATGTGCTGAATTCCAAATTCATGAATGAACACCTTCATTCATAAGGCAGCATCACTTACGGCAATGCGCTCGGCTTGGGTTGTGGACTATTAATTTGCAACTTAGGACCCCTGTTTGCTGACACTCAGGAAACAACACACGATCCTATCGTGAAAATATATCCAGATGTAGACTTTCTATCATTTGGGTCTGACTGGAAATCGGCATCTGTATACCCTTGGATCTGTAGTGAGCTACCGTCGAATACTAGACAAAACTCTTTTGTCCTTCGAAAGTACTTAAGTATGTTTTTCACAGCAGTCCAATGCTCCTGCCCTGGGTTGGACTGAAATCTGCTTACTACACTCATTGCCTGAGATATGTCAGGACGAGTGCACAGCATGGCATACATGATGCTCCCTACGGCAGAGGCATAGGGAACGCCTTTCATGCCATCAATCTCCTCAGACGTCTTGGGAGACATCTTCTTGGAGAGAGTGACTCCGTTCCTGAAAGGAACATTTCCTTTCTTGGAGTTTTCCATGCTGTATCTTTTGACTATTTTGTTAATGTAGGTAGATTGGGATAATCCTATTATCCGTTTCGATCTATCTCTATAGAGTCGAAGACCCAGTATATAGGAGGCTTCTCCAAGATCTTTCATGGAGAATTGCTGTGATAACCATACTTTCACCGTAGTTAACATACCTACATCATTCCCAATGAGTAGAATGTCATCTACATACAGAACCAAGAAAGTAACCTTATCTCCACTGTACTTCCTGTAGACACAGGGTTCATCCGGATTCTGCTCGAAGTCAAACGATTTGACGACATAGTCAAAACGGATGTTCCAACTTCTAGAAGCTTGCTTAAGTCCATAAATGGATCTATTAAGTTTACATACCATGTTTTCCTGACCTGCAGCAATGAAGCCTTGCGGCTGCTGCATATAGATATCTTCAGTAAGATCTCCATTCAGGAATGCAGTTTTGACATCCATTTGCCAAATCTCATAATCATGGTATGTTGCTACAGCTAGCAGGATCCTAATGGATTTAAGCATGGCCACAGGCGAAAAGGTTTCCTCATAATCGATGCCCTCTTTCTGAGTGTACCCTTTCGCCACCAGACAAGCCTTGAAGGTCTCAACCTTACCATCGGGGCCCTTCTTCCTCTTGTAAATCCATTTGCAACCGATTGCTTTTACCCCTGAGGGCGGATCTACTAGAGTCCAGACTCCATTGGTCTCCATTGAGTCCATCTCTGCTCTCATGGCCTCCACCCACTTCTGGGAATCTATGTCCAACATAGCTTCCGTGTAAGTCACGGGATCCTCCTCACTAGTCAAGGTTTCCACCAGGTAACTATCCTGGTCATAACCATAACGGACTGGTGGCCTGGATACCCGAGTGGATCTTCTAGGTTGGTCACTACCTGGAACTTGTGGGACATCTCCCACTGCTCCTGAGCTCTCCTCATCAAGAACAACTTCCTGATGATGGGTGTCCATGATCTAGTCGGTTTCCAAGAATTGCGCATTACGACTGCAGAACACTTTCTGCTCACTTGGGTCATAGAATAGGTAACCTACAGAGCCTTTTGGGTAGCCTACAAATAGGCAACGGCTGGTCTTGGATTCTAACTTGTCTGCACTCGTTCTCTTAACGTGTGCTGGACAACCCCAAATCTTCAAGTGTCTGACATTTGGTTTCTTTCCGGTCCAAAGTTCATATGGAGTATTCGGAACCGATTTGGATGGAACCCGATTCAGCACATAAATCGCAGTCTCTAATGCTTAACCCCAAAAGGATGTGGGTAACTCTGAGTGTATGAGAAGCGACCGGACCATATCCAATAAGGTCCTATTCCTCCTCTCCGAAACACCGTTAAGTTGTGGTGTAGCAGGAGGAGCTAATTGTGATACTATCCCATTGTCCTTTAAGTAGTCCCTGAATTCGTCAGAGAGATACTCGCCACCTCGATCTGATCGAAGGGCCTTAATTTCTCTCCCTAACTGTTTCTCGACCTCTTGTCTAAACTCTTTGAACTTTTCAAAGGATTCAGACTTGTGTCTCATTAGGTACACGTAACCGTATCGTGAAAAATCATCTGTGAATGTGATGAAATACACGTGTTGATTTCATGTCCTAACACTCAGGGGACCACATACATCAGTATGTATTAGGTCAAGTGTGCCCGTACATCTTTCAGGCTTATTGTTAAATGGTCGTTTCGTCATCTTGCCTTGTAGGCAAGGCTCACAAGTGGGAAGATCTTCTACAGTTAGAAAATCCAAAGGACCATCCTTTACCAACCTTGTGATTCGGTCAACACCGATGTGGCCAAGTCGATAATGCCACAGACACGTGGGATTAACTGTATCACGAGCTCTCCTTTTAGGGATTTCAGCCGATGTAGTTTCGGTTATGTTAGTTTCTAGAGAAGGATGTAGAACATAGAGACCGTTCTCCAGTTCACCGTATGCGATGAATCTGTTGTTTCTTTTAACATTAATCGTATTACTAAAAAAGACAGAATAACCATCTGCACACAGTTTTGAGACAAAAATCAAATTTCTCCTTAAATTTTGTACATAAAGACAGTCTTTCAGTACAATTATTCATTCTCTAAAAATTAATTCCACGGTTCCTATGGCCGTGGCTGCAACAGTTGCAGTAGTCCCCAAGAAGAGTGTAACTTCTCCTTCACTCAGCCTTCTGCTTACCTTGAACCCCTGCAGTGAGTTACAAGCATGAGTCGAAGCCCCAGAGTCAATACACCAGGATGCAAAAGCTACCAACAAATTGGTTTCTATAACACAAGTTTCGAAATTATCTTTCTTGGATTCCAGGTAGGCAGGACAATTCCTTTTCCAGTGGCCGGTCTTCTTGCAGAAGTGACAGGCATCCGATGCTTTGTCTTTCTTCTGCTTCTTGCTCTTAGTGGCTTTCTTCTGAGGCTTCTTTGCCTTCCTCATTCTCTTGCCTGTCTTGCCAGTTTCAACAAGCATGGCTATAGGGTCATCCTTTCTAATCAGTTCCTCAACTCTTTGCAACATATTGCTGAGCTCTTGTAAGCTGACATTCAGCTTGTTCATGTTATAGTTCATGATGAATGGATTAAAGGAAGGAGGCAAAGAGTTAAGGATAGCATCTATCTGGGTAGCAAGGTCCAGCCCGGATCCAAGAGCCTCCAGTTCGTTGATGTATCCCATCATCCGAAGACAATGGTCGTGAACTTGTTGACCCTTGGACATTTGTGCGGTCATGAACTGTTTCAAGACCTTTTATCGAGTAGAACGATTCTGCTCTCCATACATTGTCCTGAGACTGTCCAATATGTCTTTGGCAAGTTCGATCTGATCAAACTACCTCTGTATCGGGTTGTCTAAGGAGGCAATGATGTAACACCGGGCAAGGGAGTTTTTCTCCTCCCATTCTTGATAGTCTCTCCTTCGGGCCTCAGAAGCCCTATCACCCAGACGCTCCGGGGCAGGATTCTTTGCCACTTTGTTCAGCTTTTCAGAAGATAGGACCAGCATAAGGTTCCTGTACCAGTCAGCATAGTTTGGGCCCTTCAACTTGTTGTCATCAAGCAGTTTTGCAAAAGATCCGTTTGCCATTTTCTGATAAAAGAGCAAACATCAGTCCACAACCTAATTTGATTCATGTTCATTTCATAGATATGGATTTTAATCTACGATCCATTTCCATTTATTCGTCTCTGAGATTTCCCTCCTTTCTCAGTGACGGAAACTACAGGTTGCCTCTAGAAATGTGGGAAATCACATAGGGTAAATGGAGCCAACTGTTTCAGCTGCATAACCCCACCACCTTTCTGTGAAGGATCACATCCACTCATCATATGAGTTTTTCCTTTGGCCTCTGTCAGACAAGGTCCAGAGCCGTTTTCAGGTAAACCTTTCTGTCCAGTGAGTGCTTACCCATCATATTCGTGAACGCCAATGTACCGTGAGAGAGTTCCCATTTTCTGGTGAAGCCCCTCCCACATCGGTCTATGACGCCCCTATCATCTTATGAAACACTCAGACAAGCCCAACAGCAAATGGATAGCCCATTTTCTGGTGCGTTTCCTCATTACTGAAGGACTCATCCTCATGCTAATGATGGAAGGCCTTTAGAGAGTTCATCATATGAATCTCCCTATCACATGCACTCATATTAGCTGGAGGAAACAAAATTACGCCCTAGTTTGATTTAGGTCAAACCAAAGTGGCTCCCACTGACTTTCATAAAGCCAGATTTCGATGGGCCTTGAATCGGCTAAGGTTCCGCGCGCAACCTCTTGATGAGGTGTGGGGCCCACCACTAAGGGAAGTCATCCAATGACCAAAAGACACCATGGCAATGATGTGCATTCAGCCATGGTGTGCGCAAGAGCCACTGTCGAATGAGCATGGGCCAAGTACTTATGGCCCATGTACGCAGCACATCACACATCCATACATCACATGTAGGGATAAATTGATCCAATCAATTAATTATCTGTAAGGCCCGTTGGAAGCCCGTTAAAATTCCATAATATTATCCATTAATATTATCTAGGTATATGGGTTGAATTAGGGTTACCCAATTCAGCCCACAGTTCGGCCCATATAGCTTTATCCTTTAAAATGGGCTTTTGTAGTTTTAACTATTTAAAACTGGGCCTTTACAGGCTGGGCCAAATTAACCATTTAATTAAATATCAATCCTTAGGCCCATTAGTGGGAAATTAGAGCTGACATTCAGCCTTGATTAAACCCTAGAATTGGTCCAAACAGTTTTGAACCAATCTTGGTTCGAATGGGTCTAGTGTTTGATTTTTAATTAAATCCTTAATTCAAGAAAATAATCCGAAATTAAATACTGATAAAAGGAAAAACAAGAATCAGTCAAACAGGGCTGTTCGCACAATCCTTCCTGCAAAACAGAGGTTAGATCACAGAAATGCAGTTTCACAAACTGCAAATCGCAGATAGCATTTCCCTTATCTGCGAAATCTCCTTCTCTGCGCCGCCATCTTCGATCCAAAATAAAATAAATAGAAATCCTATTTCTATTAATAATTACATCAGATCGAATATCTATACATTGAGTCTAGAAAAAAAAAATTATTTACAGACCCAAAATAAATCAAGAACTGCAAAATCGCAGGTTCCCTGCGCAAACCAAGAATTCGATCTCCTCTTGTACAAACAGCCCATAAATCAAGAAAATTATAAAGAACAATTCTAAATAATAATCAGATTTATTTAAAAATAATTTCAGATTATTTGCCCATCTGATTTGGGAACAAATTTCCCAAAACCAAATCTGCACAAATTGGGTAGAACGCCTACTCCCTAATTGCGTAGGTTCAGATCTGAAACAGAATGGTTCAAGATTTGAACCTGTGGCTCTGATACCACTGAAGGGTTGAGAGATCCATCACATGGACGCCCAAAGATTGCAGAATAAGGGGCGAATTTCAAAAATTTTTCTCTCCCTTCAACTGGGAATCACATTCCCTATTTAGAAAATCATATTTTCAAGGATAAATCTTGAACCTTAAACTGAATTAGATCTGAACCAAAAGGAATGGGAGAGAATGATACCTGATACGGAGAAGCAATATCTCCCAACGAAGGTGTTCACGTCCAAGGAAGGATCCAAAGACTGCTCCCACTGAAGATGGCGTAGTGTAGGATGGAGCAGAATCAGTAGTGTTCTTCCCCAAGAACTCTGTCCTTCGCAAGAAACAACAAGATGGAACGTGAGCACAACTCCCTTTTCAATCCTTTCTCAAAGAATTGATGTCAAGATCCAATCTTGACTTCTCCCACGGCTGGAGATCGAACTGGCAAACAGGGCGGCAAGAGCAGGGAGGCGGCAAGAGAGTATTCGCAGGGTGCAGAATTCTCTCTTCTTGATTTCAGCACTAAAGAGGATCTGATGTGTTTCTTTGTCTCGTTCAATGCTGCCGCCCCCTCCTTCTTTTGTTAACTTGAAAATATCAGCTCCTAATCCCATTAGGAGGTGCTTATCCAAATCATATTTGGATCAGCCTTCTCTTCTAATGATAAGGATAAACCCTTATCTTATTTGCAGATTATATTAGCTTTATCCTAATCTTATTAGGAGGTTTCTAGATCTGAATCACATTCAGATCTGGACTCTCTGAGTGGATAGGATTAAGACCCTATCCTAACTGCTAATCCATCTCAAAATTCGCCCCTTTAATTAACTAACTTAATAGCCCAGTTCGAAATGGGCTTTAGGCCCATTAAGCTTATGTGCTCACTTAACCTTCTTAACTGTTGCCCAGTTGGGCTTCCTTGTATGGCGTGGGACCCAAGCATTGATCTACACATCAGCCACATGGATTCGGCCCAGCCTTTGTTACAAGGCCTGGTCAAATACACTGTTAAAGACAATGCACCCCCTGAAACCCATCAAATGGGCTCTATGGGCCCAACACTTACCCTAAGTGGTCCCTGGGCCAAGCCACCTTGTAACACCCAGGGACTGTGGGCAGATGCAAGATTAGCCCATCAGGTATTATCCTCAATGGTCTTACACTTAACCGCTCAGCCCATAATGATCTTACACTGCCCGACAAGAGAGGACCTCTCCCTCGGCTGCAAGGAATAGTGTTGCACTCTCCACTTATATGGATCCCGGGAATTAAAACCCTTTTGCAAACATTTTAGAAACCATAATATATATACTTTTATATCTCATATAAAATATATTTTGCAAAACAAATTTCAACGGTTTAAATCGGCTACCGGCAGTTTTGGTTTCCAACAGTGAGAGTGCATCCCCGATCATTACCTTTGTCCGACAAAGGGGCTGATCCTATCACTATGATCACCCACTTAGATGAATTCTTGGATTGTCCCAACATACCCAGGTTTTGACCCCCGCTAAGGATCTCACTGATTGGTACATCAAAGACAGCCCGATTCGACACCTAGTGCAGTATCATAATCGAGTCTAGGGGTCGGGTGTAACTTTTCAGTTTTGCCCATCAATCTCCAAGGTCCAGGGCAATATTGGAAATCTGGTCCAGTTTTGCCCATCAGTTGTTGTTGAATAGGGTAAAGTATAGGATATACGGTTGCGTGAGTTTAGGAGAGTTGGTTGAGTGACTTCTTGTATTTAAACCTGGATTACACAGAACCAAGGCAGTGAAATTTTCAATAAAACAACAGGCTATTTTCTTGCCTTAAAAGAAAAGTCTATCACATTCAGTCCGGACTTTATAGAAGCTCGAGGTAGCTCGTTTCTTGGGTTACACATGACATAGCGAGGTGGGCCCACGACCCCCAAGGTGATTCCTGTCGACCCGAGATCACAATGGGCCGTTGAGATCTGATTTGTGAACTAGGTTGCAACTTTCTTGTGACTGCAACGGGTTCAACATATATCAAGTAATAATTCGAGAAAACAATTTTCAAAAAAAATAATATTTATTAAGAATAATTTTAAACTCTTAATCTATAATTATAATATAATTATATATACTAAAATTAATATTTATTGTATTTCAGTAATTATTTATTGTTTTGTGATAAATGTATTTTCAATGATTATGTATAAATTTATTTTGTTTTGTTATTTAATAGAAAACTTTCAATAATTATTGGAGATTAAGCTACTATTAGTGAAATTTTTAAATTTAATTTAGTGTACTTATTGTGTTTTTGTTATAAATTGATTAATATTTATTAGAGATTAAACTACTGTTTGAGATTATACTATTTATGAACTAAGTTAATATATTTTTAGTACTTATTGAATTTTTTTTATTATCAATATATTTTTTATAAATGTGTACTTTTGCTATAAATTTTCAATAATTATTGGAGATTAAATTATTGTTATTTATCAGAGATGAGACTACTAATTTAGTTGAAATTATGAGTGTTCATGAGTTGATTCGGTTTGATTGTAGGCTATTTGGCTAACCAAATTGACCTGGTCAGGTTAGGGAGTTGGTCAGTTGAAACCAACTGACCTTTTGTGAAAACCTATCCACTCAAGTTGTATTGGTTTGGGTCGATTTTTTGGTTTGGTCAGTCACTTCAAAAGATTTAAACTTAAAAATTAAATTAAATTTTAAAAGTTATAGTATAATTATTAAAAAATAAATTTATAAATTATATTTATGATATAAAACATTTTAGACTAAGAAATATGGGAAATTTCTTACTTTTTCATATTAAAAAATATATTTAAAATATAAAATATTAATTTATATCCATGGTTAGGTCGTTCGATTTTGGTTGGTTTACAAATGGCCAAAGTGAAATTGATCCAAATCCAACTTGGTCGAATTGGAAAATTTTTTAATCAAAGCTGACCTAAAATACTAGGAAACCAACCAACTCGAGTCGAGTTGATTGGGTTGGTCAATTTCATCAGTTTGATGAATAAACCTAACTGAAATTAATTATGGTTATTTTTTATTATAAACATTTATTAAAAGTAGTATATAAAATATGAATAATTATTAATTATTTCAAAAGTTGAAAATATAAAACAATTGTATACTCTTATGTGATTCTATTAGGGTCATTTATTGGAACACATCTTATAATTTTACATATTTACTTAAACCTACCATATAGTTTTCATTTTATTAAAACATCCCATATATTTTACAACTTATTTACTTAATCAACCTTTCATTAAGAAGTGTTTGTTTTGCCATTAGGCCCGTGATTTTTTATTCCAAAAATACCCTTAACACTTTTTTTGTACAGAAAACAAAATTAACCAAATATAGCTAATAGAGTGGTTACACGTGTCTTATAAAGGGCAAAAATGGTATTTTTATTTTTATTTTCTTTTGATTAAATTTATTTAAATGTACATTAAGGTTAACAATGTCACTTTTCACTATTATCTAATGGAAGATTGATTAAATTCATTGCAAATTATAAGTGGTGTTTTAGTAAAATTTTAACTATATGGTAGATTTTAGTAAATCCACGAAACTATATGGGGTATTTTAGTAAATGACACTTTCTATTATTTAGCTTTCGCTTAATAAATCCCATGCATCACACGGGTCCCCACTAGTATATATTAAAACAAGGAAGTCTAGAAATTTTCTCCTTTTTTATTTTTTAATCCATGTCGTTTTAAAAAATAAAAACTATCAATTAGAAACTCTACTAGTTTCTCGTAAACTCTACTTTAAAACAATCCCCCCATTATCCCCAACTTTCTACTAAGTTATCTCTACTTTAGTAGAGAGTTTCTCTCCAAAATTATCTCTAATTCTTATTTGTCTTCTCCCCCACTTTTTATCTACATCTACCTAAAGAAAGCTTGAATTTAAAAATTTAAGAATTGTTTAAATATTATAAAAAATTATATAATAACTTTAAAATATTTATTAGAAAGACAAAAAATAATTATAATGGATCTAATAATAATCATATTATTAATAATTATACATTTTTACAAAATTCATCACGAAATTATGTACAAACAATATAAATTATGATTTTCTGGATTATTCAATCTAAATGTTATTTAAATAATAGAAATATAACATTAAAAATGAAATATCTTTTAAATATTTAAATAACTAAGTATCTTAAAAAACTAAATATTAAAGTTAATATTATAAATCAATTAATAATATATTTTAAATAGTTATTGAATAAATTTCAATTATAGTAAATAGATTAAGATTTTAAATATTTATTTAAATAAATAAATATTTTAAATAATGAAATATTTAACATAACTAGATTTTAAATAGTTAAAATAAAAAGTATGTATTAATGGTACTATAATTTTTTGGATTATTAATTCAACAAGTAACTAATATTTTAAAATTTAAATAATAATATTTTTTCAATAAATAAATAATATTGTAAATAACTAATTTCATTTATACCAATTAATAATTCTAGAAAATAAATTTCAAAAGAATTATTGTTTATTAATTATAATTTTAAAAACTTAATCTTTATTTATTATATATTTATCTATACTAAAATTAATATTTATTGTATTTCATTAATTATTTATTGTTTTTTGTGATAAATATATTTTCAATAATTATGTATAAATCCATTTTTCTTTTGTTATTTAATAAAAAATTTTCAATAATTATTGGAGTTTAAACTACTGTTGTTTATATTTTAAATTTAACTTGTTGTGTATTTCTGCTATAAATTTTTAATAATTATTGGAGATTAAAATATTTTTCATAGGTCGGTTCAGCTTAGTTGTAGGCTGTTTGGCCAACCAAATCTACCTAGTCAAGTTGGGGGGTTAGTCACTCAGGCTATATTGGTTTGGGTCAATTTTCAATTTGGCCCATGAGTTAAAAAATTTAAACTTAAAAAATTAAATTTAAAAATTAATTTTAAATTAAAAAAATAAAATGACAATATTAAAAAATTAAATTTATAATATGAACTATTTTAGTCAAAAAAATATTAGAATTTTCTCACTTTACTTATTTAAAAAGTAGATTTAAAATATAAAATATTAATTCTAATATTTTGTAATTCCTGCCGTAAAAATGTCACCGGGTATTATATTATAGACACGTGGCCAGTGACATGCAATAATTAGCCACGTAAACTAGGGGTTCAACAGTTTATTTTACACAGTTTGATAAAAAGGATCTACGCCATTAAGTATATACAATCAACTGTAGCCGCGTAGACTAGCATGCAGTATAGTTGGAGAGAGAGAATTGGTTTGCAACTTTGCACGTTGATTCAAGAACCAAGAACAGCCACATAGTGTAATGCTGGAAGCCTACAGTGAGAGGGTTTGCATTGTTGTTTAATTCATGAGAACAGAGAAGAGCCACGTAGCAGCTGAATCTCTTTCTAATGCAAATGGGGGTGTGTAAGTGTAAGCAACCATATGGGCTGGGCGAGAAACAAAAGGATATATATATGCTTGGAAGAAACATAAAACACAAAAGAAGATTTGAGGAGACATCTGGGTCCCCAGCTGCCTCTGCCCATTCAGTGCTCTATCTGCAACAGAAATAATCCATGAGAAAGGGATCGAGGTGCATATATGGTCGTAGGTTCTCCTTTGATTTTGCCTTGTAATGGAAGCGATCCATGAAACCATTTACTCACATGGCCTACCCACGTGCTTGCCCATGAGCCCATCTCAATAATATATATCCGGTCAATAGCTCAGCCTCAACCAGTCAGCCTCAGCTCCTTTGTTTACTCTATTGATCCCTCCCTTTTCCCATTCTTTTATATAAATATCTGAGTCCCCTTCTTCTCTTCAAACTTCAAACTCACATTTACGCTTGTTCCTCATCTCCTCCTTAACTTCCAACCATGCAAGCCTCTGCTCTTTCCTTTCGTAACCCCAGCAGTCTCATATACGAAATTGAATCGAAGTTGCAGACACCCATCAAGAAATATAAATTTAAAACCCCAGAAAAATCCAGCCCTTCTTTTACTTGTAAAATTCTCGTTGAACCTTACTGGAGGAAGACGATCATGCCTGCAGTGCGTGAACCTCAACCTGCTGCTCCACCAAAGCCCGAGAAAAACCCACTACAGAAACTGGCAGCTAATCTGTTGGATAAGGTGGAGAGCGCCATAGTTGAAGAATTGGAGAAGAAACAGCCATTGCCGCGAGCAACCGACCCAGCCATTCAGATAGCTGGGAATTTCGCCCCAGTGAAGGAGTCCCCAGTTCACCATGAGCTTAAGGTAGTGGGTCGAATCCCTGAAGAGCTCCGTGGTGGGGTTTACCTGCGTAATGGAGCAAACCCAATGTTTGCTCCAACTGGGGGACACCACTTATTTGATGGAGACGGGATGATCCACGCCGTCTCTCTGGACTCTGCTGATAACGCCAGCTACTGTGGCCGCTTCACCCGCACTAGCAGACTTGTGCAGGAAGCTGCTTTGGGCAGGTCTTACTTTCCGAAAGCAATCGGAGAACTACATGGCCACTCGGGCATTGCTCGACTACTTCTCTTCTACGCTCGCTCGGTCGCTGGCATAGTCGACGCGAGCAAAGGCAGTGGAGTGGCCAACGCTGGGCTCGTCTATTTCAACGGCCGCCTCCTCGCCATGTCTGAGGATGACCTCCCTTACCATGTCAAGATCACAGCAAATGGTGATCTCGAAACAGTTGGACGATATGATTTTTCGGGCCAGCTCAGATCACAGATGATAGCTCACCCCAAAGTGGACCCAGTGACAGGGGAGCTTTTCGCTCTGTGCTACGACGTGTTCAAGAAGCCTTATCTCAAGTACTTCAAATTTGACACTCGCGGTAGAAAGTCACCTGACGTTGCCATCTCTCTCCAACAGCCCACCATGATCCATGACTTCGCCATAACGGAGAATTCCGTAATCATCCCTGATCATCAGGTCGTTTTCAAGCTCTCCGAGATGGTTCGCGGCGGATCCCCGGTAGTCTTCGACCAAAACAAGACTTCTCGATTCGGAATTTTACCGAGATATGACACAGATGCGTCAAGGATTCAATGGGTTGAGGTACCCAACTGTTTCTGCTTCCATTTGTGGAACGCTTGGGAAGAGAACTCCAGCAATGGTGACAGACTGATCAAGGTTATAGGGTCCTGCATGACTCCTCCAGACTCTGTTTTCAACGACCATGATGATGCGCTGCTCAGCGTGCTATCGGAAATTCAGCTAAACCTGACAACCGGCGAGTCGAGTCGTCGGGAAATTGTGCCGGGGTTGAATTTAGAAGCTGGGCAAGTCAATAAGCAACTGCTCGGCCGGAAGACTCGATACGTCTATCTAGCAATAGCCGAGCCATGGCCGAAATGCTCAGGTTTTGCCAAGGTTGATTTGGAGACTGGACATGTAAGGAAGTTCATGTATGGTGACCAGAGGTTCGGCGGAGAGCCGTGCTTCGTGCCCGGTAGAAGAAGCCATTTGGCCGGTAATGAAGACGATGGGTATGTTATGAGTTTCGTTCGGGACGAGAAGTCTGAAACCTCAGAGCTGGTGGTAGTGAATGCTTCCAACATGAAACAGGAAGCCTCTGTCAAAATTCCTTCAAGGGTGCCGTATGGTCTCCACGGTACTTTCGTTAGTTCAGAAGATCTACAGACTCAAGCTTTTGGTTTCAAATGGCAAACGCCATTTGATCTTCTTCTCTTTTTATCCTTTTCCACTTTTAGTTATTTCTCTCTCCTCGAGATACAGTAGAGAGGACGAAATACAACTTAAAACTCTGAAAAGTGTACAGTAATTGAAAGAGATTCCCTGAATCCTTGGTTTGGTTCATTAGTTTGATTCTCTAATAGACTGTTTGATAAAAGCTGAAGTGGCTAAATTGAATGGGGTTTTCAGTTTTGATTTTCTTGTAGAGTGTGAAAGTGATCAACTCATTAGCCCAATAGCATTCTCCATTCAAACCCACTCAGTGAATTATTAATTTATTTAATTATAGACAAACGATTAAGTAATTCAATTAATTCAGCCACTTCAGCCATTATCAAATGACCCTGAATTGATCAATTATTTATATAAGAAAAGGTTCCACACACCAAAACACCACGAAGGGCAAGAACTTAAAATGGGACATGAATTGTACAGAACCAACATTTCTGCAAGTCGAAATCTTTCGATGGAAATCAAAGAAAATCAAAGCAAAAGTATATAGAATTTGTAAATGTACGTAAGAAGGCCCCTTTCATGTTAATGCAAGAAAACTGCTACTATAATAATGATAAGAATAACTAAAAAAATTCATCCAGCGACATTATGTCAAAACAAATTTTTTGGTCATGTAGGTCTCTGTTCAAGTGGAAGTAAACAAAAAGGAGAAACTCTTACTGAAATAGACAGTCATACATTTGTCCGTTATTGTCTGTCAACCTCTCCTCTTGGGACTGAATTGACATCGGCGCCTCACAGACTATCTCAGCCGTGTATACGGAAAATATTCCCAATGCACGGTGAAATGTACATATGGGGCGTCAATCGCAACTTCTTGCGTTTTTTGATAATTGTTTAGAATCCCCTTATTATTAACGTCCGTTAATCCATTATTCCATTAACGCCGGTGAATACAAACCTCCGGATATATCCAGTTCTTGACAGTGGACCTCTCGCCTCCGACATCAGCCGCTCTTCTTGCCTTCATTCCTTTCTTGATGATGATGGTTTCAACGCCTCCACCGTCCGATCCTCTAAATCAGGCGACGCGGGTGACAACACCAACAGTGATAGAAAAGGGAAAACGGAAAACTACCTTCCACCCCTATCTAACTCCGACGCTAGGTTCACCTGTATGGACGCCGACAGTCGTCTACTCTATAATCTCGGGAGTGTTTATTGACTTCGGCTTTCTGGGTTAAGCATCCGGGAAAAATCAATATGGGTTCTCCCATTTTTAGCATCTTTTTTTAATTTTAATTGGATAAAATACAAAAACCTTCTTGGAGTTAATTGTAAAAATCTTTCCAATTTAATTTTAGCAAAAACCTCCCTGTTATTTTCAAAAAAATTCTTTTTCCTCAATGACCAAAACGGAAAACGTTAAACCTAAAATACCTATTTTACCCCTATACGAGTTATTGTATACTTATTTTTACTAAAATACCCTTTGCCCTCTCTTATTATCCAGGTTCCTCTCTTGTTACACTAGTTTCATCTTTTGCCAAATCTGAAGAGGAGCATGGATGAGGAACAAACCCTTTGCCCGCTTTTGCCAGCTGAGAATATCAATTGAGGAGGAAAGAAGCAGGAAGAGAGGCAACTGGAGAGGAACAACAAACCCAAGAAGAATGATTTCGGTCCCACAGGAGAGGAATGACGAACCTAGGAAGAAAGAGGAATTTCGGTCCCATTGGAGAGGAACGACGAAGCCAGAAATCGATTTCTATCACTCTATCTCAAAAATCGAACTTAAGAAATCAAGGAAACATAGCACAAAATTGAGCTCCTACAAGAAAACAAGAAAATAAGAAAATCGATTTCTATCACTCCTATCTCAAAAAGCGAACTTAAGAAATCAAGGAAACATAGCACAAAATCAAACTCCTACTATAAAACGTAGCACAAAATCAAACTCTTACTAGAAAACATAGCACAAAATCAATTTCTATCACTCCTAGCAAAGAAATCGAGCTCAAGATTAAATAAATCGAATTCCTACAAAATACTCCAGTGAATAAACTAGGAAGTGTTCAATGTTAACTGATAACTCGAAAAATAAACTTACAGTAATTGTCCGATGAAGAAATCGACCAATAGGATGAAGCACGGTTATCGTCCGAAGAAAGAAATTGACCAATAGGATGAAGCACGGTCGTCGTCCGATGAAGAATAGTCATCGAAAAATCTCGGTGAAGAATATTGTGAACACTACAACCACTGCAAGCTAAGCGAAAGGGATAAAGATACAAATGTCGTCCGGTGAAAGGAACGAACTCTAGTGAAGAAATCGACCAACAAGATGAAGTACGGTCGTCGTTCGGTGAAGAATCATCGCCGAAAGATGTACGGAATATTCTGAGTACTGTGGCTGCTGTTAGGGTTCGAGTGTTTTCTCAATAGTACAGGGAATGTAATAAGTTGCTAGAATAAGGGCAAAAATGGTATTTTGCAAAATTAAATTATAGGAGAGGTTTTTATAATTGTTAAAATCTTTAGGAAAGATTTTTTGTATTTTTATCCATTTTACTTTTTTAGCAACGTTTGAGAAAAGCAATATGGGAGAATAAATGGGCTTTCGAGTGATACCGGTTGCTACAACTCGTTCTAGCGGTAGAGAGCGGAAGCAAAGTTGGATAGCTTGAGATCTCTTTGACGCCAGAGCCTTGAAATCTACAATGGTTTCAACGAAGTCTCCTGGTAACTTCGACAAAATCAAGGATTCAGTTGAGATTTGGCAAGAGAGCAAGTCAAGCGAAGGCGAGCCAGTGGAAAACGGGTTTAGGATGGACTCCTAAAGAGCAGAGTCCCTTTGTTCTAATGACTGTGAAGATTCTAAACTAACATGAGTTTCATATGTGTCTAGTTCAAGGATATTATACAGAAACACACCACAATAACATGAATCAAATATGTACTTTATTCATTTACAATAAATTTCTAAATGTACATCATGCTGATTGGAGCTAAGGGCATACACTGTCTAAGATATCCTTGGACACTTCAATCTGATCAAACTGTCATTGTATCTAATTGTTTAAGGAGGCTATGATGTAGTACCGGGCAAGAGAGTTTTTCTCCTCCCATTCTTGATATTCCCTCCTACGTGCCTCAGAAGCCCTAGGGTTCTTAGCAACTTTGTCCAATTTCTCAAACATTAGCACTAGCATATGGTTATGAAACCAGTCAGTGTAATTTAGGCCCTTAAGCTTATTATCGTCTAATAGTTTGGCGATTTGCCCATTTGCCATTTCTGATAAAAGGCAAAGAAAATATTAGTCCACAACTTGATTTGGCTCATGTTATCTACATAGAAATGGCTTTTAATCTATGTTCCATTTTCATTTGTTCATCTCCGAGATTTCCTTCCAATTTCAATGACGGAGACTATGAAATATGTCTCTGAAAATGCGAAAAATCACATACAATGCATGGAGCCAACTGTTTCAGCTATATAACCCCATCACTTTCTATGAAGAATCATATCCACTCATCTTATGAGCTTTCCCCTCGGCATCTGTTAGACAAGGTTCATTGCCATTTTAGTTTAAACCGTTTTGTCCAGTAAGTGCTCACCCATCATAGGCCCCTCCCACATCAGTCTATGACGCCCCTATCATCTTATGAAACAATCAAACAGATTCAGCCTCAAATGGATAGTCTAATTTTATGCGCATCTCCTCATTACTGAATGACTCATCTTCATGCTAATGATGGAAGGCTTTTAGAGAGTTCATCATATGAATCTCTCTATCACATGCACTTATATCTCTCTGGAGGGAACGAATAATTATGCCCTAGTTCTAATTTAGGTTAAACCAAAGTGGCTCCCATTGACTTTCCCAAAACCAATTTTAAATGGGCCCTAAACGGATAGGGTTTCGCACATTTTCTCTTAGGGAGGAAGATGATGTAGGGCCCATCAAGCAGGAAGATCATCCAATGATCTTATGGGCATAATGGCAATGATGTTCATTCAGCCATGGTGTACGAAAGAGCCACTATCAAATTAACATGGGCCAAGTACTTATGGCCCATGTACGTAGTACCTCACGCATCCATACATCACATGCATGAAACAAATTGATCCAATCAATTAAAATATCTATAAAACCCTACATTAATTAGGTTAAATCAGTATCAGCCCAATAGATCCCATAATGTTATCAAATAACATTATCTAGGTATATGGGCTGAATCGCAAAGAGCAGTTCTGCCCATATAGCTGAATCAGGGCTGATGCAGTTTTAACATATTAAAACTAGGTTTTACAAAGTGGGCCAAATTAAAAACTTGAAGTGGGAAATCAACCCTCTGGCCAAAGTTTGGGTCAGAAAAACTAACCCCATTGAGCCAAGAATTCGGTCCAACCAGTTTGGACCAAATCTGGTGCAATTCGGCCCAAGTTTTGGTGTCCAGTTCAAGATATAATTCAAGAATAATGATTTGAAAAATAAATTAAATCCAGATAATCAAATTATCAAGAAAATGAAATCAGAGGGATGCACTATGATTTTCTTGGACACCCTGTAAACCTGCAAATAAAAATTAATCACAAATTGCAGAATCGATATCTGCAAAATCATAGATCGTAGAGCTTCTTTCTGTGAAATCTTTTTCTTCTTTGTTGTGCACTCCAGCAATCATTAGATGAAAATAAAATAGAAAAACCTAATTTTTTCTATTATTACATCACATTGAATTTCTATACAATTTGGCTAAAAAAAAATTATTTACAGACCAAATTGAATAGAAAAGAAATAGCAGGGTGCACCAATCTTGGCACCAAAAGGATTCTATCTCCATCACATGTGCAACCCAAGAATTCAAGAAACATTTACAGAACAATTCTAAAAATATAAAAAAAATAATAAAGATTTATTTTCCAGATCATTCGCCCATAATCTAGGAACTAATTCCCAAAAAAAAACGCTAATTGTGCAAATCGGGTAGAACGCCTTTTGCCCATTTGCGCAGATCCACATCTGATTTGATTTGGTTCAAGACTTTAACCTAGCAATGATACCACTGAAGGGATGGGAGATCCATTATATGGATGGCCGAACCCTAGAGAAAGGTTAGGCAAAATTTTAAAATTTCTTTACTCCCATCCGAGAATCGTATTCTCAATTTAGAAAATTGCATTTTCAAGGTTCATTCTTCTAACCAAACCGGTCCAAATCTGAAACCAAAATTAGGGAGAGGTATACCCAATATGGAATCCATGCAAAAATGCTCCTCCCAACGTAGGTGTTCACGCCCAAAGAGTGTGCCAAATCCTCCCTCCACTGAAGATGACACAGTTTAAGATGAGTCAGGATTAGCAAGTAGTTCTTCACCAAAAACTTCTAATTCTTCAACAAGAATCGAATGAGGTAGTGAGTACAACTTCAGAATTGTTTCTTCTAGCAATAAACAATATCAAGATCTAATCTTAATTAGTTCCAAGAGAATGGAGATCGAACTGGGTAGGGCAACAAGAGTAGGGAGAGAAAGAACTGAAGGCAGAAACATTCAAACTATATTTTTTTGTGTTGTATAATTTTCAGGTCCGCTTGCTCTTTCTATATAGCCTTAAAGAGATGATCTCCTAATCTGATTAGGTGTTTCTTGATCCAAACCTTTATTTGGATCTGAACTCTTTAAGTGATAAGGATAATCCCTTATCTTATGTGTAGATCAAAATCATTTACTCCTAATCAAATTAGAAGTTTCCTGATCCAAATCTCTATTTAGATCTGGACTCTTTAATTGGATAAGAGTTATCCTCTTATCCTCATATGCTGATACATACCCAAATTCACTCCTATTTAATTAATCCAATTAACACGCTTCGAAATGGGCTTTAGGCCCATTAAGCTTTTAGGCTCACTTCATTTTAATGTTGGGTAGCTTGGCTCTCTTTGTATGGCGTGGAACCCTCTTATTGATATACATATAAACCACATGGATTCAGCCTAGCCTTATCTACAAGGCTTGGCCGAATTCACTATTGGACATAGTAAACCCCTTGAATCCATCACCATGGGCTCTTAATGGGCCCAACATTTATACTAAATGGTCCTTGGTTCTAGCCATCTTATGAAGGCCCAAGGACTGTGGGCAGATCCAAAATTAGCCCATCAGGTATAACCCTCAATGGTCTTACACTTAACCTCTCAGTCCTTAATGATCAAGCACTACTCGACAAGAGAGGACCTCTTCCTCTGCTGCAAGGTACAATGCTACACTCTCTACTCACATGGATCCTAGGAATTAAAACCTTTTGCAAACAATTTGTGAAAACATAATATATAAGTATATTTCTATATAAATATATTTTACAAAACCAAATTTCAAATACATTTGAAATCCATTGCCGACAGCTTAGGTTTCCATCCGAGAGAGTGCATTTCCCTGATCATTCTCTTTGTTTGACAAATGGGTTGATCATGTCACTATGATTACCCACTTAGGTGAATTCTCGGACTACCCCAACATACCTAGGTTTTGACCCCCTCTAAGGATCTCACTGATTGGCACATCAAAGCTAACCCAATCCAACACCTAGTGTAGTACCATAATCAAGTCTAGGGGTCAGGTGTAACATTTCAGTTTTTCCCATCTGTCTCCAAGGTCTAGGGCAATACTAGAATTTGGCCCGATTCAGGGTTTCAAAAAAACCAACACTGCATGTACCTTAGGTCTCACTCTAGCAGTTGACACAAACCACACCCCAACCAACTTGGTGGCACATCAGAGTCAGCCTTAGTAGGATAAATCTCCCTAGATCTATCCAACGGCTACGAAGATTCTAAACTAGCACGAGTCTCATATGTGGCCTATTTAAGGGTATTACATAGAAACACCACAATAACATGAATCAAATTTGTACTTTGTTCATTTACAATAAATGTCATAATGTACATCATGCTGATTGGAGCTAAGGGCATACACTGTCTAACAATAATAGGGTCACTTAAGAATTAAAAATGACCAAAGACAGCTTCCAATCATTTCCTTTATTAATTGGTGAAGCATTAGGTTATGATGATATCCTTACTCTGTGCTAGCTCCAGGGAAATTGGTAGAAGATTCATGCTTAAATGGTCAGAACTGCCCTAGTTTACGATATTTGGGTGTTCCCAAAAAAAGATTGGGATTTATGCTCAAGGTTATTTGAAATGTTCAATGAGGTGGGTAGAGGTGGGCACCAGTGTTTTTATTCATTGGACTATCCCCTTTCTCGAGTGTTTCTAGATGCTAGCCAATGATTATCAACTAGCTTTTTACAAAGACGTGTAGGCCCCCCATTGGCTTAGCTGAAGCTAATGAGAAGTGGCAGATCTGTATTGATTTTATAGACCTCAACCAAGCCTGCCCAAAAGAGAGTTTTCCTTTACCAAGGATAGACCACCTTGTCGACGCTACCACAGAGTACGAGCTACTCAACTTCATAGATGACTTCTCCGGATATAACCAGATCAAGATGCACCTAGAGGACGAGGAGGAGACCTCATTCATTACCGAGCATGGTACCTACTGTTACAAAGTCATGCCCTTCGGCCTCAAGAATGCCAAAGCTACCTATCAGCTCCTCGTCAACAAAGTGTTCAAGGACCAGATGGGGAGGAACGTCAAAACCTATGTGGATGACATGGTAGTAAAGAGCCTGAAGGCCAAGCTGCACACCCCAGAACTGGCCGAGACCTTCGACACCTTGTAGAGGTACAACATGAAGCTCAACCCTATCAAGTGTGCATTTGACACCACCTCGGGCAAGTTTCTAGGCTTCGTCATCACCTAGCGAGAAATCGAGGCCAACCTTGAGAAGATTTAGGCCATATTGGACATGGCACCACCTCGGTCAGTCAAGGAGACATAGAGACTAACCGGCCGAGTTGCTGCCCTTAACCACTTCATGTCGAAGTTAGTCAATCTCTGCCTAGCGTTCTTCCAAAATATCAAGAAGCCAAAAGACTTTAAGTGGACTAAAGAATGCCATCTCTCATTCGAAGAACTAAATCAGTACCTCGCATTGCCACCCCTCCTCATTCGGCCTCTACCAGGAGACATCTTATACCTGTATTTGTCAGTCAAGGACAAGGCCATCAGCTCGGTCCTGATTAAAGAGGATGGAACATAGAGACCGATCTACTATGTCAGCAAGGTCCTCTACGACGCCTAGACTTGGTACACCAAAGTGGAGAAGATAGCCTTCACCTTGGTGGTCTCGGCCAGGAAACTCAGGCCGTATTTTCAGGCCCACACCATAACGGTCCTCACCAATCAGCCTCTCAAAGCTGTCCTTACCAAGCCCGAGACCTCAGGACACTTGACAAAGTGGGCCATCGAGCTCTCCAATTTTGACATCAAATACCAACTGAGGCCAGCAATCAAATCTCAGGCCTTAGTGGACTTTGTGATAGAGTGCACCTTTAGTCGAGCCCTCCGCTGAGACCTCGAAGATGAAGATGAAGAAGGACCTCGGCCAACCGAGGAAGCTTGTTACACCTGGAAGCTTTTTGTTGATGGACCATCCAACTCTAAGGGAAGTCGAATCAGCCTCATACTTCTCACCCCAGACAATGCTGAAGTGGAGTATGCGCTGAGGTTTGACTTCCTAGCATCCAACAATGAAGTTGAATACGAAAACCTCGTCACCGATTTGCAGCTCACAAGAGACCTCGACTCATAACACATTGAGGCATTCAGTGACTCCCAATTGGTGGTGAATCAAGTGAACGATGAGTACAAGGTCAGAGAGCAAACCATGTCCAAATACATCGCCAAAGTACAAGAACTAGTCAATCATTTCTAGCACTTCTCCCTGCAGCAGGTACCATGGTCTGAGAACATGAGAGCCGATGCCCTATCTAAGTTGGCAAGCACCTCGGGTCGGCTCTCGGCTGCACGGTCCATATAGAAAAGCTTACCACCTGACCATCCATTGAAGAGGCCCAAAATTTTCCAATTCAGGCTGAGGCATCTTGGGTGGACCCCATCATCACCTTCGTCACAATGGATCAGCTACCATAAGATAGGAGCAGTGCCAGACAAGTCCGAAGGCAGGCAGCACACTACGTCTTGCTAGAGGGAAAACTATACCGAAAATCCTTCACCCTACCTTACCTTCGTTGCCTCCATCAGGAGGAGGGAGAATACATGCTCTAAGAAATTCACGAAGACATCTGCGACAACCACCTCGTGGGCAAAGCCCTAGCCAAAAAATCACTAAGGCAGGGATACTTCTAGCCGACAATTCAAAAGGACGTGGCTAACCTAGCCCTAGCCTTTTGCCAATTGGGGCATGGACCTCCTTGGCTCCTTCCCTCAAGCAATAGGAAGTAGGAAGTACCTTATCGTCGCCATTGGCTACTTCACGAAGTGGGTTTAAGTTGAGCCCCTGGCCACCATCACATCCTGGGTGATCCAAAACTTCTTTTGGAGAAATATCATTTGTCACTTTGGCCTCCCCCACATGTTAGTCACAAATAACGGAAAGCAATTCGATGACGCGAGGTTCCGAGAATGCTGTGCCTCCCTTGGCATCAAGCAACAGTACACCTAGGTAAGCTACCCCCAAGCAAATAGCCTAGCCAAGGTCACAAACTGAACTATCCTGGATGGACTGAAGACCAGGCTTGACAAGGACAAAGGCCTATGTGCCGACGAACTTCACAACGTCTTGTGGGCGTACTAGATGACATCTCGAACAACCACAGGAGAGACCCCATTCAACCTAACTTATGGCACCAAAGCCGTCATCCCAGTGGAGATCGGCCAGCCAATGCTTCAAACCGAGGCATACAACAAGGCCAAGAATAATGAACTCATAACAAACTTGGACCTACTAGAAGAAGTTCGAGAACAGGCACAAATCAGGGTGGTGGCCTACCAGCAAAGGGTAGCCCGCTACTATAATTCAAGAGTCAAAGAAAGACACTATTGGGAAGGAGAAATCGTCCTTAGGAAAGTCATGGTGCCCGAGCCTAGCGTAGGCAAACTTGGCCCCAATTGGGAAGGTCCCTACAAGATCAAGCAAGTCATCGGCCCCAACACCTTTTGGCTTGAACACCTCAACGGAAGACCCGTCCCTCGGACATGGAATGCGGAGAACCTTCGGATGTACTATTAATGATTGTAATACCTATTGGCTATACAATGAATAATAATGCAAAATTTTTCCTCAGCTTAGTCTTTTAATGTTGAAGTTCTTATGCTAAATGTTTAGGTCCCCTCGGCCACACGACCGACCAGCATGCCCAGCCTCTCCCGAGGCCTACACGCTCACACTGGACTGTGGTTAGGACATACAATTCGTGACAAACCAAATGCCCGTCCAACCTTTGCAACCAAGGCAAGGATATGCAGGGGCCTTGGTTGCAAACTTCGGCCAACGCACTTGGCCTATAACGAACAAACGCAATAATTTAAGTACCTCGTCAGGAAGTAGTGAGCCAGGTTGGCTAAGGTGTTGCACACCTCACCCCCATCTTCGGCAGCTGGCGGCCACCTCGGCTCCACATCACTTAGTGCAACAAAGGAAAGAGGAGTGTAACCCCAATTACCTCGGCAGACAATCCCATCTACCTCAGCGGTTCACCTCAAGCAAGCCTAAGAGGAATGCGACCCTGATTACCTCGACGGTTCAGCACGACCTCTCCTAAGCCAATACTTGTGGAAACAAAATTGAGCTACACCTCGGTGGCATAGCTTGGCATCGGCCATAGCCTTATAACTTCCTAAAACAAACGTCTAAGTAATGAGCCACCTTGGGCCATCTTTTTCCTACTTGTGACCTTTTGAAGGGAAGGGGTATAGATCCCTCGGTAAATAATGATGTATTGAGGAACAAGATATGCAAAATGGGGCTCCATTTAATAATTCACTTTGTTGAGCATGTACAATAAATATCAGCTTCAGAAGGGGAGGTCGAGCACATTTACAAAAAGGAACTAAAAAAGAAAAACAAGGGAGACCAGCTACGCGTCACCATTGGCTAGGGGAGCAATGGAGTCCTCAATGGGGTTAGCAACATTGACGGGGACCTCGGCGGTAACTTCGGGAGGACGTACGTCAGGGAGCCTTCCAGAAGTCCGACACCATCTTTAGAAGCATCTTCTTGGTATCCTTGATGCCCTCCAAGTAGGCTTTGGATGCATAATTAGCCAAGTACTTCTGGTACTCCGGAGTCTACCGCCATACCTGAACATCATTCCAGCAATCAGCCTCGGCCTTGGACGCCTGGGCCTCGACATTTGCTGACCACTTCTGAGCCCCCAATCCGGTCCCATCGAGACGAACCTGCTTCTCCTCAGACTTCTTCAATGCCTCCTAGAGTTGGACAAGCTGAAATGGCCCGGCCTTCAGATCGTTCTCTAGCGTCTGTCGGAGTTGCTTCTCTTCTTTCAGTGCCAAGATGGCATCATCCCGACTGCTCTTAGCGGAGGCCACCCATAGTTGAAGCTGTTCATTCTTCTTCTTGAGCCAGTCCATGCAATCGAGAAGAATGTTGACTTGTTCCCCTAAACCGACGTAGTGATGGACGACCTACACCAAACACATTATCAGCAAAACAAATGAAAGCCAGCAAATAACAAGTCAAAGTTGAAGGAAACTCACCTTGGCCGCAAGAACTGCCTCGGCAGGCTGCCTTGGCATTTGCCCTTCCGATGTACCCCCTAGCTGGCCCTTCTTCAGTGCCAAGGCGCTCTCCAAGAACATTCGCTTAGCGTTCATTGGTATCTCTGCGGAAAAAAGAAGCAAAAGGTCAATGCACCAAAAAGAAGAAATAAGCCGAGCATGTTAAATGGCTGCAGCAGGTCTTCTCCTACCGAGGGGAGAGGAGTTGAGCCCCATGAACACCAAAGGGAGCTCCGGATCCTCCCCAACATGAGTAGGTTGGCTACCACAGTAGCCTCCTTGTCCCCAAGTTGGGGGGGGCCTCCTTGTCCCCAAGTTGGGGGGGGGGAGCCTCTCGGACACCGTACACACCTCCCCCCATTTTAACCTGAACGACCAGCCCTTGGGATAAGAGACATAGAAAAACTTGCTCTTCTAGTTGTGGACGGACGAGGGGTTGTCTATAGGTTTACCCCTCCGAGGCTGAAGATAGTAAACGCTAGCCTTGGTGGAATGCTTCCTTGGCACGAAGAGGGCACGGAGTAGCTTCGTCCTCAGCTCTACATCCCGAAGCCGAGACACTACCAGCATGGCTACTATGGTCCTAAGGGCATTAGGGGCTAACTGGCTAATGGTGATCCCATACCACTTCAGTAGCACGGTGATCAAAGGATGGAGAGGAAATCTAAGGCCGAACTCTAGGAAGTGCTGGTACACATGGATCTCCCCCTTCTTTGGAGTCCACGACTGGTCACCGACATCGGGAACCCTAAGGCTATAGGACTGGGGAATACAATATCGCTTCACCAGGGACTTCATCTGGTCGACGACCAAAATACTGTTGTACTCTGAATGTGGTTGGCGACCTATTGTCACCCCTCGGTCAATGTACTCAGCCACCATCCTTGGGATGGGCTCAGGAACCTCTTCCCCCACCACCACTTGGGGGCATCCCTCAGCCTCCCTTGGTGTCACGGATGCAGCACTTTCACAGGGAGAACCACTGCCTCGTTGGCTGCCCTTGGTACTCCCAGAGGTAGTCCTCTCCCTCAGCATTTCAACCTCACGCCTCAGGGCAAGGATCTCGGCTTCCGAAGAGCCTCAGCCAGAGCTAGCGGAAATGGGAGTCCGATAGGAGCTCGCTCCCGAGAGGTCGGGAAGCTCATAGCACTCGGGACAAGAATCAGAGCAAGACATGGAGATGAGGTGTTTACCTAAGACGAGGGTGGGGGCGGAAAACGGGTGCCTGGAACTAAATGGCAAGAAGAATCGGGACTAAGACCCCTATTTAAAGGAAAACGGGCGGTCCAGATCGCACTCGATCCAACGGCTGTGCAACGACCGCCCTCACGGCCCCGTCTACCGACCAACACGCGCCACTTGCCTCGGGAAGACGAAATGATGCCGAGCAAACCAACGGGTCTGTTCGTCGTGAGCCGCTGGCCCGTCCGATCGCGAGGGCCAAGCGAGTGTGCAACCTAGTTCACCTAGGATTCCGTCTCCCAAACAAGCGCAACTCCACAACCCGTCATAGGCACAATCTCAACCCGCCGATTCAAGAACTCGTGCAGTGCATGGCTTCGACCTACTCCCGTAGCAATCAAGTCATTAGCTTGGCCACCTCAACCTCCCCTCTTGGTTTTCGCAGCTGAGGCCGAGGCCCCGCCATCATGATGACAAGGAACTGGGGCATGGGGGCAAGGCATCCCCTCGGCCGCCAATGGATGCAACGTCGGCTGGCTACGAGCGCAAGATCGAGACGACACCACCACAGAGCTCACCTCGTTAAGAGGCCCAACGGTGCCTCTTGGCATTATTGGCACTCCTTTCGGCCGAAGCCGAAGCATTCATCCTAGACCTCCACCTCGGCCTCTGGAGTGGGGGGCAAATGATGTAGGCACATTCGACAGAGCCAATGGCGGGCCGACACGTGTCAGGCAGCGAAGCCAAGAGAGGAGCCAATCAGGGCATGTGTAGAGTTGAACTCGTCACCTCGCACGGGACCAATCAGGGTGTGCGAGGGACTGGGCCTGGTTGGCCTCATATAGCCAATCACGCAGCGTCACCTGGCACCCTCAGATGACTGCACCCCTCGATATAGAATACATGCAGACCATCTGACGTTACTCACCTCCAGACGGCCTCAAGCATAAATAGGGGTGATCCCCATAAGATAAGAAATCCAGAACTTAAGAACTCCCAAGCACTCTTATCACTCTCTAAGATCTCCTACTTTCTAGTAGCCTCGTCTAGGTACTCATCCCCAAGACCTCGCCCACCTTCCACCTTCTGTTACTAATTTGATCATCGGAGTCTCCACCTTGAGTACCAACCCGGGGCCTTTGACATGCTCTCCTACTTACAGGATCGATCTACTTGCCCTCAACCACCTCGATACCTCAACTTTAGGCACCTCGCACCTCGGCTGCACGCCTCAGCTTAAGGGCGAATTGACAGTGTTTACCTCGGCCAATCCGAGCACCAACACTTACTAATCAATCGGAATCCCACGTGATGAATTTAAGTGAAATACTAGTCGATTGGTTATTAATTTCTTAGGTAACATATTTAGAGAAAAAGCTATAGTCAATAAAACCAAAATACCAAAATTACCCATGATTATTTGTCATTGTGAGCTTGCAAGCATTTCTTTTTCTATTTTCTCTAAGGCCCCATTACTAGGTTACGAAAAGGAAAAGAAAGAAATAAAGTAGTGCCCATCATTAGACCGGATGGACCAGACGGACTGAACATGTTTCAAGAGGGTATCTTTAGGGGTATCTATAAAAAAACAAAAAAATCAAGAAAACCAAATCGAATTGAGAAAATTGAACCGGAAAATATGGTTAATCGAATCAATTGATTTGGTTTCAGTTTGGTATTTTTGAAAAACCAAAGGATCGGTACAGTTTTTGGTTAACCTACAAAAAACCAGTGATTAATCGAATCGACCAGTATATATATTTATATGTATATTTTATATATATTTTTAATATATCATATATTTTCTATATATTATATATAAATATGTACATATATTATATTTATAAATATTATATATATTTATAATATATAATATATCATTTATTATTTATAATATAATATTATACATATATTTTTATAATATATTATAAACATAAAAAATCAAAAAACTAAACCGATTAAAAACCAAAACCGATGGACCAATTAACCGGTAGTACCGGTTCGATTTACAAAAGCTGTCTATGATTCGATTAACCGAACGGTGGACAGCTCTAGGCATCTTGAACCCAGCAACCTTACCTTACATCAATTTGGCTTATATGGGTTTGGGGTCTGGACCAGACGGACTGAACCTGTTTAGTCCCTCTATACCGGGCCATCCCTTTCGGCCCATTTTAAAGTATCGGTTTACCAGTAATAAGTATTAGTTAACAAAAAGAGAGACGGTCGAGTGTTGACTCCATAGATACCGTTAACGTTAAACACTCTGACTCTCCTAATGTTCCAGGCCCATATTCTTGCTCCTGGTTGACCTTTTTGGCATCAGTTAGAGGCCCAAAAATAGTCAAAGCTTCATGATTGCACCACAACGTGGGACTTAACTATGGGGCCCCACAATTCTTTGAGATGAGCTGGCCCAATTGCGTACAAACCATGCTCGCACTTTTTGAGTGTCCGGGGGTCCCACAAGCACAACTATGACCGACGATTTGTTACTGGCCAATGCCGATCCACGTCATTAAAACACCCATGGGGTCCACGACACACCCACCGAAGGCTTTGCGTCATTGCATAACAGAAATAGGGGCTGTAGATTTGCCACGTGGCAATCAAATGTAGACCTTTTTGGCCAACATGTTTGTTAGGTCATGATCAAGAAGGATACGTATAGTCCATAGGGTGGTCCCTCAGGTTTTCTGTGTACTTGATTATAATATCTCCACCGTCAATTGTTGATGATTGAAGGGAAGAATAAGAAGAGTTGGTTGGAGAGTGTCGGGTGAGAAGTATAGAAAGTGCACCTTTGCTAGAGCTTTCAGTCACATCACATCATGAGACACCAATATCTTAGGCTGGTTTGCAGGAATAAGGAATAGGGAATGGGTTATTTCAATTTCAAGTATGACATTCTCTCATTTAAGGGAATGATCATTCCTTATCTCTATTTTGGGAATTAAATCCTGATGATTTTAATTCTTATTTTCATATTTGTTTAAATTAAATAAATTATAAAAATAGACCATTCTAATTTCGATTTCAAAAGATTTTGATTCGGATTCTAACTACAGACCAAATGAACATTTAGTTTAGTCCTCCGTTTCTGAAAGATTGTTTGTACTTTGTAATTGTAGGATAGGAACCAATGGTTCTCTACAAAGCATAGTGAACATCCTGAGAGCATGACATCAATCAATACATTTAATTAGAATATCTCCCATGTGATAGTAGTTGATTAAAAAAAGGCTTTCCTTCTCAATGTGGAAATGGATTACGTGTTCTTAAGGTGTTCACATGCTTTTTGCTTTCAGTAGATACTGTCTCGTTCGGAAAGGCTTTTCCATGATGGCTTTTGGCTTCTCAAGGTGGGCTCTACCTCCAATAACTTATAAGCAATGTTTGGTGAAAAATTTGAAAAGTCCAAATTAATTGTCCATCAGCCCTAAAAATAACTTTTGACCCTTAGTCGTGTTTGATAAATGCTGAAATGGGAGCTAAAAGAAAAAGGCATAAAAAACTTCAAATTGGGAAGAAAAAAAAAGGGGTTTTAGTGTTCAGTCAACCCCAATAAATCTTTGTTCCACTATACAGTTGAGGTAGGTGTTAACTCGAAATTGATGTCAATACATAGGTGGGTATTGATGTTATAGGTGGAGTTGTTTTAAATTTTGAATTATTATAAGCCCACAGTAAAATTCATCAGAATTCTGAGGTGGAGTTAAATCTAAAAATCCTAAAAAAAAAAATCTCCATTAAATTTAAAATCTTTTCTGCATTCCACTTTCATGCCTCCTTCAGCACTTACCTAACAAAGAATCCAAGAATATTAGAAGGGAAGCAATTTTTATGTGGGTGAGTGCAAATCAAATGCAATTGATCTATTTCTATTGGTGAAATCACTTTTCAATGGAGACTAACCGCTCTTAAGATGGATATATAAATATTTACAGTATCCAAAATTTTAATTACCACAAAATGGTTTTAGACTTTTATCAATCTTCATGCAGTTTGAGGGTTTGAATGAGGTTGGTGACTTGGGCACATCCAATTAATTTAATTATAAGCCCAACACTTAATCAAAGTCAAAAACTTATGTATCATAAATGTCTAAGTGCTTTTTTGTTTATGTTTTTAGTTTGGACGTGCCCATCAAAAAACCACCCAAAATATAATTTGTGTTATTTTCTCGTTGAGAAGTGCATAAATGCTCCCACAAATTGACGTAAGCAAGTTCAGGTCCAAATCGAAATCAAATAATGACAGAGTGTGAATTGAACCAGAACTTATGCATTGGATTCAGATCAGATTGATTTGGGTATTGAACAGGATTAACTAATTAAAATAAATTATTATTTTATGTCATGAATAAAATTACTTTAAAATATATTTTATCACAATTGAACATATTATGCAGGGATTTATTGGATTGGATTCGAATGATAGGACGGCAGATATCCATATTAATGCCCGTTCGTGAATTGACATCAATTCCGAGTTAATACCTATTCCGACAATATTTTAAACCTACAAATTTTGACCCTGAGCTGATCGCCTATTCATCCATAATAATTTGATTCATCTTAATTGGATCGGATTCGAGAATTCGGATTCAACCAAGGGGAAACCATTTGCAACCCTACCAAACTCAGCTCAAAATGGTGTTGACACAGTGCAGGGATCATCAGCATCTTCTTAAGAATTATATTGTTTGAAAAGAACATAACAATTAAAAACAAGATCGGCCTCTAACATGATGTCAAGGTTTTCATCTAGAAGTGATAGCGATTGTGATGAGAGTCTTAGCCCTCCCCACCTACCCATCCACCCCACAATTTTCATGCCTATTTGAAAGGGAAAGATGCTTCATAATTGACTATGGATATCTTGCCTACAAGAACTCTACCCATGTATACCCACAACATATTACTTCCTTGCATTGGGAACATCTCCCCATGTATAATACTATAAGAAGATGAGATATTCTCCATGTGTGACTGCGATATTATATAGATAAACGTGGCAGGGTTCTTGGGTCAATAACTTTTATTGGCTTTGTTTATCATTTCTTTATTTGTTTATTATCTTGTTTTCTTAAGTTTCATCATCAATATCAGTAGTTAGGATTGATGTAAAGTGAGATTCAATCGTAGGACGTAGCCTGTCTTTATCTCAATAATCCATACAATAACCTTCTCACTGCACCGAAAACATCTCCCTTGTTCTTCATTGTAGTTTTTAATGTACAGCTACAATGTATGTTGAGAAACTTCTTTGCCAACTCAACCCAACCCTTACAAGCATTAAAAAAAGAAAAAAACAAACAATAAACAGGTTTTAACTATATTAAATGAGAGCCTAATTAGTTGGATGGTTTGCAAAGTTATTAGAAGAGAAACATTCGGTTAATAGCTTTAACTTGTTGGAGACAATTGGATGACTATGTTTTCAAATTTAATCATGGATGTTGTAAACAATATGTAAAGGTTTTCTACATTAAGGCCCTGTTGGGTTCGGGAGAATAGGGTTCTAGAATCAGAATCAGAATGAACTATTCCGGTTCCAACTGTTTGGTTGAGCAGAATTGGAATCTCGTTCTCATTCCTGCAAGAATGGCATTCTCCCATTTAATCAGGGAATAGCCATTTCCTATCTCTCCCTTGGGAATGAAATTCCATTCCTGATGATTCTAATTCCTATTTTTGTTCCTATATGATCCAAACAGACTTTAGGAATAAATAGGGGTAGATTCGAGCCGAGCTGAATGCTTGGCTATTCAAGCTCAGCTCAGTTCAAAGCTCGCTTGGCTTGAGCTCAACTACAAGCCAAGTTTTTTTCTAAAAAATAAAAATTGTACATACAAAAATATTTTTTTATTTTACATACAAAAAAATAAGAATTATAAAAATTATTTACTATTATACATAAAAAATAAAAATATTATATAAAAAATATTACTATATATATTTATATGTATGTATATATATATATAATAAAAAAATATAGGAATAGCTGAATAGACCATTTCAATTTTATTTCCAAAGGATTTTGATTCCGATTCTAACTGCAAACATGATTGGATGCCTCCAACCATCAAATAAAGGGACCGTTTAGTTTCCAGAAATAAAACCTCATTTTTTACACATCTCGCAGGCAAATTCGTTGCATCAAATTAATCCTCCATCTGTACACAGGACATAGAAAAAATGGTATCCTAGACCAAATATAAATTCTCGAAGCTGTATATGATTTTTTTTTTTGTTTTTTGATTCATTGTATATGAAAATTTTGCTATAGTATGTGCAGTGTTATTTCGAACGAGGAGTGAGAGATATTAGGGTTATTAAACCTGCACAAAAAGGGTGTATAGAGGGTCTAATTCTTTTTCAGTGTATAAAATGTTGATTTGGTAGAGGGTCTAGAAAATGTTCGATTGGTGTATATTACAAACATTAATCAAGATATTTATATAATTTATGCAATTACTGATGGTATCTAAATTATAGTGATCCGCTGAGGCATGGGGCAGGCTGTTTTTGTGGTCCATTGCTCTAAACTCGTCTGCATCCTCTGTTACCAGTTTTTGGTTTCATTTATTTTTTTCCTTTTTTTTTTGCATATTTTTAAAGATTAATTTTCAAATTATTTAGACCAAATTAAGAAATGAAAAGTAGGTAATTCCTTTTTTAGGGTCAGTTTGGTTTATAGTTAGAATCAGAATCGGAATCAACATTGTGGTTCAGACAAGAATGAGAATGAGAATTAGAATCAGTAAAAACGAGATTTAATTCACAAGAGAGGGACAGGGTATGACCATTCCCTCAAGTGGGGGAATGCCATTCAAATAGCAATAGAAATGAGATTCTGATTCTGGCCAGCAAAACAGTTAGAATCGAAATAACCTATTCCAATTCTGATTCCAGACCCCTATTCCTGCGAACAAAGCGGAGCGCCTTAATATTTATTGAAGGGATTTCAACATTAGATGATTTGCAGTAACAAAGTCAAAACAGTTAAAAACTCAGTTGATCATAAGGGCATTTTAACAGCAGAAAAGAAATAAGTCCTTAAAATAAGAAATGCTAAATGCAGCCTAAAACTAAAAAGAATGGATATTAAACCCCACCCTTGCCAACCTATAAATAATAATATCCCTATCTGGTAAAATTACATGATAAGTAATTGAATCTAAATATCAACAATCATTTATTTTCTACTCTATCCTCTCATGCAAAATTTCATTTTATATTCCAATAAATACCTATTTATATTCCATTCATACTTTGATCTCCATCTTTATCTAAACATTCCCTTTATATAGCTGCAGAATTCATGTGACATTTTGAACCAAAGAAATGGGCTTAATTCGAATAACAACCTCTACCCATAGGCCCAGGGCTTAAGTCTATATGAACATGACCCATTGCCCATGAATCCAAGTGTACTGAGCCTAAATAAGCCTATTGTTGGTATGTAAATTTTCATTGATCCAAGATATAAGCCCAAGAAATAAATTGAGTAGGGCCCAATATGAAATTGAGTGGAAAAGGAGTTGTTGGGCCTATTAAGAAAAAAATAATAATAATAAATGGGCCCGAGCAAAATGATGGGTGGGGCCTAATGTCAAGGTTAACTAGAAAACAGGCCCCCTAATGTACCCCACCCATCACTTTGCTTGGGTCCATTTTTTATTAATTTTCGTATGAGCCCAACAACTCCTTTTCCACTCAATTTATATTGGGCCCTACTCAATTCACTTCTTGGGCCTATATCTTGGGTCAATTAAAATTTACATACCAACACCTATATTGTAATAGTATGTGCCCTTTGGTAAAACCATTAAAACCTACATAATGATGTATGCATAGGAATTGCAAGTCACAACACTTGGTTTGAGGTGGCAGCCCTAATCTTTTTCTCATTCTCACATATTTGAAAGCTCTTTTACTCTCACAAAATCAGCACTTGAGAATTGCAAGCCACAACACTTTCAAGTCTACTCTAATTTCATTTCAAAGTTCAAGGAAATAAAGGAAGATTAACAACTTCCTACCTCTCTCTACTTCACACTTGGGCTGCATTTGGTTAGAGTGCAAATGCTGAATCGTTGTAAATTTGCACTCCGATTTAGATTTGCATCCATTTGGTTAGGTTTCAAAAAATCTGCGATTTTTTATGCAAATTTGTATATAGGCTTGGGTTTGTATCGAAAAGAGGAGAAAATATTGCTTCTTAAAAATGAAAGAAAAATTTGCTCCTATCGTTGGTCGAAGTAAATAGGCATTGTGTTTGCATCGATTTTGAGTATTTTTCTCCAAAACTCTTGAAGAGAATGAGAGACAGAGGAAAACGACAAACTATGAAAGAGAGAGAGAGAGAGAGAGAGAGAGAGGAGAACGGCAAACTGTGAGAAGGAGAGGAGAATGACTTTGAACTGTGAGCGAGAAAGGTAACTCTAGTCATCTCCACGATCTATAAGTAAATATGTTCCATTTTGGTATTTGGTCTCTCATTTTCTCATTGTTTTCCCGTTTTCAGGTCGTCTACGCCGCTAGAAGAGAGATCTTCTCCAAATCCATTATTTCCCATCGTTTTCAGGCAAATTTGACTTCGTTTTCAAAGAACTAATCTGATTTGCCTTATCAATTAGATTAATCGAATATATAACTTACCAAAAAGCGAACAAGGCCTTAATATCAATTTCAATTGTCTGAGGAATCTTTTTGTTCCTAGTGCAAATCTTTCTCATTCAAGTTGGAATTACGATCTGATACATTCCCAAATTGAATTTTAAATATTTTTTCTATATTCTAAACCTGTGCTTCACTAATTTAAGTTTTACTAACCAAGTTTTGGTATTTATACATTTATATTGAATGTACAAAATCAACATTTACTAACCAAGTGTCCAAGTCTGTCCTAAAATTAGGCAGCACAATAACCTAGGTCAACAAAAAAAAATCCAATGCACAAATATATGCGCCTTAGGTAACATATACAGGGAAAGATCCACAAAAAGAACCACTGGATCTGTGAAATCAGGTTGCTGCCCCTTTGGCTTTGTATAAACTCTTACAAGACAAAACCCCCCATAAAATATGTAAAGTGACCAAATTATCCATATCACTACAAAGAAAAGCCATGAGTTTTTTTATTGGTAATAAAAGCCAATGGGATTATCTAAGCCCATGTGAGGAAAAGTTAATAAATCTATGGCATTCACCTAACTCTCTCCCTATGTAAAACAATGGCCAATTGCATAAATTAAGTGCAGAATGTTAAAGCTAAAAAAATCCATGCAGGTCGTATGATGCTTTGTGTCTAAAAAACCTCCACTAATAATATCCTATGGTCATAATTTAGGAGCAAGGAAATATCAATTAAAAGTGTTGTCTTCTTTTTTGAGATTTTTTCTAGATAGCCTTTAAACCTGGTTCAACCTACCCATGTTGGATCTTTCAATGGAAGATGCAAAACGGATAGGTACTCTGAGGTGAAAGGATGAAGCTGTACATCAAGATTTGAAATCAAAAAAGTGGTCAGAGGCTTAAGGAGTTATCCCCGGGTAGGTATTTCGATGCTCAAGTTAGTTGAGTTGAGAATAGTGGGCAGCCGGGCCGAGTAGTTAGAGAATGGCATCCGAGCAGAGTAGCAGCATGAAAGTCAAAAGTTGGATCCCTTACCTTGAGCGGGAGGTACCTTTTTTTAGCCAAAGATCCGTGTCTTAGTTGGATGAGGCTTACAGGGTTGTCGGGATGAGGTTTCCCACTGAGGTCTTCGGGATAAGACCTAATCCCCAACGGAGTTGTCCTCATCCGTATGACATTCTCCTGTCTTGGTCACGCTTATCCACATGACGTAGTGCCGATGTAGCCGAGGTGATAAGGAAGCCATGGAGGTGACACGTGGCACCCAGGGCCAGCTCAATCATAACCTAAACAACCCTCCCCTAGTTCCGAAGTCAAGGAGTGTAGTGCTCGGCCACGGTGTGACGTGGAAGAGCTCTTCGGTTCTCGGTTGAGGAACTCAAGTCAAAAGTTGGTTGAGTGCGCCATCTGAGTGGAGGGCCTTGTAATAAAACTGGTTTTTGGGCAAACTGGCCAGTTCGATGCTTGTGTCATGCTGACGGAAGTGACGTTTCGCCTTCCTAAGGTTACACGCATGCGTAGGTCAGTGGCGTTGTTTCATCTTCCCGAGCTGCTAGAGGGCGGCGTTTGGTTTCCGATTCGGGACCATGCCGTGCTATCTATCACCTGGGGTTGTAGCCTGGATTCGAGCCTTATACTGCATTCTGGAGGGGTACGAGGTTAGGTGCCCGAGGACTGGTGAGAGGCCTACAAATGCTTAGTCGAGTGAGCTCTACGTGTAAGAGAAAAGCTCGATGGTCGGGCTGAGGTACCCTTTTCACGAGGGGCTTGTCGAAGTGTTCAGGTGGTACTGGGTACTACCTGTTCAACTGATGCTGAACACCTTTAGGTTTTTGATTGGCATGTTGTCCTATTGTTTCATCCACGGCCTTGAGATTGCCCTGGGGATGGTCACCTACTTCTTCAAGTAAAGCACTACCAACAGGGCTACTATAACTTCTTGGCTTGGCAGCGCATTAAGGTGCTGGTCAGAGCCCCCTCTTCGGTGAAGCACTGGAAGGAAAATTTCTTCTTCATCCACTGTCTCGAGGGCTCTCCTCTTCTGGTCGAGCTCCAAATACTGAGGATGAAGGTGAAGCAACCCAAGTTGGCCCAACTTACCGAGGAAGAGAGGACGGTGATAGAAATGATTGAGGAGGTTGATGTAATGCATTACATATCCTTTTCAATGTTGGTCCACGCCGGGCTGATGTGTGAGGAGGCAGATCTGTTTGTTGCTTTGACTTTGTCGATCCCTTTTCTTTCCTGAGCTTTATTGACTTGCTTCTTGTCTTGTGTGGGTGCTGAGATGGCAAGCCATGAGGAGATCACTCGACACATGAGGGTTATGCAAGATAAGAGTAGTCGAGGAGTTCAGGGGACCTAGCCCCATCTTGACAAAAGGCAGCCGAGGTCTATAGAGAGTACTCCTTGGCAGCGGAAGAAAGTAAGGCAGACCGGGGAAGTGGTCATGGTAGTCAATCCGGAAGAAGGAACTCAAGCCATCAACCCCTTCCCCATGAGGCAACACACCAAAGGGCGGCAATCCAGATATTTATATGCCGTAGTGGAATATCCGAACCAAGGATGGACTAGGGATAGAGGGTGTGGCCGAGTAGCTTCTCCGTGGCCTATTGACGCTGACCATGTGGCGAGAGGTGGTTGAGTCTACAAGCGACGCCCTAGAGAGTGCGCTCACGCTTTAATCCGCGTTGGTAAGTCTTCTTACTTGCGCTGGTTATTCTGCTTTGGTCGGTTAATCTTATTGTGCTAACATTTAGTTTCTCTTTTTGTTGAATGTCTGCTCAGCAATTGTCATGATCGATCGTCTACGGTTAGTGAGAGAAGGCCGAGGTCGAATGCATGAGGGATCAATTGGCTGAGCTTCAGACTGTGGATGTGCAGTCGGCCATGCTAGAGGCTAAGAATGTGAGCTGAAGCACGGCATTGAAGAGCGGTCTGACATTGTTCGCAAGTTGAAAGGGTGCGTCATCGAGCTGAAGGAGGTGTGGGAGAGGCTGAGGAAAGGGCAACCCGAGTGAGGGAGGAGGTAGTTGCTCAATTCAAGGCCTTGGAGGAATACCAGCACAAGATGGATGATTTCGCCACGCGCTCGTGGGAGGAGGGGTTCTATCTTTGCTAGGACAAGGTCTTGCGTCGATTCCCGATACTACCAAGGTCGTGTAGGGCTTGGGCCCTTATGATCCTGATACCCCAACTGAGGATAACACTACTACCATTGACATGCCTGAGGAGGCTGAGGAGCACCCTACTGGGGAGTGAGGTGTTCGCCTGTTGTCATTGCTACCAACTCTGTTTTGTTCTTGTCCAGCCTTATTAGGTTTCTCTTTTTATTTTTTTCGATGTATTCAACTTAGTGTGCAGGCTTTTACACATAATTATTTATGAAATTAATGAATAACACTTTTTGTTCCAAGCTTGTGTACTTCGTTCTCTCCCTTTTTGTTAAATTTAGTTGTAAGCCTTGGTCTTGTCTTGGTCGAGGTTTGAGGTAGCTGAAGTCTTTAGTCATCAGATTTCGTTGGCTAAAGTGCTTCCGAGCTCTTGTCACTTGGGGGATGCTTAGTGGCACTTGGTCTTGAGGAGCTTTGTGCTCTTCATGGGCTAGTCATTCCTTAGCTAGCTCTGTTATAACAGTACATTAGTAGGGTGTGTGGAGTTTGGTGGCCGCCCTCTAGCCTTTGGAGGTGAGAGCATTCTTCCCTGCTTTGGGCTCTGGCTATTGTCAGCCGAGTCATCTTACTTGATCGGCTTTGCACTACCGAGCTAGTGCATGGCTATGGTTTGTAGGCTCTGGCCATTTAAGGGTCGGTTGAGTCAGTGCACAGGCCTTCTAGCCATTGAGAGTTTGGCTAGGTGACGTGTGTTGCACAGTGTTCGCTATGTAGTGTGTCATGTAATGCGTGTTAAACAACTAAGTGCAAAAAAATTGTCTTTATTGATCTTGAACTACTGGTAGTACATTCTTAGGTTCTTGGTATTCCAACTCCTTGGTACAACCTTTTCGTCGAGGCCTTCTAGTTTGTAGGTACCAGGTCCGAGCACTTTTGTGACTTTGTAGGGATCTTCCCAGTTCGGTCTGAGCTTTCCTTCTCCTAGCGTGGGTACTATGACTTTGCGAAGAACGAGATCGCCTGTTTTGAACTCCCACCTTTGGACTTTGGAGTCGTAGTTCTTAGCCATTCGGTGTTGTTGTACTGCCATCTTGATGTATGCTCGGTTCTATGCTTCCTTCACCAAGTTGAGCTCTGTGCAGAGGTCTTCGTTGTTCTACTCCTCGTCGTAGAACTCAGTCTGGAGAGTTGGCGAGCCTATTTCTATAGGGATCATAACTTCAGCCCCATAGGCTAAGCTGAATGGTGTCTCTCCGGTAGTTGTCTTCGGTGTGGTCCTATACACCCAGGGAATGCTGGGCAACTCCTCGACCCACCTTCCCTTGGCTTGGGCAAGTCTGGTTTTCAGACCGTGCAATAGGGTTTGGTTGGTCACTTTGGTCTGTCCATTGCTCTGAGGTTGGTGGAAGATTGTAGTCTGGTGGTCGATCTTCAAGTCGTTGTTCGAACTTGCGGTCAGTGAATTGTATTTCGTTGTCGGTGATGAGAACCCAAGGTATGCCGAACTGGCAGACAATACCATGCCAAAAGTAATTTTGAGCATTCTATGTGGTAATGCGTGTCAAGTCCTCATCTTCCACCCACTTGGTGAAGTAGTCCACTGCAACCGAGAGAAACTTCTTTTGCCCGACCGCAGTAGGGAAGGGGCCGAGGATATTCATTCCCCACTGTGTGAAGGGCCATGGGCTAGTGTTCGGCTTCAAGGGGACTATTGGTTGGTGATGGAGGTTGGAATGCCTTTGACAACAGTCACACTTTTTGACGAGTTGGGTTGCATCTTACTTCATGGTTGGCTAGAAATAACCTTGTCGGAGTGCCTTGTGAGCCAAAGTTCGAGCGTTGGGGTGATCTCCGCAGATACATTCATATATCTCTCTTAGGATGTAGTTATCCTCAAAAGGGGGAAGACACCTTAGGTAGGGGAGAGTATGTGACCGACGGTTGAGTTGTCCCTAGATGAGGCAATATTTGGCTGCCCTATGTGCAAGTCTTTTGGCTTTGGCTTGTTGTTCTAGTAGTGTGCCGTATTGTAAGTACTGTACTAGGGGATCCATCCAAGACGGACCATGTTGAATTGGGAGGATGAGGGAGGTAGTTGGTGCGATACTGGGTTGGGCCAAAGTGTCGATCCAAACTATTGTGTTGAGGTCGGTCAGCGGTGAGCTAGTTAGATTTGAGAGTGTATTAGCCCATATGTTCTCGGATCGGGGGATCTCATCGACATTCTTCACTATGAAATGCAATGGAGCGTGCTTTTGAAATTTAAAAAAAGCGATGGGCCATTCTTGATGCCACCCAACACTTTGACTTTCCTACACAAGTTAAGATTGTTGTGGCATGTTGTGTGCTCCATAATCACATAATGGGAATTGATCCATTCGACCAAGTTACTCAAGAAGGGATTTGAGAAGCAGATAAACATGTTATGATAGATGAGGTTGAAGAAGTAGATAATGACCCCCTTCCACAATCTCTAACACAAAGACTCCAAAGGAATGGATTATCAAGATGGTCATCATTTAGGGATCAAGTTGGATCAGACATGTTCCATGACTGAAGGAGAATGCATCAAGGTCTTATTTGATGATATGTCATAACTTCTAGAACCTCATCGATGTTTAACCATTGTCTTTATTATGCATGTGTTCTTTAATTAGCTTTTTGAACATGTTAGTTTATTATAAACATCTTTAATTGGATTTGTCAATATGTTAATTGGATTTATGACTCATCTATGTTCTATTTCTTAATGTAATTGTTAATCACATGTATGCTATTTATTTATGGGATATAATGCTTATTAGGGGTGGTTTCTAGAAAGGATACTCAAGTTTCATCTATTGGAAGAAAAAGAGATAAGGGTAAGGACAACCTATCTGCCTCTCACTCTACCTCTATTACGCATGAAAGAACCTAACAACTTCGGTGGAGTGATGCGATAGATAAAGCATTAATTGAACTACTAGCTTATCAAGTTGCCTTTGGCAACAAGATTGATAAGGGGTTCAAAACATCAGCATGCACATATGCATGCAAGGAAATGACCGATCGATTTGGAGTTGAACTGAAAACACCACACATTAAGAGTAGGATGAGAACCTTGAATCCCATTTACGCAGAGGCTAAGAAGTTGTCAGGTACAAGTGGCTTCGGTTGGAATGAAGAAAAAATCAAATTCAATAGATCTTGAAGTTTGGAAGGAGTATTTATAAGTAAAATATATTTATGTAAGTCTCCATTTATAAAAATTTGGTTAGTGAAGCATCTATTGATTATGAATTGTATGATGCAATCCAATCCACTTGCAACTAATGTAAAGGGTCGTGCCATGGAGATGATGAAATGCAAATGATGTTGGGAACTGACCAAGCAAACAGTGAAGACGCTAGAGTAGGTATTGAGTTGGCAAATGAAATAGAGATTGAAGGAACTGGTTATGATGAAAATTATGCAGATATTGATGATGGTGCATCAACACTGGTGTTTATTAGTGATGGGACCCAATTTAGAGCCCAATACACAGCGTAAGGCAACCTCTTCAACAAGTACAAAGAAGAGGGTTCATGGCAATAAGATGAAATCTGACGGTGAGTTTATAAGTGCAATTGTTACGATGAATATGAAACAATGAACAAAATTGCAAATGTTCTCACAGTTCAAAGTGAGCAAGAATTTCTCAAGGAGCTTTGGAATGAGGTCATGGACTTGGGTGGGTTTGATCACGAAGAATTAGATGATGTTTTTGGCTACTTTGCTCGAAATGATAGGAAAGCCAAAATATTTCTTACTAGAGATAAGCCTCGTTGGGTCAAAATGGTCCAGTCCATCATCTCTAAGTTGCCTTAGTAAAGTGACTTGGTAGTAAAAGGAGATACTTTTACTAATCTACACAAATTTAAATCACTCTTATCTCTCATTTTGTCCCTTTCATGCTTTGATCTAATTGGGTTTATAAATGCTTGCTCTACTGAATCTTCCTCTTTTTGTGGTTGCATATTGAGCAGTGGGAGAAATACAACTAACTAAGGATCTAAAGCAGAACATAGTATTTTTTTGGGGCGATCCCATGCATAGATGCCCTAGCATGTCCGAATTGTTGATTATGGTTCTTATGTGTCGTGTTTTGGTTATGGTTCTTGATAGAACAGAACAAACTTTACATAACATCTACACAAGGATATTATTTTTTGTTTAACAAAGATACAGTTATTATCATTGGCAACTTTGGGTTATGAAAAAACAAATATTTTATGTTGAGATCTCGTTTTTCTTATGATTAGTAAATGTGATATTTTATAGGCATGAGAGAAGTTGCTTCAGTTTTCTTGATGTAAAGTCTATTCTTGAACATGGCCAAAGAGCAGCTTTTACCCTTTGGATATGTGAGTTTGTGCAGGTACATCATTGGGTGATTACAAGGCATATTGAAACGCATTAGTTTCTAGCTTCTACCTTAACCTTTAATCATGTCCAGGCTGGCCAAGAAAATACCTTACGTGTAGATTATTGATGATTATGTTCTAATAAACTTTCTTCTTTTAAATTTTCAGGGATAATAACATACAATGGTCTTGAGAGCTGCATTCTTAATAGTAGCTCTTATGACAATGAGAGTGGCACGAGTAGAGCAGATGGTTGCGCAAGTGATTCCTTGGATGAAGTTACCTCAAGTTGTTCTTTTAGTAAAGATGTCTTTGGATCCTTCTCCTCTCAATCCCAACTGAACTATCACATTAATCATTCTCATGATAAATGGGAGGAAGTCTCAAACAACTCTCAACGCTTTTATTCCAAAGAGAAACCATATTATGGGGTTAAATTTACAGATGCAGAGGCCATGAAAGAAAGATTTTCCAAATTGTTGCTGGGTGAAGATATCACAGGTGGATGCAAGGGCCTCAGAACTGCATTAGCACTGTCTAATGCTATAACCAACCTTGCTGGTATGAGAAACATGTGTTCTTTTTATTTAACTTTAAGCTTCAGTGAATTAAGGAATGTTTCTTATTGCTAAATCATCAATTCTGATGCTGATGAAATGACAAACTTCTTGCAGCATCAGTCTTTGGGAAGCTGTGGAAATTGGAGCCTCTGTCTGATGAAAAGAAGAGCAAATGGCGAAGGGAAATGGATTGGTTCCTCTCCCCTACCAACTACCTGGTTGAGTTGGTCCTTGCCAGGCAACATAACATCAATGGTGGAATCTTAGAGGTATCTTCTTTTGCTCACCAAGGGGACCAAGAAATTTTAACATTACATTGATTTACAACTTGAGGTAAGTTAATGGAGATGTTTGGAGCGGATTCTAAGCTAGGTGGTGACACCTATGTGAGCCCAGTATCTGGTGACCTATTTGCCTCTCAAGTAACCATTGTCAGGTTGTAAGGAAGAAACTACCTCTAGTAGTCACAGGCCGTAAAGATTCACATTTGAAAAGGAGACGAATTTCTGATGGTGAAGTCATGGCTAATTAATTCTGTGCAACCTGAAATCAGCCAGAATTTTCTGTGGATGAAGACTTCAAAAGAGATCTGGGATAATGCTTCCGAGACATACTCTCAGGTTCTTAATGTGGCTAGAGTTTACCAACACCAACATCTAATAATTTCGCAGATTCCCATTCGTTTGTTTCTTTTTTTTTTCTCTCTTTTTTTCTATTATTAAGTGGTGTCAGAAATTTGCATCTGATTCAAGACTATAATGCTCCATTTGGAAGGAGTACAAATACAATTATGTAGAAGGCAAAACCTTGTATTTTGTACTATTTTATATGGATTTGTACTGTACATATTTGTCTTCGTACTCCTTCCAAACTGAGCCTAAGGCAGAGCTGTAGACTGCAATGTTTGATTCAAACTGCGATGTGGTTTAATGGATAGGTTGCTAATCAGGCTGATTTTCTTTATTTTATTCTTTTTATTTTTTTCCAGCTAATCAATTTAATGGATAGGTTCATGGACATGTATGATTGTTGGGATTGGGATGCATTGGCATGGTGTTTTGGGTTTGAAACTGGTATGAGTATGGCGTTTTGTGTTTATTGGAGAAGATGTTTTCAGTTCATGGCAGTACCATGGCTGGGTTATGGTGTTTTTGGTTCATTGGAGGACATGGGCTGGGGTCAATTTATATAAAGTATTAATTAATATTAATATATGTGTAAACAAACTCTTACACACATGTGCTTTACATTTTACAACGTTCAACCAAAATTTGTCTCGATAGAAGCAATGCAAAAATACAGGGCTGTTTACACGGTTGGTAACCAAATGAATTGAATGCAAATGGGTCTTGTAATCCAGTTCCTATAACGTACATATTTATATTTGCACCCCTTCCAAGTGGAGCCTTGGATTCAAACTTGATGAAGGATGATTTAGCCCGACTTTACAGTTATGCGACACGTGGAAAAAGCAATAGTTCGGCATAAAAGCAAGCCTAAGGCGTTTTCACCAAGGGGAGAAACCAGCGGACCGAACTCCCTACTAGGGGCCCAAACTCACCATTGGCCCCAAACCGGAAAGTAATCCACTGGCCTGCCTTGCAATAGTTCGGGACATACCTCGCTGAACTGACCTACCTTGTAACAGCTCGGGATACACCTTGCCGAACTGCCCTGCCTTGTAACAGCTCGGGATACCCCTCGCCGAACTGACCTGCCCTATACATACCTCCGAACTCAAGACTTCACCTCACTCACCACTCCACATCACCTTCAGGGCACCAAAACCAAACAAACCGTACTATGCCTGACACTGAGGAAGTCCGTTCCCGAGGGCGCCACACCTTACTGACTTGGAATCTGACGCTTGATGGCCGCACTCTAAACGGCCACCTGCCACTGCCACCTGACACCGCCATCTCCAGTTAGAGAGACGGTTAGGAAGTGATGGTTCTATCCCAGCAGAAAAGACGATGGCCGAATTGACAAACGTAAGGGTAATCATACCCGACCTGACAAGGGCCTTGGAGCGAGTGTGCGAAGTGATTATAAGAGCCCCCTGCCCCCAACGAACAAGGTATGTGTGAACTTTGCGCTATCTGGTCTACACACTACCTTTGAGAGATTACTGACTTGAGCTTCGGAATTGTCACACCGGGTTCCCCCCGGAGTTCTCTCACCTTTCCCGTTTCAGGCTCCCCGACGCTCCAGCTCAGAGGCGATTTCGTTGACAGATAAGACCGGCCGGATTGCGCTCCATCAATTGGCGCTGTCTGTGGGAACGCTTCTAAAAGCCTCCCTCTAAATCTCTTTTACCTACCCTTCTTTCAAAAACTCCAACACCCACTCCAACACCGAAATTGCCTCCTCCAGCAGTGCCGGACGTGGAACCGAAACAGCCACTACCGGAGAGCAACTTCATGTTTCGGCGGTGTGCATTGGGTAGTTCACCATCCCCCTTTCAGTGGATGGGATCCCAAGTTTGAATGTGCCACATGCGGTGGCACCTCTGAACACTCCCTCGCTGAACATCCCTTTTCCACTCCCCATCGAAACGAACTTCGCGGAATCAACTGCTGCCCCACTGGCAGCCCACCAAAACCAGATAGATGATCTGATGCAATGCATGCGGGCAATGCAGGCCCAAATGCAGCAATTCCAGCAGCACCAACTCCAGCAACACCAGGTGTTGCACCACCTCTCCCAACACCATTATCAACAACAATTCCCTCAGCTACCCTTGAACCAGCCACTCCCCCCTGGCACCCCATTTCAAAGCCGGTCAAGGCCTCCCCTCAAGGTGGACGACCTCACCAAGGAGAGGCTTCCCGACCGCAGAACCCCCCTAACAGTCAGGCCTCTTCCCCGGGTCGAAAGCAAAGAAAGATCACACCTACCCCATAGCCCGCGGGTGGGTCAAGAACCTCTCCAACAAAGTCACCTCAGCACTCCAAGCCCGAGTTCCCACTCACGGAGAACCGCTTCAGCGCCTTAGCAGCAGGCTAGCAATCCGGGCCCATCGAGCTCGGCAACACGGAGGCAAGCAGCGCTAGCACCAGGCCAACTCAAAGAAGGCACCGACGAAGTCGCCGAACTGCTACCCACGTGCTACCCAAGCTCAAATGCAATGAAGAAATGAGCTCGGGCGAGGTAAAAACCGTCCCCATTCTCTCAGTTCCTTCCCCCCTTTCAGCATAACTTTTGGCAGTCCCCTTGCCTAGAGATTTCAAACTCCCTTCTCTGGACAAGTATGATGGGTCCTTTGACCCCAACGACCACGTCGACGCGTTTCAGTCGTAAATGCACCTCGCTAGGGCAAGCGAGTCGTGCATTTGCGTGGCCTTCACCACCACTTTCAAAGGGGTGGTCCGCACCTGGTACCGGAACCTAGCTTCCGGGTCAATAAGAAGCTGGCCCCAGTTCGTGCAGATCTTCACTACACACTTTGTTACCAGCAAAAGGTGTCCCAGAACCGAGGAAAGTATCTTCGGGGTAATCCAAAGAGAGGGAGAACCCATCCAGAGCTACATCAAACGGTTCAATGAAGCATGTTTGCAGATCCCTCGGTTAGACCCCGCGGAACAGCTCGTCGTGGCCAAAAGAGGGGTGACGCACAAAGAGTTCAAATGGCACATGGTGGCCAGCCAGCTAGCAACCGTGTCCGACTTCATCAGGCTCGCGGACAAGTTTATGAGAACAGAGGAAGAGATCAACCAGAGAAACGAAGGCGGGGTTGAAAAAAGAAAAAGAGAGGGCGAGCCTTCCAACCCCGGCGACAGAAGAGGCCATAGCCGAGAGGCGAAGCCAAGCCAGCCGTCCCGAGTTTCCTTAGCAGTTCGGACGGATTACACGCCATTGAATACAAGGCGGACTGAGATCCTAATGACGATCAAGGACGCCCCTTACGTAAAGTGGCCACCTCGCCTGAAGAGCAACCCCAACGAGAGGAACAAAAATTTATATTGTAGTTTTCATAAAGATCACAATCATAGCATCGAGCAATGTAATAATCTCTGTGACGAGATAGAAGGACTCATCTGTTGCGGGTACTTAAGAAATTTTGTACATTATGACAATAGTAATAAAGTAGGTCGGCAAGGGGAACACGGGAAGGATGTCCCCGAGCTGAGCAACAGACCGGCCGAAGCCTTGCAGCGACCTACCCCAGAAGAAAGGCCAGTCCGGGGAACCATCCACGTGATAGTGGGTGGTTCGGTGGTGGCAGGATGCACTTTGGCGGCAGCAAGGACGTCAGTTCGCGAAGCAGCCCGAGATGAGCAGAACCCTCCCAAGAGGCCGAAGAAGGAAGAACTGATCTTTTTTACAGAAGACGATGCACGAGGTGTTCACTACCCCCACGACGACGTGCTCGTCATAAAGCTAAGGATCAGCGACTTCGAAGTCTGGCGCGTATTGGTAGACTTAGGCAGTTCGGCGGACATACTATTCAAATTGGCGTTCGACCAATTGCAGTTGCAGAAAAGCAATTTGAAACCCGCTCACACTCCTCTGGTAGGCTTCAGTGGAGAGGAAGTCAGGCCCTTAGGAAAAATAACAGTACCTGTGGAAGTCGACACATGGCCATGCGCGGTAAGACTCAACCACGATTACTTGGTGGTCGTGACCCCCTCCCCATACAACGCCATAATAGGGCGACCAATTACGCATATTCTGCGTGCAGTGGTCTCCACCTATTATTTGGCAATGAAGTTCCCCACGGACTTCGGTGTGGGGGTAGCGCAGGACAACCAACTTGAGTCCCACAAATGCTATGTTGCCACCCTAAAGGGAAAAACCAAGGCAGCCGACGATCTCGAACTAGAGCAACCTGCGGAGCAGGGCGAGGAACGAGCTTCGCCGACTGAGGAAACAGTCGCAGTCCCGGCCTCGGCTACAGATCCGATGCGAACACTACAGATCGGGTAGCCAACCCAGTGCTGGTGAAAAAAGCCAACGGCAAGTGGCGCATGTGTGTCGACTACACCGACCTGAACCGAGCTTGCCCAAAAGACTGCTTCCCCCTGCCCCAAATTGACCACCTGGTGGACGCGACCTCGAGACACAAGCTGCTAAGCTTCCTGGACGCCTACTCAGGCTACAACCAGATTAAAATCGACCAGTCTGACCAAGAAAAAACCAGCTTCATTACCGAGTTCGACCAGTACTGTTACAAGGTCATGCCCTTCGGGCTAAAGAATGCTGGTGCGACCTTTCAAAGACTTGTAAATAAACTTTTTCGGCCTTTAATTGGCACGGAAATCGAATGTTATGTACACAACATGGTCGTCAAAACACAATTTTCGCGAGAATTAATAAAAGACTTGGATTCTATCTTCCAAATTTTGCGTCAATATAACATGAGACTAAACCTAAACAAGTGTGTCTTCGGTGTCACCTCGGGTAATTTTCTAGGGTACATTGTCAACCAGCGCGGTATTGAGGCCAACCCAGACAAAATAAAGGCCATCCTTGACATGAGACCATCTCAGAAAGTAAAAGAAGTTCAAAGGCTAAACGGCCGCATAGCCGCTCTGAGCCGCTTCATGTCGAAGTCGGCAGACCGCTACCTACCTTTCTTCAAGGCAGTCAAAGGCAAAGGGTTCGAATGGACCCGAGATTTCCAGCTCGCGTTGAACGAGCTAAAGACTTACCTCGCCACCGTACCAACCTTAGCCAGACCCGAGGAGGGCGAGGTCTTAGAACTGTACCTCTCGGTGAGCGACGAAGTGGTCAGTTCGGTATTAGTAAAACAAGTAGATCGGGTCCAGCGGCCCGTCTATTATGTTAGTAAAATTCTGCAGGGAGCAGAAACAAGGTACCCGCAGATAGAAAAAATTGCCTACGCACTGGTGATATCAGCTCGGAAACTCCACCCGTACTTCCAAGCTCACACCGTCATCGTCTTAACCGACAAACCCCTAAGACAAGTCTTGCTGAAGCCCGAGGTCTCCGGTAGGCTGATGAAGTGGGCCATCGAACTCAGCGAGTACGATCTCCAGTACAAACCACGGACCGCAATTAATGCCCAAGCTTTGGTAGATTTTATCGCCGAGTGCACTTTCAGCCATGAAGCCCTACAGGTTGAGCCCGAGGTCCCCAGTTCGGGCGAACCCAGAGCTCCCGAGCCAATAGAGTCTGAACCCCGTGAAGTAGCAACCAGTGTGGCATCTCTCATGGTCAGGCGAAACGTCTTGGATCCTTCACGTGGATGGTTCCTCGAACCAGCAAGGCAGCGGGGCTGGAATAGTCTTATGCGGCCCGGGATGCACAAAATTAGAATACGCACTACGCTTTGAGTTTGCGGCATCCAACAACGAGACAGAGTATGAAGCACTGATAGCCGGGCTGAACCTAGCGCGAAAGGGAAAGGCAAAGCATTTGGTCATCTGCAGCGATTCCCTGCTCGTGGTCAACCAAGTTACGGGTGAGTCTGAAGCACGCGAGCTCTCCATGATCACATATTTGGTGAAAGTAAAAGATGTCCTGCTCAACTTCCAGTCACACTTCATCAGGCAAATCCCGATGTCAGAGAACACTGAGGCCGACGCTCTATCCCGGTTAGCCAGCACAAGTCACAAAAGCATGAGAACCGTGTACATAGAGGATTTACCTCGGCCTAGTATTCTCGGGGGGGCAGAGGAGGCCGCTCCAGTCCTCAAAGCAGAGCCGAGCTGGATCGACCCACTCGCGAGCTTCTTGATAGACGGAACCCTCCCTGCAGAATGCAATGCGGCCAAGAGGGTGCAGCGCCAGGCAGCCAAATACGTCATAATAGACGAACAGTTATACCGACGGTCCTACACGCTCCCCTACTTGCGTTGCCTGCGACCTGCCGAAGCCGAGTTCGTACTCCGCGACACTCATGAAGGCCTGTGCGGCGGACACTTGGGGGTTAGAGCACTCGCCCAAAAAGCACTTCGACAAGGATACTACTGGCCAACGATGAAGGCAGAAGCTGTCAACCTCAAATACCTCGCCAGCCCGTGGCCCTTTGCACAATGGGGCATCGACCTCCTGGGGGCCATTCCCGCCAGCAACAAGTGGAAGAAAATTCCTAGTTGTTGCAGTAGATTACTTCACGAAGTGGATAGAAGCCGAACCTCTGGCAACTGTTACGGACCGAAACATACAAAACTTCTTTTGGAAGAACATAATGTGTCATTTCGGGTTACCTCGGATACTAATTTCCAACAACGGCAAGCAGTTCGAGGATATCAAGTTCCAAGAGTGGTGCCAGAACATGGGGATTCGGCAAAACTTCACATCAGTCACGCACCCGCAGGCAAATGGTCAGACGGAAGTAATGAACAGAGCCATCTTGCGCGGACTGAAAGCACGTCTGGATCATGCTAAGGGATGGTGGGCCGAAGAGCTATCAAGTGTCTTGTGGGCTCACCGAACTACAGAAAAAACCGCCACGGGAGAAACCCCCTTCAACCTCACCTACAGCACTGAAGCAGTTATCCCGGCGGAAATTGAAGTACCAACATTGCGACTAGAAACATACGACGATCGGACAAACGGAGATGAGTTACGTACCAACCTTGACCTACTAGACGAGGTTAGGGACCTCACGCACATCCAGACAGCGGCCTACCAGTAGCAGGTAGCTCGCTACTACAATGCCAGAGTAAAGCGACAAAGCTTCCGAGTCGACGACCTGGTCCTTCGTAAGATTATGGTGCCCGAACCTGGCGTGGGCAAACTTGGACCAAACTGGGAAGGGCCCTATAAAGTAAAGAGAGCGCTCGGGGGGGTATACGAGCTCAAAACCTTGCTATAAGGTCCTATGGGCCACGATGCGGAGCCAAGAGGAACCTCGGCATAAATAAGCAAAGAAAAGTCGGGCATATTATCAGCTCGACAAAAAATCAGTTCGCTGCAAAAGCCTTCGCGGCAAAATAGGTCGCAGAAGTACAATAACCCGGACAAGTGGCATATTATCAATTCGACAAAGAATCAGTTCGGGAAAAAGGAGCACAGGCAAAAAGATTTATCCGTTCCGTTGCAAGAAACAGGAGTACATTGGCCATCAGAAGGCACTTCAAAAAAAAAAAAGATTTACATGCCCGGAGCTACTTCTTCGCCATCAGAAGGCACTTCAACAACACCCGAAGGCCTTGCCTCTCCTTTAGAGTCCGGCTCGCCATCGGCAGCATTGGCCATTTCCTGAGTTATACACGAAGTGGATATGGCACTAACATCGAGGTCGGGGTACGTGTTCCGGATCATCCACCAGCTCAGCTTGAACCCCCTTCTTTAAGAATCCACCATTAGATCGTCAAAACGCAGAGAGGTATAGTCTTCAACAGCCTTCTTCTTGGCGTCTTCAATGCGTTGGGAAAAAATCTGCGTCTTCTCCCTGATGTCCTCCTGAAGATATTCGACTTGATGCTGCAAGTCCAACTTCAAATCCGCCATGTGTTTGACGACTACCCCCATGGCCTCGGCATCACGCTGAGACATCGCCTGCCTAGCCATGGCAACGCGAGCAGCTTCTTCGGCAGCATAAGCGGTTGCCTCAGCGGCTCGGGTATTCGCCTCGGTGGCACGGAAATCCTCTTCAGTAGCATGGGCGGCAGCCTCAGCAGCTCGCGCCTGTCGCGAGCTCCTCTCCACTTGGGCCGCTAAGGCGTGAATTGAAGAATTCACCTACCAAAAGAAACAAGTGAGCAACAGCAGCAAAAGCGATAGAAAGTGAAGGTAGACGAAATCTGACTTACCACCATAGCATGTGTTATGGCGCGGCAGGCGACCTGATTCAAAGGAAGATCGGTCTACGCCGCGATCTCCTCAGGGAAAGTAGCCTCCCTACTCCTCTGAAGAGCATAGTTCGGCGTCAACACGCTCCTAAACTCCCCTTGAGCTCCCGAGCCCGAGGGCCTAGCTCGCGTATGAGCGGACCTAGAGTGAGCAGGAGCACTGGAGTATGCAGGAGCACCCGTATGAGTGGTCTCAGCGTAAGGCACCCCGGTAGTTTCATACATCGGCGGAGTCACCTCGGGCTCCCTTGGCAGATCCTCCGGCATGTGGCCTGGAACTTGAGGCTCCTCATCCGGGGGCAGCTCGGTACGAGTTCGCTTGGCGACCCGCTTCCTCCTCTTCATGCCCTGGAATAGGCGCCCCCCACGAGTTCTCTCCACATCCATCACAACTGTAGAATCGAGTTTGACATCAGAAAAAATGAAGGAAAAAAGCAAGCAAGAAATCGCAAAACTAGAAACCTACCCGAACTCAGGCCGGCCGCAATAAGCTTGGCCTCCGTCAAGTACTCATGACACTTTAAACCTTTCCGTGCCCATTGCCGGAGGCCCTTCACCGTCTCTTTGTCGAGAGTGACACCAGAATCAGGAGCGGCCTCACCCCACCCGGTCTGAAAGGGCCATCCTTGCGCACTTCGCACGCCGAAGTAGTCTCGCTTCCATGCCGGGACCTTATTAGGAAGATCGTGCAGAAGCTTAAAGCCCGGGCGAGGAGAAAGGTAATACGCTCGTCTTCCCCCAGGAAGAGAACCCGCTTGTCTCTTAAGTATCAAGATGGAGGAGAATATCTCCAAGTCTAAAGGGAAATTCTGCTCGCAGAAAAGGGAGACCGTCCCCACTAGGTTCCAAATAGAGTTCGGGTGAAGCTGGCCAATGGTAACGCCAAAGTGGTTTATGACTTAAACTAAAAGGGGGTGGAAAGGCAGTCGCAGCCCCGCGGCGAGCTGCTTTCGAAAAATCATGATCTCGTCAGGACCGTGTTCCCAAGGAAAACTACCCGAGGGAATGAAATATGTATACCCCCCAGGCAAATTGTAAGACATGAATATAGGTTGGAGCCCCTCGGGCATCATGGTTGAGGGACCAAACCTATCTAGCATCCGACCTCGGCGAGAGGTAGACGCCAAACTGCCCGAAGCGGCTCGGCCTACAGGTTCATAGTCATCCTCAAGTTCCACCTCGGGATGACTAAGGCAGTCGGGGGATACGGCTCGGTTTGTAGAACCTACATCAGTCCTACTTGAAGAGTCGTCTGACTCTCTCTCCTCTCCCCCTTCCCACCACTCCCAATTTGCCATCACAGCACCTTCTCTCTTCATTCCTCTTTCTTCTCATTGGGTTCTCTCTCCTCCCACAACTCACGTCTCTAACTTTCTATAACAATCTAAATTCCCTCCTTAGTTAGCTCAATATATATTTTTTCCTCTCCTTCACTTTTATCTCTAATTCCTCTCTATTCTCTTCACTTTCCCATAAAAATAGGGCCATAATTTATTAAAATTTAGTTTTCCAAATCAAATAATATTTATATCTACAGACATAAATTCAAGAAAAGAGAGGGGAATAAGGGGAATTCAATATTTCTTATATATTCATGGCATCTTCCATCATTGTTAAATAATCTATTAATTATTAAAATTATTAACAATTCATGGAAAATATTCTACCAAAAATTATGAAATAATTATTTCAGAAATAACCCATTATTTAACAAATATTAAATAATTTAGTAATCAACCAAAAATTCATAAAAATCCATTATTTAATAATTTTTGGTTATTAATAAATGTTCAAAATTATAACGTCTAGTGTAATTTACATTAATCATTGTAATTTAATAAATATTCATTAAATTTTTACAATAATAATTTATTGATAAAATATATTAATAATTAGTGTAATTTTCTAATTTGTATAAAATCAATAATTATTGTTAAAAATTATTGAATAATTTAAAGAAACTCTTTAACTAATAATCCATAATTATTTTTTAAAATAAGTAATTAAAAATTAAGAAATTAATCTATGAAAAAATATTCTCCAAAACTATTTAAATAATAACCCATTATTATTATTTAAATAAATAATTATTAAATAATTAGGAAAATTAAATTAGTAAGTTAATCTATTAGAAATTGTTTCATAATTATTTAAATTACAATCCACTATTATTATTTCAATAAATAAATATTAAATAATTTAAAAAAATTTATTAAGTCTATCCACATTGATCTAGACCAATTGGTTGACTTCAATCATACCTGGTTTTACATTAAATAAAATTAATTTACTATAATTTAATTTACCATAATTACATTAATTTACTATAATTACATTTACTTTGATTAATAGTAAATAATTAAGGCTTAAAAAGTAATAATTTACATTAATTTGTTGTCATTGTAAACAATTAATTTACTATGCATTACTACTAATCAATAGAAATTTCAATAAATTTTTGGAAATTATCATAAAATATTGTAATTTATTGTTATTTGATTTGTTGTTTGTTAATTAGTTATAGAAAATTATTAGAGATGGAGTGAACTGTCGGGTATTTTAACCGATGTTCACAGAGATGGAGTAGAGTGTTTTGACTTACGACAGCGAGGGACAAGGAGGGGTAACCCATACCGTGCATTGCACAGGCCCCCACTAGTAGGTATATAAAGCAAGGTGGTCCATGTCATCATGCCTCTCCTTTCTTCATTACCCCAAATGATCATCAAGCCTTTTCCTTCATTCACTCTCTCTCATTATGTGGGCATTTGGTTCCGTTTATGTTTATTCAGTAAATGTTTTGTGCTTGTGTGACTGCAAAACCGAGAAAAGCAATTAATGAGGGCATTTATAACACATAGGCGCCATTAGGCACCACATGTGGCACCGTCAATAAACGTTTACTCAATAAACATAAATGGAACCAAAGATATACCATACCTTTCTTAGCCCTTCCAATAAGCCAAGTCATCAGGCCTTTAGCCTATCCCATTGGGCAATATCATCCCTTACCTAATTAACTGCTAAAAGTTTCCTAGAGAAGAGGCGAGATTTTAGCAATCAAAATTGGTAAGACTTTGTTAAAAATCCTTGGGATAATAGCATATAAGGGCAACTTTTGGGGTTTAATATCAATAAAAGTAATATTTTTAAAAAAGTTTCAAAAATAGGTTAATTTTTTAAAAATAATATCAATAAAGGGCAAAAACACTGTTCATCATCTTCTTCGCCATTTGTTCACCAGCGCTATCGTCCGTTGCCGCCCACCACCACTGTCTGTTGCTGCCCACTGCCGTCTCCACCCATCTCCGCATCCACCTTCGGCAATGTTGCCGGAGGTGACCGGAGGCAGAGGTGGCGGCAGCAGTGCTGGTGGTCATTCCTTTGCCTAGCGTTACCGCCGCCACCTCTGCCTCCGCCTTTGGCAATGTTGCCAGAGGCGGGTGGAGACAGAGGTGGTGGCGGCGGCGGCGTTGGGCAGAGAAATGACCATTAGCGCCGCCGCCATGACCTCTGCCTCCGGCCACCTTCAACAACGTTGCCGGAGGCGGCGGCGGAGATAGGCAGAGGTGGCAACGGGTGGCAGCGAACAGTGATGGTGGGTGGTGGTGGGTGGCGGCGCTGGTGAACAAATGACAAGAAGAAGATGATGAATAGTGTTTTTGCCCTTTATTGATATTATTTTTAAAAAGTTAACCTATTTTTGAAATTTTTAAAAATATTACTTTTATTGATATTAAACCCCAAAAGTTGCCCTTATATGCTATTACCCCAAAATCCTATCATTGTAGTAACCATTCGAAAGGAAATTAGCAAGGAAAAACAATAAAAGCGGGACTACTCTTGAGAGACTTTGATTTTTCTATTTTTAATATTCACGTTTTCTTTTCCTCTTTTCAGGTCTTGCTAATAAAAAGCCCTTGAGGAAAATCAATTTTCCCATCGGGCCATGTCACGGGTGAAGATGACGATCACATTTGGGTTAACGGGTCAGGTCATCTCACCTATACGAATTAGTAGAGGTGTAAATCAGGCCGTGCCGCCCGCAGCCCACGGGCTGGCACGGCCTGGCAGGACCAATATATATTTTATTTATATTATATATACTTATATATATTTTATATATATTATATATATTTATATATATTATAATTATATAATAATATATAATATATAATATATTAATAAAATAATATTTTTTAAATTTTATTATACTAATTTATTTAATTATTGCATATATAAGCAATTTTATACACAAAATTCATATAAAATTAAAATTTTAGGTTTTTTTGTCAATTTTTTTTTTAAATAAATAGCTTTGGCTCGATACACGACCTGACTTAGCCCAAGACTCAGCCCACAAGCCAACCCGGCCCGTGGCACAACACAGCACAGCATGGGCCTGCATGGGCCTAAGCCGACCCCAAATTTTTCACCGGGGAGGGCGACAAAGCCCATGATGGCCTGCACTTTTGTACAGGCGTTGCCCAATATGGCCCACTTTACACCTCTAGGAATTAGTTTCATTAAAATGGTACTGCATGTAGATTAACGTTAAGTGTTTACAGTCATTTAATCACATTGATCTTTTAAGCCTATTAAATCACATTGATTCTATAGTTGATTAGTTGTAATTAAGTTAACTGATCATTGTTAATTGATTGATTAATCAATGTCAATGTAATTATTACACATTGACCACGTAAATGTAATTAAAACACATTATAATTAATTTACGCTTGGTAATAAATTAATCTACATGATGCTATTAATAAGGGAATTCCTGAGCAGTACCCTGAAGTGAACTTTGAGGTTGTGTCAAGTCAGTCACTAAGTTTCAAAAACGTGTTTCTGTAATATTCTGAAATTTTCAAATTATGTGTCGAATAGGTTCTTAGCGTTAGTTTACCATTAGTCAATACCATCACCTTATATCAAGTGTGCATTAAATAGTTTCAAAATGATAAAATTACTCTTTATGATATTTTTCTAATTATTTTACCTATTTCGTCTATGTATTAGAAGAAAGAAATGAGAAGAAAGGTTATGAAATCAAACACTGATGAACTGTTGAAGCTAGGGGTGAGCATAGTTCATTTTAAACTGAATAACCGAATCAAAATTTCGGTTTTGGTGCATTCGATTTGGTTTGTTTGGGTATATGGTTCGGCTTCGGTTTTTAATTTCAGTTGTTTAATCTTCGGGTTTCAGTTTCAGGTGTGGTATTTTGAGGTTCAATTAACCAAAATAAACAAAATTATAAGGGTATATTAATAATTATACCCAAAACCCTCTAGGCCAAAATAACCAAACTCCTTAGGATGAATTTGGAAGGAATACAAATGCAAATATGTAGAGTGCAAAATTTTATATTTTATATTGTTTTATATGTATTTATACTATACATATTTGCATTTGTACTGCTTCCAAACTGAGCCTTCTTTAGGCCTGCCAAAACCTCAAAACCCCAAAACCTCAAAACCGCTTGAAACTTTAGGCTGTGTTTGATTTGAAAGAAAAAGTAGTAAAAGGTAAAAAAACCTTTAGAAACCTTGTATAAGGTTCCCTGTCTTACCCTTCCTTCCTATAACTTTTCATTCAAACCAAACATAACCTTACTGTGCAGGGGAGGTAGGAGTCTTCCTCTCCAACTCTGTCTGACCGTCTTCCCTCTATTTGAAGCAGTAAACTCAAACTCCGGCACCGACAAACGAAAACAAGTGAAGTCTTAACTCAAACTCCGGCACCGACAAACGAAAACAAGTGAAGTCTTAACCTCTCAGGTATGTAATATTTATTATTTTTTTTCTTTTTCTTCTCTTTTTCGGTCATTCCCTCATTCCCTGTATTTTTTTATTTTTGGAATTTCTGGATCTCTGAAGTAGCAAACTCCGGCATCGACAGACGACAACAAGTGGACGGAGGCAATCAGAAAGTGAAATCACGGGAATTTATCATTTATTTTTTTCTTTTTCTTCTTCCCCCATTCCCTGTAATTTTTTTGACACTGAAATTCTGAATCTCTAAAGTAGAAAACTTTGGCAACCGGCACCACAAACGACAACAAGTGAAGATAGACGCCGGCAAGTGAAGTCTCAGTTATTAATCTTTTATTTTATTTTCTTTTTCCTCTTCCCTTAATATTTTTTACTCTACTCAGGTCCGAGAGTCTGAGTGAACTCAGACTCACCGAAGGTCTCGACAAAGAGTTTGAGTCTCTGTCTCTCTTTGAGTTTGAGAATTTGAGTGAGCTTGAGAGTCTGAGATTTAGGTAACCTCTGTGGGTGACTGGGTGATGTGTCAATTGCCATCAAAATTTGGTGTCCTTACTAATACTACGCAGTTCTGGAGAAATAATAAGTTTATTACAGATTTACATTGCTTCATTCTTAGTTGAACATTTCTTAATGGAGGTTTTTAAGCTTATTTTTGGTAAAAGGGTATTTAATCCATTGCTATTGGTAACTAAAGCATGTGGTAATTATTTTTTGCATATTAACATTCATCAGATGTCAAATGGATATCCCATCAATTTAGGATTTTTTTTTTATTCTTATTAGATGGGATTTGAATATATGTTTTGCCATTTTGAGGAATATAAATATATGACTGGTATTTTTTTTTTTATTTTGAATTTTAGAATGATTTTTTTTTCACCTCTTCGTGTTTTGATAGGGGGTTGGACTTAGATTACTTGGTCTTGGACACTTGGTGTGTCTTTTACTCTTAAACACAACTTCAACAGTTGAAGCCAATCCTATAATGTAAGCTAACTCATTTCCTTTTTGACTTTTAAGTGTGATATCATGCAATTAGTTTCAATTGCTTTTTTAGTTCTAATATATATTTTTTGTTTGTAGATGTCACATCAAGCAGAAGAGGAATTGCCAAACAGGTTCGATAAATACACCAACTAGTTCTAATATGAATATACACCAACTAGTATTGAGGATGCAAATTCATATCCCAAACCTTCAAGCCAAACGGGTTCGATAAATACTAAGTACAATCGTAAAGGAAAGTGAAAAGCTATACAACCAAAGTCAGAAGTATGGGAACACTTTTCTAAGTTTGTTTTAAATAATAGTGAGCAAAAATCTAGATGTAACTATTGTGATAGGGAATTTTGTTGTAACCTTAAAAAAAATAAGATTGATTCACTAAGAAATCACATGAATATATGCAAGAAGAACCCTTATAACTTAGATACGAAACAAGTAGAATTGAATTTGCACACAAACTCAAAAGAAGGAGATGGTGAGAATATGAATCCTTTGGCCTTAGTTGTTGAAAATTTGATCAAGAGGCTATTAGGAAGGGATTAACCCATATGATCATTATTGATGAGCTCCCAAGTTTGTGGATGGTGAGGGCTTTAAGAAATTTATGACACTTTCTTGTCTAACGTTTCATATTCCACGTAGATGGAATATTGCTCAGGATTTCTATCAATTGAACTTGGATGAAAAGTTGAAGTTGAAGAATATCTTAAGAAAGTCATGTCGAATGGTTTTTCTTACAACTGACACATGGTCTTCCATGCAAAGGATTAATTACATGTGTTTAACAACTCACTTTATTGATAATGATCGGAAATTGAATAAAAAAATTCTTAATTTTTGTCCAATTTCTAGTCACAAAGGGGAGGCTATTGGTAAGGCAATAGATAAGTGTCTACTTGAATGGGGGATTGATAAAGTTTTTTCTATTACAATTGATAATGCTAGTTCAAATGATGTTGCAGTTGCATTTTTAAAGAGAAAAAATTGCTAATCGGGGAACTAGCATTTTAGATGGGAAATTGCTTCACATGAGATGTATTGCACATATTATAAATTTGGTTGTGGATGATGATTTAAAAGAGATGGGTGAATTTGTTAAATCGTGTTCGGGGAGCAACGACGTTGTGAGATGGTCTCCAACAAGGTTGCAAAAGTTTAAGGAGTTTGTTGAGATTGAAAAAATTCAGAGTAAGAGTTTGTGGTGTTTAGATGTGAGTACTAGATGGAACTCAACCTATTTAATGTTGGAGGAGGCTCAAAAGTTTGAAAGAGCCTTTGAGAAATTTGAGGATCATGATCCTTATTTTAGAAGTGAACTTGAGATGGGGGATGGGGTTCCTATTGATTTTGATTGGGCCTGCGTTAGGAGGCTAGTGCTATTTCTACATCACTTTTATGATCTCACATTGTGGGTTTCAGGCTCCTTGTATTGCACATCTAACAATTTTTTTTCAAGAAATTTATTTGGTTGATTTCCTTTTTTGAGAGTGGGGAGGTAGTGAAGACAGAGAATTGAAGGTGATGACATAGAGGATGAAAGGAAAGTATGACAAGTACTGGGGAAACATTGAAAAAAATGAATAAGTTGATTTATATTGCACCTATTTTAGACCCTCTTCAGAAATTAGAGTACGTGGAGTTTGTCCCTACTGATATGTATGAAGGTGTTAAGGGTGAAGAGATTGTGAAAAAGTTAAGGAAGTTGTGTATGATTTGTATAATGAATACAAAAACATGATTGTATCTCAAAGTAGGCATACTAGTGATAAAACCCAAATTTCAGCTTCAAGTGAGAAAGATGGTGATCATGGGTCGGGCCGAGCCGGGCTTTGCACTTATAATAAGGGCCATAGCTTAGGCCTAGGCCTGGCCCGGCCCAGGGTTTCGAGCTTGAAACATAAGCCCTAGCCCAAGTCTATACGGGCCTGGACCAGGCTGAGCCTGATTCTAGGCCAATGCCACTCATATATAAAACATTACATATCTATATATTAAATGACATAACATGCATATAAACTTATTTTATACATTATATAATATAAAATATTACATATAATATAAATTATACATGTCATGTTATAATATTTATATATAAAATATATAATATAATGTAAAATAACATGTATACATATGTATACATTATACACAAAATGTGTAATTTTAAATAAATGCGGGTCGGGCTAGGCTTGAAGTATTAAGCCCAAACCTGGCCCTAAAATTTGTGGGCCTGATGTAGGCCTGGGCCTAGGCCAGGCCTGAACACAAAACCCAGGCCCAAGCCCAGAATTTCCAGGAGCCAGATTGAAATGATCACCCCTAGTGAGCAACCATCACAAGCATGGAAGATGTTAGCAATGTCACAGTTTAAAAAGTACAAGTCAAAGAATGGAGGGGTAGATGGCAAATTAAAGTTGGGTAGATACTTAAATGAAGATACTAAAGAGGGAAATGATGACTTTGATATCCTAGAATGGTGGAAAGTTATTTGTTCCAGATTTTCCATCATTTCACAAATGGCTTAAGATTTGTTGGTAGTTCTTATCTCTATAGTTGTTTTAGAGTCTACTTTTAGCATCGGAGGACAAGTGCTTGATGCATTTAGGAGTTCTTTGACTCCTAAAATAGTAGAAGCACTTCTATGTGTTCAAGATTGGATTTGATCATCATAATATGTCATTAATGTTGAAGAAGACCTAAAGGTGCTTGATAAACTTGAAAATGGTAATAATCTTTTCAAGTTAAGTTTCATGTCATTTCCCATTTTTCTCTTCATAATTGTCTAACCTTTATGATTTGTAGATGAGTGTTTTTCTATTTTTCTTCCTCAATTTTCAGATTTATCAAAGGTTATGGTTACATCAGAACCAATAGTCATTGCTGATCGATATTTGATTATCCCTTTTTGTGCTTGTACTTGGTAGGTTTTTAAAATTTCATACTTGTATTGCATAATATGTTAGATTTGTACTATATTATATATTCTATTTATATAATATTACATATATTATATTATATATTCTATTTTATTTTTTTTAAATCAAATAAAAAAGTTTGGCAGTTTGAGAGTGTCAGACTACCGAACTGAGACTTTCAGGTTTCAACTTTTCTCTTCAAAAGGCTGGCAGACTAGCAGCTAGACTAGCAAACACTAGTGAACAAGTGAACACTGCCAAACTACCAATCTGAGTGTTTGACACCCGCTGTGCCTTTCCCTTTCCCCTTTCTTTCCCTCTCTCTCTCTGAGCTCTCTTTCTCGGACTCTCGCTCTCTCAAACTCCTAGTTCTCTTCTTCCCCAACGGACCGACGGCCTTTGGCGCTCCACCCTCCCAACCAAATCACCGACAGCCTCCGATGATCGAGTCACTGACGTCTAACATTCCGACCAACTGTTTCACCGCACTCTCTGTTCTCTAACTCATAATAGAAAATGTTAAAGGGAATGGAGAGAAGGAACCCAATAGTGACGCGACCCAAGAGAAGTTTCAAGAAGAAGAAGTGGATGAAGAGGAGGTTACAATAGGGATGCGATCCAAGAAACACATAGCAAACTACTGGTGTGAGATCCATGGCCAATTCGCTATGGGGAGATGGCACAAGCTTGCTACGATGCCTTCGACTATGACCCTTCCTCCAAGTACTATGGAAATTGCCGATTCATGCGACGCAAATTCTTCGATTGTCTAGGGATGGCCAACCAACTTTAGCGACACTGGCGATCCCTCCTGCTTCCACAACCTGGAGGCTCTGCTGCATTTGCTCGACGGGTTAGTCTTGTCTTTTTTCCTTTCCTTCGAGGCTCTGTTGCATTATGCTGTTTTCCCTTTTCTTTTTTAATTTTGAGGGCATGAAAAATTCAAAAAACCGAACTGCTGTTAACTGGTCCACTGGTTAACTAGTCGACTGGTTAACTGGTTCTGGTTGCATCGGTTCAGTCCAGAAAATCACCCCACGGTTTGGTTAACCAAACCGTGAGCACCCCTAATGCCATTCCACCAGGAATGGGAAATGGGATTCCAATTCTGCCCAACCAAACATTTGGAATCGGAATAGCCCATTCCAATTCTGATTTTAGATCCCTATTCCCGTGAACCAAATAGGGCCTTATTTATTTGTAAGGTAAATTGAAAATAGGTACCATGTACCTTGGGGTAGCCTCTCTTTAGACTTGAACTTTCAAATGTGCCACTCTAGCATCCAGAAATTACATTTACGTCCTACTTCATTAAACTAATGATACAATGATGGGGTAAAATTATGAAATGCCTATGTTCTGACTGTCTTTTTCTCATAGTGCATCTTTCTTCTACCTTTGAACTACGAACACAAAACAGTGGCGGCAAAGTAAGCATTGAAAAGTGAGACTACCCCAATGAACAGATTAGGGTGAACTTACTTTATTACCACTATTTTGCATCCAAAGTCCAAAGGTAGGTATGGGCACTCTAATAATTTCATATCCTTCACTGTGACATTAGTTTAATGGAGTTGAACTTAAATGTATATTTTTGGAAGTTCAAATACTAAAGTGGAATTTGAAAGTAATACTATCTCCAAAGTGTAGGGTACCTATATGCAATTTACCCTTATTTATATAATATTTATTTTGTAAAACCAATTCTATACATTTGAATCCCACCACAAGCAACTTTTCAATTTCCACCAAAGATAGTATGTCTAGGAATATACTCTTTATCCGACAAAGTTGTAAATCCTATTACAATGATCATTTTTCTAAACACATTTCAATTTGCTCCAACATGCCTAGATATTAACTCTAGAAAGACCTCACAAGTTGGCATATCAAAAGCAAGTCCGATACCAAACAAAATACCATTACAAAATTTAGGGATTACATGTAACAATTCAATTACTCCAATCTAAAAGTGTGGAAGCACAATAGAAATGGTCCAATTCATAAGCACTAATACTCATACCTTAGGTTTAACCCTAGAAGTTGAAAAAGACTACTCCATCCCTTAGGTAGTATAATTATGTCAATCATCCAAATAGACTATCCAAGTCTATTCACTAGTGAAGAACATTTAGTCTATTAACTGATTATATAAGTCTTAAAACATAATCCTAAAATGTAGATCAAAGACATAACACAGAAGTATACCAATTTGGCACAAGAAGTTGTACTAATTTTATGATTTACCTAAATTTCTAAATTTCCATAGTTTATTAATGTGTCTCCAAAGAGTATCCTGATGTCTTTTGAAATTGCCTTTTTAATACATTTTGTGTTTCTAATACTTTGAACTTTGCTTTCCAATGTATCCTTGTAATTTGTATATCCAAAAAAGCATATTGCAAAGTAGAAAAATATGAATATAGTTATACATTAGGAAAACTCCAACAAATCCTACAAATATTTTTATTGCTATTTAATCCAAGGATGGAATAACTATAACTTAGTAAGTTATTTAAATAAAATAAAATAATTATTAATTATTGTTATTGATAAAATATTTTTTTAATGTAACAAAAAGAATTTAATTAATAAAAGAAATAAGATAAATAAAAAACTAATATCAATTTAAAATTAATATAAAACTAATGAAAATTATCAAACAATTATTAGTTTTATAATTAAATTTTATTAATTTAAAACCAACTTAAGTTCCACTAAAAATAAAAATTTATACAAACTTCATAAGGAATTTAAATTTAATAAAAACTTAATATACTTAAATAAATTCAATTTTTAATAATTTTAACAATTAATAAAACAATATTAATTTTAAATATAGTTTAATTGTTTTAAAATCAATTTAAATTCTATTTAAAAATAAGAAAAATTATAAAAACCTTTTTGAATTTTCTAACAATCCTATGAAGCTCCCCAGTGTTTTGACCTTAACAAAGCCTCCCCTATTGTTTTGAAAAAGGATGCAATAGTAGAATAGTAAGGAGAATTATTCCTTGGAAGTTATCTGGAAAAATAAATTAGTAAAGGGTAAGGTTGAAACTTTAAGTTATGTATGATAATGCATTAACAATGATAAGACTTCAATGTCTTTGTTATAGAAAAGCCAAGGGAAAGGAAGTATTTGCACTTTTTTTCTCAAAACTATAGGAGAGGCCTTTGTTAGGGTCAAAACACAAGGGTGGTTTATAGAATTGTTTTAAGCGGATGCTTTTTTATAATTTTACCTAGAAATAATACAAAAATAATAATAAACCAATAAAAATTAATAAAAAGTTTTTTTCAAATTTATCTAGAGAATAGGAAATTGGCCACTCTCACTAAAATGCAACTTAAATTGTCATTGGATAAACTAGACATAACCCCAAAAAATAATACATGAATTGAACTTAGATGGACACCACTTAATTGGAAATGTTATAGAACTCCATCTTCAATTTTTCTTATAAATAAAACTTGTGCAATGCACGGGTCTTGGCTAGTTTCTATATAAACACCATCATTTTTATTAGTTGCAAGCCACTAACCCTCTCATGTCTTATCTTTATCCAAGTGGTAACTCTATGGCCCATTCACTTTTAGTGAAGTTACTTACTCAAGTAAGTGTTTCTTGGGAAATACTTACCTAAGTAAGTGCATTTACCCATGTTCTTTTATTTTCCAAGTAAATAAAACAATGACTATTTTATTCATAAAAACACCATTTTTAAAAGAGGCAATTTTGTCTCATCCAATTGTTGGCAACTTCCCCGTAGATGGGAAAGTTGCCCACTTGGAGATGGATGTCACTTTCCCAGGGAAAATAAATTTTCCATGAACCCCACATAAATATAAAAAAAAATACATGGATATCTTGGTTATGGGAATAAAAAACCATTGACCAATTTTTCCCTCTCAAAATCCAAAAAACCAAGGGGGGCCTATTAAGTATGAGATATTTATTTGTATTTCAGGATTCTTAGTGTCCATTTTGGTTGCTACCAATCCTTTAAGAATCTAGCTATAATAACGAGGATTTTTAACTTCACCACTTCTTGTTTTATTTTGTACGGATAGATGGATTCAGTGTTGGTCAAACTGCAAAATGTAAATTTTAACTACTCCAGCCAAGGATTAGATAGTCTAGAAATGGGAAAGGCATTATCTTTGCAATTAGGTACACTAGATTTTTAACTTTTTTGTTTATGAAAAAGAAAACTGGAACTACAAATATGGAAGGACAGGTAACTATGGACGAATACAAGATAGATAACCATGTTCAATCACTTCAATGCAAATCTGTAAATTAAAAAAAAAAAAGGTTACATGATAATGATGTGAGAAGTCCTATATATCCGATATAAAAGACAACTAGTCCAGATTCCTACATGTACATATTATATCTTTGCACAAGTAGGAGATGCAATACCGTGTTTCTAATGGGAAAACTGAATTAAATCAAAATGATTTATTACAAAAAAAAGAGAGTTTGAAAGAACATGGAAAAATATTTACTAGTGTGGGCAGATACAGTAGAAGATTCTTTTAGTTTAACTAAAGAAAAAACCGTAATGTTTCCCCATAACACATAAGATTTGATCTATTTCTAAAGGGGAAAATGAATAAATCAAATTGATTTGTTACCAAACGTTTGAAGCAATATTATACATTTTATTCATGCTCTCATTCTCCTCAGAAGTTAGTTTTCCCACAGCAAGGGATTGCACTGAATCTATTCAACCATCTCTACCATTGAGCAATGATACAGTTGCACGTATATTTTGTCTAATTACATGGAAAAGTTGGTCATCATCTGTTATGCTGATTCTGTCCCTTGGTCTGAAGTGCCATTGACATAACTCGCAGCCTATTTGTTATCTCAGTGAATGATGGTCTGTCTGCAGGATCAGGTGACCAGCAATGTTCCATTAGCTTTCTCCACTCAGGATCACAACGTTCCGGAATAGGTGGTCTCAGAGTATTGTTGACAATCCCCCCTTCATCCATAATAACATAATATATTGAAGTTAGAATTCTTAACAATGTCACAACTTATGGACATATGCCACAATAGGCAATGAACATAGAAATTCAAACACAAAACAAGCTACTCAAAAGTTCGTTGCAGAATGTCTATAGGCAGACTCGAAAAAGACAATGCCTAGTATAACACGAAAATAAAGATGAAGTTTTGCTTCATGCAATCATTCCTCTTTGAGGAGCCAAAATTGTTGAACACATTCAATTTAAGCATGGACTATGTCCGTTCAAGCATTACAGAGACTGAATTTTCAATATGAAAATTCCAAAATGGCAAAGATATCTGACTACAGTTTGAGCAAGATCTTTATTATATATTTGTTCACTTGTTACAGTTTGACACCCCCACAATTTAGGCAAATCAATCCAGTTATACAATTAGGAAATGAATATGAAGAAATGAATCACTAGTTTAGGATATGAAATTTGAACTAGACAGAAATATTTACATAGGTCCACTTATTCTTCCTCTTGTTGGCGTGGGTTCTTTTACAGCATTCATTTCTCTCCAAAACTTCTGAGAACTCTCACAAATATGATAAAAAGCACTTGTCCCACATTGGATAGGAAAGGGTAAGTTAAAAAGTGGGAGCTTGCCTATGGGATTTGGGGGTGCAAGAAGAGAGGATAAATATGCACTACCATGGTGTGTGCATGCGTGCGCACGCGCGCGCGCGCGTGTGTGTGTGTGTGTGTGTGTGTGTGTGTGTGTGTGTGTGTGCCTGACTTTTGGATATAACAATTTCTTCCAAGGGTTTTTGTTTTCATTCTTTTGCATCTTCAAGCTGGGTGCTTCTCTGATGTAACAGAGGTCATTTTTGTAAGATGTAAAATCTACTCAAGGACCGTGCACATGCCTCGGTCATATCTTCCAGTTTTAGCTTTCAATTTTCATTCTTCCTGAACAGGTTACGGATTCCACATATTGATTATCTGGCAGCACTACACAAGTCAGAGGTTACATTATACATAATAGTATAATTCGTTTTGTTGAAACTGAAGAGAGGAGAGGAGACTTGTGTGTTTCGGCAATGAGGGTTCTGAGAAGAGTTTTCGAACAGTCTCTATCTCAGCCCTCTAACACTGTTTTTTAGATATTTTTGAGTAATTACAAGGAGGCCCTTAGTTGGGCAGAATTTACAAAGAACTTAAAAAAAATAACTTAACATTGACAGGATGGACCCAAAATAACAAGAAAAATAAACAACCTATGGGCCATTCGGCCCATCTTCTCTACACTCCCCCTCAAGCTGAGCATAGATGTCAATCATGCCAAGCTTGCTGGTATCATGCTGAAGTTTTGCCTTGGGAATGCCTTTGGTAAGAAAATCTGCCAACTGTCCTTCAGATGTGGTAAAAGGAAGACACACTTCACCCGAAGAGACCCTTTCCCTAATGAAGTGTCGATCAACTTCAATATGCTTGGTTCTATCATGTTGCACTGGGTTGTGAGCAATGTTGATGGCAACCTGATTATCACAGTATAACATCATTGGCTTGTCATATTCAACTCCAAGTTCTTCCATCAAAGATTTTAGCCATAATAATTCAGAAACCCCATGTGCCATGGCCCTGTATTCTACTTCAGTAGAAGACCGAGCAACAACCGATTGTTTCTTGCTTCTGTAAGAAACAACATTTCCAGCTACCAAGCTGCAATACCCAGATGTAGATCTTCTCGCATCAATGTTCCCGGCCCAGTCAGCATCGGTGTAAGCTTCAAGTTTCATATGACCATGCTTGGCAAACAGAATACCCTTTCCTGGTGAGCCCTTCAAATAACTTAGGATTCTCTCTACAGCTGCCAAATGAGTGTCTCGATGAGCATGCATGAATTGGCTAATGCAACTGACTGCATATGCAATATCTGGCCGAGTCATGCATAGATACAAAAGTTTCCCAAGAAGTCTCTGAAAGATTCCTTTGTCTTCTAACAATGTCCCTTCTGAGGCTGAGAGTTTATGACTCATATCAATAGGAGTAGCAGCTGGTCTAGCACCCATCTTTCCAGTTTCAGAGAGCAAGTCAAGAACATACTTCCTTTGGGAGATAAGAATCCCATCCTTGGATCGAGCCACTTCTATGCCAAGAAAGTATCTCAATTCCCCCAAATCTTTAATCTCAAACTCTGTATGGAGAAAAGATTTTCGATCTTGAATTCCTGAGGCATCTTACCCGTCACTACAATATCATCTACATACACAATGAGGTATACTGCCAGAGGTCCACTCCTCTTCACAAAAAGAATATGATCGGACTGTGTCTGCACATAACCAAAGTTAACAAGTGTTGTGCTAAATCTCTCAAACCATGCTCTAGGGGACTGTTTTAGTCCATAAAGAGATTTCTTCAGCCTGCATACCTTCCCTTTTATATCAGTTCCATACATCCCTGGAGGAAGAGACATGTAAACCTCCTCATGTAATTCACCATTCAGAAATGCATTCTTCACATCCAATTGATAAAGGGGCCAGTCAAAGTGAGCAGCTAAAGATAGAAGAACCCTCACAGATGTCATCTTGGAAACAGGTGCAAAAGTCTCTAAATAATCAATCACATATGTCTGTGTATAGCCTTTTGCAACCAGACTGGCCTTGTATCTTTCAATGGTACCATCAACTCTGTATTTGATAGTAAAGACCCACTTGCAACCAACAGGATCCTTCCCTTCAGGCAAATCCATCACTTCCCATGTGTCATTCTTGTGTAGGGCATCTATTTCAGATTTCATAGCATCCCTCCATTCTGGAATCTTAAGAGCTTCTGACACAGACCTGGGAATAGGATGAGAAGCAACAGAAGAGAGATAGGCAAAATATGAAAGTGAAAGCAAACTGTAAGAAAGGTGCTTGGAAATGCAGTGTGCAGTGCACTTCCGTTTTCCTTTTCTAACAGCAATGGGAATATCAAGGTCAGGGAAGGATGAATCCAAAGGTGTTGAACCAGTACCTGTTGTCTCTTCTGTGACTGGAAGTGTAGGAGGCTCATGTGTTGTAGGAGAAACAACCTGCACATTTTTTGATCTTTGCCTTTGATACACCTTGGGATTGAGGACAGGACGAGGAGGTAGGGTACCAGGACAAGGAGAATGGAACGACTGATCCAACCTTGATTCATTTGAGAGAGAGGCAGGCACATCAAGGGACTCAACAGGGACAGGAAAAGGAAGAGCAAACACCTGTGTCAAATTCTCCCCCTGTGGACAATGTCCTTCTGAGAGGAACCATAAAAGGGGAAGACTCATCAAAGGTGACAACCATTGAGACATACCAATTGCCAGACTTTAATCAAAACAGCAATAACCCTTCTGTTTGGGGGAATAACCAAGGAAGATACACTTTTGGGCTTTGGGTTCAAATTTATGCCTTTGGACACTTGGAATATGTACATAACAGGTGCAGCCAAAGACACAAATAGGAATAGGAAAAAGATCTTTGTCCGGATGAAGAAGAGTGAAGGGAGACTTAAAACCCAAAACCTTGGATGGCATGCAGTTTGAGATAGGTAGCAGTAAGTACAACATCACCCCAAAACCTGTTAGAAACATGTGAGGCAAATAAGATACTTCTTGCAACCTCAACAATATGCCTGTTTTTCCTCTCAGCAACCCCATTCTGTTCTGGGGTCCTAGCACATGAGCTTTGATGAATAACCCCCATGTCAGAAAGATAGCAGGATAGGTTTTTCTCAAAGTATTCTTTTGCATTGTCTGATCTGAAGATTTTAATCCTGGTATCAAAATGGGTTAGAACAAATTCATGGAATTGTTTTACAAGTCTTGGGACTTCATCACGGGATTTCATCAGGAATATCCAAGTGAATCGTGAAAAATCATCAATAAACAGGATAAAATATTTGTAGCCACCCATGGAGGGTAAGTGGTAAGGCCCCCACACATCAGAATGCACAATATTAAAAGGAACAGAAGATCTTTTATTTCTCAAAGGATACTTGCTTCTACAATGCTTTGACAATTCACAAGACTCACAATGAAGACTGGACAGACTAATTCCCTTAAACAGTTCAGGGAATAGATGACTCAAAGCCAAAAAAGACAGATGACCAAAACGACAATGACACAACATAATCTGACTAACAGATTCTGAAGAGACAGATCCAAGAGCAGCATTCCCAAGATGATCATTGCATTGTCCCGGAGTATCAAGCAGGTATATTCCGTTCGCCTCATGGCCACTCCCAATCACCTTCTGAGACTCCAGATCCTGAAAAACACAGTAGGAAGGAAAAAAGGTTACACAACAGTTTAGTGACTTGGTTAAACTGCTCACAGACAACAAATTTGTATTTAGTTTAGGTACATGAAAGGCAGAAGGGAGGTACAAGGAATCTGTAGCCTTGATGGTTCCCTTACCAGAGATAGGGGCAAGTGAACCATCAGCTAAAGTGATTTTATCACGTCCAGGAAGTAAGTCATATGAAACAAACAAGGTAGACAGATTGGTCATATGGTCAGAAGCACCTGAGTCAATAATCCAAGGTATCTTGAGATTACCTAAAGAAGTAGCATGATTAGCAGAAGCCCTTATACCTGAATGAGCAAATGCTAAAGTAGTAGATTTTCCTGAAGGGTCGGTAGCAGAGGTCACATCACTCAGCTGACTGATCATCTTCCCAAACTTTTCATATTCTGCTCTCATGGCTGCCAACTGTGCAGAAGCAGACATCTCTTCACTATCAGGCTTGACAGCTACATTTGCACTTCCTGATCTTTTACTATCATATTTTTTCTGAAATCTAATGGGAACAAGGTTAGGATGTAACTTTCAGCACTTGTCTTTGGTGTGCTTCGGCCTCTTGTAGTACTCACATACAACTTCTTTCTTTCCTATGCCACTAGAAGTTCCAACATTCCCTTTAGGTTTAATCCCCATATTGGCAAAGTGATCATTAATATCAGCCCCTTGAACCTGTACAGCCCTTCTGCTCTCTTCACTACTCACCAATGCATAAACTTGTGACAAAGATACACACTCCTTGGAAAGAATATTCTGTTTTATGATATCATATTCCGGGTTAAGTCCGGTTAAGAACTCAAATACCCTGTTTCTTTCAACCAGTTTCCTGTAGGTCTCTACATCATTGGTGGTGTCCCAGGTTACAACTTCTATCAAGTCTATTTCTTGCCATAAAGACTTCAAAGTTGAGAAGTATATAGATAATGGTTTCTCCCCCTATCTCAGATTCTTCACATCACTTCTCATCTTATAGGCTCTAGCCACATTTAGTTTTTGGGAATAGGTTTCAGTAACACTATCCCATATTTCCTTTACTGAATTCATCCATAGATAATGTTGGCTGATCTATGGCTACATTGAGTTCACAAGCCACCCAATGACAGTGTAATTTTCTTGCATCCACTTCTCGTAGGATGGATCATCTTCTGGGGGAGCCTTCTTACTCCCGGAAATGAACCCCCACTTTCCTCTACTACAAACATGAATCTTTACTGATTGTGACCATGCCAGATAATTAGTTCCATCTAGCTTAACTGTGGTCACAGTCAATAAGGAATCACTTGGAGTCCCCTGACCCAATCCATATTCAGCACCACTTTTGTTTTCAAACTCTGAGGAGTACATCATGTAAACACTCCAAATATGATTTCAGATGACTTCTACAAGTATGCTGGATAAGAACAAGCAATAACTGAGTTCAGCCGACCATAAGGAGACAACACACTGAGTTCAGCTGACCACAAGGAGGCAACACACTGAGTTTAGGCTTCAAGAAGAAATCAAAAACTCTTAGGCACTGTGCACTTAGCCGAAGTACCTTTTCAAGGTTGTACACTCAGCCAAGAAGAGTAAGTACCAATCGGTATTGCTGAATAGTCCTTTTCACAAACACAGTGTGGGCAATAGAGACAACCCCACTGTCAAAGAAGAGAAAATACCCCAAAAACTGTTCGTACAGCCTTCTAAAAACAGCCAAACAAGAGTAACAATACACAGCCTTGTTACAATGATGTTTCGGCAGATTTTAACAGTCCAAGAAGAAGAGAAAAACAGCCCAGAAATTTCTGAGTTAAACCAGATTTAATGGAGTTGAAGGTAGTACAGAACAGTTAGGATTTTCGAACACTTCAACAATCCAAACACAGTCGAAGGTAATGCAAAACAGAACCAGAAAACTGAGCACAACTTACAGTTCGAGCTTCAGCAGTCCAAACACAGTCAAGCTTCAAAAACAGAACCGAGCTGTTCCCCTTCCCCTTTTTTTCTTCTTCTCTGATTCTTCCTAGTCACCGAACCCCTTCTCCAAGAGATTCTAGTCTTGGGCTTGTCCAATGACCTCCAAGAATCAGGCAGTACGTGACTAAGCCTCCAGCCCTAGGACATTCAAGTTCAGATATGCTCTGATACCATGTTGAAACTGAAGAGAGGAGAGGAGACTTGTGTGTTTCGGCAATGAGGGCTCTGAGAAGAGTTTTCGAACAGTCTCTATCTCAGCCCTCTAATACTGTTTTATTAGATATTTTTGAGTAATTACAAGGAGGCCCTTAGTTGGGCAGAATTTACAAAGAACTTAAAAAAATAACTTAACATTGACAAGATGGACCCAAAATAACAAGAAGAATAAACAACCTATGGGCCATTCGGCCCATCTTCTCTACACGTTTTAATACCTATTTTCCAACATTCTTAAGTGGATTTCAATGGATTTACTATTCCTGATGTGTCGAAACTAGAACCCTTTAATGGAAGTATGGAACCCATTACAAATGATAGCAACAAAAACTTTATTTTCTTCTTAGAATTGCAAATATTTGACTGAACCTAGGGCTCTTGTTGATGAGCATGTGTATGAACCCACTAGATCTGGATCATGTGAAATATTGAGATATTGCTAATGATATTTGCAAGAGTGCTATTCTCAATTCCTTGACAAATAAACTAAATGATGTTTATTGTGGTTATGAGCATGCAGTACATATATGAAAAACTCTAAATAAGAAATATATTTCTGAAAATGCTTGCAATGAAAAGTTTGTTGTCAGAAACTTCTTAGATTTTGTGATGACTAAAGAGAAATCTATATCCTCCCAAATACATGATTAGTAGACGCTTCTGAATGATCTCTCAACTGAGGGAATGGCCACCATACCCGAGGCTTTCCAAGACAGCTCTCATAAAAAGAAAAAAAAAAGAACTCCCCCCTTCCTGGAAGGATTATGAGAATAATATGGAACACAAGAAAAGAGACTTCACTCTTCAGGACCTTATTACTCACATCAAGATAGAGGAAAATGACTGGAATAAAACCAAGATTGAAAAATCCAGTGAAGTCACCTCCAAGGCCAATTTGGTTGAGACAATCAATTCCAAGACATCCCAGAAACAGAATAAGGATCAACCCAAGAAGGAAAATAATCACTTCAAGAAACAAGGTGGTCAGTTTAAGAAAAAAATGATAACCCTTGTTTTGTTTATGGTAAAACTGGCCATTGGGGAGCAAATTTCAGGTTCAGGAAAAAGAAATGATAAGCAGGAAAAATCTAAGAATCCGGAAGCAAATCTTGTTGAGACTGAAATTATTACTGCCATGGTTTCAGAGGTGATCTTAGTAGGAGATTCCAAAGATAGGGTAGTTGACAATAATGCCACCAGGCATATCTGTGGCAACAGAGCAGCATTCACTTCCTTCTCAATTGTGGGGGAGGGAGAGCAAGTCTATATGGGCAATTCCAAGGCGTCACCAATCCTAGGAAAGGGAAAGGTGGTCCTCAAACTCAACTATAGGTTCTAGCATTGAATGACGTCCTATATGTGCCAGAAATTTGTTGGAAGTTGGAACCTAATTTCTAGAGCTTTGCTGAAAATGGCTAGGATGAAGTTGATTGTTGAATCTGATAATTTTGGTTCTTACTAAGAATGGTATGTTTGTTCGTAAAGGCTATATTGTAATAGTAGTCTCCTTGTACTGAATGCCCTGGAAATTATGAATGGAAATAGATCTGCTTCTTCTTACTTGAATGAACCTGTGAATGTTTGGCATGGTAGATTAGGTCCTTACATTAAGAAAATGAGTAAAATAGGCCCAATGTCATGCATGACATTTTATGAAACTGGAAAGTGTAAAGTTTGTGTTTAACCTAAATTCACAAAGAAAACTCATCCTATGGTAGAGACAGACTGAACCTCTAAATTTAATTCACAGTGATTTAGGAGACTGTTGAAAAACTTAGTTTTATTTCAATTTAGTGCCGCAAGGGCACATTTGTAATTGTACTTCTTTTTATTTTTTTTGAATGGTCGCCCTAGTATAAATATTAAAAAGGTTGGCGCCGGTAACTATTTTTTTCCTCTCCAATCTCTATTTTCTTTTCTCGCTTCTCCTTCTTCTCCTCTCACTATTCTGGGATCGTACTGCCTCTTTACCAAGAAAACATGGTATCAGAGAGACAGATCCAATCTTAGGAGCAGGGCGATCTGTGTGTTTCCTCCTCCAACTACTGTATTTTTCTATTGGTGACTGAATCAAAGGAAAAAGGTTTCTGGTTGACGTGTGAGGGAGCTTGCTGTGTATTTTTTTTCTCTCTTGGTCATGAGCCCAGAAATCATCAAGGGGAGGGAAGCCAAATGCTGTGTGGTTTTTTCTCCTTTCTTCCTCAGCCTTGTGGATCGAACTGATCCTTTTGTACCCAGGTGAGTGGGTTATGTGGGTCTAATGAACTGCGGCTGGTGTGAGAGTGCTTTCTCTCATATATGTGGATCGAGTGATCCTTCTTATGCCCTGAAAGGTGGGCTGTTCAGGTCTGCAGTTCTGTAACTGCTGTGACAGCAGTTTGTTTTCTTCTTCAGTTCATATTGAAACTTAAATTGTTGTGTGGAAAGTTGATGAGTTATTGCTGGAGGGACTGGGCAGACCTGTTTTTTTATATGTTTTACACATCTGAATGATGTTACAAGGTAGCATCAGCAGAGAATGTGGCAAACCCATTGACTAAGCCACTAACACAGAAAGTGTTTGAGAAACACGTGAAAAGTCTGAGACTCCGGCTTGTACCCGATTGGACCTAAGTGCAAGTGGGAGCTGTTAGACAGTATATGCCCTTAGCTCCAATCAAATTGATGTAATTATTGTCATTTATTGTAAATTAACAAAAGGTGCATAATTGATTAATGTGATTTGGTGTGTTTCTGTGTAATACCCTTAAACTGGACACTTATGAGATTCGTGTTAGTTTAGAATTTTCACAGCCATTGGATAGATCTGAGGAGATTTATCTTGCCAAAGCTGACGCTGATGTGCTGCCAAGTTGGTTGGAGTGGCTTGTCTCAATTGCCAGGGTGAGACCTGAGGTACATGTAGTGTGGGTTTTCTTGAAACCCTGAACTAGACCAAATTCCAGTATTGCCCTAGACCTTGGAGATAGATGGGCAAAACTGGAATGTTACACCTGACCCCTAGACTTGATTATGGTACTGCACTAGGTGTCGGATTGAGTTATCTTTGATATGCCAATCAGTGAGATCCTTAGAGGGAGTCAAAACCTAGGTATGTTGGGATAGTCCGAGAATTCACTTGAGTGGGTGATCATAGTAATAGGATTAGCCCCTTTGTCAGACAAAGTGAATGATCGGGGAATGCACTCTCTCTGATGGAAACCTAAACTGCCGGCAGTGGATTTCAAATGTGTTTGAAATTTGTGTTTGCAAAATATATTTATACTGAGATATACATATATATATATATATATATATATATATATATATATTATGGTTTCAAATTGTTTGCAAAAGGGTTTTAATTCCGGGATCCATGTGGGTAGAGAGTGCAGCACTGTACCTTGCAGCCGAGGGAGAGGTCCTCTCTTGTCGGACAGTGTATGATCATTAAGGAATGGGAGGTTAAGTGTAAGACCATTGAGGGTAATACCTGATGGGCTAATCTTGCATCTGCCCACAGTCCTTGGGTTTTCATAAGGTGGCTGGACCCAATGACCATTTAGTAGAAATGTTGGGCCCATTAAGAGCCCATGGTGATGGACTCAGGGGTTTACTTTGTCCTACAGTGAATTTGGCCAGGCCTTGTAACAGAGGCTGGGCTGAACCCATGTGGCTGATTTGTAGATCGATGTTAGGGTCCCACGCCATACAAAGAGAGCCAAGTTAGCCAGCATATTAAAGGGTAAGTGAGCTATGTGACTTAATGGGCCTAAAGTCCATTTCGAATTGGGCTTAAGTCAGTTAATTAAAAGGGGGCAAAATCTAATTTGTAACCTGATCAGGATTAGTTGAAGGACAGGATAAGTCTTATCCATTTAAGAGTCCAAATCCAAATATCAGATTTAGATCAAGAAACTCTCTCCTAATTGGGTTAGGAGTCTGATCCAAAGAAGGCTATGAATATGGGGCGAATTCCTCAATTTATACACACTCAGCAACCTGCAGAATTCTCCCTAGTTCTTGTTGCCCCTACCCAATTCGATTTCCACCTATGGAACTGATCAAGAAAGGTTCTTGATATTTTTTTTGCTAGAAGAAACAATCTGAAGTCGTGCTCACCAGCCATTGTTCGATTCTTACTGAAGAATTCAGGTTCTTGCTGAAGAACTATCCTGTTGATCCTGTTTCAATACACACTGTGTCAACTTCAGTGGAGGCATGTTTTGGTCTTCACTTTGGGCGTGAACACCTACATTGGGAGTTACTGTTACTTCGTATCAGGTGTATCCCCTCACTTTCCTTTTGGTTTTAGTTCTTGTCCGGTTTTGAATCAAGAATGAACCTTGAAAATGCAGTTTTCTAAATTAGGGAATACGATTCCCGAATGGGAGAGAGAAATTTTTGAAATTTCGCCCAACCTCCTGTAGAGTTCGGCCATCCATATGATGGATCTCCCATCCCTTCATTGAACTGGTTTAGTAGGGTTGAAATCTGAGAACAAGTAATGGTGTCAGTTTTGATTTTTCTAAGTAAGAACAAGTTTTTTTGTGCCCAAAATTGTGGCTAAACTAAGACTTCAACCTTGTTTGATTGAACTGTGAGCCTGAATTGAATTGAGAACTTGTTCTTTGACCTGGATTGTGACTGAACAGAAATCAAGTTCTATGTCTTTTGAGGATTTTAGTATGTGTGGTGCGACTTCTAGTCAGAGTCGGATGAGTGCGGTTTTGACAAGAGTTTCCCCATGGCTGTGATTCCCTTTGATGGCCTTAATTACCTAGAATGGTCAAGGGGAATCACGCTCGACATAACTGCAAGGGGAAAAGTGGGGTATATCAATGGTAGAATCAGAGAACCCCGGTTTGGAGGCGTGGAACATGATAGGTGGGACCAGGAAAACGGCATGGCGATGTCATGGCTGTTATTGCCTATGCTGCCACAGGTGAGAAAGACCTTCATGTGGGCTGAAACAACTCATGAGATACAGGAGTAGGCTAAATCTACATATTCAGAACAATGGCATTATGCGAAAATATATCAGTTGCAGGTTGCCTCCTCAACTTGTAAGCAGGGGGAGAGGAGTCACTCTGTCTACTATTCAGACTTAACTTCTATTTGGAAGGAACTAGATCACTATCAGAATATAGACTGGAAATATGATGCAGATGCCAAAGCATACAAGTTTCTGGTTTCCCAGCAACAAATCTTTGCCTTCCTCTTAGGGCTGAATTCCATATATGAATCTATCAGGGTTCAGATATTGGGGAGTAAAGATCTGCCATTAGTGCAAGAAGTATATGCTCTAGTACAGTCAAAAGAGAATAGACGGAATGTGATGAATAATCCTGAGGGAGAGCAGATTGCATTAGTAGCTAAAGGGAGTGTTGCTACGGGTGGTGGTAATTCCTTTAAGAAGAGTGACTTCCTGAAGAAAGTTGATGACAAAGATAAACTATGGTGTACACATTGTTAGAAATCTAGACATACTCAGGAGACATGTTGGGAGCTTCATGAGAAGCTAAAGTGGGCTCAGGAGTTGAGTAAAAAGCCAGACCAAAATAAGAAGCCAGGACAGCAAGGTCAGAGGAAGTTTAAGCAGCAAACTTAGCCTCTCAAGAGCTTCAATCATCTACCACTACTATGAGTCCTTCTGTGATTGATCCCAGGGAAGATATCATTAATTCTTTCCGTGACCATTTAGAACTGTACAGGAGGGCAATCCGCCAGATGAATTTTGCTTCTTCCCCCTCGACTTTGCATCTATATTAGGTAACAGTAATTCTACCACAACTTTCCATGTGTCCTCTCATCCCTCAAACTCTCTTTGGATAATAGATTCTAGAGCCTCGAACCATATGACGGGTAACTCCAATTGTTTTCAATCTTGTCATCTATTATCTAGTCAGGATAAGGTGAGACTTGTTGATGGTTCTTTCTCCACCATAGTGTTAGACAGTTTTTGTATGCCCTTAGCTTCAATCTGATTTGATGTACTTTTGTTATTTAGTGGAAATAAATAAAGTGCATGTTTGATTCATGTTGTTTGGTTTAATTCTGTGTAAAACCCTAAAACTGGACATTTATAGAGACTCATGTTAGTTTTAAATATTCACAGCCGTTGGATAAGTCTGGGGAGATTTATCCTGCCAAGGTTGATGCTGGTGTGCCACCAAGTGTTGGGATGGCCTCTCTCAGCCATCAGGGTAAGACCCGAGGCACATGCAGTATGGGATTACTTGAATCCTTGAACCGGACCAGATTTCCAGTATTGCCCTAGACCTTGGAGATAGATGGGCAAAACTGGAAAGTTACACCTGACCCCTAGACTCGATTATGACATTTCACTAGGTGTTGGATCAGGCTGCCTTTGATATGCCAATCAGTGAGATCCTTAGCGAGGATCAAAACCTGGGTATGTTGGGGCAGTTTGAGAATTCATCTGAGTGGGTGATCATAGTGACAGAATCAGCCACTTTGTCGGACAAAGGGTAATGATTGGGAATGCACTCTCTGATGGAAACCAAACTGCCGGCAGTTGATTTCAATCGTTGGAATTTTGTTTTGCAAAATTAATATATTTATATATATATATGTACGGTTTCGAATTGTTTGCAAATGGTTTTAATTCCCGGGATCCATGTGAGAGGAAAGTGCGGCACTGCTCCTTGCAGCCGAGGGAGAGGTCCTCTCTTGTCGGGCAGTGCTTGATCATTAAGGGCTGAGAGGTTAAGTGTAAGACCATTGAGGATAATACCTAATGGGCTAATCTTGCACCTGCCCACAGTCCCTGGGTTTTTATAAGATGGCTTGGCCCAGGGACCACTTAATGTAAGTGTTGGGCCCATAGGGTCCATATGATGGACTCAAGGGGTTCATTGAGTTTTTTAGTGAATTCGGATGGGCCTTGTATTAAAGGTTGGGCCGAACTCATGTGGCTGGTGTGTAGATCAATGCTTGGGTCCCACGCCATACAAAGAAGCCCAACTGGGCAGCAGATTGGAAAGTAATTAGACACTGAACACTTAATGGGCCAGAAGCCCATTTCGAGGTGGGCTGATATGATCACCCATCCTTGGGGCGAATCTGAGATTAATGTTAGTAAAAGGATTGGGCCTTTAGCCTTATCCACTCTTGGAGACCAAATTCAAATTAGATTTGAATCTGGTAACCTCCTAATAAGATCAGGAGTAAGCTAACTTTATCTGCAGATAGGATTAAGATTATCCCCTATCCAAATACTGATTTGGATTGGGATAACTCCTAATTAGGAGGATTCTTAATCAAGAAGAAAGGAGAAGAAACCCTAACCAAGAGAGAGAAATATCAGATTTCGAACCACCTTGAAGAGATATAGGATATCTCCTGCGAATTGAGAGAGGATCTCATTCATACTCCAGAAAAGAAAAAGGCAGTTCAGCCTTTTTGCCTTTAGAGTTCTCCTCCTGCCGCCGCCATCTGTTTTTGCAAGATTAGATCTTTGCAGAAAAAGAAAGTCAAGAAATCTGTTCTTGACATTAGTCTTGCAACAAAGACTAAAAGGATTCAGCGTTTAGTGTTTCCAGAGGATTCTTGTGAAGGATCTAGTGTGTAGGACGCACCCTGCTAGTTCTGTTCCATCCACAGTTGTGTCATCTTCAGCAGGAACGGATCTTGGAGCATTCTTTGGGCGTGAACACCAACTTTGGGAGATACTGCTTCTCCAGATCAGGTATATTCCTCCCATTTATCTTTTGGTACAGATCTGGTTTGATTATGGTTCAAGTGGGATCCTTGAATATTGTATTCTAAACTTAGGGAATATGATTCCTAGTTGGGAGAAGGTAGGAAATTTTTTGAAATTCGTCCACCCATTCCGCAACCTTTATGGCGTTTATTAGATGGATCCTACCATTCTTTCACATAGCTGGTCAAGGAACCATCTCCCTTCCTCTTGGACTCACCCTTTCTGATGTTCTACATGTTCCTAAACCGCCCATAAATTTGTTCTCTATTAGTAGTATAACAAATTCGTTAAACTACTCAGTAACCCTTTTTCCTTCCTCTTGTATGATACAGGATTTGGCCTCAGGGAAGATGATTGGTAGAGGTCGTATGGTAGATGGTCTTTACATGCTAGAGAATAAAACTAGTCTTGCGGCTATTGAGCCTAAGAGTCTATCTAGTAAGAGTCAAGTCCATTTATGGCACAATCATTTGGATCATTTATCTTTTGAGTCATTGAAAGTTGTGTTACCAGATTTATTTAAATCAGTGTCAATTTCGGATTTCACATGTCAAACTTGTCAGTTGAGCAAACATTGTAGAAATCATTTTACTTCAAGAAATAATAAATCTGAATTTTCATTTCATATTGTTTATTCTGATGTCTGGGGCCCTGTTACTTTAACATCCAAGTCTGGCTATAAGTATTTCATTACACTTATTGATGACTACTCACGATATACATGGGTGTATCCTATGCAATCTAGAGATGGAGTACCAAAAATCATTAAAGATTTCCAACTATTGATATTCACTTAATTTCAAACGGAAATCCAAATTTTCCAATCAGACAATGTCAAAGAATATTTTCATAGTGATCTCACAGAGTTTTTGCTTCGTGTGGATCCATACATCGCAACTCTTGTGCTAGAACCCCTCAATAGAATGGTGTTGCTGAAAGAAAAAACCACCACCTCCTTGAAGTTGCTCGTGGATTACTCATACACATGAATGTTCCTAAACATTTTTGGTTGGATGATATGTTGTGTGCTGCCTATCTCATCAACCGTATGCCATCTTGCTTGTTAGGGTACAAGGCCCCCCATTAGCTTCTATTTCCCAAGGCTCCCCTCTTCTCTATTCCTATCTGTGTGTTTGGTTGTTGTTTCGTCCAGTACCTATCTCCTACTCGTGGTAAACTTGATCCTCATACCATTCCCTGTGTATTCTTGGGTTATCCTTCTTCCCAAAAAAGGTTATTGGTGCTTTGACCCCGCTTCCAAGAAGTACTGTCTCCATAGATGTGTCTTTCTTTGAAAGTACCCCTTTTTCCCCCGGTTTCTCCTCAGGGGGAGAGTAAGGTGGAGGAGAAACCAGTTCAAATTCTCCCCCCTCAGCCTGAGCCCCCTCCTTTCCATGTGTTCCATCGTTGCAAGGGCCAACTAAATTCAAGAGTTGTGGAGCAACTTGAAACTGTACCGCCAACATCATCAGATTCGCCGAGGATAGATCATATCCAACCAGGTACTACCATTCCTATTGATGTTTCTAACCCTCTTGTTATTGATACTTCATCTATTGATGACCTAGACATCTCCATTGCAAAAAGGAAGGCAGTTAGGCCTTGTACCACCAAGTATCCTATTTCCCATTTTGTTTCCTATGAGAACATCTCACCCTCTTTTCATGCTTTCATTTCTTCCATTGATAGTGTCCCTATCCCTAAAAATATGGTAGAAGCTCTCTTAGTACCTGAATGGATAGACACAATGAATGAAGAGAAAATGCCTTACATAAAAATGGTACGTGGGAGTTAGTGGTTCTTCTTGAGGGTAAGGAATTGGTAGGGTGCAAGTGGGTGTTCACAGTGAAGCACAAGGCTGATGGCACAATAGAAAGGTACAAGGCTAGGTTGGTGGCAAAAGGGTTTACCCAGGTATATGGTGTAGATTATGCAGAGACTTTCTCCAATACCCAAGATGAACTCCATTAGAGTTCTTTTCTCCCTTGTGGCAAATCTTGATTGGGATCTTCATCAGCTAGACATTAAAAACGCCTTCCTGAATGGAGACCTTGAGGAAGAGGTGTACATGGTACAACCTCCTAGCTTTAATGCCCTAGGCAAAGAATAGAAGGTGTGTAGGATAAAGAAGTCTTTGTATGGTCTAAAACAATCACCAAGAGCCTGGTTCAGCGAGTTTCATCTGGCTATACAACAAATTGGCTACAAATAGTGTCAGATTGACCATACTCTATTTGTGAAAAGAGGGAAGGAAAGATTGCAGCTTTGATAGTGTATGTTGATGACATGGTGATCAAAAGTGACTAGAAGGTTGAAATTCAGAGGCTAAAGGATTTCTTAGCCACTTAATTTGAGGTAAAGGATCTAGGTCCCCTTTAGTATTTCCTTGGAATTGAAGTGGCCCACTCACAAAAGGGGACCTTCATTTCTCAAAGGAAATACATCCTAGATCTATTACAGATTCAGGAAAATTAGGGGTTAAGCCAACTAACTCTCCCATTGATCCAAATCACAAAATGGGTGACTGTTGTGATGAAGTTGTCAAGGATGTAAAACAATTCCAGAGACTTGTGGGGAGACTCCTGTATTTGTACATAACCAGGCCAAACATTGCTTATGCAGTGGGTGTTCTTACTCAGTTCATGCATGCTCCTAAGACCACAGACTTAGAGGCAACAGAGAATCCTTAGATATCTAAAGAAGTTTCCAGGAGCTGGTTTATTATTCCTAAAGAATGGTCATTTGAAGATTGAAGTGTATACAGATGTTGGTTGGCAAGATCAGTTGAGGACAAAAAGTACACTAGTGGGTATTGTTCCTTTGTGAGAGGAAATCTAGCCACATGGAGAAGCAAGAAACAAAGTGTGGTGGCTAGGTCTAGTGCTGAAGCCGAGTATAGAGCAATGTCCCATGGGGTTGTTAAAGCTATTTGGATAAAGAATTTGTTGAGCGAATTGGGTTTTACTGTTAATAGCCCTATGCCCTTGTATTGTGATAACAAAGATGCCATCAATGTTGCAACCAACCCAGTTCTTCATGATAGAACTAAACATATAGGTTGACAAACACTTTATTAGAGAGAAAATTGTTAATGAGGAAGTGTGCAACCCATATGTTAGTTCTGAGGAGCAACTTGTAGATATATTTACAAAAGGCTTGCATCACTCGCGGCACGATGACTTATGTGACAAGTTGGGCATGATTAACATCTATGTCCCAACTTGAGGGGGGGTGTTGAATAGCTTAGTTTTATTTTAGTTTAGTGCCACAAGGGCACATTTGTAATTGCACTTTTTATTTTTTGAATGGTCGCCCTAGTATAAATATTAAAAAGGCTGGCACCGCCAGCTAATTTTTTTCCACTCCATTCTCTTTTTCTTTTCTCTCTTCTCTCTTCTCCTCCTCTCACTATTCTAGGATTGTACCGCCTCTTTACCAAGAAAACAGAGACAATGACCACTTTGACAAAAGGAGGAAAAAGATTTTACATTATCTTTGTTGATGATTATTTCAAAATATGCTAAACTTTATTTATTAAGAAGAAAGGGTGAGGAAAAAGAAAATTTCTTATTATACAAGATTGAAGTTGAGAATCAATTAGAAAGGAAAATTAAGATACTCAGGATAAATAAAGGAGGTGAATATGATTCAAACAAACTAAAAATATTTTGTGATAATAATGGTAAATGCAATGTTATAGTTCAGGCTTGTCATATGGAGGGAAGCTATCCTATCAGCTTGTTATATTCCAAATAGAATTCCCCATAAGAAAACTAGAAAAAACTTCTCATGAATTTTGGAAGGGTTGAGCACCTAATTTAAAATACTTAAAATTGCAGGGGTATCTAACCAAAGTAGGAATGCCTAAACCTAGAAAGAGGATATTGGAACTCAAAACTATATAGTGTATTTATAGGATATGCCAAAAATAGTGCAACATACCGGTTTCAAGTTTTAAAATCCAAAAATAATATACTTGAACCAATAATATTATAGAATCAAGAGATGTTTAATTCTTTGAGACAGTTTTCCTCTTGAAAAATGAAATATTATTGAGTGTAGAACACCAATCTACAGTCAGAATGCCTTCTACAACAAATGTCCCCTGATCAACAGACCCCGGTGGTTGCTCCATATAGACCTCGAGCAGATCACCATGCAAGAAGGCATTCTTGATATCAAGCTGATAGAGGGGCCAATCATAAATCACAGTAAGAGAAATCACAACACGAACTGAACCAATCTTAGCAACCGGGGAGAAAGCCTCTGTATAATCAATACCATAGGTTTGGGAATACCCTTTGGGAACCAGTCTAACTTTCAGCCGCTCTACACTACCATCAGGTAAGTACTTAATAGTATAAACCCACTTACAACCAACAACCTGCTTACTAGAAGGAAGAGTGGTGAGTTCCCATGTATGATTATGAGCTAAACCTAAGAGTTCTTCTTCCGCCGCACGACACCATCCTGGAGAGGCAAGGGCTTCCTGGACATCCTTAGGGATAATAACAGAGGATAACATGGAGATAAACTGGCGATGGGAAGAAGAAAGATGAGTGGAAGAAACATAATTAGAAATAGGATGAAGGGTACAGCTGCGTATACCTTTCCTCAAGGCAATGGGAAGATCAAGATCAGATACTAGGGTTGGGGCTGGTGTAGGAACAACTGCCGGATCTGTTGACGATGATGGAGCCGGTACATGTGGGCGATGTGTAAACACATGACGAATAGGTGGTGGCAACGGAGGCAAGGACTTGGTCACAACTGGAACAAGAGGAATAGAATCCTCAACTAGAAGAGGAAGGGGAGGAGATGATGAAGAGGAAGAAACATCATCGGACCCAAAGAAAAATGGAGTAGACTCAAAGAAGGTAACATTAGCACACACAAAGGAACGTCGAGAGATAGGATGATAACACTTATACCCTTTCTGAGTCCAGGAATAGCCAACGAAGATGCACTTAAAAAATCGTGCATCTAACTTGTCCCTTCCTGACCCTAGATTATGAACGAAGCAGACACACCCAAAAACCTGAGAAGAAAGAGGAAACGGAGACAAGGTAGGAAACAATGTGGTGAATGGAGAATGACCATCAAGGATAGACGTGGGCATCCGGTTAATCAAGAAGCAAGAAGTAAGCACTGCATCACTCCAAAAATTTTTGGGGACATTCATGTGATGCATGAGGGATCAAGCTATTTCTAAAAGATGACGGTTCTTTCTCTCAGCCACCCCATTTTGTTGTGAGGTGTGGGTACATGAAGTCTGATGGATAATAACACGTTGGTCTAGGTATTCTTGAAATGATGAAGAAAAATATTCATGGCCATTATCGGAATGAAAAATTTTAATGTGAACACCAAATTGGTTGCGAATCTTAGCATGAAATTTTTGGAAAATGGTAAACAATTCACTCATTTCTTTCATTAAATAGAGCCACGTCATCCTTGAATAATCATCAACAAAAATGACAATATTTATATCCATTGTATGACATTACTTTATAAGGACCCCAAACATTTGAATGAATCAAAGAAAAATGACTCGACATACGGTTATCAACTTGAGGACTAAAGGGAACACGATGATGTTTCCCCAAATGAGACAACTCACAATCTAAAACAGAAAGATGACTCAACAAAGGAACCAAAGACTTCAAAACTTTCAGTGAAGGGTGACCAAGTCAACAATGTCACTGGAGAGGAGAAAGAGATGAGTGGAGAGCTGTTGACGTACTTCCACTACCATCAAGATAATACAATCCACCAGCTTCATGCCCTCCACCAATCTTCATACCCTTCTTGAGATCTTAAAAAACACACGAAGAAGGGTAAAAGGTAATAGAACAATTAAGAGACTTTGTCAACTTACTAATTGACATAAGATTGAAAGGAAATTTAGGGACTTACAAAACTAAGGATAAGGGTACAAGATGGATATGGAACCATTGATGGATATGGAACCATTAGCAAGGGTAATAGATTGTGATGTTGGGCAATGACTGAGGGAAGAAAACACACCTGCAGTTCCAGTCATGTGATCGGAGGCTCTAGAATGAATAATCCAAGGATTGGGTGTGGATGCCAGATAAGCCATACTTGAGTGTGCGAGAGTGGACGTGTTCTGCTGGGATGTGGCCTGAATAAACCTCTCATACTCATCATGGGGAATACCCATCATCTCCTTCCCGATAACATCTATGGATGTAGGAGGTATCTGATTAGTTGAATGACTCTCTTGTTTAAAGCTACTATCGCTAGTCACGGCATGATTGGGCCAAGTTGAGGGTGGACCATGCAAGTCATAGCAATAATTAATGGTATGTCCATCCATACCACAGTATGTACACCTTCTCGGACCCGAACTACGACCCTTGCCACGGGCTCCCCCTGAATCTCAACCTCCAATACGACCACCACCACAGATATATGTAGGTCCACTACCACCACTCCGGCCATATGCCAGTCCACTGCTACTACTACAACCAAACTGAGCTCCCTGAGCTCCACCTCTAACACCACGGCCTCTCGATACTGCAAAGGTTGATCTATTAGAAACATTAGGGTTCTCGGTAGATCCTATGAAAATCCTCCTAAGTCGAGAAAACACCTCTTCTAAGGAAGGGAGAGCTGACCCTCCTAGTATCTGAGCCTGCACTGGGTCATACTCAGATTTCAGCCCCACCAAAAATCAAGTCACATCAAGTTGTTCTCTTTGTTGTTGCTGAATTTTAACATCAGAAGTGAGGAGGTGATAAACATTCAATTCATTACGAATGTTTCTCATACTAGCATAGTACTCCTCAAGACTCTGATTACCCTGTTGTAGATTAAAGTATTTCTGATACAACTGATATACCCTGGTTGTATTGTCTTAACCCGATACAACTTCTTAGCATGGTCCGACACTTCTTTGGCAGTATCAAGAAACATGAAATTTACACTAATCTTGGGTTCCACATTGTTCCATAATCACGTGATAATCTATGCATTTTCTTGTTCCCAATCATCATACTCATGAGAATCGGTGGAGGGTTTTTCTTCCCTTATGTGTTTCACCTTCTTCTTTGCCTTAAGAAAGACTTCTACAGGTTTAGCCCAAGGCACATAATTTTCTCCATTCAATTTAATGGAGGGCATTTGAACATTCAGGTAGTCAGTAAGGACCATCACATTAGTCTTGCTATCACTATTGTCTCCCATTGCTGAATTCTGGTATTTCTGAATTTGGCACACTGCACACTAGAACACACTACACACTGAACACACTGGTTTCAGCACTTACTATTGCTATAAACTGCACCCTTTACACCACGAAACCCTACCTCACGACTACCTGAAACTTCACCACACTGTTTGAGGACCACTCCCCCTTCGAATCATACTGAAAAATGCATAAGCCCTAGCACACTACAATCTGAAACCCCACCATACAGTCTGAAACAGACTTAACATTCGATTAACACCAAAAAAAATTGCATAGAACCTGTTACCTAATCACCCGAGAATCAGACCACAAAAGGCACCCACTGCACCACACGAATCAGCCCTCTTCTCTTCATCGATTAGGGGAGGGCTTCTTAGAAACCACAGCAACCAGACACAACCAGAACAACTGGAGGTATAAAAACCTCCAAGGGAAGAGGGCGATCACTCCTTTTCAGCCCTTTCCCTTATCTCCCACTGATGGCGAAGAAAGCAAGAGAAAACCCTAGACTGGGTGTGCAGAGAACAGAATTCTAGGCAGATCCGATTTGCTCAGTTTGGCTCTGATACCATATTAGGATTCAGCCTTCCTGTTAGGATGATAACAGTCAAGGGAAAGAAAGAAGAGAGAAAGAGAGAGAGAGAGAGAGAGAGAGGGAGAGAGGGGAAGAGGAGAAGAGAATAAAGGGATGAAAAGGTCTGGTTCGAATGAGAGAAAAGTCAACTCTCCCATTCGGCCAGATTTGTTTTATATTACTAATATATTGTGGAAAAGTCACATGTGCCCCTAATTAAGTTAGGGACCTTAGATCTAACATAATCTTACACATCAGCAACCTAAACATAAGCACAAAGACAGAAATACCCCTACATACTCGACACTAACAGTAGCTGAAACTGAAATAGAATTAAGGAGAAGAGAGTTAGAAAAGAGAACAACTTTGGGGATGATTTTTACACCTATCTTGTAGATAATGGCCCCACTACAAATAATAAAGCCATCAGTTCTCTCAATGCTGCCTTTCGGGAGGAAGCAATAAATAGTGAACTTGAGTCCATTATGTCCAACCATACTTAGGAGGTAGCTGATTTACGTCCAGGTACAAGACCTATAGAGTGTAAATGGGTTTTCAAAAGGAAATTGAGAATGGATACAAACAGTAAGAAGGGATAGATTATTTTGATACTTATGTCTCGAAAATTAGTATTACTACTATTAGAGTTCTCATAGCTCCATATTTAATTTACAAACTTGCAATATTTCAAATGGATGTAAAAACTTTTTTTTTATTAAATGGTGACCTTGAGAGATAAGTTTGTAAATTAATTAAGTCATTATATGGACTAAAACAACATGCTAGTGGTAAGCCCTAATATTGATACCGTAAAAGAAAGAAATAAGTTTCTGTCTAAAAACTTTGACATGAAAAATTTAGGAGAATTAGATGTTATTCTTAGAGTAAAAATGTTAAGAACTAAAGATGGTTTTGGATTGCCCCTATCACACTATTAAGAAAACATATAAAAGAAGTTTGGCCAATTTGATTTTAAGCTGGTATAAACACCATGTGATTCAAGTTTTCATTTAAGAATAAATAAAGGTAAAGGAGTTTCCAAAAATGAATATGCTAAAATTCTTCGAAATTATACATAGTGATGTTTGGACTTCATCTGTTGTTTCACTTTTGGGATACAAATACTTTGTATTGTTCATTGATGATTGTACTAGGTACACTTGGATATACTTTCTCAAACACAAGTCAGAAGTCTTTCCTACCTTTCGCTTTGCTATGGTTCGATCTCGGTTTCAGATCTTACGTTCCGACTTAGGGGGAGAATATAGTGGTGGAGAATTTCTGGTTTATTTGAAACATCATGGCATACAAGTTCAATGGAGTTGTCCCGGCACTCCTCAGGAAAATGATGTGGCAAAATGGAAAAATGGCCATGTTCTCAATGTTGTGTAGACTCTTCTGCAAGAGTCACAAGTGCCTCCATCATTTTGGGTGGAGGCTGCTAGTACTTCTGTTCATCTAATTAATTGCATTCCTTCATTTGGTTGCCCTCCAGATCTTTCCCTTCTTCATGCTTTTGGATGCCTATGCTTTGTTCTTTCAACTCGTGAAACGTTCTAATCTTTCAGCTCAATCGGCTATGTGTGTCTTTTTCGGTTACAGTCCTAACCACAAGGGATTTCTTTGTTATGATCCCTCTGTACGCCGTATTCATATTTCTCGGAATGTGATTTTTCTTGAGCACATCTCTTTCTTTTCGGGAGTAGCCAAGTTATTTGCACCTTTTGTTTTTGTTTTGTATGACTTTGACTCACAAGATGCTCCATCTACAACTACTGTGAAAGATCTTATCGTCTTCTGTTGCAAGCGAGTTCATGGTCCAGTGCTTGCACCTATGACCCCCCTTTCTCCCGGTCCAGCCTCTTCATCCTTCCTAAACAACTCTATAAGTGACACTCTAGTTTTAGATCCCTTTGTTGCTCCTGTTCCTTTGCGTCGTTCTTCTCGCATCTCTAGACCACCTGATTTCTATGGTTTTCCTTCAAACAATAGTTCCTTTTCTGCTATTTTGTCTTCTACAAATATTCCCCGTTGTTATCAGCAAACCATTAACAATCCTCACTAGAAAGATGCCATGGATCGAGAGGTTCAAGCGTTGCACAAGAGTGACACCTGGACCTTGTCCTAGCTCCTTCTGATGGCTCTATTATTGGGAGCAAATGGGTCTACTCCATCAAGCTGAAATCTGATGGCTCTCTAGATTGATACAAAGCTTGGATTGCGGCTCAAGGCTGTACATGGGAGTATGGCATTGACTATGAGGAGACATTTGCTCACGTGGCCAAGATCACTATAGTTTGTGTTCTATTAGCCCTTTCTACAGCACACTCTTGGACTATCTCTCAACTAGATGTGAAAAATGCTTTTCTACATGGGCGTCTCAAAGAGAAAGTATATATGAAACCCCCTCTGGGGTAATGTAGTGATCCTTCCCTCGTTTGTCAGTTGAAGAAATCTCTCTATGGGCTGGAGCAAGCTCCTCGAGCATGGTTTGAAATTTTTAGGGACATTGTTGATAAAGTTGGGTATAACCAGAGTGCTTCTGATTACTTCTCTTGTATGTGGATGACATGTTGTTGACTGGAGATGATATAGAGGGAATTCAAGACCTCAAGTCTCTCCTTCATAGTTCCTTTCACATGAAGGATCTAGGTCCCCTTACCTATTTCTTAGGACTGAAGTTCAAAGAAGTCACCAAGGATATTTCATTTGCAAACACAAGTATGCCTCTGATCTTGTTCAGTTGGCTGGCCTTACTGATGATAAACAAGTTGATACTCCCTCAGAGCTAAATGTTAAATTGTCCAAGTCAGAAGGTCCCTTACTTATTGATGCCACCCTCTATCGACAACTTGTGGGGTCTCTTATCTATGTCACTATGAGTCGTCCTGATATCTCACATGCGGTTCAAGTTCTAAGTCAGTTTGCCTCTACTCCCCATCAACCCCATTTGACTGCTGTACATCGGATTATATGCTATGTTCAAGGAACTTTATCACTGGGAATACTCTTCTTTTCATCCTCCCCTATCCAATTAAGGGCTTATGCTGATGCAAATTGGGCAGGCTGCCCCAAAACACGCCATTCCACTACTGAGTGTTGTGTCTTCATGGGTGAATCCCTTATCTCATGGAAATGCAGGAAACAACAGTCTCCAAGCCATCTAATGAAGCAGAGTACAAGGCAATGTCATTTGTATGCAGTGGAATTGTTTGGCTTCAATCTCTATTTAGGGAACTTGGTCACTATACTCTTATCCCTCTGTAATGCAAACAACACTAGTGCTATAAAGATAGATTTTAACCCGATCTTTCATGAAAAGACAACATACACTGAGGTAGGTTGCCACTTTATCCGAGACTTGTTTCTTGTTGGTTCTATCTCTCTCCCTCATGTTGTCGCCGATGTGCAAGTTGCTGATATCTTCATGAAGGCCATAACAAGATCCAAACATTTATTCCTTGTAAGAAAACTGATGCTAATATGCCTTTGCGTCAGTTTGAGGGGGAGTGTGAAGAGTCCCATTGATGTATCATACTCTGTAGTCCCTGTTATACTGTATTTTCCTTCTTTATTTATTTTCTTCTTTAGTCTTGTAAGGACTTTTCTGTAAATATCTAATATTTCATATATGTAATGGCTATCTCTTGGGGTGGCATCGATTGGTTCTGTTTTACACCCCAGAACTGTGTTCTCTTCTCTTGTACGAACTGGTTGTATGACAATTTCTTGGAAATCTACTAAATAGACATGTATAGCCATTTCCACCATGGAATCTGAGTTATAGCCTTAGATAAAGAAGGTGCTGAAGTTGACTGGTTGAAAAACCTCTTAGTAGATATTCCTCTATGAGCAAGAACATTGATTTCAATATCTTTGCATTATGATAGCCAAGCTGCAATAGCTCAAGCAAAAAATCAGACCTACAACGGAAAGAGTAGGCATATCATGTTTGAGATGCAATAACATTTATTAGTAATGACGTAATCTTCATGGAGTTTGTGTGATAAAAAAAAATATTATCCAATCCCCTTACTAAACTACTCACAGAAAAAGTTAATAACTGATGCCTAGAAAGGGAAGGGACTAAAGCCTATAACAAGAGCCAATACTGACAAACACCCTCCCTATGTGATAGGAGATCCCTTTAGTAGGTTCAAAAGGGTAAGAATGAGAATACTAGGCAGAAGAAAAGCATTATCTTGTGAATATTGTTGTCAGTGAGTTAAAAGACACACCTTAGGCGCACATAGGTGCACAGGTGAGGCACATTTTAGGGTATGTGCATCGCCTAGGTCCTAGGCACAGCCCTTTCAAAAGGCGCACGCCTAGTGCACCTAGGTGTGCGCCTGATGCGCCTTGCGCATCAGCCCAGGCGTGTTCCTTTTGAAAATTTGACGCCTTTTTGCTTTTTTCGAACATAGTGATTGGGCTGGGGGCTCCGCCCCCGGACCCCCGTGTCACGCCCCTCGAGGCAAGCCCAAACAAGTCCACGTTAGATCTTAAATTCTTAGTTTTCGCACAAAAAATAACGACTTTGTAGTTTTAAATGCTTTTTAAGAAGACATTTTATTAGGATGAATGAATGAACAACATTACCAAATTGGGGGTTCTACTCCTTAAAAAGCAATTAAAATTATAAAATCATTATTTTTTGTGTGAAAACTAAGAATTTAAGACCTAAAGTGGACTTGTTTGGGCTTGCCTCAAGGGGCGTGGCACAAAGGTGACTTGTAGAATTAGGAATGTAATATGTTTTACATTACATTAGCTACTTGAAGTAATGCAATTGAGTGAAAAAAGAGATTAGAGGTTTTACATGCTTGAAAATGATTTATATGTCTGATTTTATTTTTAAATTATCATTTGAATATGCTTTACATCTTATGTTTATGTATTTTAATTTTAGATGATAGGTATTTTATAACATTTATTTTAAAATTTAGTTTATATGTTTTTATTAATATTATGTTTAATATTTTTTTTGAATTTTTTGGCATTTTTTTTTGAATTTTTTGACTTTTTTTTATTTTTTTAGCATTTGTTTTTTGTATTTTTGCGCGTTGCTTCAAAAAGGCGCACGCCTCGCCTTGCACCTTGCGCCTCAGGCGCAAATTGACCCCTGTGCATTTTTTGCGCCTTGCGCTTTTAAAACACTGATTGTTGTCCATCCCCAAGTTTGTGATAATGCTACACAGACAATTGATGAGTTTAACTCTTAATATTCATAGTCCGTTTTGGGTGGTGAGTTGGTTATAGTGCACATTTGATGAAATCACCTATGTGAGTGTTGAAGTGAGGTGGCTTCCTATTAGGGCTTAGGCTGGTCCTCCAGAGCACTCATGAAACCCAAGGCACATGGCCATAATGTGCCACCCCATTGCAGCTATGATGTTTTTGAGCATGATGTCAGCAGCAAACTCACTATTCCACACAAAGATAATTTGGTTAAAAGGTTCATCCGCCAGACATCTATGGTTCACAATTTGTTTGCTCTAAGTGTTGGTTCAAAATCTAAAAGAAACCATTGTCATTTCATTGTATTGTATTACCTAGCTCATTATCTTTCTCATTTGTTTTTGAATCTTGTAAGAGATAGTTGGTATTTTTATTTATTTCTGACACTCAAAAACTTGTTTATAACTTGGGTCTAACCTCCCTTATCCATGCTTATCATTTTGAGTTTTTCATTTCACTCCAAAACTTTTGACAACTCCCACAAGTGTGCTAAAAAGCATCCCGCATTGGATAGGAAAGAGAGTGGGATTATTATGCACTATAAGGGGTTGGGTCTGGGGTGCTTTTTACATGCACATGTGCACCAAACTGAGTCGGGGCGTGGCGTGGTGTGGGTATGCACACGTGGCACCTTTTTAGCCTCTCATTTGTTTTCTTGATGATATCTCTCCAAGGACAAGGTACCATTTGGTTATAGGGCTGTAAGTGAGGTTGCCCAACTTGAAGAAGAATTTCAACTACATAAGGCTTGAATTAGGGAAGAGAAAAGATCTTGATTCTTTCATTTACATGATAAAATTACAAAATAATCCTTGATTAGGCACCTCATTAGCAGCCCAAATACAAAGACCAAAAAGCCCTTCTATGTCAACAAGTACCACATTGAAAGGAGGTTACAACTCAAGAGATGGAAGCAGTTATTAAGAATCATACTTTGTTTCTAGTTGATCTCCCCAAAGAATTTCAACCACATAGGGCTCAGGTTAGGGTTTGGGCCCATTTAAAACTTGACAAATTCCCAACCCAACTTGACCCAAGTTGCATCCTAGTTGGTTGCAAGTGGGTATAAACTATCCAATACAAGTTAGAGTAATCAGTTAAGAGGCGTAAGTTAGATTTGTAGCAAAATAATACAAACACGGGCTTCACAACTTGCATGTCGTGAATCTCCTTCCACTTCAATCTTTTTATAGTTCTGTTGCTTGGCTAATCTCAGCCCATTAAGTATAACCGTTATCTCTGCACTTACGGAATCTCCATAGACAAATAGACCTGAATGTAATGCCAAGATATTGCCTTTATCATCTCTGAACACACCTCCTATACTCGAAGAAATCTCCATAGCCTATGTCATTTGTTCTTATTATTTTATCCAATACATAGATGGATGCAAACATAGCATTTTTTAACGGTTATCTTCAATAAGAGGTGTACATAGAGTTCCCTATAGGGGTGGACATTCCAGGTAGTAAAGAAAAACTTTGCTGACTAAAGAAATCTCTCCATGGTCTTAAGCATCCTCCCAAGGCTTGATTTAACAGATTGAGAGGTTGTACTGAAGATTGGAATCACACAATCTCAGACTGATCAGACTCTCTCCATTAGAAGGGCAGGTAGTTCTGTAGCCATGTTAGTTTTCTGTTGATGATATTGTCATTACAAGAAATGATTCAGCTAGAGTCAAGAAGTTGATAACTCCCCTTGCTTCAACTAAGGACCATAGAAACCTTGGAATTGAGGTGCCAAGGTTAAGGAATTTATATCTCACAAAGAAAGTGCATGCTTGATTTGCTTAAAGAAGCTGGCAAGCTAGAAATGAAACCAACTAGGACTGTAGTTGACAAGACATTGCTTATGCATGGAAACTAGGCGCTTTTTGGTGCTCGCCTCATCCAATTGCCAACCTATTATACAAGAAGCTTTACATTATTTTTTTATAGTTTTTTTAATTTGTGATATTAAAATAGGCGGTGATACACCATATCATTATTTTTGTTACTTTGTAAACCAATCTTTTTTTTGTTAGTTTCATATTTTCTTAGGGTTTGAATGTTCAACTAATACAAAATCAAAGTTCGAAAACTTAAGGCATAGTTTGGGAAGAGTGTAATACAAATATGTACAGTGCAAATACAAGATTTAGAAATATTGGTTAGAAGGTTTTGCACTGTACATATTTGTATTTGCACTCTTCCCAAACTGAGCCTGAAAGATTAATGATTAGAGCAATTGAAATTGAAGACTTCATCAAAGAAGGAAGATCAACATCGTAGGTGCCTTCCTCCTCCTTACTGTCACATTTTCCCTCTTTTCCTGGACAGACGTAGGCTCAACTCTTCTTCTTCTGATTTTTTCATCTTTTTCTGAGATAGGAAACAACCACTCTCTGGTCATTACTTATCTAGTTATTTCCTTCATTTTTGGAACAAAAACAGGGACTCCACTCCTCCCCTGAAGTTTAGGACTGTTGCTAAAACCTTCCCTGAAATTTGGTAATTGCAATCACCTCCCATGAACTTTCTAACACAGCTGAATCCTCTAAAAAGAGGCATGAAAATGTCCAAAATACCCATGCAGTTACCACTGAGGTTGGTTTTTACAGAATAAATTATACAAACTTTATGAACAACAATAAAAAAAGAGAATTTAAAGTTGCAGCTTTACCTTTGAATAATTGATATGAAAGGAAAATTTGAAAAACAAATCAATTTCGGAAAAGAGATTGGAAGGGTTTGGGGTAGCAATTCATATGAAGAGAAAATTCGGAAAATAAACATTTTGGTCAAAAGTAATTACATGGGTATTTTGGACATTTTCATGCCTCTTTTGAGAGGATTCTAATGAAGGGGATCTACTTGCAGCAGAAACTTCAAGGGAGATTTCAGCAACAACCAAAAACTTCAGGGGAGGTTTCAGCAATTTACCCTTTTATTTATTTTTTCTTTTCCTTCACTTTTGGGAACAAAAACAGGGACTCCAGTCCTTCATTTTAACGGCTTTTTATTCTTTCCTTTTTCCAAGATAAGAACAGGGCTCCGGCACTTTAAGGTTTTCTCTTTCTTTCTATTTTCTGAGACAAAAACAGGGACTCCGCTCCTCCATCATTTTGAGGTCTTTCCCTTTTTTTTTTTTTTTGAGATAAGAATAGAGGTTCTACCCCTTCTCTTTGTTTCTAGATTTCTTCTTCTTATGCTACTACAAACACAGGGGCTCAGCCCCCTTATTTTCCTTAACATAGTTTGAGGCAATAGGTGATGCCTAGGTGACTAGGCGATTAAGTGCTTCCCTATCACCTAAATTGGCCTTGCTGCCTTGAAAACTATGACCATGATGTCAGTGACCCAAATCATAAGTTAGGTGCTAATGACGGTGATAGACCCACTAACTGTTTGTGTTCTCCTGTAGAAACCCATGCAATGCATATAACTTTTGTTAAGCACAATTGAAGTAAAACGAGCCTTATGACTTACCCAATTGTGCCAATATGGTCTAGTCTAACCCATATTGAGTGATTTACTTGTCTAAGATCAATTTTATAAATAAAATCAGTATTATTAATTTTAAAATTATAAAATTTTATTAATTTAAAATTTCAATTTAAATATATATATTTTAATTAAATTCCACTTAAATATAATTATAAGTTAACTTTTAAAATTTTATCAATTAATTTTAAAATTAAAGATTTAAAATTGTTAATTTTGTAAAAGGAAAAATATAAAATTTTATTATTTATTTTTAAAATTAAATTACTTTAAAGTTAATCTACAAGTCAACTTATATTTCATTTATTTCTCTAATATTTCATTAATGTTAAATTTTAATAAATTAATCTTAAATTTTAATTAATGAAATTATATTTAAATGGAATCTAAATGGATTTTAGATAATACAAATAATTTTAAATGTTAAGCTTTTATTTATTAACTTAAAAATTATTATCTATGTTTTCTATCAGAAAAATGAGAATTTTATCCAATTAAGAAAAATAAATACAAGATGACAGCAAGCTAAAAGCAGACATTGCACCAGAAATAGTTACAATAAAGCCCAAAAAATCCCCTCCCTGTTTAGCTAGAGAATCAGCCATTTCATTTGTAGTTCTCCTGAACATGTGAATGAAGCATTAAGTTCCCTTGCTATGCTTACTATCTCTCTTTACAGATGTCTTAGGATCCAAGGAACATGATCACATTACCGTTTGAAGTGGTCCAAGATATCACTATTTTTGAGTCCCCTTCTATTCCAAGTTCTTATGATCAGCTTGCTTGGCTATTTTTAACCCTTGTAGCAGAGCTAATAGTTCAACTTTTAAAGAATCACCTTCCCTTAAAGGTCCTGAGTACATAGCCAATACTTTGCTTGATGAATCTCTGATCACGCCCCCAATTCCTGCCATCCCCTGGTTTCCTATTGAGCTCCCATCAAAGTTCAGCTTAATTTTATTTGGACTTGGGGGCTTCCAACTCATCACCTTTCTTTCTTTCTTCTCAGAAGTGTGTGCCACTTCATTCCACACTCTTACTATATCAATACTTGAGAAATTTTGAAAGAGCTAGAGTGATTTTACCAATGTGCAACTTTTATCTTTATGGTCTCCACTATCCCTCCCTGTTCAGTGAGAGGGCTCAAGTTTTAAACTCGAAGGAAAAAGGAATTGGTAATGCGGCACAAAAAAATTTCGTGCCACAAAATAGGTTAAGTTTTTTTCCAAGACCGAAATTTCATTCTGGGAAGAATGAGTCCTGCAGCAAGAAATCATTATCCAAACACCTACATCTCATTCATTCTTGCCCATTCTTTCTAAGAATAAGCAAGAATTAAAAGAATGAGGCCAGTGGCAGCGAACCAAACATGGCCTAAAGGCCTATAAAAACCCTCCCAGAGCTGAGGGGATTCTATGGAAGATGGCTTCCTTCCACAAATGAAAGGGCAGACGACACAGGTTCAGACAAATAGCTCTAATAGTTGTTGACACCTCATTTGACAGTGGGTACCAATGATTTATCAGCACTACTCCTTCAATGGTTTCTACTTTTGAAGTTTCTAATTCCAAGACTCCAACGTCCAACAACATTGCCAAAAGGTTAAAGAAGACTAGAACATTTATCTTCGTTTCTTCATCACTTCCTCCATAACATTTCTCCAATCTGGAAACTCCTTCGAAGTGATAACATATCTTCTCTCCTAAACTTCCATAGCCAATCTGGGCTCAACCGAAGAGAACCAAACTGAATCAACCAAGTCATTGAGGTGGTATCCTCTGACTTCTTTTCTTCCATTTTCTTTGTTGCATCTCTAACAGCTCCCCCAGGCCTCTCAATCGCCTTTCTCAGATCGCCTGTCAAAGCCAGAAAAGACTTGAGCTCTTCTGGTATCTGTTCCCCCCCCCACAGTGTTTACCTTCTAGGAAGCAAACACCATTCTCTTCTTTCCTGGGTTGAAAAACTCAAACAGTGTCACGTAGGCTCCACTATTATTCTCCAATATCTATGCCCAATAGGTAGTATTCTCCTCCCTGTAAGAGACTTTCCAATTAATCTGTCTTTGTGAGTGGATGGCTCCCTCTAGAAAGCCTTTGGACCACAATGGAGCTTTCTCTTTCAACATCATTGTCGCCTCCAAGTGTTCAGTGAGTTTCAAGACAACTCCTCTTCTGGTTTTCACTTCCTCTAGGATGAAAGCCTTGGCCTCAACTTTGAGATCTGGCACATTCTCAAGACAACTCCTCTTACTGGTACTGATGAACAGGAAATTGGTAATCTCAAGAAGTTTTTGGATACTATGTTTGGGATTAAAGATATCGGAGATCTAAGATATTTCTTAGGGATTGAGGTGGCAAGATCTCATCATGGTTATCTATATCTATCAGCATAAATGTGTTAGATCTTCTCAAAGATATAGGAAAATTAGAAGTGGAGCCAGTTGATACTCCTATTGACCCTAATCATAAGACTAGTGCACCAAGGGAGAGTTACATAATGAAAAGGGGGATGTACCAGAGGCTGGTTGGTAGGCTCTTATATTTGTATATAACTTAGCCCGACATTACATGTTCAGCAAGTATGTTGATCCAGTATATGCAAGCTCCTTGTACTACTCATCTTGCAGTTGTATATAAGATTCTTCCTTATTTGAAGGGTTATCCAAGGAAGGAGATTCTATTCTCTATGCATGATCAGTTGAGGATAGAGGTGTTTAAAGATGCAGACCATGTAGGCTCTCTAGGATCTATTTCAGGCTTTTATGCCTTGGAGAGAATTTAATTTCTTGGTAAAGCAAGAAGCAGTCTGTAGTCCATGGCACAAGGATTAGAGGTTTGGCTACATTCTCTACTTGAGGAGTTAGAGGTTCAAGGGAGAATCTCCTAGTACTTTATTGTAACTTTAGGCTTCCGTGCATTTGAGACAGTTTCATTTCCTGGAAGAGCAAGAGGCAACCTGTTGAGGCTCGCTCTAGAGCAAAAGAAAAGAATAGGTCCATGGCACATGTATTATCAAAGGCCCTTTGGCTATGTTCTCTAGTCTCTACTTGGAAGAGTTGGGGATTCATAGGAGAGTCCTCTAGTACATTATTGTAATAACAATGCAGCCATTAATAGCGCCCACAATCTAGTTCAGCATGACCACACTAAAAATACTGAGGTGAATCATTTTATTAGGGAGAGGGTATTGTCTGGGGAAGTGTGTCTTCCTTGTGTTATGTGAAGATGGATTAGCAACTTGCAGATGTCTTCACTAAGGGAGTTTCTCAGCTGAAATAATTTCTACTTTAATTGTATCCCCAATATAAAAGATAGTGGGGACTCTCAAGAACCCCATGATTTGTGTGTCATTCCTCTTCCTCTTCTCCTCTCTTCTTCCTTTCTTCTTTCTTCTATCGTTGCAGCTTCTTCTTCTTTTTTTTTCATTTTTTCTTGCATTATTTCTGAACTATATTGGTGCTGAATCAACCAAGTAAATCAAAGACTTGCATACCCAAAAAAAAAGAGAAAAGAACCAAGCACACAAGTCACAAAATTAAGCAGATATTTTTATAACAGAAACATTCAAACATATTCAATATGTTTAGACTCAAGTGAACATGGGTTAATCAACGCCTCAATCCAGGCTTATTCAAACTTTAGAAAACATTTCCACTTTCAACCCCAAATCGAAATGAGGTTTTGAAATGCCACCCAAACACAAACTATAGAATGGTTTGAGTCAATTAGATTGTTCAAGTCCACACTACTTGCATACAACATATTAGAATTCCCGATTCAAGATAATCAACTCACAATCAATATGTCAAGATCAAACACTCACCTATAATTGCACCACAATGCATATTAGCATAGGGCTCCTCACCAGTTAGAATCTCCCACATAGCAATACCAAATGAGAAAACATCAACCTGTAAAAATATCCAACTTGTTATTAATTTCATTCAAAATACTGCCACAGCAGATAATGGTATACGCCACCAACCTTCTCAGAAACCCGACTGCTGCTACCATTCAATAGTTCTGGTGCCATCCATGGAAGGGTCCCTCGAACACCCCCTGAGACCAAAGTATTGCGCTTAATTCTCGACAATCCAAAATCCCCAACCTGAAAAGCTCAGTTCCAGACCAAAATTCAATTGAAAGCAATGGAGAAAAAGTATGTAATGAACTCAGAAAGGCAAAGAAATCTCTAATTTAGGATCCTCAATTGCTCATGGTGCAAGTTACAAGTCGTTACTCTTCAGATATCAATTGTAAATAGGAAGCTAAAATCCCATCATTTTCTAGATAAATGCAAGTAATAATCGGCCAAGCCAACTTCACTAGAAAATCATACGCTACATACAGTAATTTTATTGTTTACAAACACAAAGTTCACAAATCACAAATAGAAAAAGAAACTACATGATCTCTTATTTCTTATGCATTAGTTAACACATTACTCTTGATCCTTACAAGAGCCAGAAAGAGGTTCCATAAGTTCTATTTCTGCTACTATTTTACCTTGCATACAGGTCGTTGGGAATCCCTCATATTGACAAGCAAATTTTCACATTTCAGATCAAAATGAACAATATTTTTTGAGTGCAAGTATTCCATGCCAAAAGCTGCATCCATTGCAATTATAAGCCTTTTACGACGATCAAGTGCCCTGCAGAGCACATTCTAAGGCCACATAAATATATAGTTAATAGAGGGAACAGAAAATTAAGGAAAGAAAATGGAGATGAACATACTTGTCCTTCTTTAGCAGAACATGCCTAAGTGATCCATTAACCATGAATTCAGTTACGGTTGCCAATGTTCCCTCAGCCCCATCAGGCACCACCCCATAAAATGCTACCACATTCGGATGATGAAGATTTGATAGGATCTTTGCCTCTCTCCAGAAGTCCTTGGTCTGAAAGAGCAAAAGAATAATCATATCCACATCGCATCTAATGTTGGAATGAAATATACATGTGAATAGAACTAGTAGTACAGTTTCTATCTGATATAGGGATTAAGCAAGTCAGATATGCATTTGGATTTAGGTTAGGTTATATTTTCTTTCGATATATTCTGTCTTATGTGTTAGGATCGTCTTCTGTAAGCAGAAGTCTGGGGTAAGGTATCGAACACCCCCTCCCCATGCCCAGAAAAAAAGGAAAAGAAAATAAAAGCTGTATCTTTTAAAGAATCTTCCCAGGACCCTGAAGAAATTCCAGGTTTCAAAAAAGAAAAAGAAACTCTGTATCAGCATTATTTCATATACACAAATGGCACAACAAATCCAAGAAATTGATGCTTTATAAAGAAATTTTGGTAATAGTAGCACTACTTATGAATGGTACAAACCAACTGCTCTTGCTCCGATAACCTCCCTGTGAAACAGCTTTTCTTAATTCTCTTAATAGCAACATCCGTCCCCCGCCATTTCCCATGATAAACAGTTCCAAATGTGCCAGATCCTAACTCACGCAGTTCTTCAAGATCAGCATTTTTAATGATCTGTGTGTCAGAACTTGAAATATTCAGTTGCATGTAAGGAACAAAACTTTCCAAAGTATTGTCAAAAACAATACATGTATTTTTTCATGAATTAGGAAGTGAAATAAGAGAATCGACAAAAAGAAAAGTATCTCTATCTCACTAACAACCTCAGAATGTCTTTTTTTGAGTGGAAGAAAGTACAAAATAGAAAAGAACCACAGTTCTCAAGTCTAGTTGGTTAATCTGGTCCACTCAGTAAAATAGGAAACATTTTACAGTTCCAAAACAATTTAAATAAAAGAAATTTAATAAATTCAAAACCATACAAATGTCTACCAACAACTAGGTGATATATGTAACATGGTCCATGCCGGGCTGGCACAACCCACTTTTGGGGGCCATCCACACTGTAGCAAGCTGTCACTTCTCGGCATGAACCCCCCAAGAGGGGTGCCCGGCATGGCCTATCAGCCCAAGCCCTATTGGGCCCGTATCGCGTCAGTCCAGCATGATTCTTTTACGAAAAAATGAAAGAAATAATGAAAGATTAAAATCAATTAACAAGATAGACAACGAATTGAAAGAAAATGTATCTTAAAATTTATTCCATATAAATTTTGATGTATACAATTGTTTATATAAAAATGAAGTTGAAAGTAAATACAAGGAAATTAGAATAAAATTGAGATATATATATATATATATTCATGTTGTGTTGTGTCAGCCCAGCCCTACATAGCCCAAGGGTTCAAGCCAGGGTGGCCTGGCCCACTTTATAACTCTAGGTAAATGTCAAGTATATACATGTGCGACATGCACAAGAAGAAAAATGCAAGAGACAGGTTGTGGCACAAAGTAATTGCAAGCATTTCATGGTCTAGAAACTAATGGTTGGGATGCTAAATTGGCTCCTCACTTAAATTCAACCTCTCCTTGGGAAAGGAGATAGAATCCACTTCTGGGATGACCTTTGAATAGGGGAGTCACCACTGAAAGATCAATTTCCTGACCTTTATGCCACTTCTGATTTCTAGAATGAAACCATTTTTAATTTGGGTGTGGCTTCCCTTTTAGGTATCAACTGAAACTTTGGTTTCAAAAGAGGCCTTAGGGATAGAGAGTGCAATTTGTTGGTTGATCTTCTTGGAACCTTGCAGACAGTTTTCTTAGACCCAAGTTCAGTTCTAGTCCTTAGAGAATGTTAAATGGCCTTCTTGATCAGAATTTTATGGCTGTTTGTGGCTGTAATGGCTTATTGAAGGAATAAGATAGAAAATAGGAAGAGAAAGAAGAGAGAAAATACCTGGATTCACTCACAGGGTGCCTAGAATCACTCTAGGGAATGGGAATCACTCACCATAGTTAGCATAAGCTGAAGAGAACTCATAAACTTCATTGCTATTTGTGTAAAACGTCCATACATATTTATAGACTCTAAACTCATAATAACCCTAGGAGTCAAACTGTTAAACTCATAATAGTCCTCAGACTGTTAAACTCGATAATCCTAGTAGGACTCAAACTAAGCTATCCTATCCTATTTCAATTAAAAAAAGACTCAATAACTCTAATCCTACTTATGCAATGAGTCTGAAATTTTAAACATAAACAAAAAATTAAACCCTATCATTGGACCTCACAGAAAAATGAAAATGACAAAAATACCCCTATTGTCCAAAGATACAGAAATACATGAAATTTCATAAAATTCCCATTTGACCTCTTCAGCTCCTGCATCATTCTCCCCCAGTTCAAAAAAAATCGTTCTCAAGTTTTGAAGAATTTGAGGATGGAAAGTTGATATGCCCCAATTACAAAAGGAATAGGACTTCCCATAGCTACATGCTTGGACTATAGAGTAGAGGCCACACACAAAACTAGAAAATGATCTTGAAAGAAATGTATTTCTGAAACACTGCCTTCCATAACCATCATTGTTAAATCACCAATAACATTAGTTTCTTGAACACTTGATTCATCAACCAGCAATTGTGATGAATCTTCCCCTCGCTTATCCAAACTCTCAACTGAAACTTTTGGAACTTTTCCTTCAACCTCTAGCATAGGAATCACCATCTCTATGTGTTCTTCTATCTTTCGTTCTTCAACAAACTCTAGGACTCCTTCCATTGTTGATGTTGGTGGAACTTGTGCTATGCTAGGTTGTAATTCTTGAATTAGTTCTAGTTGAATTTGAAAGGTAAAGTCACTTACTTCCTTACTAGGATCTACTACAATTAGCACATCTGTATCTTGCACTTGAATTTCTTAACTTGCTCCACTTCTATATCTTCTTGATCATTAACTTCAAGCTGATCATGGGTATTGGAAACTCCAGCAATTTCTATTTTTTCTTGGTTTGTGCCCTCTTGGTTTTTAATATCTACAACTTCTATAGCTTGAAATTATTCTTATTTAGCTTCATCCTCAACTCCAGTTATAGGATAGGCATCAACATGCAAGGAATCATCTACTTTCTTTTCAACTTTGTACCTTCTTCCCATTAACTTCAAATTCTTTGTTGTAACATATTGCTTCTTCTTTTGCTTAAAATTAGTCAACTCCATATATAGATCATCATAGAAATCTAGTGGCCACCTCTTCCTCTCTACCCATGTACTAATTGGATCATCACCCCTATTTTCTAGACGTTGCTCAATGTAGAGAAGATGGGCCGAATGGCACATAGGCTGTTTAACCTTTTTTATTTTTTATGTTCTTTGCTATAATGGGCCTTAATCCGGGCTTTATTTTTTCTTCTGTTATGTTTTTTAATTTTCTGCCCAACTAGGGGCCTCTCTGTAAATTATTAAAGTATAACTTAATGAAATAGAATTAGGGGTGTAAGAGAGAAGGTTATGTTCGAAAAACTCTCTCTGAACCCTAGTTGCCGCCACCTTCTTCTTCTTCTCCTCTCTTCTTGAAACCTGATTTCTGATACTTCCTTCTGATTTTTTGCAACTTTTTGAACAGTCCTTTCTTTTCAAAAGGCTGTTTTTCTTCTTGGTATCAAAGCAGACTCGACTTTTCTCTTTTTTCACCTCTTTTTCCCATACACAGTGTATATGGAGAACTGAATCGTATAAATAGTTAAAGAAACCTATTTCAGCCCAATTGTTAGTGGTTTCCAGAGAGAAGGGGACTGGTTTTGTCATCCTCCTGACAGATTCAAGTGTATTGCCCAAAACCCTAATTTTTTGGAGAAATCTGGTTGCAGGCCCCATAGGGAGTTTAACCTGGGCGCTCAATGACTGAAAGTCTTCTCATCCTTCATCTTGAAGATCAAATTAAGTGGGTTGGTGTTCTGTGAAGTCTACAAGGAGCGGATGAGATTTCTCTGTTTCTCCCAGCTTCTGGGTGTGACGCAGGTAGCTGGTACGACTGCATAGAGGTTGGCTCACAACACAGTTTTTGTTCTATTTTCATTTGTTGTTATTCAAAGTTGTTAGAAGTTATTTTCGAAGTATTTAAGAAGATGAACCCTTCAAAAGTTGAAAACAAGCATGTTGCTGAATCCGGACAAGTTTCGGGAGCCTTTGTAGACTCTCTACTGGCTGTAACCACAGTCAAGCTGGATGGAACTAACTATCTGGCTTGGTCACAATCAGTAAAAATTCATATCTGCAGTAAAGGCAAATGGGGTTTTATCTCCGGGAGCAAGAAGGCTCCTTCGGAAGATGATCCATCATATGAAAAATGGATGCAAAAAAATTATATTGTTACTAGATGGCTTGTGAACTCAATGCAACTGCAGATTAGTCAGCACTATTTGTGGATGAATTCAGCAAAGAAAATTTTGGATAGTTTTGCTGAAACCTATTCCCATAAATTAAATGTGGCCAGGGTTTACAAGCTGAGAAGTGATGTGAAGAATTTAAGACAGGGGGAAAAACCGTTAGCTGTTTATTTCTCAATACTGAAGTCTTTATGGCAAGAAGTTGATTTGATAGAAGCTATAGCCTAGGACACCACCAATGATGCTGAGACCTACAGGAGACTTGTTGAGAGAAACAGGGTGTTTGAGTTTTTGACAGGGCTGAATCCAGAGTATGACATCACAAAACAAAATATTTTATCCAAGGATAGTGTTTCACTGTCTCAAGCCTATGCCTTGGTAAGTAGTGAACAAAAGCAAGAGACATGTCCAGGTTCAAGGGGCTTGTCTAAATGATCACTTTGCTAATATGGGAGTGAAACCCAAGGGAGTTGTAGGGACTCAAAGCAGCTCAAGGAAGAAAGAAATTATTTGTGAGCTGCAAGAAGCCAAAACACACTAAGATAATTGTTGGAAATTGCATCCTAAGCTTCTTCCTCTTCGGTTTCAAAAGAAGTTTGATAATATGAAGGCAGGGAGTGACAATATTGTTGTTGGTCCAAATAGTGACGGATACCAAACTGAAGAGATGACTGCTAGTGAGCAGTTAGCAGCTATGAAGGAAGAATATGAGAAGTTTGGAAGGATGATCAGTCACCTAGAGGGTGTGGCCTCTTCTTCCAACCCTCTAGGAAATTCAAACTCTTCTGCATTTTCTCATTTAGGTATACAGGCTTCTGCCGATCATGCAACTATTTCAAGTAATCATAGGAACCCTTGGATTATTGATTTTGGTGCTTCTGATCATCTAACCAACCTTTCCACTTTGTTTGTTTCTTATGATTTACTTCCTGGCCGTGACAAAATCACCCTAGTCGATGGCTCCCTTGCCCCTATCTCCGGCAAGGGAACCATCAAGGCTACAGATTCCTTGATACTTCCCTCTGCTTTTCATGTACCCAAGCTAAATACTAATTTGTTATTTGTTAACTAAGTCATTGAACTAAGTCATGGACTATGTAACCTTCTTTCCTTCCTACTGTGTTTTTCAGGATCTGGAGTCTCAGAAAGTGATTGGGAGTGGCCATGAGGCGAATGGAATATATTTGCTAGACACTCCTAAACAAAGCTATGGACAACCTGAAAAAGATGCTTTTGGGTCTACATCTACAGAGTCCATCAGTCGGATCATGTTATGTCATTTTCATTTGGGTCATCTTTCTTTTTCTGCATTAAGTCATTTATTCCCAGAACTATTTAAGGGAATTAGTCTGTCCAGCCTTCAATGTGAGTCGTGTGAATTGCCTCTGAGTAATAAAAGATCTTCTTTTCCATTTCATATTGTGCACTCTGATGTGTGGGGGCCTTACCACTTACCTTCTATGGGTGGCTACAAATATTTTGTCTTGTTCATTGATGACTTTTCTCGGTTCACTTGGATATTTTTTATGAAGTCCAGTGATGAAGTTCCCAGACTTGTGAGGCAATTCCATGAATTTGTCCTAACCTGGTTTGATACCAGAATTAAAATTTTCATATCAAACAATGCGAAAAAATATTTTGAGAAAAACCTGACCTACTATCTCACTGACTTGGAGGTTATTCACCAAAGCAGAATAGAGTTGTTAAAAGAAAAAATCGGTATATTGTTGAAGTTGCATAAAGTATTTTATTTGCCTCACATGTCCCTACAAAATTTTGGGGTGATGTTCTCACTACAACCTACCTAATCAACCGTATGCCATCCAGGGTTTTGGGGTTTAAGTCTCCCTTCAATCTTCTTCATCCAGGCAAGGATCTTTTTCCTATTCCTCTTCGTGTCTTTGGCTGCACTTGTTATGTACATATCCCAAGTGTCCAAAGACAAATTTGAACCAAAAGCCCACAAGTGTATCTTCCTTGGTTATTCCCCCACACAAAAGGGTTATTGTTGTTTTGATCCGAAGGCTAGCGCTCGGTATGTATCAATGGATGTCACATTTGATGAGCTCTCTTCCTTTTATGATTCTTCTCAGGAGAGGCATTGTCCAAAGGGGGAGAAATTGTCACAATTATTTGCTCTTCCCCTTCCTGTCCCAGTTGAGTCTTCTGTTGAGACTCTTCCTCCTTCAAATGAGTCAAGGGAGGATCAATCGTTTCATTCTCATTCCAGTGTTCCTATCCCTCCTCCTTTACCTCCTCGTCCTCTTTTTAATCCTAGGTTGTACCAACGGCAGAGAACCAGAAGTGAGCAGATTGTTTCCCCTACAGCACATGAGCCTCCTGCAGTTCCAGTCACAGAAGAGACAATAGGTATTGATACAGCCCCTTTGGAGTCATCCTTCCCAGACCTTGATATCCCTATTGCTATTAGGAAAGGAAAAAGGAAATGTATTGCACATTGCATTTCCAAACACAGTTCTTATAGTTTGCTCTCTCCTTCATATTTTGCCTACCTTTCTTCTGCTGCTTCTAACTCAATTCCCAGGTCTGTGTCTAAAACTCTTACTATTCCAGAATGGAGGGATGCTATGAGAACAAAAATTGATGCCCTGCACAAGAATGACACTTGGGAAGTGGTTGATTTTCCTGAAGAAAAGGATCCAATAGGTTGTAAGTGGGTTTTTACTATCAAATATCATGTTGATGGCACCACTGAAAGGTACAAGGCTAAGCTGGTGGCAAAAGGTTATGCACAGACATATGGGGTTGATTATCTGGAGACCTATGCTCCTATTGCAAAGATGACTTCTATGAGAGTTCTATTATCTCTCGCTACACACTCAGACTGGCCACTTTATCAGTTGGATGTAAAGAATGCATTTCTAAATGGAGAGTTACATGAGGAGGTCTATATGTCACTTCCTCTAGGGGTGTGTGAAACAAATATGAAAGGTGTTGAACAAGAGAAGAGAGGAGGAAGAGAGAAAGAGAAGAAGAGAAGAGAAGAGAGGCGAGAGGACTGAATGCCTCAAAGGAATACTTCAGGCGAGTGAAGCAGTTGTTATTTATACTATACTGGTCGTACAACATAAAGAATGGAAAAATTACAAAAATACCCCTACGGTACTAAACTTGTGTACAACAACATCTGTCAATACTCCCCCTCAAGTTGGCTCATAGATATCAATCATGCCCAACTTGTCACAGAGATCATGATGTCTGGAATAGTTTAGCCCTTTTGTAAAGATGTCTACCAGTTGGTCTTCAGAGCTGACATAGGGAGTACATACTTCGCCCGTGATGACTTTCTCTCTGATAAAATGCTTGTCAACTTCGATGTGTTTTGTTTTATCATGTAGCACCGGGTTAGCAGCAATACTTATAGCTACCTTGTTATCACAGAATAGAGTTATGGGTTTGTCCACTAGGAAACCCAACTCACTCAACAGATTCTTTATCCACATACCTTCAGCTACTCCGTGGGCCATTGCACGGTATTCAGCTTCAGCACTGGATCTAGCCACCACGGTTTGCTTTTTACTCCTTCAAGTAACGAGGTTCCCTCCTACAAAGGTGCAGTAACCACTAGTAGACTTTCTGTCACTTTGAGATCCAGCCCAATCCGCATTTCTATAAGCTTCAACTCTCAAATGCCCGTGCCTTTGAAATAACAAGCCAGCACCAGGAAACTTCTTAAGATATCGTAGTATCATCTCTGTTGCTTCAAGATAAGTGGATCTAGGTGCATGCATGAACTGACTGAGGACACCAACAGCATATGCAATGTCTGGACGGGTCATAGAGAGATATAACAATCTCCCTACAAGCCTCTGAAATTGTTTCACATCTTTAAGAGGTTCACCCTGGCTGTCACTTAACTTATGGTTGGGGTCAATGGGAGAGTCAGTTTAACCCCCATCTTTCCAGTGTCCTGAAGCAAATCTAGGACATATTTCCTTTGGGAGATAAAGATACCTTTTTTTGATCGAGCAACTTCAATTCCAATGAAGTATTTGGCAGGTCCTAGATCCTTCACTTCAAACTGAGTGGCAAGGAAACCCTTCCCTTTTGTTGAACCGCAGCAAGGAATCTACTGAACCAAGCTCTTGGTGATTGCTTCAGCCCATATAAAAACTTCTTTAACTTGCACACTTTTTGTTCATTGCCTTGAGCCAGAAGCTCGAGGGGTTGAACCATATAAACTTCCTCTTCAAGGTCACCATTCAAGAAAGCATTCTTGATGTCAAGCTGATGTAGATCCCAATTCAGATTAGCAGCAAGAGAGAAAAGAACTCTAATAGAGTTAATCTTGGCAACAGGGGCAAAAATTTCTACATAATCAAGTCCATATACTTGAGTAAACCCCTTTGCCATTAAACAAGCTTTATACCTCTCCACGGTTCCATCAGCCCCATGCTTGACCGTGAACACCCATTTACATCCAACTGGATTCTTTCCCTTAGGAAGATCAACAAGTTCCCACATTCCATTTTTATGAAGGGCATTAATTTCTTCCTTCATGGCATTTGTCCATTCTGGTACCAAAAGAGCTTTTGCCACATTCTTGGGAATAGGGACACTGTCAATGGAGGTAAGAAGGCACAAAATAAGGGTGAAATGTTCTCATAGGAAACAAAGTTGGAAATGGGATGTTTAGTGGTGCACAACCTAACACATTTCCTGTGGGCAATAGGAAGATCAAGATCATTAGCAACAAAGGAGTCAGGAACATCATTGGGAGTCAAGTTACCTGAGTGGGTATGATCTTCCCCCAAGGAGTTTGATGGCACTTGAGGTACAACTTTTGGATTCTCCACAGCTATTGAATTTGGTTGGCCTTTGCGACGACGAGAAAAGACATAGAAAGATGGAGGATTGGGAAGAGGAGGAGGTTGAACCAATGGCAAAGGATCAGGAAGAGAAGGAAGTTGAACCAGTTTCTCATCATGCCTACACTCCCCCTGAGGAGAAACAGGAAAAAAAGGCTCATCTTCAAAGAAAGTAACATCCATGGAGACATAGAATTTCCGAGAAACTGAATCAAAGCAACGATACCCCTTTTGAGTGAAAGAGTAACCAAGAAATATGCACGGGATAGCACGAGAATCCAATTTCCCACGTTGGGAGACAGATTTTGGACAAAGCACCGATAACCAAATACACGAGGAGGGATAGAAAGAAGAGGGACCTTAGGGAAGAGAAACTGATGTGGGCTTTGTACTCTAACCAACGAGAGGGCATTCGGTTAATAAGGTATGTAGAAAAAAGGACAGCCTCAAACCAAAATCGTTTGGGGACATTCATATGTAGTAAACCCCGAGCCACTTCAAGGAGGTGTCGGTTCTTCCGTTCAGCCACACCATTTTGTTGTGGTGTGCCGGCACAAGAACTATGATGAAGTGATCCATGTAAAGCAAAGAACTCCGTGAGATCACCATGAAAAAATTCTTTTGCATTGTCTGATTGAAAAATTTATATCTCAGTCTGAAATTGAGTGAAGACCATCCACTGAAAGTCTTGGATAATTTTTGGTACTTCCTCCCGGGTTTGCATTGGATATACCCAAGTATATCTAGAATAATCATCAATGAAGGTAATGAAGTACTTGTAGCCACTCTCAGAAGGTAAAGTAACAAGGCCCCATGCATCAGAATGAACAATGTGAAAAGGAAACTCAGATTTACTATTTTTCTGAAGAAAATGAGTTCTACAATGCTTGCTTAACTGACACGTTTGACAAGATAAATCAGAAACGGACATTGACTTACACAGTTCTGGGAATACAACTTTCAAGGACTCAAAAGACAAATGACCAAGACGACAATGCCATAAGTACACTTTACTCTTTCTAAACTGACTCATAGACTCCGTAACATGAAGACCAGTCGTATTCTCCAGCATGTAGAGTCCATCAACCATACTTCCCCTACCAATCGTCCTCCCCAAGGCCAGATCCTGAATCACACAATAAGGGAAAAAGGTTACGAAACAGTTTAAGGAATTAGTAACACTACTAACTGAGAACAAATTCATGGGAAATTTTGGAACATGAAGAACATCAAGAAGTGTAAGACCAAGAGGAAGAGAGAGAGTTCCTTGACCAGCTATGGAAGTGTATGATCCATCAGCTAGTCTCACCTTGTCTCTTCCAGAAATAGGGTGATAGGTTTGAAAGTAAGAGGACATACCAGTCATGTGTTTTGACACTCCAGAATCAATGATCCATGGAGAGTCAAGGTTGTGAGAAGCAACATGAAAAGTTGTGGCAGGGTTACCTGACGTGGATGCAAATGAGGTTGTGGGAGGAGCATCCATCTAACGAATTGCTCTACCAAAGAGCTCTAGATGGTCACGGAAGGAGTTTACAATATCCTCCCTTGGGTCAGATCCAGAGAGATGTGTTTGAGTCATAGTAGGAATGGGGGGCTGATTCTCCCAAGTAACCATGTTGGCCATGTGGTGTTTCTTTGTACCTTGTTGCCCAAACCTTTTATTCACATCTGAGCCTTGCTTCTTATTCAGATCTTGAGCCCATTTTGGTTTCCCATGGAGATCCCAACAGGTATCTTTGGTGTGTCGGGGTTTCTGACAATTAGTGCACCACAATTTTTCCTTATCTTCTGTCTTTTTCTGGAGATCCCCTCTCCTGGAAGAAGATCCCACACTAGTAGAGACACCCCCTTTTGTTGCCAACACAATTGTATCCCCACCAGTGTTGTTCATCAAGTTCCTTCTACTCTCTTCAAATTGAACAAGAGCATAGACTTCTCGAATTGATGGAAGATCCTTAGAACTGAGAATTTGTACTCTGATGGATTCATACATAGGATTTAGACCATGCAAGAAAGCAAACACTCTTTGCTGTGAGACAAGTTTCTTGTACAGTTTGGCATCCTCATCAAACTTCCAATCAACATTCTGGTAATGGTCCAATTCCTTCCAGACAGAGGTCAAGTCAGAGTAATATACTAATAAACCTCTCTCCCCCTGTCGACAAGTAGATGTTGCTACCTGCAATTGATAGATCTTGGCATAGTGTCATAGTTCTGAATATGTGGATTTTGCTTGTTCCTAGATCTCATTTGTAGTTTCAGCCCACATGAAGTTCTATCTTATTTTTGGTTGCATGGAGACCAAGAGCCAAGACATTACCATACTGTTCTCCTGATCCCATCTATCATATTCAGCATTCCCAGAGGTTGGTTCTTTGATTCTTCCATTAATATAGCCTATTTTCCCCCTTGCAGTGATATATAACTTGATCCCTCTTGACCATTCTAAGTAATTTAATCCATCAAGAAGAACAACAGCAATAGGGAAGGATAGGTCGCCACCCCCACTCATTCCATTCAGCATTGTGGAGATTCCAGATGTGGCTGAATCTTCACTATTCATGATTTCAGGTTTAAGAACACACAACATCCAAGGCACACTGCCTCATAGAGCTGCTACAGAAAAGGGATCTTATGTCCTTCAGTCCACAAAAGAAGAAACATTTGCTACTTTAGCATACAACTAGGTACTTCTGACCCATGGTTTCACAGAGAGCCAAGAACAAACATTGTTGCTGCAGCACTTGGACTAATCTATATGACCTACAATTTTTGTAGGAATCCAAAGAACAAATATACTAACACTACAGTTGCAGTACATAACCAGGTCTGTATGACCTACGGTTTTATAGTTTTCATACAACTCCTTAGTAGAAAGAAAGATACAAGGTGATAGTTCACCACACACCTAATCGGCTAACACCAACTTCAGGGTAGCCGAACAGTCACTGAGATCGACAATGTAGCCGAACAACAAGAACAGTCAATGGGAGAAAAAAAAAAACTTCAGTCCATCAACAATGTAGCCGAATAGTAGTAACACACGAGGAGAACACCACATTCGGATTTTTAGGGCACCATCAGTCCATCGAAGGGTGCAAGAAGAAAACAACAAAAAAAAGACAACCTCAGTTGAAAACCAGGGCACCCGAACAGTAGATGGACAGTACCTTCTTAAACGCCAGCCTCTCTGCAAACCAGAACATCCTCTTCGTACATCAGGTGGCAGCCTCTCTACAGCCGAACAATCAAGGAAAACAGCATCTGGGCTGGAAGATGAAAAGACTTTGTACTAGAACTCTTTTCTGCACTAGGAAGCTGAACAGTCAGGCCGGCACCTTCCTTCTTGAAGTCGAACATCAGGGATACAACTTCTAGGAAATGAAGAGGCAACCTACTCGGCATTGGAGAATGACCTCAACTAATTTGTTTTCAGGCCTGGACGAACCTGCTCTGATACCATGTTGAACAAGAGAAGAGAGAAGGAAGAGAGAAAGAGAAGAAAAGAAGAGAGGAGAGGCGAGAGGACTGAATGCCTCAAAAGAATACTTCAGGCGAGTGAAGCAGTTGTTATTTATATTATACTGATCGTACAACATAAAGAATGGAAAAATTACAGAAATACCCCTACGGTACTAAACCTGTGTACAACAACATCTATCAACAAAAGGGAAGGTCTGCAGGCTGAAGAAATCTCTTTATGGACTTAAACAGTCCCCTAGAGCATGGTTTGAAAGGTTTAGGGCTGCTCTTGTTAGCTTTGGCTATGTACAGACACAGTCTGATCATACCCTCTTTGTGAAGAGGAGAGGATCCTTGGCCATTTAACTGATTGTGTATGTTGATGATATTGTTGTGACTAGTAATGATGTATCAGGGATTAATGATCTTAAATCTTTCCTTCATACAAAGTTTGAGATCAAAGATCTGGGGGAATTGGGATACTTTCTTGGCATAGAAGTTGCTAGATCCAAGGATGGGATCCTTATCTCTCAAAGAAAGTATGTACTTAATTTGCTCTTTGAAACAGGGAAGATGGGTGCTAGACCAGTTGCTACTCCTATTGATATGAGTCCTTCTTCAGATGGAATATTGTTGAAAGATAAGGGAGTCTTTCAGAGACTACTTGGAAAACTTCTCTATCTATGCATGACTCGGCCAGACATTGCATATGCTATTAGTTGCATTAGTGAGTTCATGCATGCTACTAGGGATTCTTACATGGCAGCAACAGAGCAGATTCTGTGTTATTTGAAGGGTTCCCCTGGAAAGGGAATTCTATTTGCTAAGTATGGCCATATGAAACTTGAAGCCAGCACAGATGCTGATTGGACCGAAAATATTGATGACAGAAGATCTACCTCTAGGTATTGTAGCTTGGTGGCGGGTAATATTGTCTCTTGGAGAAGCAAGAAACAATCAGTTGTTGCTCGATCTTCAGTCGAAGCTGAATATAGAGCCATGGCTCATGGAGCTTTTGAACTACTACGGCTTAGGTCCTTGATGGAGGAACTGGGTATTGAGCATGATAAGCCAATGATGTTATACTGTGATAATCAGGTTGCCATCAACAAAGCTCACAATCCAGTGCAACATGACAGAACTAAACATATTGAAGTTGACAGACACTTCATTCGAGAAAGAGTGACTTCTGGAGAGGTGTGTCTACCTTTCATCACTTCTAAAGGACAATTAGTTGACATCCTCACCAAGTGAAGGGCTGAGAGATCCATCATATGGATGGCCGAACCCTATAGGAAGGTTGGGCAAATTTTCAAAAATTTCCCTCTCCCATCTAGGAATCACATTCCCTATTTTAGAAAACTACATTTTCAATGATCAATCTTGAACCAAACCGGACCAGATATGAAACCAAAAGAGATGAGAGGGATATACCTGATACAAAGTAGCAGTAACTCCCAATAAAGGTGTTCACGCCCAAGAAAATAATAAAAAACCGCTTCCACTGAAGATGACACAATGTGTTGTGAAGCAGGATCACTAGGACGTCTCTTTAGCAAGAACCGAATTCTTGAGCAAGAATGGAGTAGAGGGCTGGTGAGCACGACTTCAGATTGATTCTTCTACCAAGAAGCAATATCAAGAACAATTCTTGATCACTCCCACAAGTGGAGATCGAACTGGGTAGGGGCGGCAAAACAGGGAAGAACTCTGCAGTTTGATGTCTTGTCTGGTATATTTTTTGCGTGTCCACCCTACTCTCTTATTTATAGCCTTAAAGAGACAACTTCCTAATCTGATTATGAGTTTCCTAATCCAAATCTTTATTTGGATCTGGACTCTTTAAGTGATAAGGATAATCCCTTATCTTATCTGCAATTTAAGATCAGCTTAATCCTAATCAAATTAAGAGTTTCCTGATCCAAATCTTTATTTGGATCTGGACTCTTTAAGTGGATAAGACTTATCCTCTTATCCTTATCTGTTGATCCAAACCCAGATTCGCCCCTATTTAATTAATCTAATTAACCCAGTTCGAAATTGGTCTTTAGGCCCATTAAGTTTATGTTCTCACTTAACCTCTTAACCTGTTGCCCAGTTGGCTCTATTTGTATGGCGTGGGACCCAAACATTGATCTACACATCAGCCACATGGGTTCAGCCAAGCCTTTGTTACAAGGCCTGGCCGAATTCACTATAGGAGACAGTGAACCCCTGAGTCCATCACTATGGACTCTTAATGGGCCCAACATTTACACTAAATGGTCATTGGGTCCAGCCACCTTATGAAAACCTAAGGACTGTGGGCAGATGCAAGATTAGCCCATAAGGCATTACCCTCAATGGTCTTACACTTAACCTCTCAGCCCATAATGATCAAACACTGCCCGACAAGAGAGAACCTCTCCCTCGGCTGCAAGGAATAGTGTTGCACTCTTTATTCACATGAATCCCAGGAATTAAAACCTTTTTGCAAACATTTTGAAACCATAATATATATATGTATATCTCTATAAATATATTTTGCGAGAAACAAATTTCAACGGTTGAAATCAACTGCCGACAGTTTCGCTTTCCATTAGAGAGAGTTCATTCCCCGATCATTCACCATGTCCGACAAAAGAAGCTGATCCTGTCACTATAATCACCCACTCAGGTGAATTCTCAGACTGTCCCAACATACCAAGGTTTTGACCCCCTCTAAGGATCTCACTGATTGGCATATCAAAGACAACCCAATCCGACACCTTGTATAGTACCACAGTCGAGTCTAGGGGTCAGTTGTAACATTCCAGTTTTGCCCATCTATCTCCAAGGTCCAAGGCAATATTGGAATTTTGGTCTGGTTCAAGGTTTCAAGAAAACCCACACTGCATATACCTCAGGTCTCATCCTGGTAGCTGAGACAAGCCACCCCAACCAACTTGGCGGCACATTAGTGTCAGCCTTGGCAAGATAAATCTCCCCAGATCTATCCAACAGCTGTGAAGATTCTAAACTAACACGAGTCTCATAAGTGTCCAGTTTAAGGGTATTATACAGAAACACACCATAATGACATGAATCAATTATGTACTTTATTCATTTACAATAAATGTCAAAAGATACATCAATCTGATTGGAGCTAAGGGCATAACTGTCTAACAGCTCCACTTGCACTTAGGTCCAATCGGGTACAAGTCGGAGTCCAAGACTTTCCACGTGTTTCTCAAACGCTTTCTGTGTCAATGGCTTAGTCTATGGGTCTGCCACATTCTCCGTTGATGCTACCTTTTAACATCTCCCGTAGATCCAGTGTTGTCACACAACAATGGAATGGGTGATGTGTTGAATTCCAAATTCCAGAATGAATACCTTAATTCATTAGGCAGTCTCACTTACGGCAATGTGTTCGGCTTGGGTTGTGGATTGTTATTCTTACTACTCAGGACCCCGTCGTGAAGATGTAACCAGATGTAGACATTCTACCATCTGGATCTGACTGGCAGTCAGTATCAGTATACCCTACAATCTATAGTGAACTACCATCGAATACCAGACAAAACTCCTTTTGTCCTTTGAAGGCATTTTAGTATGTTTTCACAGCAGTCCAATGTTCCTGTCCTAGGTTAGATTGGTATTTGCTTACCACACTCACTGCTTGAGAAATGTCAAAATGAGTGCACAGCATGGCATACATGATGCTCCCTACGGCTGAGGCATAGGGAATCTCTTTCATGCCCTCAATCTCTTCGGGAGTTTTGGGAGACATACCCTTGGAAAGAATGACCCCGTGTCTGAAAGGAACATTTCCTTTCTTGGAGTTCTCCATACTGTATCTTTTGACAATCTTGTCAATGTAAACAGAATGGGATAATCCTATTATCCTCTTCGATCTATCTCTATAGAGTCGAAGACCCAATATGTAGGAGGCTTCTCCAAGATCTTTCATGGAGAATTGCTATGAAAGCCACACTTTCACCGTAGTTAACATTCCTACATCATTCCCAATGAGTAGAATGTCATCTACATACAGAACCAATAACGTAATCTTACACTGGTCTTCCTGTAAACACAGGGCTCATCCGGATTTTGCTCAAAGTCAAACTGTTTGACGATAGAGTCAAACCAGATTTTGCTCAAAGTCGAAATTTCTTGGTTTTCCTCCAAAGATTCCTCTTTTTGCCTATACTCCTCAAGGAGGGCACAGATCTGTCCCCAAATCCTCTCTAATTCCTCATTTTGCAACTTTCCCATAATTGATTCATCCTTTGTATTTTTCCAACTTTGATCCCCTGTTTTTGTTGAACTTTCTTGAACCTCACCCTTCCCTACCTCTTCCTCTTTTCTCCTATACTCCTCCAAAAACATACAGATCTGATCCTAGATCATCTCTAACTCCTTTTCCTGTGATTCTCTTCCCCTTACCACCTCCTCTTGTTCTTTGCCCCCCTTGTCCCTTCCAACCATGGCTGCTGCATCAAGTTGAGCTGCAGAAGTACCTGTTTCAGGCAGGAAACCCACATCAGTACCATAAAACGAATTGACAATATTACCCAAATGGTTGTGGGAAGATGTCAAAAACTCTTGTGTGCTTGCATCAGAATTTGCCTTTGTAAGTTGTCCCCTTGTTGATAACTCTGTGATCGGTGACCAAGGTAACCTTTTTTCTTCACTCTTGTGTTTTCTAGGATTTGTCCATCAAGAAGCATGAGATGCTGCCTCCACCTCAACATAAATTACAACTGAGCCCAAAAGAGCTAATTCCTATTCACCCCTTGCTTAGCTAAGCCATTAGCTATCCCATTTGATGTCCTCCTTTCCCAATGAATTTCTATCTCCATACTAGAAGTCAGCCATTTAAATCTCTTGAGAGCCTCTTTAAACCTCTACAAAGCTGTCCTAGGATTCTTCAACCATTGCACCACAACTTTAGAATCCCCTTCAGTGATTAACTCATTGAAGCTCAGATCTTTAGCAATTTGTACACCTTGTAGTACAGCTTGGAATTCTGCATTAATGGAATCACCAATCCCTGCTGGTCCCAAGTATAAGGCAGTAATAATTCCATCCTTATCTCAGAATACTTCCCCTATACCAAATGTACTAGGTTCCCTTGACAACTCACATCAAAATTCAGTTTTATGAAGCCCTCTGCTGGTTGTCACCAATCTAAAAGACCTTTAACCTTGTGTGTTCAATTTTTTGCCACTTCTTCGCAATTTATCCATATGTCATCAAAGGAGAAAGGGGAAAAGATGTCAATGGCTTTAACCCTAAGCACACTCCAATACTGCTACCTAATCCCTTTCCTTTTCAGCGAAAATTCTTGCATTTCTCTCTTCCCAAATTGTCCATATCACTGCAGCTCTAACACATCTCCAGACAATCCTTCCTCTCATCTTGGGCCATACAAAGGTAGTGGGATCAAATAAACTACTCGTCTACATAGGCAGGTTGGCTTTAAATCAACCCATTTGGCAAAACAAGATTCCTGTAGCCGAACCATATAGTTGGGATAAGGCGTGGATGATGATGATGATGATGATGATGATGATCTACATAAGCAGGACTGAGAAGATGATTGATAGAGGAAGCATGGTCGATAACCTCTATGTACTAGAGAATAAAGCTGGTTTTGCAATTCTAAGTAAAATGGTCTGTTGACTTAGTCAAATAAGAGTCAAGTTTATTTGTGGCATGATTGTCTTGGTCATACGTCCTTTGAATTCTTGAAATTATTGTTTCTTGTTAGAGTCGACTAAAGAGGGGTATTTTAGCCATTTCCATCTAAGTAATGTGTTAGTTATATGCCTCCTACATATGCAGAGACACTTCTGTCTTTGTATACTTATTTGTCAAATTTAAATATATGGTCAACTGGGTTAGACTCTGTCTTCTCAGTTGATTGGGCAGGGGAAGTCGATGACCAAAAGTCTACCAGTGGGTATTGTACCTTTGTAGGAGGAAACTTGGTCACATGGAGAAGTAAGAAGCGAAGTGTGGTGGCTAGATCCAGTGCTGAAGCAGAATACAGAGCTATGTCTCATGAAGTTGCTAAAATCATGTGGATAAGAAACCTGTTAGGTGAACTGGGTTTCACAGTTAACAACCCTATGTCACTCTATTGCGATAATAAAGTTGCTACCAACATTGCTGCTAATCCAGTCCTCCATGATAGGACGAAACACATTGAAGTGGACAAGCATTTTATTAGAGAAAAACTTGTGAGTGGAGAAAACCACCAGGGTTGTTGCTCAAGGGGAGGATGGTAAGGTGTGTAAGCTCAAGAAGGTGATCTATGGGCTCAAACAATCTCCCCATGCTTGGTTTGGAAAATTAAATGAAGTGGTGAAGGAGTTTGGAATGAGACAATGTCAAGTTGACCATTCAGTATTTAGCTATGACTTTGTGGCCAGGAAGATCTTGCTAGTAGTGTATGTGGATGACATAGTCATTACTGGCAGTGATAGAGTTGGGATTGATAGATTGAAGACATTCCTACAATATCATTTTCAAAAAAAAGATCTTGGGAAGTTGAAGTATTTCCTAGGTATAGAAGTTGCTAGATCAAAAGCAAGGCATAAACCTCTGTCAACAAAAATACATTCTTGACCTGTTGGAAGAAACAGAGTTACTAGGTGCTAAACCAACTAAAACTCCCATGGAACTGAATGTGAAGTTAGGAAGTGACACAGGTGAATTGTTTGATAATCTTGGAAGGTATAGAAGGCTAGTGGGGAAACTGAATTATCTAACTATCACTAGGCCCGATATCTCATTTGTTGTAAGTGTGGTAAACCAGTTTATGCAGAGCCCTCAGGTGCCTCATTGGGATGCAGTTCATAGGATTGTGCGGTATTTGAAGGGGGCTCCAGGTCGTGGGTTATTGTACAAGCCAGGAGATGATCTTGAAATAGTTGGATACACTGACGCAGATTGGGCTGGCTCTATATCAGACAAACGATCCACTACAGGTTGTTACACCTTTCTTGGAGGAAATCTAGTGATATGGAAGAGCAAGAAGCAGACTGTTGTAGCAAGGAGTAGTGCAGAAGCAGAATACAGGGCCATGGCACACACTACATGTGAACTAGTGTGGTTGAAGAATCTATTGTAGGAAATCGAGTTCTCAATAAGCAAACCCATGAAGACCAGGCTGCAATTCACATCTCATCCAACCCCAGTTTTTTAACGAGAGAACTAAACACAGAGGTAGATTGCCATTTTGTAAGGGAAAAAGGTCATCAATGGTGAGATAAGCACTAAGCATGTGAGAATAGGTGATCAATGGGCAAATTCATTCACAAAAGGGTCAAGTTCGAGAAGAGTGAGTTATATATGTAACAAGCTGGGATTATATGATATATACTCTCCAGCTTGAGGGAGAGTGTTAGAGTTGACTAAAGAGAGGTATTTTAGCCTTTTCCATCTAAGTAATGCATTAGTTATATGCCTCCTACATATGCAGGGGCATTTCTATCTTTGTATACTTATTTGTCAAATTTAAATATATGGTCGACTAGGTTAGACTCTTTGTCGTCTCATTTCTTCTTCTTCTTCTTTTTCTTCTTCTTTTTCTTCTCTCCCTTCTTCTCTCTTTTCTTTCTCTTTTTTCAGTTCGACTGAATAGTACTAACATTTCTAAAATTGTTTAAGCTTTTGTTTCTAATTTACAATGTCAAAAATGCCAACTGAGAAAACATTGTAGAACATCATTTCCTTCAAGTAATAAAAGATCAAAATTTCCTTCTCGTATTATTTATTCTAATGTTGGAGCCCTACATCTGTGGCTATTGAGGGTGGCTATAAGTACTTAATTAGTTTTATTGATGACTATTCCAAATATACTTGGATCTACCCGGTGATTTAAAAGGCATGCCTGAGGCGCAAGGCGAGGTGCATTCCAGACTAGACGCCTCACATGGGTCAACGCGGCTAGACTTTTAGAAAGGTGCTCGCCTCTGCACCTAAGGCATGCTCCTCAGGCCATGCGCCAGGTGGCCCCGGCGAGCGCCTATTTAGGTTTCCCATTAGTTTTATACATGATTATAATTGTATATAAATTGTTTATTTCCTTTTATGTACCAAAATATTGCATATGGTATGGAAATTCTGAAAGAGAGAATACACGACCCATATCGAGAGAGCTAAAAACTTTCCATGCAAGGCTTTCACCCAAATCGTCTTAGACTCTCAAACTCTCCTAGTCTTAGTCAAAGTGTCGAACGACAACTACAGCGTCTTCAAGCCTTCAGCAGTTCGGCACAAGGACAAGGTTCTTCTTCATAGAAAAACAAGGGGTCCGCCCAATCTTTATTTTCCAAATATTTCTTCACTTTTTACATTGAAAATAGGGGTTCCAAATATTTTCCCGTGCACTTTTTCACACTAAAATAGGGGCTCCGCCCAAGCTTTTTTTTTCCAAATATTTCTCCACTTTTTACATTGAAACAAGGGTTGCACCCCCTTTTCTTTTTCTGCTTGCACTGTTTTACAATAAAACAGGGGCTTCGCCCCCTTCTTCTTCTTATTCGTCTTCTTCTTCACAGAAAAACAAAGGCTCCACCCAATCTTTTTTTTTCCAAATATTTCTTCACTTTTTACCTTGAAAACAGGGGTTCCGCCCCTTGTTTTACACTAAGACAGAGGCTTACACTAAAACAGGGGCTCCGCCCCCGTCTTCTTCTTCTTTCCTTGTCTGTTTTACACTAAAACAAGGGCTCCGCCCAACCTTTTTCCATGATTGCTTTTACACTAATATAGGGCTCCACCCCATTGTCACACTCACAATGTTTTCATATAAAAACAATAAAACAAGGCTCGCCCCATTCTTTTTTTTTTTTTTGGATTTTTAGTTTTTTCTGTATTTCTTTCTTCCCCACTTTCTTCTTCTTCTTCTTCTTCCTCTTCCTCTTCTTCTTCTGTTCTTGTTTTCCATTCTTTTTTTACACGAAAACAGGGCTCCCAGCTCTACCCCATAAGTGGATGGACTATGGAGTAGCTTCGAATGGACTTTCAAATATGTCTGAATAATCTAAGTATCTATCCAATTGAGCTAATAATTAAGTAATTAACTTTCTTTTCTGAAAACTTTCCTGATTTCTTAAAATTTCTACATGTTTTTTCTATTTTTTCTATTTATTAAGTTTTTTTTATTTTGTGTGCCTTTTTTAAAAAGGCATGTACCTCACCTTACGCTTTGCGCCTTAGGCACATTTGGAACCTGTCGCTTTTTGTGTGCCTTTCACTTTTAAAACACTAGATCTACCCTATGCACTCCAAAGAAGAAATTCTAAAAATTGTAAGACTTCCAGCATATGGTGTTTACGCAATTTCATGTTAAGATCCAGATCTTCCAAGTTCCAATAAGACAATGCAAAACAGTATTTCCATGACCACTAAACATCCCATTGCTCACTACATCCTATGAAAGAGTTTCACCATTTTTCCATACTTTCTTATTTTCCGTTGATAGTGTTTCCATACCTAAGAATGTTACAAAAGCATTAAATGTTCCTGAATGGACAAACACAACGAAGGAAGAAATCAGGGATCTTCACAAAAATAATGCTTCTTGTTGATGTTCCTTAAGGTAAGGAGCCAATGAGGTGCAAATGGATATTCTCAATGAAGTACAAAGTTGATGGAATAGTTTTAAGATACAAAGTAGGATAATACTAGCCATGGGGTATACACAATTTTATAGAGATGACTATGCATAGACTTTTGCACAAGTGGCTAACATGAAGTCTATTTAGGCTCTACTATTGTTGGCTGCTAATTTTGACTATAAAGCTTCACTAGTTAGATATCAAGAATGCTTTCTTGAATGGTGATTTGGTATAGGAAGTTTATATGATTCAGCCTCCTAGGTTTCAAGTAAGAGTAGTGAGCACAAGTTGTGTTGACTAAGAAAGTCCCTATATGGGTTGAAACAATTAATCACCTAGAGCCTGGTAACAAGTTTCATACGGTGGTTTACCAAATGAGGTTCAAGAAGTCTCAGTCAAATAACACCTTGTTTGTTAAGAGGGATCAAGGTAAAATTGGTGTCCTAATGGTTAATGTTGATGACATTGTTATCATTGGAGGCTTGGAATTAAGGTTGCCCTTTCACAAAAAGGCATCTTCATTTTCCAAAGGAAGTATGACCTAGATCTTCTCCAAGGTACAACTAAGTTGGGGGCAAAGCCAACTGATAAACCCATTGATGCAAATCACAAACTGCATGATGGTCATGGTGAGGTGAGGTGAGACTAGGATGTGAAGTAGTTTGAAAGGCAGATGGGAAGGTTGTTATACACTTATACTTATCAATGACTCAACCTGACATCACCTATTCCATGAGTGTACTTAGCTAGTATATGCATGCACCTAAAGCTTCGCACCTTGAGGCTGCAAAAAAAAAACTCTCAAGTATCTAAAAAAGAATCCATGCAAGAGTCTACTTTTTCAAAAAATATGGCCACATGAGGCTGGATCTATCAATCATAGGAAGTCCACTAGTGGGTACTACACCTTTGCGGAATGTAATGTAGTTACATGGAAAAGCAAAAAATAAAGTGTAGTAGCCAAATCTAGTATTGAAGCAGAATATAGGGCCATGGAACACATAATTACAGATGTGCCATGGATAAAAAACTTGTTGGGTGAATTGGGGTTTGCAGTAAACAGTCCCATGTCATTTTACTGTGACAATAAATCCACCATCAAAATAGTTGCTAACCCAGTCCTTCATGACCGAACCAAGCACATTGAAGTTGACAAATACTTCATTAGAGAAAAGGTTGAGAAAGAAGTGTATACTTCATATGTCATTTCCAAAGAGCAACTTGTAGATGTAGTTATAAAGGGTTTAAAGTTTTTGTGGCACAATGAGTTACGTAACAAGCTAGGCATGATTGTCATCTATGGTCCAACTTGAGGGGGAGTTTTATAAATTCTATTACCTGTGTTGCAAGGGCACTTATGCCCTTTTACTTTTAATGTACTATCAATGCCACCAACATTTTTTTGAGCATCTAAAATTTTCTTTATTCTCTTCTCCTCTCTTCTTCCTTCCTTTTATCTCTCATTTCTTCTTCTTTCTACTTGGATAATAAGTACCTCAACTCCTTGACACCCTTGATCTCAAATTCATGGCTCAAAAATCACTTCAACCTTTCTATCTATCTCTACTATATCATCTCCATCACAAGACTCACAACTATATCATCAACACATACAAGAGATATTAGAGAGGGCCCCTTTCTCTTAACGAGTATAATCAAACTAGGTGTGGACAAATCCAACATTTACCAAAGAACCTCAAAACATATCAAACTAAGCTATAGATTGCTTAAGTCCATAGAAAAACATCTTAAGCCCACAAACTCTCCTAAGCTTTTCATTCTTATAAAAGCCAAAAGAAAGATCAATATATACCTCCTCATGCAAGTCACCATTTAGAAAGGAATTCTTTACATCCAACTAGTATAGAGGCCAAGAATAGGAAGCAATCAAAGAAAGCAAAACCTTGACAAGATTTATCTATGCAACTGGTGCAAATATCTCCAAATAATCCACCCCATATAGCTGTTTTCCCTTTGTCAGTAGCCTTGCTTTATACCTCTCAAAAGACCCATCTGCTATATATTGCACAATAAACACAAACACTCATATGCATTCAAGCTCCTTTGTCTGGTTCTTGTAGAGAAGATGGGCCGAATGGCCCATAGACTGTCATTTCATGTTATGTTATGTTTCTCTCTGTTGTGGGCCTTATTCTGGGCCCATACTCTGTAATATTCTGTTTTTTGTATTTGCCTGCTCACTCAAGGGCCTCTCTGTAATTTGTCAAAGATTAACTTATTAATAAGATGTTTAGAGTGTTAGAGAGAGGTTATGTTCGAACTTCTTACTCTCTAACACTCATTGCCGCCAGCTCTCTCTTCTCTTCTTCTCCTGTTTGTTCATTTTCTGGTTTGCATCTAATCTCAAACAGTTCCATACATCAAGTGGGCTGTTTTTCAACTTGGTATCAGAGCGGGCCATTGCTTGGCGTGTCCCTCATGTGGTTCTAGTTCAGCCAACTACATGAGGAGGTTCTAGGGCTGAAAGTTTACAGTCATCCGCCTGGTTCTTGGAGGTCATTGGAGGGTGCCCAAGTTTCTATACACTTGGAGAAGGGTTCGGTGACCAGGAAGAACCAGAGAGCAAGTTGTTTGGCCTGATTTGAAATCAGAGAAAAGGACTTTCGAAGTTATCTTAGAGAACAAGTGTTCAGCCTGGTTTATAGTTCAAACCAGAGACTCTCTTGCTGTAAGTCTTTTCTCAGTTCTTTGCTGAGTTATTTTTTGTTATTTGGGAGGACTGTTAAAGCATTCAAAACACCTCCATTCGGCGCACTGTTGCTGGACTGATTTCTGGGTTATTCTGGAAGTGGTTCGGCTGTTATTGGGCTTCCAAACTGCCAAAAAAAAACTGATCTAAATTGAGTGGTACAAGCCTCTACTTTAGTTCAGCTGCTTCTTGGACTTAGACAAAGTGTTCTTGAAGTGATTTCTGCTTGTTAACAGTGAAGTGTTGACTGTTGCATACATAGTGTTTGTAAAAAGTCCTCTTAGGTACTGTGGACTGTTTTCTTTGTTCTCCTTGGGAAATTATTGTTGGGAACCAAGAATACATATTGTTTGGAGGCCTACTGATTGTTCCTTGAAGGCTGAATCAGAGTTTCTCCTCTTTGAAAGTGCTGCCACCGAACTTGGTTCTCACGGCTGTCAGTTCTGAACTGAGTTTGTGTGTTGTTGTGTTTGCTATTGTTTCAACTCAATCTGAGTTCTTTGAAATCAGATCATTTTTAAAGGCCTGCCGAAACCCTAATTGAAGTTGTTACATAATGGACTTCTCAGAAATTGAGAACAAGAGCACTACTGAATATGGACATAATTTGGGAACTACAACTGATTCCTTGTTGGCTGTAACTATAGTTAAATTGGATGGAACCAATTATTTGGCCTGGTCACAATCCGTAAAAATTCATATTTGCAGTAGAGGAAAGTGGGGGTTTATCTCTGGGAGCAAGAAAGCTCCCCCGGAGGAGGATCCCTCTTATGAGAAATGGGTGCAGGAGAATTACACAGTGATTGGGTGGCTTGTGAACTCAATGCAGCCACAGATTAGCCAACATTACTTGTGGATGAACTCGGCTAAAGAAATCTGGGATAGTGTTGCAGAAACTTACTCCCAGAAGTTGAATGTTGCCAGAGCTTACAAACTGAGAAGTGATGTGAAGAATCTAAGACAGGGGGAGAAGTCACTTGCAGCATACTTCTCAGCCCTAAAATCTATATGGCAAGAGATTTATTTGATAGAGGCCGTGACATGGGATACCCCCAAGGATGCTGAAACATATAGGAAATTGGTTGAAAGGAATAGGGTCTTTGAGTTCTTGACAGGGCTGAATTCTGAATATGACATTACAAAGCAAAACATCTTGTCCAAGGAAGATGTTTCATTGTCTCAAGCATATGCTTTGGTCAGCAGTGAAGAAAGCAGGAGGCAAGTGCAGGTTCAAGGGGTCAGTATCAATGATCATTTTGCAAATATGGGAATCAAACCCAAAGGGGTTACAGGAGCCCCCAGTGGCACAGGAAAGAAGGAGGTGGTGTGTGAATATTACAAGAAGCCGAAACACACTAAGGACAAGTGTTGGAAATTGCATCTCAGTCTTGTCCCTATCCGATTCCAGAAGAAGAATGACAGTAGAAAGACAGGAAATGCACATACAGCCACAAGTACAGATACAGAGTTTGAGTCTGCAAGTGCACAATTGGAAGCCATGAAAGCTGATTATGAGAAGTTTGGAATGATGATCAGCCAGCTTGAAGGTGTAACTTCATCATCCAACCCTTCTGGAAGTCCAGCCACCTCTGCATTTGCTCACTCAGGTATAAGGGCTTCTGCTAACCATGCATCTACCTCAGGTAATCCCAAGACCCCTTGGATCATTGACTCAGGTGCTTCTGATCACATGACCAACATTTCCACTTTGTTTGTGTCATATGATTTGCTTCCTGGTCGTGACAAAATCACCTTAGCTGATGGTTCTCTTGCCCCCATTTCTGGCAAGGGAACTGTCAAGCCTACAGGCTCTTTACTTTTATCTTCCACTCTTCATGTACCTAAGTTAAATACCAACTTGTTATCTGTAAGTAGCTTGACCAAGTCATTGAATTGTTGTGTAACATTTTTCCCTTCTCACTGTGTGTTTCAGGACCTGAAGTCTCGGAAGGTGATTGGGAGTGGCCATGAAGCGAATGGAATATACTTGCTCGACACCCCTGGCCAATGCTTTGATCATCCCAAGAATGCTGCTTTTGGTTCTACTTCTTCAGAGTCAGTCAGTCAAATTATGTTGAGTCATTGTCGGTTGGGTCATTTACCTTTTTCTGCTTTAAGTCATTTGCTTCCCAAACTGTTTAAGGGAGTCAGTGTGTCCAGTCTCAATTGTGAGTCATGTCAGTTGTCAAAGCATTGTAGAAAAAATTACCCTGTAAGCAATAAAAGATCATCTTTTCTTTTTCATATTGTACACTCTGATGTGTGGGGGCCTTACCACTTATCCTCTATGGGGGCCTACAAATACTTTATCCTGTTCATTGATGACTTTTCTAGATTCACTTGGATATACTTAATGAAATCCTGAGACGAAGTCCCGAGACTTGTGAGACAATTTCATGAGCTTGTTTTGACTCAATTTGGTACCAGAATTAAGGTTTTCAGATCTGACAATGCAAAAGAGTATTTTGAGAAGAGCTTATCCTTGTATCTCTCTGACATGGGGGTTATTCACCAAAGCTCCTGTGTTAGAACCCCTGAACAAAATGGAGTTGCTGAGAGAAAAAATAGACATATTGTTGAAGTTGCAAGGAGCCTTTTGTTTGCCTCACATGTTCCCACAAGATTTTGGGGTGATGTTGTACTTACTGCTACCTATCTCATAAACTGTATGCCATCCAGGGTTTTAGGGTTTAAATCCCCCTTCAGTCTTCTTCATCCAGATAAGGATCTCTTCCCAATTCCTCTTCGTGTGTTTGGTTGTACCTGTTATGTTCACATTCCAAGTGTGCAGAGACACAAGTTTGAACCAAAAGCCCACAAATGCATCTTCCTCGGTTACTCCCCCACACAAAAGGGTTATTGTTGTTTTGATCCAAAGACTGGCACCAGACATGTCTCTATGGATGTTACCTTTGATGAACTTTCTCCTTTTTATGGTTCCTCTCAGGAAGGACATTGTCAACAGGGGGAGAGTCTGTCACAAGTTTTTGCTCTTCCCCTTCCTGTCCCAGTTCAGTCTCTTAACAAATCTGTATCCTCACAAAATGAATCAAAGGAGGATCAGCCACTTCATTCCTCTTGTCCTAGTGCTCCTATTTCTTTACCTCCTCGTCCTACCCATAATCTCAAAGTGTATCAAAGGCAGAGATCCAGGAATGAGCAAGTGGTTTCCCTTACAACAGATGAGGCTCATACCCTCCCAATCACAGATGAGATAACAGGTATTGCTTCAGCTCCCTTGGAATCCCCCTTCCCAGATCTTGATGTCCCCATTGCTGTTAGGAAAGGAAAGCGTAAGTGTACTGCACACTGCATTTCCAAACACCTTTCTTATGACCTACTTTCCCCTTCATATTGTGCCTACCTCTCTTCAGTTGCTTCTAACCCCATTCCTAGGTCTGTATCAGAAGCTCTTGGGATTCCAGAATGGAGAGATGCCATGCAGGCTGAAATGGATGCTCTACATGAAAATGGTACTTGGGAGGTGGTGGATTTGCCTGAAAGGAATGATCCAGTTGGATGCAAGTGGGTTTTTACCATTAAATACAGGGCAGATGGGACTATTGAGAGGTACAAGGCCAGACTTGTTGCAAAGGGCTACACACAGACATATGGGATTGACTATCTGGAGACTTTTGCCCCTGTTGCTAAGATGACATCTGTGAGGGTTCTTTTATCTCTGGCAGCTCACTTTGATTGGCCTCTCTATCAGTTAGATGTAAAGAATGCATTTCTGAATGTGACTTACATGAGAAGGTCTACATGTGTCTTCCTCCAGGAATGTATGGGAAAGATATGCAAGGAAAGGTATGTAAACTGAAGAAATCTCTTTATAGCTTCAAACAATCTCCTAGAGCCTGGTTTGAGAGATTTAGAGCAGCACTTGTTAAATTCGGCTATGTTCAGACACAGTCAGATCATACTCTTTTTGTGAAGAAAAGTGGGTCTCTAGCAGTGTATCTCATTGTGTATGTTGATGACATTATAGTGACTGGTGATGATGCCTCTGGCATTCTGGGCCTTAAGTCTTTCCTCCGTACAGAATTTGAGATTAAGGATATGGGGGAGTTGAGATATTTCCTTGGCATAGAAGTTGCTAGATCCAGGGATGGGATTCTTATTTCCCAGAGGAAATATGTCCTTGATTTGTTGTCTGAAACTGGAAAATTGGGTGCAAGACCAGCTGCAACTCCTATTGATATGAGTCACAAACTTTCAGCTTCGGATGGAACTTTGTTGGAAGACAAAGGGGTCTTTCAGAGACTTCTTGGGAAGCTTTTGTACCTGTGCATGACTAGGCCAGATATCGCGTATGCTGTCAGTTGCATTAGCCAGTTCATGCATGCTCCTAGAGATACCCATATGGCAGCAGCAGAACGGATTTTGTGCTATCTGAAAGTCTCTCCAGGAAAAGGAATTCTATTTGCCAAACATGGTCATCTGAAACTTGAAGCCTATACTGATGCTGATTGGGCTGGAAATATTGATGATAGAAGATCTACTTCAGGGTATTGCAGTCTGGTGGCTGGTAATGTTGTCTCTTGGAGGAGTAAGAAACAAACAGTTGTGGCTCGATCCTCCGCAGAAGCAGAATATAGAGCCATGGCACATGGAGTCTCGGAATTATTGTGGTTAAGGTCCTTAATGGAAGAACTTGGGGTAGATCATGACAAACCCATGATGTTGTACTGTGATAATCAGGCTGCCATCAACATTGCTCACAACCCGGTACAACATGATAAAACCAAACATATTGAGGTTGATAGACACTTTATTCGTGAAAGAGTCTCCTCCGGTGAAGTGTGTCTTCCATTCATTACTTCTGAAGGACAACTGGCAGATTTTCTCACCAAGGGCATTTCCAAGGCAAGGCTTCAACATGACACTGGCAAGCTGGGCATGATTAACATCTATGCTCAGCTTGAGGGGGTGTGTAGAGAAGATGGGCCGAATGGCCCATAGACTGTCATTTCATGTTATGTTATGTTTCTCTCTGTTGTGGGCCTTATTCTGGGCCCATACTCTGTAATATTCTGTTTTTTGTATTTTCCTGCTCACTCAAGGGCCTCTCTGTAATTTGTCAAAGATTAACTTATTAATAAGATGTTTAGAGTGTTAGAGAGAGGTTATGTTCGAACTTCTTACTCTCTAACACTCATTGCCGCCAGCTCTCTCTTCTCTTCTTCTCCTGTTTGTTCATTTTCTGGTTTGCATCTAATCTCAAACAGTTCCATACATCAAGTGGGTTGTTTTTCAACTGTTCTTAAGTAAAGCATCCATTTCTTCCTATATAGCATCTTTTTACTCAGGTATAAAATAGAGCTTCACAATCTTGGGAATTGATACAGGGGAAATAAATGAAAGAAAAAGACCTATAGGAAGGTGATAACAAATAATAGCAAAGATACTAAGAAATAAAATGGGTTGTATACAAACGGTGGTACCTTTCTTCAAGGCAATGGAAACATTAAAGCCTGTGAAGATAATTAGCATAATGTCTCATTTTGTCCTCCTCAAGATGATTGGAAGGAAAAGAAGCTCTCTAGCTTTCGTGTAAACAATCTTCTTAAGCCTATAACAGACCTGAAACTACTTCTAGGGACTCAAACCCAATGAAGATAGATCACATGGAATAGACATATCTTGGGAAACACAAGGAACGGTACTGGAAGTAGAACAGTTGAAACTTCAGGCCACTGGAATTTGTAGGACTCCTGCCCTGTCCTGCATCTGTTATTTGAGTATTACCTAAGTTCCCCACTTTACAAGGGCAGAACAGAACAAGCATTGTATTGTATATTTGTATCCTAAAAAGAAATCTATAAAAATAGCAGCCATCTGGTAGAGAGATTATTGTATTCTCCTCCACTTTTTCTTTGTATTTCTATCACTCTCTTCCTTACTCCTCTATTTGCTGCATGGCAGTAACAATATCACAACCAACTATGGATCTTTCAGTGCTACCATCTAGTTCTTTTTCAGGAAATCATGTCTACAGCAGAAACCAGACACAAAACTTTCAAATGTTCAACCATAATTGATTATTCTATTCAAGAGACACAAAAAAGATTCATAAAATGCTTCTTGCGAATACGATTATTGTTTATCTAATGCATGATTGGCCTATTGTATTGACAATGCATAGGAACAAAGAGCACACAAGTCAGTAAAGAATCAGTTTAAATTGATAATTAACTGCATCAAAATATTTAATTCCAAATTATCATGTCTGATCAGAAAATATACTTCTACAAACAAGTAAAAGAGAAAACTCATATGTCACTTGCAAAACACATAAGACATTAGTTCCAAACCTGCAAACCATAGATGCCTGCTTCTATTTCAGCCATTGCAGCATCACTGATCGATGCATCCATATCTCTATCATCACTTTTCGAATCCTAGGCCATAAGTGAACAATGACTTGACTGTATCATAGGTTAAACCATAAAAATAAGTATCAATTATATAGCAGAAGAAGCTTACATTGTACTCAGAGTCTGGACTCATGCTGTCTGCATCCGTTGCTCTGGAGGATGGGTTATCCTCAAAACCCTCATTTACAATTGGGACTACCATGGAATGAGATTGAATGGCAGGAGGCATATTAACAGTCACATCTTCAACAATAACCACTGGTTCCAGCTGAATCTTCTCATGAAGATTATCTAGGGGCTCTGACTGGAAAAGGCTAGCATCTTCAACCTTTGACACTTTATAAGAGTGTCCAACAGGGCCCAGCTTTTCAACCTTATACTCAATATAATTCACAGGATCCTCATCAGGGAGAGACAATTCTCTTCTGAAAACCCCATCTGTTGCTGGATTGTGAAATAAAGACCAACTATTTTGGGGTTCAGTTGTTTGCGAGTTTAAGATCTGATCAGTGGCATCTGCTACTGCAATTGGAGTTAAAACAGAAGTTGTTACCATTTCTGGTTGGTCACCCATTCCCCTCTGAGATGAAATAGGTATTAGCTCAGGTGATGCATATGAAACTGGGCAATTGGATGAACTACTAAGTAAATCAGTTAGAGAAACATCATCATTGGAATGTTGTTTGGCATTATGATGAATAGATTTTTCAAAATCTGCAACTTCAGCAGCCCTGGACCATGGAATGGAAGAAGTGCAAGGTAGGACACTTTTTACATCCTCAATACCATCATTCACCACTTTAGTCATAGTACAATGTTGATCCTTGGAAACTATATGGTTGTTGACAAGGAAATCAGATGTAGATCTATCTGGTTGGTAGACTTTATGGTGCTCTCCCTTAATATCTGAACAAGGTTCGGAAGAAATAAAGAATGATGCAGGAGGACCTTGGTGTTGATCAATGTTTTGCAGTTTATCCCTATGTTCCATGTCGGTAGCATGTGGTATAGTGTTTATATTACTTTCATACTGTTTTGCATCCTGAGGAAGATGAGAATCTTTCTCATTTGTCAGGGTGAACATCTCACATGGAAATCTAGGATTTTCTTCATAACATTCTCTTAACATGAAATTGGGATCATTTAGACCTTTAGTCATTTGATATTTCCCATCAAAATCATGGTCCTCCAGGTGAGATTCAATTCTGCCTGAGAATTCTGGGTAATGAGAAGAATTTGACAAATCAAGTCTCCTCTGGTGGGCAATAGATTGTGTATCTCGCAATGTACTTGGCAACTTAGAATTAAGAAAATCAGCATTCTCTTGGGATTGTTCTGGTCTGTCATGCAAAGCACTTGAATTTATCCATGAGGATGAGTGTGTGACTGCAAAGGGAGATGAGGAGGTAGCTCCTTCTTGCAAACAGAGAGCAGACCTGCCACCATGTTCCTGCAGATGTGAATCAGAGCATGCATGTGGCAACCCATGATGAGAACCAACTGAATCATCCTCCAGGTGAGATTCAATTCTGCCTGAGAATTCTGGGTAATGAGAAGAATTTGACAAATCAAGTCTCCTCTGGTGGACAATAGATTGTGTATCTCGCAACGTACTTGGGAACTTAGGATTAGGAAAATCAGCATTCTCTTGGAATTGCTCTGGTCTTTCATGCAAGGCACTTGAATTTAGCCATGAGGATGAGTGTGCAACTGCCGAGGGGGATGATGAGGTGGCTCCTTCTTGCAAACCGTGAGCAGACCTCCCACCATGTTCCTGCAGCTGTGAATCAGAGCGTGCATGTGGCAACCCATGATGAGAACCTATTGAATCATTAGATCCTGACAACATATTTATCTTGTCTTCGAGATGTGAGAGGAACTTTTCAGAATGAAATGCCTTTTCCTTGAGCACGGGCCTTTCACGTGAGTGCCCTTCCATGTCACTGACATTTTGAACAAATGCCGGAGAAAAATCTCTGCTGGGTCTGCGGTCGTGGAAATGCACTCCACGGGGTTTCTGTGTCTGGTCAACATCCATGACATGCTTATTAGGATGATGATGATTCATTAATTGAATAGGACCTTGCAGAGGATGATAGTAGCCAGTGGTGTCAATGCAACAATTGTCAAGTGGAGATTGGTCAGTGAAAAAGGGACTGCTGTTTTCATTACTACTAAGACAGAACTGATCCTCAGGCAATTGCATTTGATAGTTCTTAGAATCTATGTCATGGTTATGGGCCATAAAAAATGGAGCAGAAGGATGAGAGAACACCCCAACCAGATTTGAGGAATTGGTGCCATCCTTGATCTCCAAAGGATGAAAAGAAGGAGAATCTCGGTGAAAACTTGGATTTGTATCCAAGCTATGCCCCGATTGGTTCACTAAAGTCTGTCCACTAGAGCTTTTGAGGGGACTGCGGTCCAGTATGCCATTAACAGCAACAACATACTGATATTCAGAATTGCTCTGCTGTGAGGTCATTGCTTCACAAGAGCATTGGCCCTCAGATTCACTTGAAGAAATAAGGAATATCCGTAATCTTTGAGAACCCTCAACTCCTTCAAATCCATAGTATTCCTCTATCATATTCAGAAGATCCTCATCTGACGACACAGATATAAGGGAATCAAGGTCCTCCCCAGGGAGCTGATACTTGATCATATGAGGTTGATTGCAAATGGCCGATGTCTTCTTCACAAGCTCCTCCCAAGAAAGATTTTTCCTGATGGTGATAATTCTTGTCTCTCCACCAACATATCTAAGCTTTCCATCACTTGGCCTGGGCAAGATTCTTCCACCAAAGCTGCAGAGGAACTTCATCTTGCCAGGCTTAGAACCATCTGAAACTCCTAACAAATTAGGCTGGTAAAAATGAGAAGACTTGGAAATAGAAATTGGTCGAATGGATGGTAGCTGAGCAGCTCGTTCACGGTCCATTTCATCAGAAGATAACCTTAACCCTTTCACACTGGCACTGGCCTCCATATGGTATCTTCTAGCTTTATCAAAATTACCACTGTTCTCAATTTTATCGATCTCTGCAGCTTGGTCTTTTCCCATGGAAAAATGTGAGACATCAACACCACATTCAGAATCCATTCTCCTGAAGCCAAGAATGCCAGTGAGGTCTTCATACCTCATCTGATTGTTCTGATTACAATTAAACCCACCTCTTCTTGAGTGACCCTGATCTATGTCAGGTATCATGGGTACCCTTCTTGATGCAGCACGATCCTGAAGGAACTCTAGAGAAAATTCCTCACCAGTCTGCACAGAGACATTATGTGCACGCTTTCCTGGATGGAATCCATCTCCCAAAACAACGGAAGCTGATTCTTGCTGTATCCTCTGCCCTGAAGGGCCAGGTGCATCAGTTTTCATGGTTTTGGATTAAATCCCCAGTCTACTTAACGCATAAGAACATTGTCTGACATGTTGAGTGCTCGGTTCTTTTCTGCCCCTTGAATTTGCAAACAAATCTGAAGGCGCTCATGGTGTCAAAAACTGCATCATAACCTCGTTTTATTCATAAATGTTCATATTCAAACCCTTCATAAATCAATTGCCCAAAACTTCAGCCTCAGATTTACATTTTCACCAACCACATAACCCCATAACAATCCGAATTGCAAAAGTATTGGATTGAAATTGTTTTAGATGGTACGATCATTGCAATGGGTCATCTATAATTCCCCAATCTTCACAACCAAACCCAAAGTCGTTAAACGGTTCGCTTGTGTCCTTAGAGAATCGAAAAATAATAGGAATCTAATAGCTATAAACAATATCAAAGTACCATACAAGAAACGTTTTCTCCTCTTTGTGTCCAGATAATTACATGCAAAATAAAAATCCGAGTCACCCACAAGATCCTGCAGCCTGAATTATCCAAAAATAGAAAGGGATAAAATAAACAGAAAAGCAGAACCCCGTAATCACATATTACCAGCACATTGGATCATCACGCAAATTTTCAATTTTGTTGGTAAGAGGAGCAAGAATAGCTCCTGACTAAATGTCAATATTGAACAATAACAGCTCGAAATGGAAACGAGAAATCACAGAAAAATTACCGAGTTAACAAGAAAATTTGGCAATGGCATCTCCTAAAATCGAATGCTGAGATGAGTTTCAATCCAAAGAATGTAGCCCGGTAGATAGGGTCGAAATAGAATGTCAAAAGAGAAATCGTTCAAAAGGGTACCTGTCTGTTCTCTCTGGTTCCTCTCTCCCTCTGTGTTGAAGCTGTACAGCTATTGTCTTCTTCTCGTCCCGAAGTTTCAATTTCTGGGATCGACTCGGAGGAACCCAAAAGGGATAACTGGATCATGAGTTCGGGTTTTATTTGAATTGTTTGAGAGGTTTCGATTGATCGGTGCTTGGGCGGTGAAAGGAACCCGCTGCTTACGCCTACAATTTCAATCCCGGGCGTCGGAGAGCGACATCCCTCAGAATAAAACGGCATCAAGACAGGAGAGTCCTTCAACTGAAAACAAAGATTTTATCAAATAAAATTATTTTATTATGATACGACTCTCTCTCCCTCCCTACCGTCTAGACATGCATCAAACCCTGAGTTTGGTAGGTCCAGTCTGATCAAAGGTGGACCGTTGAAAGACAATAACCGTCCGATACATAGCTGAAATCTATGATATCCTTAAGATGTTGTGCAAAGATAAACCGGGACTACGGGAAAGATGCTCTATGGTTGGATGCATTGAATAGTGAAGATACTCTATTGACGCGCCTTTTCTTGCGTCAGATTGGAATCTAGGTAGAACTTGTACCCACATGAGCAAGAATCCTCAGGTGGGTGGTGTGCCACTCCTTTATATGGGACCCACTTTGTTTCTTAAGATTTATTACATAATCCCACTATAATAGAATAGTAATTAAGCATGTGTGAGTTTTTTTCATATTAATTATTTAAATTTTAGATAAATTATACTTAAGATATAAATTGAAAATTAATAAAAGTAATAATATGACTAAATAACTTAAATATTTGTATGAAATGTGCACGTGCAGAATTTTAGATATATCCCCCGTTATTGTTGTTATTGTTATTATTATTATTATTATTATTATTATTATTATTATTATTATTATTATTATTATTATTATTATCGATCTATACCCTATACTTTGGCTCGAGTGACAATTTGGTCCCCAAACTTTAAAATGCGACAATCTAGTGCCCAAACTTTCAAAATGCAACAATCTACTACCTACCATTAAGACTTTTGAAAATGTTAAAATTACCCTTGGAAATAAAACATATTGTTCATTATCTTCTTCCCCAAGAAGATGAAACAGAACCCAAGCTCTCTATCACAAACACCACAAACGCGATCTTTTCTAACAGACCCACTCATCGGATGGTTGGAATTGCTCTAGATCATTCTTGTTTTTTATTTATATTCTAATGAGAACTGGTGTCAAGTAAATCCCTGGTACATATGTGGCATGCCCAAGGTTCCAGCTCTTAGTCGGGCCTAACTCTTTTGTGTCTTGTCTTCCTGTCCAATTTTAATGTCTCACCTAAATCCCCACTAGATAAAGCTTCAACTGATTTGGTAAAGGAGCTCGAAAGATTAGCATGGAGATCAACCACCCCCCTGAATGTTGTTGTTAAGCTCATGGATTAGAACCACAAGAATTAATTTTCTTGCACAAACACACAATAAAAAACTGTGCAAGTTTGAATAAAGAGAAATAATTCTCACAAGAAAGTAAGCTGAGGGATTTTGGCCAAGGACACTAGGAATAGCTCCTACACGATTAGATACAAGGAAACAAAGAAAAGATAAAAAGTAAGAGATTAGATGCAGAGGACTAATGAGAAAGAAGCATGAATTCAACAAAGAAAGAGATGAATAGCTCTCTATGTTTATTCAAAAAGCTCACAGGTATAGCAAATTGTTGAGTTGACCCAGAGCCATGGGAGTGTTGCCAGAGAACTGGTTATTGGATTTGGATAGATCCAATGTCTGAAGCTTGGGAAGGTTTTCGAGCTCCATCAGAATTTCTCCAAAAATGTTATTGTTCTACAATAACCTGCAAATTTCAACCCAAATAAGAAAATAAAAAAGCGGAAGAAATACGCAAATGGATGTGTGAAATTTTCAAATTGTTATTTGGTTTATTACCGCTTAGAGGAAAAAATTAAAATGGATGAAAATTTTGACGATTGGTTTTGATTTTAGCGGATGGTTGATAAAGAAAATTAGAGGACATTTAATGGGTATTTGTGTCTTTTCACATACCACTTAACAACTGGTTAACAGCAGGTACAAGATTATCGCGTTTCAAAAGTTTGGGTACTGGATTGTCGCATTTTAAAGTTCAGGGACCATACTGATCGGGAATTTTCCCCTTACTACTACTACTACTACTACTACTACACTACTAAATTTTGTGTTCCATTTTTGTCTTAAATAAAAATAATTTTTATTTTAACAATTATTTTTATTTAATATGATGATTATATAACATTAGAAATGCTCTAAAATTTCTTTGACAAAATTCTATACTTTTTTATTTTTTGTATTTAATCTTTTTTTAAATATTAATTATTCAATTATGACATTATGAATTTTTTTGAAAAGCTGGATTTTTGACCCATCATTTAGATAAGAGAATAGCTTTGCTTTTGGATTAGTTTTAAATTATATTTTTCATCTACATTATATAAATAATTTTTTACTTATCACACTTAATTTTTATTTGATATGATGATTATATAACATTAGAAATGCTCTAAAATTTCTTTGACAAAACTCTATACTTTTTTATTTTTTGTATTTAATCTTTTTTTAAATATTAATTATTCAATTATGACATTATGAGTTTTTTTGAAAAGCTGGATTTTTGACCCATCATTTAGATAAGAAAATAGCTTTGCTTTTGGATTAGTTTTAAATTATATTTTTCATCTACATTATATAAATAATTTTTTACTTATCACACTTAATTTTTATTTGACATAATTAATATATAATATTTTATACATTCTTTTAATTACTTGTACTTTTTTATTACTTTTTAAATATTTATTATTTAACTATCATATCATCAATTAATCCATTTGACCTAAAACACTAACCCACGACCCAAAAAAAAGTTTGATTTCTAATAAGTTGGCATTGAATTTTGTATTACATTTTCATTATTGATAAAATTATATCTTATGTATAATATTTATTTTTGTTCAACGTAATTAATAAATGTATAATATTATAGATGTACCCAATATTTTATTTTCTATAAATATATAACATTATATCTTATGTATAAAAATTATTTTTGTGATTCTTTGTATTTTTTTTTTAATTTTATTATCTAAATGTAACATTATTTCATTTCTAGGTTGATTTTAATTTTGGAATTCCATTTTCATCATTTATAAAAATACTTCTTACATTTCATACTTATTTTTTTCAGTATAATGAATATACAATATTAGTGATGTGCCCAATTCTTTTTTTTTTTTGTATTATATATTTTATATATTTTTATTTTCATTATTTAATTATGGCATTACTTATTAACACATTTGACCCCAAATGGTTGAATTGCTTACCCACCATCGAGAGGGAAGAAAATTGTTTTGTTTTCAAATTACTTTTCAAAATATTTATTTTTATATTAGTAAAATGAATGTTGTGGATTTAATTGGTAGAATTTAATAATGGGAAGAATATATCATAAATATATGATTTAATAAGAGAATATACTTTACATATGTGATTTAATGAGAGATAATAGGAAATAGTTTTACTTCCAATTGGTTTTAAATTTTACATTCCATTTCCATCAATAATAGTAAGCATTTCTTTTTTATCATCAATGTTATCAACCTGTTGTTGACCTGGCTAATTAAACCGTTCAAACCGTTACTTGGCCTTGACCTTAGGTTTGCTTCTATTGAAATTCCCCTTTCAGTTAAAAACCGTCTAACCCGAGCAGTTCAACCATTGCCTTATTCGACCCATGACCATGTTGTAAATTGCACACTTAATTATGTGCAAACTTTTGGAAGCCATAACTTTGCACTTTGATGTCTGATTGAGGTTATGTTTTTTTCTTTTTTATTTTGAGTAACTTTTCAAGATCTATACGTCCCAAGGGCCTTAGGTGCATTTCCTTGCTATTTTTTGCAGAAAAAAACCCTTTTTGGCCCCAAATTGTAATTTTAATATTTTTATAAATAAAAAATTAAAAACATAAATGAATGTTAGATAATACATATATTATATGTAATATATGTAAAACATAACTATAATGTATGTAAGACATAATTATACTATTTATTGATAAAATGTGTATTTTTGCACACACACACACACATAATGTTGATGTAGAGCGGTTTGACTCGTTTGACCTTGATAGTCAAATCAATGACTTGTGACCCGAAGGGAAAAGCGGGTTGACCTCTATGTCAGTTTTTAAAACTTTGTTTATCATACTTTTATGTTGTTTAATATGTTAAATATATGATGTTTAAAATGTCCCCATTTTTTAATTTCTATATTTTTTTGCATTTTATATACTTTTAAATTTTATTATTTAATTGTGGCAACATGGATTGACACATTTGACCAAAATGGTTTAATTTCTTAAAAGTATAAGTTTTTATTTATTGAAATTGTTAATTTATTATGTATGGATTTAATTATAGAATTTAATGTTGAGAAAAAACTAAAAAGCCTTAAATATACGATTCAATGAAAGTGAATACAAATTAATTACTTAAATGTTGGATTTAATGAGAGAGAATTGAATGAATTGAAAATCTTAAAATTACCTCTTTTCAACTCATTTAATATCAATAACCAACTACCCTATTTGCCCTCATTTTTTATCAATAAACTTAAATATAGAGTATAGATTTGTCTTCAGAAAATTCCAGAAATATTCTTTAGGCTATTCATACTTTTTAAAGTAGTATAGATTTGAGGATGAGTTAGCTGATTGAATGTCAAGCTTTCTCAAATCCAAGTCAAAAGTTTGTTGAATAAACTGAAAAATATATACATAAATAAAATAAAAGAAAATTTCATAATAGTATTATTATATATAAAACAAAAAATGGAAAAAATAGCTAATTTCTCATTATTTGTTTTCCATTTTTTCCATTGAGGCCCATAGGCCCAATTCCATTCATGGGTCGGGCTGGCCCAGTCACTATAGTAATCCAACATGGCACGGAGAATTGGCCAGGCTAGCATGACCCACACCTACCAGGCCCGGAGTTCACATCTACCACCCACAAATAAGGGTGTCAATGGACCGGTTTTGGGTTGGACCTTGTCCAGTCCAAAATCAATTTGGACAAATTGCACGGACCAACAAGACCTATTGGATTGGACCAATTCAGTCCAAAATATTTATTAGATTGGATTGGACCTGATCCATCCGTAATAAATTTATATTGGACTGGGTTGGATTAAGCCAATATCTGATCCATTGATATAAGATAAGAATATAGGTGTCAATGGACTAGGTTTGGATTCAAACCTATCTAAATTAGAAAGAATTTGAACAGATTGGACAGTCCAAAAATTGAATTGGACTCGTACAAATGGTTCAAAATATTCATTAGATTGGATTGGACCTGGCCCATTTGTAATGGACTTACATTGGACTGGATCAGGTTGGACCAAATCCAATCCAATTGACACCCCTACCCATAGGACACGTCCCAAAAATGCCCTACATGCATATCTCAGCAAGCATTGAGAACATCTCCTATACTTGTCATTGGAAGATGTTTCCAATACACGACTGGGATGTGTTGTGGAACATTTTTGGGGCACATTCTGTGGGTGCAGATGTGACTTCACCAGTCCTGGCCTTGGGCCATACTAAGCTCCCTGTAAAGGGATTTGTGATAAGTAGGCACAACCTACCAAAGCCTACATACCAACAAGGCACGACTTGCTATAGTGTGGGCAACCTACAAAAGTGGGTCATGCTGGTCCAACACAGCTCAGGTTACACCTCTGCACAAGCAACAAAAATCTGATTTCAAATTATTACAAACAGAAAAGAGAGGGGATCACCTTACTAACATTGATTAGAAACATAGAGATTGTCAACTTGACAAAAGAGTGTATTGCACTTTTACCTTGTTTGCAAGCACAGGAAACCGAGATAGCCTGAAAGGAGAGAAGCATCTTGCAATCTAACACAAAAGAGAGAATGTGCCAATGTGGATTTGTAGAAATGTAGAGTCCTCCATCACAAGATCGAACAGGAGAATAATAAGTTCCATTGCATCTCTCTTAATAATAATTGAATCCAGACCAAGATGATGAGCAAAACTAAGACCTTTTATAAGAGCCATGGCTTTAAAGCCATCATTTATTTGGATGGTTAAACCATTTGGCCTAGAAATCACCACTATTGTATTAACCCTAAATCCCTATTTTGAAAAAGAAAAACCATTGAAACAATGAAAGACCGTTGACCCAAGCAGTCAACCATCAGTGATTTGACCCGAGGGGGAAGAAAGGAGATAATTAAAACAAAATTAAAAGAAAGGCAACGAGTGTTGCAAGGTGCGTGTTCTGCAACTAAAATGACAACCACGTTTGATGGGAGGTGGTTCAGTAATCCAATCCATGAACTGATCTATGAGATTAACAACAACTTCAAAGTTCAAATTCATAGAGACACTACAACAACTATAATTTAACTACGGTCATAAAAACCGTAGCTAAAATAAAGGCTATAGCCACGGATAACTTTACGTCTGTGGCAAAAAAGTTGAGCTTTAGCTACGGATAGATTATCCGTGGTTACAAACTAATTGTCTGTAGCTAAAAGATATTTATAACCACGGTTGTAAAGTATTTGATGCTGTAAGATACAAAATTAGAAGTTGACTTATAGCTACAATCATTTTGTTCGTGGCTAAAGAACTTTTTGTTTGTGGTTAAAAGCTATTTATCACTATATCCATAGAATTTTAATTATTCGTGGCTATAACTACGAATTTAATCATCTTTAGCTACAACCCTTTTATTCCTAGCTATTTAATGTAATGCATTGAAAGTTAATAAATAATAATCATATAGTATTAATTAATAATATTTATTATTTATTTATTACTATTTCTAGTAAATTAATAATTATGGTTTTATCAAAGTAAATAAATATAATTAATAATTAACAAATTATTACCTCATTAATATTGAATTTCAATAACAATTAATGTGATTGCTATTTAAAAATAAGTAAACTAGAAAATAAATTATTAATTAATAATTTCATAAATTCATTAACAAAAGAATAATAATTTATAAAATAGAAATAAATAAATATTAACTATTATTTAACTAATTAAAATTAATCATCAAAAGGCTTTCTATAGCTATGGTTTTCTCTATAAACCATTGCGTTTGGCATTCTGTAGCCATGGTTTTCTCTATAAACTGTTGCGATAGGCATTCTCTAGTCATGGTTTTCTTTATAACCCATTGCAATAGGTATTCTATACCTATGGTTTTCTCTATAAATTGTTGCAATAAGCATTATTTTGCCACGATTTTCATGAAGAACCATTGTGATAGTCATTCTTTAGCTACGGCTTCCTGTCTCAACTATTGCATTCGGCATTTTGTAGTCACGGTTTTCTCTATAAACCATTGCGATGAGCATTCTATAACCATGGTTTTCATGAAAAACTATTGCGATAGGTATTATGTAGCAACAATTTTTTGTTTGAACCGTTGCAATAGGTATCATATAGCAACAATTTTCATAATGAACCATTGCAATAAAAGGATCAATTTTTCTTTTTTAAATATTTTTAGCCATAGTTTTTTTTCCATTGCTTTACATAATTTTGCAATGGTTTGTATAATATTATAGCAACAGACATGGTCCATTGCTAAATGATAACTCTAGCAGTGGTTTTAGAAAACCGTTGCGAGAACCTATCGCCATGGCGAAAGAGGCATCGATTTTGTGTGCGTTGCTAATCTGTTTCTAGAAGTCTCTAACAACAGTTTTTGGTACTTGTAGCAACGGTTTTGCCTGTTGCTAGAAGTTCATTTTCCTATAGTGAGATTATTATGCACACATGAGGGGGAAGAAAGGAGGTAAAGTCCAAATATTAGTGCATTTCTAATTCAAAGAGAGATGCTAATGCTCAAGTTGGAAGGAGTACAAATGCAAATATGTATAGTGCAAAACCTCGTATTTTGTATTATTTTATATGTATTTGTATTTGTACTCTTTCCAAATTGAGTGTAAGGCTATGTTGGTTGCAATGCAAATAAATTTGCATTGATGCAAAACCATGGCAGTGCAAATGATTTGAGTGTAAATTCTGACTTTTTTTTTTCAAATTTTAGTTTATCTTGTTTGATTGTAGTACAAATGTAGTAAATTAAGACATGAAGAATAATAAATAAAACCCAAAACAAAATTAAAAGAGGATTTGCATTTTTTTTCATTTGCCATCCCATGCATTTGTACTACTGCAAAGAAAATTGCACTGCAACCAAACACAACCTAAAGTATAGTGAGATCAAATTCTCAAAAGGGTTGGAAAGATAGTAGCAGTTTGATCTCAAGGAGTATTCCTTCTATTTATCCCCCTTTCTACCCTTGTGCCTCTAAGTTTACTTTCCTCTTAGGCTTAGTCTCTTGTTCTTCTCTCTTTTTTTTTTCCATTTCTTTGCGATTCCTTTTGTTGTTTACTTCTCCATTTTAGTTTCCATGTTTTATATTTTTTCTCTTTTTAAGGATTTTTGAAGGATTAAAAATGCAACTACAGAATTTTATCATAGTTCCAAGAACAACAAAATTCAATCTCAAGCCAAATGTTTCCCTTGGAAATTTAAATCGGCCAACGGAAAGATCTGAGAACGGAAAAAGTCAAACTTTGTTCCCTTGGAAATTTAAATCAGCCCATGGAAAGATCTAGGAACAGAAAAATTCAAACTTTGTCCCTTGGAAATTTAAATCGGCCAATGGAAAGATCTAAGAACAGAAAAATTCAAACTTTGTTCCCTTGGAAATTTATATTGACCAATGGAAAGATCTACCATTGGGGAAAAAATTCAAAACACCACTATAGAGAGAGCTCTTTCTAGAGAGGTGTATGACCAAAGATCTATGGAAAATAACAAAGAGGAAGACAGGCCTACTCTAGGGGAATCTAAAAAAGAATGGTTGGATTAGCTTTTGGATGACTAAAATATTCAAGAAAGGTTATTTGAGGCAATCAATTGGCTAGGAACCTCAATTGAGAAATTTAATGAGGCCAAGCTTAAAGCCTTAAAGCCTTTAATCAAAGAACAAAAAGGGAGGCCATCTAAGGAAAAATTGAATATCGTTAAGCCAAACTAGAGATATTTGAAGATAACTCATAGTATAACCTTTCCAAAAGACCAACTTAAAGTCGAAAACTCTATTGGCAAAGATGAACAAAGAGGGTCTATAGGTTATAAAAGCAAATTGACAAAACAAACCCATCCATTTAAATTCAACCTAGTAAGGCGAGATTTCTTCATTAGGGGAATGTAATTAAATATCTACATAAGAAATGCACGACAAAAAACCATGCACGTAGACATATCGACCCCCTTTTTTCCGGTGATTATACAAAGCTTTCAAAACTCCATATTAAGTCCAAATAGAAAAAAATTATGGTAAGAGTTGGGCAAAGAGAATCAAGGAAGTGTTTACGACTCCCCCTCAAGTAGTAACAGAAAGTTTTCAAATTGAAGATGAAAATATGGTTTCAAATTTGTGTGACAAAATGGTTAAAGCATTTGAGCTAATGGGTGCTGCTTCCCATCACAATAATAACTCAGAACAATGAAGGGCCTTGGACAATTAGAAACCATAAGGAAAGAGTGGTGCCTGAACAAGATAGTGGAAATTAGGTGACTAGATTAAAGAGCATAAATAATACGATTTTAAAAGATGAAGATCTTCTATGTCCTCCCATGTTCTAAATGCAAGATTGGTGGAACTAGAAAATAAGGAAACAAAGAAGAACTTGATGAAGGATAGAGAGCTGAATGTTGATTCCTTATGCCCATTTAAGATAAAGTTGGAAGGTATGTCTAATCAAAATGTAACAATTTCACCAAGCAAGTTGAATTCAACAAATGAAATCCAAAACAAAACTTCAAATTCAAAATGGTCTTGGACAAGGGAAGAAACTAGAAAGACCCAACACAACAGAAACATGAACATAATTATAATATCATCTCAAATGGAGGAGTAGATGACCAAAACTACCAAAAGAACAATCAATCTCCAGCCAAAGAATGTTACTTGAACTATATCAAAGAACACTCCCATTTAAAAAGAAATTACTTTAGACAAATATTCCAAGAAGACCAAAATTCAAGTTACACCAAACCCTTTTTTAATGCACTACTGATCACCACAAGTTGCGGCTATAAAAAGAAGCCGTATGAAGCAAAAAAAAGTAAGTCGTAAAAAAACTCTCTAAAACTTGAGTGAGAAAACAACATGGAAAAGGGTGAATTGAGCAAAGTGAAGCATTCTCTTCTTGATTTATTCGGTCAAGAGAAGAATAGCAACCAAAGGTTGATCTTGATGTAAGGAAAATGGTGATGAATAACTTTAACAAACGATCACTATGCCTCCATGCAAAGGTCCTTGGCGAAAAACTCAAGATTGGTGCCATTACTTATGAGCAAAGGTCTCTTAGAATATTACTAGCAAGCTCACAATTAAATCACTAGTTAATGGTTACTTTCTCTTAATCCTTACAACTCAAGAGAATTATGATTTCATCCTAAAAAACAGACCATGCTTCATGAATGGTAATTACCTTATAATGTCTAGATGAAAAGTTAGCTTTAATCCATATAGCTCCCATATGGGTATGCTTGATATATGGATTGTGTCACTCAATTAACTCTTTAACTTTTGGAAAGGGACTACCTTGAACTCATTATGACAAATGAACCATGACAAAATTATCACTTAACATAGTTTGAGTAAATTCAACTCAATCCCCCATTTGATATTTGCCATAGGTACCCATTTTTGACAGATCATTAGTTTCACTACCATAAATTGAGCAATCAATCCCTTTGTTATACATCATTTTTTATTGGTCAAAACTGGGGCATCCCCCCCTTTCGATGGGTGCTTCTTGATGTGAATCTTTAATTAACAATTTTTGCATATTCAATGTTTATGTCTTTGAAGTGTAATGTGTTTTAATCTTTGCTTTCCGAGGAAGAGGTGGTCATTCTTATCTCTCATTAAAGTATGTAATAGTCACCCAGTCGAATTTCCATCTTTTTGAATATTCATTGCATTATAATTTGTTTTTCATCACTCTATCACATATAAAATCACATTATTTTCCCACACTATAGCACATAAGTTTTCTACCACTGTAGCCCCGTAAATCATTTTTTCCACCCTATAACACATAAGTCTACCCTATCCCATCGCAAATCATTGAGTTTTCACCGCTCTATAACACATGAGTTTTCCTACCCCTGACAAATCATGAATCAAAATATCTTAATTGCCCTATAGCACATGAGTTTTTTCGCCCCTCGACGAATAGCAAGTCAAAATATATTCTATTAGACTGTATATGCCCTTAGCTCTAATAAGATTGATGTACATGAACATTTATTTGTAAGAGAATAAAATATATTATTGTTTCATGTTAATATTGGTATTTTTATGTGTATTACCCCTTAAATTGGACACTTAAGAGATTCATGCTAGTTTAGAATGTTCACAACAATTGGATAGATTTGGGGAATCTATCATGACAAGGCTGACACTAGTATGCTGCCAAGGAGTTTGAGCAACTTGTCTCAGTTGCTAGGGTTAGACCCCAAGCACATTTAGTGGGTATTTATTAAAATTATTGAACCCAACCCAATTTTCAGTTATGTCCTAAACCTTGGAGATAAATGGGCAAAACTGGAAAGTTATACATAACCCAAGACTTGATTCTGATATTGCATTAGGTGTTGGAGTGGGCTATCTTTGATATGCCAACCAATGAGATCCATTAAGGGTCAAATACTTGGGTATGTTGGGGCAGTCTAAGAATTCACTTGAGTGGGTGATTATAGTGACATGATCGACTCCTTTGTTGGACAAAGTGAATATCGGGGCATATGCTCTCTCTGATGGAAACCTAAACTGCCGGTAGTGAATTCACCTGTGTTTGAAGTCTGGTTTTACAAAATGTATTTATATGTTGTACACTGTAATTTTATGAAAAAATATTTGCAAAAGGTTTTAATCTTGGGATCCATCCGAGCAGTGAGTGTAGCACTACACCTTGCAACCAGGGGAAAGGTCATTCTCTATCAGGCAATATTTTGATCATTATAGGCCAAGAAGTTAAGTGTAAGAGACCACTACAAGGATTATTACCTTATGAGATTTGTCTTACATGAGTCCATTATCCTTGGGTCTTCATAGGGTGACTGAATCCAATGATCATTTAGATGTAAATATTGGGCTCAAACTGGACTAGTGCTGATTGGGTCAAGAGTTCACAGCCTTAAGTAGTGAATTCGGCCCAAGGCCGAACCCATGTGGGCTTCTATGAAATCAATCTGGGGTCCCATACCATACAACATCAGGCCTAAATTGGCCATACAACACCTTAGGTCGTGAACCTTTGAAGTAAATGGGCCTAAGTCCCAAAATTAATAAGATTAATTAAATTGTCATGTTATGTGCTTTGGGTCGAATCTGAGCTTGGTATTGGGTATGGAGCACCTATCCTCTTAAGAGGATAAGGCTTATCTCTTAATAGAGTCCAAATCCAAATCATATTTGGATAACCTCCTAATTAGATTAGGAGAGTGCTTCATAAGGATATAAAAGAAGAATAGGGCGGATTAAACTAAAACACCTCTCTCTCTCTCTCTTGTTCTCTCTTGTTCTCTTTGTCTCCCAAGAAACCCTAATTTGACCTAGGCTTTAAAGAACTGATTTTTGATAACTTTTTCTTCTAGTGTTTGCAAGAAAAACATTGAGAAAGATCTGACTCACTAACCAATTCAATCCAAGCAAGTTGGATAGTAGTTTTGGAGAAAATAGTGTTGTTGAACCGGTGTCACCCATGCACTGCGCCATCTTAAATGAAGGTTGGTTTTAGGACAGATTTAAGTCTAAACGTCCACCTTGGGATTTGCGTTTGTGGTGTTCATATCAGGTATAATTTTCCCTTTTGATTTGGTTTCAAATATTTCCGGTTCAATGCAAGATCGATATAGAAAAATGTAGTTTTTCAAAACACCAAGAAATTGGTTGCTAGAAGGATTTGAAAATTTTTGAAAAATTTCCCAGCCATCTAGCATGGTTTGGTCGTCCATAAGATGGATTCTAACCCTTCTAATCTATAGCACATGAGTTTTCTGCACTCAATAAACCATGAGCCAAAATATTTCCATCGCTCTATAACACATGAGTTTTTCGCCCTTTTGGCACATCATGAATCAATATTTGCATCAAAACATAACACATTTTGAGCATAGAAATCATCAATGTTTCAGTTAAATGTCATTAACTTCTCATCAAGTTTAGTTAAAAACCATTTGTTTAAAATATATTTGTTCCAAAGTCCCTCATGGCATTAAAGTCCCCTACGATCAAAATATTAGTATCATGTTGATAACCGCATCATGACATAGCATAGTTTTTCTTGCTAATTTGCTTCATGGCATAACACATCCTAGGTATAAAAAATAATTAGTTTTTAATTAAAAATCATCAATTTATTATTTTGATTATATTTCAAAAAAATATTAGTTTTCTCGTTTGAATCATATCTATATCAAAGTCACTCGTGGCACCGAAGTCCCTTGTGGAATCAAAGTCCCTTACGACATCAAAGTTTATTGTGGCCAAAATATCAACATTTCACTGTCCATTTCTTGGCATACCATGGATTGTTATTTGCATTGCGGCATAACAACATAGAAATCATCTGTTTTAGTTATAAAACATCAATTTCTTGTTTGAATTATATATGTTTCGAAGTCTATTCCGGTACTAAAGTTTCTCATGGAAACAAAGTCTCTTGTGACACTAAAGTCCCTCGTGGCACTAAAGTCCCTTGTGGCCAACTTATCAATGTTTCGTTGCTCATTTCCTAGCATATTGTGGATTGTTATTCGCATCATGGCATAAAACATATCGAACATAAAAATCATCTATTTTAGAGAAAAAATATTAAATTCTCATTTAAATTATATACGTTTCAAAGTCCGTTGCTGCACTAAAATCCCTCATAGCAGAAAAGTCCCTCATGGTGAAGAAATTAATTAACATTGTTTTGCATCATCGCATAGCATAATTCTTACTGATTTTTTGACTTACAGATTGTTATTGGCATCGCAAAATAGCACATTTTTTATTGCTGGTCATGTTTTTGTATTATTGCATAGCATAATGCTTACCAATTTCCCAATACATAGTGGATTGTTGATTGCTTCGCGACATAATGTACATTCTATCATCATTAATTTCTTTTATTTCCAATTGCAATATAACATATCAGGATTAAAAATAATGAATTTAAAATGAAAAAAAAAGGAAGGAACTTCAATAATGAAAGCTTGATAATAGACCCACCACCATTCTCTAAGCATGTGGCAGCATGCCCAGAAACTGCATAACTCTCGACAATCACACTATTTGTTGAATTTGCAAATTACCCATCATCCCTAAGGAGCATGAGTGAGAATACTAACCTGAGACATTTGGAAGCACAACACTTTACAACATCATTAGAATTATTGAGTGTTTTATTGGATTTTTCGACCATAGTTTGCTCTTGCATGGAAGGATACTTATTACCTAACAAAAAAGTAGTTATGCCACATCAACTATAGAACCTCTATCAAATTTTTGAAATGTTTTGCTAAAATCTTTCAAAATGTTTTCAAAAGAAAAAAAAAGAAAAAACGAAGAATATTTATGAGTGTTTTTATACTTTGTGATTAAGTTGAAATATTAAGTTCCTAATCTGCTTGCAATGTTGTGTTTCATTTGTTTTCTGTATTTTTCCTTACGGTAAACATACCTTGATTTTCTATATGCTTTAAATGTTTTTCTTCACAACAAATGTACCATAATTCCATAAGGTTTCTAATACCTAGGAGGTGTTCTTTTGCCAAAAATTAAATAGTTTTCACATTACGACAAACATACACTGATTCCGTAAGGTTTCTAATACCTTGGAAGGGTCACTTTGCCAAAATTAATTATCTTGCACATGTTGAGTTGCTTTCAATGTTGTTTTTATTTGTTTTAAATGTCTTCCTTATGGCAAATATACCCTAATTCCATAAGGTTTTTGATACCTAGGAGGGGCCACTTTGCCAAAAGTAAATAGTTTTCACATTATGAGTTGTTTTGATGTTTTCTTTACAGCAAATATACCTTGATTTTGAAGGTTCTTGATAACTAGGAGGGGTTGCTTTGCCAAGAATAAAATGGATTGTATGTCATAGAACAATGTTGTATGGGGACCTTTCTCCTTCACCTCAAGCCCTCTTCCTTCCTTTTTTTAACCCTTCTTCCAAAACTAACATTCACAAAAGTCTTTGTGTGCTTATTTTGGATCTTTGTTGTTTCATAATCTGCTACCTCAAAACAAAGAAGGGTAGCTGTCAACACCTGATTTTTTCTCGGTCGCCACTTGAACCCCAAACACCTAATCAGACATTTCCAATCTTTTTGAAACATCAAAAAACCTAAAGAACCCAAATTCTAGCCCAAACACCCATAGATTCATGGTTAAATCTGTCCTATACCAATCTGTTGGCCCTGATCAACACTCATCTACGAGAGAACCATTAGATCAAACACCACCATCAAACTCAAGACTTCCCAAAATACCAACCCATCAAATTTTAACTTAAGATTCCTTTATTTACCTTTAGATCAAGCAAATATTCCATTTGAGCCCTTTCATTGGCCTAAAAACCTACAACCCAGATTCCCTTGATCCTAGCATATCTAAATCAATTATATCGCACCACAAAACCCCTAGACACACTAAAAGATCTATTTAGAAATCTTTAACCCAAAATTTCCCTATTTGCCCCAACATCGAACTAAGATTCCATTTTAAATCCTCTCGTTAACCCAAATACCCTTGTTTACCCCTCCATAACATAAAGATTTTGTTTTGAGGCTTTAGATTGACTAAACCACTCCCCTTAGAAATCTGCCTGATCCGGGCTTAGTTGGTCCAATCTGAACCTACCATTCGCTCTCCCTAACCTTCAAAGAACCGAACCACAAGTGGTGATGAACCTAATCCAATCTCCACCTCCGGCCCCTTTCTCTCATTTTATTCTTCCCTATCATCATCGTCATCATCGTCATCATCATCATCATCATCATCTTCTTATTCTTCTCCTCCTCGTTCTGCCTTCTCTGTTTCTTCTTGATTTCTATTGCAACTCACAACAGCGGTGATTTTCTTTCTCCCTAATTGTCTCAATTTTCTTCTCTCTCTCTATGTCTCTCTCTTCCTTCCCTCTCTTTCCTTTTCCCTTTTGTTTTCTTCTTCTTCCCCTCGTTCATCCCATCAACACTACTCGAAGATCATCATTCATCCCTGTTCTTCAGTCGTGAAAAGGGGTAAACACAATAAAGCTCATTCAGCATTTGTGCAATTTTCAGCAATTCATCTCCATTTTCCAGAACCTTTTCTGTTCGATGACAGTAGCATCAACTCCGATCATCACTTGTGATTCCTCTAATACATTGATGATAATTTTTCCTTTGTTGGCGCATTAGAGGTTAGTTGCAATGGTGATTTAGGATATTCAGCTCCTTTGTTGAACCCGAATAGCATCCCCACACAAAGCATGATCGACCACTCTCATTCCTCTAGCGATTACTTTGCATCGATCATCATTCGTTGTAGATGAATAGTCCGAGTAAGAACTCTCCTATTTGCAGTAGTCGATCTCAATCTCAGGCCACATTCAGTCAAGTAAGGCCTGTAATTGTTCATTTTTTTATGTCTATCTTCTACACATAAACTCCCTTTAACAAGCTTGCTTTTGTGAACTCTGATTTCAGTGAGTCCTTAACCTTCATCCCTCTCTCTCTCTCAATCATAGTGAGAAGTCTCTTTTCTCTTCAGGAACTCTTCTTTACTCTAACAAGCTTGCTCTCTTGGATGCTAATTCTGATGAGGTCTTGACCTCAACCAACTAAAATCCACGGTTGCTCATGGTTTGGTTCGCTTGGGCATAACTAAAGGTGAAAGCCATCTTCTCTTCAACTCCTTTGATTAACTTCAATCCATCATTGTCTTTGAAATCGCCAATGAATCCGGCGAGGCCTTGACCTTCAACCAGCTCAAATCCATGGTTGATCATGGTTTGGTTCACTTGGGCATAAATAAAGGTGAAAGCCATCTTCTCTTCAACTCCTTCGATTAACTCCAAACCATCATTGTCTCTGAAATCACCAATGGCAACAATGTCGTCTCTGCTGCGGATGCGGCTCTCTCTCTCTCTCAAATCACTCTAGATTATCACTGTCTCTGACCTCACCAAGGGCAAGAAATCCATCTTACTCATCATTCCTAGAGCTTTCACTATGACTTGTTCTCAGAAACACCTCCCTCGCGTTGTTAAGAAGTTTACCGAGTTGAAGGCCAATTCTAAAGAGAGTTTGTTCTGTTCATGACTTTTTTTTTTCTTGTTGTTTGATCTGAATTCTAGGTAATGTTCCATTTATTTCTAGCCCTCTTAGTTTTTAGTTTTCTTTTTATTGATTTTTGTCTTGCAGGGTTCGTCTAGGTTCTGAATTTCAAGTTACATTCCATTTATTGCAAGCCCTCTTGGTCTAGCTTTGGGTTCCTGGTAATTTTCCATTTAGAGTCTCAAGTATTTTGGATGTGAAACAAAGCAAATGGAGATGTTTCTCGTACGAATTCTAAATTTTTGTTATTTTAATATGAAATAGGACATAGGAATCTTCTCCAAACATTCGACTTCTTCAATTTCCTTTTCTAGTGTGTTGGAGATGCTATTGATTTATTACTATTTATTTTGTAGATGTATTGTGGTCATTTAGGTTTTCGATTGGTTTTTAGAATGCCTTCCTATTACTAATGTTTTTTATTTTTGGTGGTGGTTGACTCTAGGATTTTGGTTAAGCATCTCCCACTCTCTCCCTCCTCCAACTTAGAGAGGGTCTTTTGAGAGGACTTTGCATTTTTCATGGATGTGTACTCTTTCGGTTAGGGCTTGGTTTCTTGGCCATTTTTCATAGCTACTGAGAACCAATCCCCATGCTATTTTTTGAGCTTCTTTCTTCTCTAAGCCTGAGGTTATACTTTTACTGATTTCTTTTCATTTTTTGCAGGATTTTTTCTTACCTTTTAGCTAGGATTTTTTCCCTCTTTTGCAGGACTTGTGCTTACTGGGTGCTGTTGGATTGTAGCTATTTCTGGCTTGAGCTTACAAGTTTTCCAATGGCTTCCTTTATTTTCCTGGTTTTTAGTTTAGATAGTTATGAAATTAGTAAATTTCTAATCTATAACCACTAATTTGCATAGCCCATTTATAGGATTTTTGCTTCATGGGTTTCTAATGTTAGGTTCATTTGCTTTTCTCCATTTATAACATCTACCAATGAGAGAGGTAGCTTTAAGTGTTGTTTTAATAAGCTCTAATTTTCACTATTTAATAATCCCTAATTGTTGATACTTCCACCTACTGAGGTTTTCTTCCTCTCTATCTCCACTACTCTGAAAATAGAGTTGGCAAACTCTTCATCCCAAGAGAAGTCTAACAGATTGTTTTTTTTCCTATTTGAGCTTCATGTTAAACTATATGCTCCATAGGCAAAGCCTTATTGATTTTAAAAAACCTAATCCACCTAAATCTCCATGAGTGTTCTTTGTGCTTTAATTTTCAGTTCTAACTCTGAAACTCACATGATGTCTGTTAATCAAGCAGGTTGCTGAGACTGTTGATCGATGGCCCATATGGAGCCCCAACACAGGACTACAAAGAATATGATGTCCTACTCCTTGTTGGGCAGGGGATTGGAGCCACACCACTGACCAACATAGTTAAAGACGTTATGAACAAAATCAAGCAATAGAACGATGTTGAGGAAGGTGTTGTAGAAGCTGGATCCAAGGCCAACAAGAAGAAACCTTTTGCCATGGAACGACCCTACTTCTAGTGGGTCACTTGTGAGCAAGGCTCATTTGAGTGGTTTGGGGGAGTATTGAATGAGGTTGTAGAGTACGACTGAGATGGGGTCATCAAGCTTCACAACTATTGCATCAGTGTCTACGAGGAAGGTGACGCTCGATCAACACTCATTGCCATGCTCCAATCGCTCCACTTCGCCAAGAGCATGGTAGAGATTGTGTTCGGATCACGGGTGAAGACCCACTTTGCTAGGCCAAACTGGCGGAACATTTTCAAGCACATCGTCATTGTTGAATTTTAATCTCATAAGAGATTAAATCCAATGGGTTTGATTGGTCAATTGCATGAGAAATTGCACCTGTACACTTGATTGAAAAATCAGTTTTTCTCTTACAAAACCCAGTTTTGAACTTGTTCCACATAGGAAAATTATAAGTTTTGTTTTCAGTATTTCAATAGGAGCTGATTTACACTCCTTAGAATTAGTAGAGGAGATATGGGGATTCGATACCGCACAACGTGCACGCATGCGTGTGTGCAGCGCAATGAGGCTCTTTAGAGGCGCACTTTGCTCGCACTTCGTGCGTACCCGCATGGCTCGCGAAGGGCGGCTTTGGTTTTGGTGCGATGCTGACCGTTGATCATCATTGATGAGATCAACGGTCACGATTCGATTGGGTGTGATCAAGAGGCACAAATTCAAAGTTAACAGTCATTAACTGTTAAGTGTTAACTATTTTTTAAACAATCACAATGTTTGAAATTGTGACTATTCAAGGTGCCTTCTCTGAACCAGCACCTACCTTTTCTTCATACCTCTTCAAAAACTATTTAAGGAGCATGAATCGGACTTCAAAAACACATATTTTCAAAATCCACTCTCTCTCTCTCTCAGTCCGGTCTGTTACAGTCTCACAGAAGGTTTCTTAGGAGATTCTTCAACTTTTCTGGTTGCAGATTCTCGCCCAAGGCTCTGTTGTATTTAAGGAGCATGTGTCTTTATGTTGATGATATGCTTATTGTGGGTATAAATATGGTTGGCATAAATGAAACTATAAACTACTTATCCTCTGTCTTCAAGATGAAAGATTTAGGAGAAATAGATACCATCTTGGGAATAAAAGTTAAAAAGCATAGTAGGGGCTATGCATTAAGCCAATCACATTATATTGAGAAAGTACTTGAGAAATTTAAGCATTTAGGGTTTAAAGAATATAACACGCCATATGATTCTAGTATAAAGCTAGTAGAAAATACTGGTAGAGCAATTGCATAACTTGAGTATGCTAGTGCAATAGGGAACTTGATGTATGCTATGCTTTGTACCAGACCTGATATTGCATTTGTAGTAAGTAAACTCAGTCGGTTTACAAGTAATCTCAGTGCAGGGCACTGGAAGGCAATTGGGAGAGTTCTTGGGTATCTCAAGAGAACCTTGGAACTTGGCTTGTTTTACTGTGATTGTCCAACTGTACTAGAAGGGTACACTGATGCAAGTTGGATTATCGGTAATGGAGATAACAAGTCCACATCTGGATGGATTTTCGTCCTTGGTGGGGGTACAATCTCTTGGGCATCCAAGAGACAAACTTGTATATCTCACTTGACCATGGAATCTAAATTCATAGCCTTAGCGGTTGCTGGAAAAGAGGTTGAATGGATTAGGAATTTATTATTGGATATAAAACTTTGGCCTAGTCCTATGCCTCCAATTTTCATTTACTGTGATAGTGAGGCAACTCTGTCAAGGGTCTACAGTGGTACTTAGAATGGTAAGTCCAGACATATAAGTCTGAGACATGAATTTGTTAGGCAACTGATTCAAGATGGAATCATCACTATAACCTATGTGAGGTCAAGTAAAAACTTGATTGATCTTCTTACCAAGGGCTTGGCCAGAGAATTGGTAAGAATGACAACCAAAGAGATGAGATTAATACCCTTTACTTAGTCACCTGTAATGGTAACCTAACCTGAACTCAAAAACCATCAGTATTGGGTTTAATGGGTAACAACAAGTTACAACAATGTGACTGTTAGCACTGACATTGAGAAATTTCCCATCACAACATAAACAGTGTTGTCCGTTATGATGAAAGGTTGAGATAAACTCTTAAGTTCTGAAATGTGTCAAATAACGGAGCACATAGTGGAACTTCACCTATGTGAACATAGAAGTGGTGCCGCTTCTCATGAGAGTTTGGGTTTGCTCTCGGGATTATTCATGAAACCAGGAAAGAAGCACATGGTCATAACAGTGCTGAGCAAAACTCGAAACTCTTGCAGAGATTGGACATTTTTGTGTATGGGTGTCTCCGTTCTGTCTTGAAGGTAATTGGTTTAATGTCTTACCACCAATAACTTTGACAAGGCTCTGAGATATCTATACTAACAAAATGTTTAAGTTGATAAACACCTTTTGTATGCATAATTGTGTCATAGTAGTTTGGATTGAGAGAGAACTATGTAATTGACCAATCAATGTGGGGGATTGAGAGATTAAAATCCAACGGGTTTGATTGGTCAATTACATGAGAAATTGCACCTGCACACTTGATTGAAAAATCAGTTTTTCTCTTACAAAACCCAGTTTTGAACTTGTCCCACATTGGAAAATTATAAGTTTTGTTTTTCAGTATTTCAATAGGAGCTGATTTACACTCCTTAGAATTAGTAGAGGAGAGTATGGGGATTCGATACCGCGCAATGCGCGTGCACGCGCGTGCGCAAGTGTGTGCGGCGTAATGAAGCGCTTTAGAGGCGTACTTTGCTCGCACTTTGCACGCACAATTCAATCACGTGTGATAAAGAGGCACAATTCAAAGTTAACAGTCACTAACTAATAACTACTTTTTAAACAATCACAATGTTTGAAATTGTGACTGTTCAATGTGCCTTCTCTAAACCAGCACCTACCTTTTCTTCATACCTCTTCACAAATTATTTAAGGAGCATGAATCAGACTCCAAAACACAATTTCGAAATTCACTCTCTCTCTCTCTCTCTCATTCTCAGCCCAATCTGCTACAATCTCACAGAAGGTTTCTTTGGAGACTCTTCAACTTTGCTGGTTGTAGATTCTCGCCCAAGGCTCTGTTGTATCCTGGGAACGAATTTGCCTGTAACCCAACAGCAAACTCAGTAAAACTGAGTGGGGGCAAATAACGTTCTAAAGATAGTGTCTTCAGACGCGCTTCAAAGCTTCTCCTCCAAAGTTACAATGACCCCATTTTCTCCAACAGTCGTTAATCGCATTGATCAACGCATTGATAAGCAACTAACTAGCTCCCTTCCATCGTCTACTAAACATAGAACAGTTCCATTCATGATCACTGAGCTTTCTTAGAACCAACTAACGATGGGTTAATTTTAACTTGTTGTAGGGGTGTCCTACTATGGGACTCCTGGATTGATGGGTGAGTTACGACAGTTAGCGTAGGACTTCTCTAGGAAGACGACGACCATGTTTGATTTCCACAAGGAGAATTTTTTAGTTCAGAGCTTGCACAGGATCACTAGCTATATACCTAATACATAATATTGTAGTGCATATACCACAAAGTGTGATATTTTTCTTTTGATTGTTTTTTATTTGATTTTTTAGTTAGACACTTGTAATTTGTAAGCAGTTATGGATTCATAATGATACATATAAAATTTGTATTTCTTCTCTTTGTTATGTAATATATATTTTTCATAGATTAATTGGTTCATTACATTAGAAACCCGGATTCGGATCCCACAACTACAGCATTTATTGTTCTATTTTTATTCTCCCACTTACTCGGTATTACTCGCCCGTGCTGAGCACGGGCGCCCCTCGCTAGTTAGGTTATTATTCATTTCAGCATGTTCTTATTTCTCCTCCATTGTGAAGGTTAGGTTCTGTGTAGGTAAAAACAATTAGGTCTTACTAGTATTCCCGTTTCCTTTGTTATGTTAATCTGATTAGTTATCTTTTGATATTGTATTTAGAACTGATACCAATATATTGATTAGCTTGTTTTATCAGTTCCCTTTCTGCTTATGCTACTTCTTTTGTGATCTTCTAGATAAGTTAAACTCAAATTAAATATAGTTTTGATTTTGCTTCTTGAATTTATGATAAGAGATAGCTAATTGGAATAATGATGGAGAAAATAGTGAAATAAAAAAATAGACTAAAAAAATTTTTAAAAAAGAAGAAAAATGAGAAATAAATAAGAAAATATAATAATAGAAATTTCATGATAGAATATGATGAGTAAATGATAAATCCAATGAATAAGCATAGAAATAAGACACTAATAAAAATAAAAAATATATAATAATAACTGATAAAATTAAAAAAGGAAAATAAAAGAAGGAAAATACAGATAATAAAAGAAATAGATAAATAGAAAAACATAAAAGATTCAAGAAAATAAAAAAATAATAACGAAATAACAAAATAATAATTCCCTAAAATATACAAATAGGATTTCTTAAAAAATATAATTGATAAAGAATAAAGATTAGATAAAAATAAAAAATTATAGAAATAACATTTATAATTAAAAAACATAAAAATAAAAATATATTTTAATTAATTAGAGAAAATTAAAAAAAATAAAATAGATAAGTAAAAATAAGGAAGAAATTCTTTTATGTTGATTTGTTCTTCCTTTGATATTAATTAGTTTTTGATGGATTAAATATTTGCTTTTTTCGTATTTGTGATTATGCCTATTTGGGAGACCATGTGGGCCCCACCTATTGGACCTCGGAGAGGGGTGCCAAACCCCTTCCCTCTCCCATTCGATCTTACCCAGATTGTTGTAGTGAGTGCGTGGGCTTTGGAGTCACTATATAAAACGATAAATGATTTTGAAGCCATTCTTAGAGGTCCCATCACCTCCATTTCCTCAATTGATGGGTGGCGACTCCAATTCAACTTAAGTGAGCCATTTTCTGAAAACTCTTTAAGAATGACATCATAGTTTAAAGCCTCAGCAATTTGTAAAGCATTGAAGTTGTTGAGAAGAGTATAAGGTCCCAAAGTGATGGAGAAAATCCCATTAGAGGCATTGAGGCCATTATTAGAAGTTGGATATAAGTAAAGATGAACAAATTTCTGACCAAATGCAACAGGGGAAGTGTATGTAAATTCGGAAGATCAACATTTGGTCTTTCAATGTGGTTTCTAAATTGACTTCCTATAAAACTGGGATTAAAATGCCCAAAATTGGTTCCATTGAAATGAAGATGACTACTGGAAAGACCCTAGCTTTGGATGTCAGTACTCTGGCCAAAATCTAGAATGGAGAAATCAAGGTAGTTCTTAGAATCCATAGATTCACCACCAAAAGGTGTAGAGTTTGTTGATGGTAGAGTTCTGGAATTTGACTCGGTAATTCTAGAAACCGGATACAGAAGCAATGTACCTTTATGGCTTAAGGAGGAGAATTCTTTAACAGCCAAGACGGCTATCCAAATATGCCATTTCTAGACAGTTGGAAAGGCAAGACTGGACTGTATAACGTGGGTATCACCAAGCCAGACTTGTTATGAGCTTTTGCAGATGCACAGAGAGTGGCAGCAGATATAGCACAGTAATTGAATTCTGAAACAAAGAATTTGTGCTTTGAGTTGTGACCCATACAAAACTCTTGCATATTATAACTTCCATGTCCAACCTTGTAGTTGTTGTTCATATGACTAGGCAAGACCCTACTAATAATGAAAGAGTATGTATTTAGAAAACGATAAAATGGAAAGTGTTTATTCTGTAGAAAAATAAAGATTAAAGGGTGTCTCTGCCCATGGCTGTGCTCTTCCTTTGCAATGGAGGGTTGAAAATTCAAATCCATTCAGTTTTATTTTGAAATTTTGAAGAACAGTAAAAGGTAAAGTTGACATCATGATTTTCCAAGCCGGATCGAAAACAGAGCCATTTTGGCCACCAGCTCTCAGGTCAAACGATTCAACCACCGGTCCAACCCCGAGTCAAACAGTTTCGAGGTCTAAAACTGGACCTAGGTCCATGATTAGTTCTTGGGTCAATCGGTCTGGTCTGATTCTGAAAACCATGATTGGCATTTCATCCAGGGCCAAAAGGGTATGTTTGGAATATAAAAATTATATAAGTCATGTGGCATTACATGCCAATGGATTGTTATGGCATGCTAACGGTAGGGGAGGATTTGGTCGGCTGTCAGAAAGCATGGGAATTCTTTAAGTCAATTTCTAAACAGTATGGGTGACTAAATCCATTTCCTAAAACTTATGGGTAGTTTAAGAAATTTTCCCTTCCTTTAACTAGTAACAATAAAAACAGTAAGGTAGAACATGCATTCAATCATTCACATTCACTTTCTTCTTCTTCTCTTCTCTCTAGGGGGGAGGGAGTATTTGACAACAATCCCAATCCTTCTCTTTCTTCCTTATTAGTTTCCAAGAAGGATGTTTTTCTCTCCAACTATAAGGCTCAATTTTCATCAGGGCAGAAACTAAAGTTCATGTCAAGTCTATCTCATTCTTAAAATCTAATTCCTATGCATTTACACAAAGTTTTGTCAGGCCTTCTCTTTCTGTTTGATTGGCCAAGTGATCAACCCACAATTCCATGTCAACCTTATACATGGAAGATACTTAGCTGTTTTAGGGAAGCTCATTATTCATTAAACAACCTAAATAACAAACCCACTCCCTATGTGTATGTGTGTGTGTGAATTTTCTAGTTGAATCATCTATTGTTGAGCTTCAACTTTCCATGTAGCAAATCAACTTGGATCTCAAAGGCTTAGTTTGGAAGGAGTACAAATGTAAATATGTAGAGTGCAAAACCTTATATTTTGTATTATTTTCTATGTATTTGCACTATACACATTGTATTTGTACTCTTTACAAACTGAGCAAAGAGAAGTTTCCAAATTTCTATCAGAGCCTCATCCCGAGAGAGAGAGAGAGAGAGAGAGAGAGAGAGAGAGAGAGAGAGAGAGTATTATTAGATGCATAATTCAATGTGAGAAGTACAAATGAGCCAAGAGAAGTTCAGCATCAGCGACTGCTCGAATGGATGTCCACATAGGTGCAGAACCTGTCTTGCGGTCATTCATGATTTGTAAGGATTCTGGATCGTGTGAATCTTCAAGGAAGTACTCTCTTGTTGTTTTCTTAGTACTGTAGTTAGGAAGTCGTTTATTTTCTTTCCTTTGTAGTTCTAGTATGCTCATTTCGGTGGTTTTCGATAATATATTCTTTTCTCCTAACAATTATCTGTTCTTTTACCTTGATTCTTCTTTTTGCTTTGCTTCTGTGTAGGTCTCTCTGGTTGAGTTGGGTTCCCCATGGGTGTTAAGGGTAACCCAAGGAAAAGAAAAAAGAGAAGGGAGTCTCTAAAATCAATCTACTCTGTGAATAGATACAGAGATTTTAATGGTGAGACTGCTCCCGTTGCTCAGAGCTCACACTTCAGTGTGAACATGCTAAAATGTGGTTTATCTGAGGCTAAGTCACAAGCCAAATTGTTAGAGCAAGAATCAGCTCGACCTCTGTCCAAACGTGAGAAAGCCAAAATGGGGCTCAAAGGGTTACCGTCCATCATTAAGAAAAGCCTTCAAAAAGGATTCTTCACCTCCCACATTACTGAGCATGTAAGTTTGAAGAGTACTGCTGGCAATAGGGTTGTTGATGGAGTACCAAAGCTGCCTGGCTGCCTTCCCGGTTTTTACGGTGGCCTTGGATTAGTTGTTTCAGGCTCTGATAGGGAGGAAGATAAGACTAACGTTAGCATTAAGAGTCAGGTGTGCAATTAATACATTGTCGACTATTTCCAGCTTGAGAAAAGAGCTTAAATCCGGATTGATCCAACCAGTCTGCTCCTTAATTTGTTTACTAGAATAGTTGCAGTAGATACGAATGTAGAAGAGAGAAAAGTAAAAAAAATAAAAGAATTCTTTGTATTGCTTGACCTGGCTGAGATGGTATAGTATATATACACAGAGCAAAAATAATAAAAGAAACTAAGAATAGAATAAGCAGTTGCCTATGTACAAAGATTGCTAATTAATTCTCTTTCTAATTTACCGGTTGCCAAATCTGTATGAGAGCCTTCATTAGTAACTGTTATTCTTGAAGGAGATCTTTCATTAGCAGCTGCTAAAGATCCTTTATTGGTAGCTGTTAAGTTGGACTGAGAGTCTCCATTGGTAACTGCTAGACTTGTGAAATTACCTTTTGGAGAGCTTTCCTTAATGCGCCCCCTCAAGCGAAACTGGGTTGGAAGCACATGAAGCTTGGACCAGAGAAAATCAAATCGAGTTGGAGCAAGAGCTTTGGTAAAGATGTCGGCCAGCTGCTGATCATTAGTAGAAATATATTGGGCGTCCAAATTTTTATGGAGAATATGATCACACAAAAAATGAAAGTCCACTTCGATATGGTTGGTACGAGCATGAAACACCGGATGCACTGCCAAATACGTGGCACCAATATTATCACAATAAAGAATAGGCAGAATAGATTGACGAATACCAAAATCCCATAGTAGAGACCGAAGCCATAGTAATTCGGTGGTGGTGTTAGCTAATGAGCAAAATTCGACTTCAGTGCTAGAACGGGCAATGGTGGATTGTTTCTTTGCACTCTAGGAGATTAAATGAGACCCAAGAAAAATACCATAGCTGCCAGGAGATTGGCGATCATTAGGGCAAATGGCCCAATCAGTATCTGAAAAAGCAACTAAATACCCAAGAGAATTAGATGCAAAAAATAGCCCATACCCAATTGTGCCTTTGAGATAACGCAAAATGCATTTCATTGCCGTCCCATGATCATTGGTCGGGTTCTGAAGGAATTAGCATGCCTTGTTCACCACAAATGCCATATATAGTCATGTGAGTGTAACATATTGTAGGGCCCCAACAATGCTACGATACTGAGTAGGATCAGGAAGCGGGTCTCCTTGAAATTTAGACAATCTTGACGTGGGAGCCATTGGCGTGGTCAAGTGTTTAGAGGCTGCCAGATTAGTTTTCTGTAGGAGGTCCAAAATGTAATGCCTCTGAGAAAGCAACATCCTAGTCTTGTCTTGATGAGCTTCTACTCCAAGAAAATAGTGTAGAAATTTGAGGTCCTTAAGAGAGAAACTCCGAGATAGATCCAAAACGAGTTGAGAAATATGAGTAGTAGAAGAACCAATAACAATATTATCATGAAGTTTGCTATAGAGTCGAGAGAACTTCTAAAGCAGTAGAAGAACTAGTAACAACAATATTATTTTTGGTATAAATGAAGAGAGAGGGATAACACTGAGAACTTCTGAAGCCAAGATCATGAAGTTTGCTATTGAGTCAAGAGAACCAAGCCCGAGGGGCTTCACGAAGACCATAGAGAGTTGTTTCATATAAATATTTTCTTGAATAAATCTATTCAAGAAGACATTGTGAACCTCTATCTGCTTAATGTCCCATCCTTGTGAGGTGGCCAAAGATAAAACTGTACTAATAGTGCCTAGCTTAACAATAGGACTGAAAGTGTTAGTGAAATCGACACTAGGAACTTGAGAGAAACCCTGAGATACTAGTCTGACTTTGTATCGTTCCATAGAACCATAAGGTTTTCTCTTAATTTTGTAAACCCACTTAAAGCCAACAACATTCATAGACGAATCATAAGGAACAAGCTGCCACGTACCATTCTGTATGAGAGCCTGAAATTCAAATGCCATAGCAGTGCGCCAGTGAACAGACTTGGACGCCTGAGAGTAGGAAGTTGGTTCCACATCACTCTGACTACCATCTGCAAGTAGTCTTTCATGTAAAGGATACCTTGTGGCAGTCTGCGCATGGTGGAAACTCATGGAACAAGTAGTCATAGAATGTGTCCGTACATTTGGAGCAGGAACAACAGGTGTGGCATCCAGAATCTCTTGAATCAACTGTGTTTTCTTACATGGCTGATCTGTCTGATTATCAACATGAGATAAAGATTCATTAGTATCAATTGAAGATGATCTTGCAGTTATACATTGTTCAAGAGATGGAGAGTCATCAGAAGAGATACCATTCTCTTGCGCACTAGTGATTTAAGGAACATGTAGTAGAGTGACTGGTGCTGAACTCAAAGGTTCAGAAGGATTCCTCTCTTGAGAGATTTCTATAAACTGTTTCTCATCAAAAACCACATGTCTTGCAATAATTTCTTGTGAAGTGGCTAAATTATAGCACTTGTACCCTTTACGAGAAGAACTATTTCCAATAAAAATGCATCTAACGGATCTATAGTTCATCTTGTGTTTGTTATATGGCCAAATAAAAGGATAGCAAAGACAACCAAAACTTCGTAATATAAAATAATCAGGTTTTTGACCAAACAACTTTTCATAAGGAGAGAGATTGCCAAGTATTGGAATAGGCCACCGGTTATTGAGGAACACTACAATTTCTGCTGCTTCAACCCAGAAGGATTTGGGGAGAGAGGAGGACGTCAGTAGAGAGAGAGAGAGAGAGAGAGAGAGAGAGAGTGGACTCAATAATATGCCAGTGTTTCCGTTCAGCATTTCCATTCTGCTCATGAGTATGAGGGCAGCTCACCCTGTGTGAAATTCCTTCACTATCCAAGAAGGGGGATAATTTTTGAAACTCTCCTTCCCAATCACTTTGGAACATCTTAATTTTAGTGGAAAATAGATTTTCAGCATGTCTCTTAAATTTACAAAAGCATCAAAAACATCTTATTTCCTTTCAAGAGGATAAATCAAAGAAAACTTTGAATCTGCATCCATAAACAAAACAAAGTACTTATAGCCTTTTGTATAGGGCAGGTCCCCACACATCTGAATAAATTAACTCTAGAGGCTGAAAGACATTACTAGAAGAAATTGACAAATTTAAACGATGTGCTTTGCCTAATTGGCAAACCTCACAAACAAAGTGATCATTCACATGTCTTGAATAAGGTAAACCAAATTTAGAAATTACTAATTTAACTACTTTCAAAGATGCATGTCCTAAACGATGATGCCAATCTTGGAAAGAGGCTCTTTATCCAACAAGTGCTTTGGCTGAATTTTCTCTGTCATCATTGTCTCCCGGGAGCTGATAAAATCCATCTCTACTAGGTCCTCTGAGTAAAATTCTCCCCATATGATCATTCAATAAACAGAAATATGGGTGAAATTCAAATACTAAATTATTGTCTCTTGTAAATTTGCTAACAGAGATCGAATTCTTTGTTAGGGCAGGAACATGATAAATATTTTTCAGATTAAACTGATAATGATCATAATTTAATGAAGAATAACCAATACTCTTAATTGTCAAACCTTCACCATTACCAACTTGCACTTGGTCCGTACCAAAAAATTCAGACTTGTTCTATAATTTATTAGCTGTTGAGCCATTGTAGAAAGACATACCACTATGAAACACATCCATAAGATCTAGAGAATTATTGTTATGTTCTCCTTGGTACGAGATGTCGTACTCTTTGTAGCACTTAAGTGCACCATGGCCAAGCTTGTTACATACTTGGCAAACAATTGTATTACCTCTACCTTGGCCTTGTCCTTGTCTAGACTAATTGCCATGCCCCCTGCCTCTGCCGCGACCATAGTTCCCTTTGTTATTCTGAAATTGAGCATTATTATTGCTATTCTTGCCATTACTATTGTTATTTGCAGCTACATTGGCATTGGGAGCTTCATTGGAAATATTATGCTGAACAAGCCAAGATTCATTGCTAAGCAGTAGACCAAGAACATCATTGATGCCTAACTAATCAACATCAGTTCTATTAGTAATAGTAGTGATAAGAAATTCATATTCGCATCCTAGTCCAGATAAAACGTAAAGAACAAGGTCTTCCTTAGCTACTGGTTCAGAAACAATAGACAAATTGTCTGCAATAGTTTTTGATTTCTGAAGATTCTGTAGCTGCCGCCTTAATTATAGCACCCTAGATCGTGAGTGAGAAGAGAACGATCTCTATAGGGCACTCCAGACTCCAGCTACAGTAGACATTCCAACAACTTGGGCTAATACGCCCTCTATCAGAGATGCAACAAGCCAACTTAAAACAAGTTGGTCTAATTGTACCCTGAAGAATAATTTGGGTTAAGAATTTTCTTACTACTACCATTGGGATCTGGAATTTCCTCTGGTGGTGAGATATGGTAGAAGTTGAGCCCTCCATAGAAGAAATTTTCTCCATTCAGCTTGATGGTGAGATATGGAGAAATGTTGGGAATGAAGTTCATGGCTACTGTAGTAGTCATGTTCTGAAGATCAGAGGAGTTGGAGCTCATGGCTTCAAACGAATCAACACTGTGAGATGTTGTATGCTCTGATACCAAGATAAGAATGTAGAAGAGAGAAAAGTAAAAAATAAAAGAATTCTTTGTATTGCTTGACCTATTGACCAGGCTGAGATGGGTGCAATATATATACACAAAGAATAAAAATAATAAAAGAAACTAAGAATAGAATAAGTAGTTGCCTATGTACAAAGATTGCTAATTAATTCTCTTTCTAATTTACTGGTTGCCAAATCTGTATGAGAGCCTTCATTAGTAACTGCTACTCTTGAAGGAGATTTTAAATTGGCAACTCCTAAAATCCTTTATTGGTAGCTGCTAAGCTGGACTGAGAGCCTCCATTGGTAACTACCAGATTTGTAGAATTCTTCCGGAGAGCTTTCCTTAATAGCAGTAATAAACTAATTAATTCAAACTCCAACTTATGGTCAAAATATGTATGCTACAAGGAACTAATAAGGAAATTGATGCAACAATTTTGAGTGTAAGCGGATACTGGTGGCCCATGCAGATTTCTGAATTTCACTGCAGATTTATGAACATTCAAAATGTCAAAAACCCCTATTCTATACACCAATGCCCGCCCGTGAATCGGCGTCAACTCCGAGTGGGCACCCACCCCAACTGTACTTTGGGCCTAAAAATTCTGACCCTGGGCTGAACATTCAAATTTCTAGAGACGTGAACCTTCAAATTTCTAGCTTAAGCTCTCCTCAAAATTTGTAAAAGGAGCCTTTGTCCCAGTAATGACAACCATTATGTAAAGTATGAAAAATACAAGTTAATTGAATGTAAGAATGAACACCACCTAGAGAGGTTCTCCAATTCTATAAAAAGACCACTGGGAAAGAAGTGGATACCGAGCCTTCTTCAATCCTTTTAGAGTCTAGAAAAATGAAGAGGAAACCCAGAAGTAGACATGAGATCGCTAAGACTAGCATGGCGAGAAAATCTCTTAATAGCTTGCTGCTGAAGGATCTTGAAAACTCGTCCAGTAGCGTTGCGTTGGGAGACTATAAGGAGGAGGATGCCGGAGTTGCTTGTCCGATCAATCTGGATGAGATTAAAAAGAAGAAAAAGGAGGATGATCATTGGGCCTTATCCCTGATTGCTAAAATGTTGGGTGATCTAGAGCCTCTCAAAGTCAGTGTTGAAAAAAAACGATGGAGTGGGGTCTGAAAGGCAAAACGGATATATGCTTCATTGGCAATGGCTATTTTCTTTTGTCTTGCTCTACAGATGAAGACTACAATTTAATTCTTAAGAAGGGCTCGTGGTTTATTAATGGGAAATACCTTGTCATCTCCAAATGGAGGAGTGGATTCAATCCCTTGAAGGAGGTTGATTTTTGGTTAGGTTGCTAGGCCTACCTCTCGAATGCTGGTCCAAAGACGACCTATAGGTTATATTACAAGATATTGGCCTGGTCATCAAGCTTGACTCCAACACGGGAGATTTCCATAGAGATATGTATCCTTAGGTTTGTGTGAGAGTTAACCTCAACAAATCCCTGTAACTTCTAGAGGACAGGAACACAAGTTCAAAGTGTTCTATGAAAACATCTTCGACTTGTGCTTGAACTGTGGGTGAAGGGGTCACAAAGCTCCCTCCTACCTAAATGTCCTAAAACAAAAGGATTTGGATGGGTGGAAGGTGGTTCATTGTCGGTGACATGGTGCTGCTATGAATTTGTCTAGGCTGAAGAACATGGGAGAAGATCTGAATAAAGGAAGGCCTTGTTTAATAAACAAGGGAATTGGGCTCAATCTAAGGTGCAAAGGCTGGACAGTGCCAGGAAGGGGGCTCGATCCAGATTCATTAGTCCTGGACTTATGACCATTGAACCAATTCAAGCTATAAAGACGAATTTGAAGTGGATTCCAAAAGTCAATTCAGATGGGAACATTGGTAAAGTTCTTGGTTCCTCTGTGGAGGGAGGATCTCTATCCTTACATGAATTTAACAATGAAGATGAAGAGTTTGAAGGTGATGATGCGGATGGAGAGGAAAATGTGGAGGAAGGCTGTATTGAACAAGAATGTCAAGAAGAACTCCGAGCTGGTAACAACAGTAATATGCACTCAAATCTTAATGAGAACAAAAGTGAGCTAGCTTCAAGGCTTTACAATAGAACATGGGTCCAAACAACAAAATGGGGAACAATGAAGATCCTGATTTGGAATGTTAAAAGGGCAGGTATATAGGCTCCGGTTGAGATGCCAAGTGTTTGACTCTCTAAACGGCACCACCTTGGCATATGTTTTTTAATGGAAACTAGAGTAGGATTGGATTGCGAAGAGAAAATTTTTAAATCTTTTCCGTTTGTTGAATCTATTGGTTTCTCTGGAGGGCTTTGGATTATATGGAATAGGAGTCAATGCTTGATCGTGCTTAGTGCATTATGGGAGATTTTAATGCATTAAGGAATAGTGAAAATAAATGGAGTGGAAGGGCTGTAATGGCTGGTCAGACCAATGATTTTAATGAAATCATATATCATAGCAACCTTATTGAGATGGACATGAAAGGTCTTCAATATACTTGGAGAAATCACAATGTTAGAGAGAGAATTGATTAGGTGTTTTCAAATGATTTGTGGAGAAGAGAACACCCAAATCTATGCTTACAAACCTTCCATTTTTAGCTTCGGACCACTCTCTTATTCTCCTTCAAACTGAATAAGAAAATAAAAGTGGCCCTAGACCATTTCGGTTTGAAGCCATGTGGTCATGTGACTCAAGTTTAAATGATTATTCAAAAGGCTTAGAGTATGGAATTTGTCAGTTCCAAAGCTACTTAATTTATTAAAAAGAGGAATATTCAGGATTTAAAACCTTGGAATAAGAATAAAAGTGGCAACATTTTTAAATTAAAAGAAAATATTCTTAACCAACTGGGAGAGGTGCAACAAAAGATATTTTTTTATTTGTCCAATACTACCTTGCTGAATTTAGAAACAACCCTTCAAAGACATCTTAATTCTATTTTGGAAAAGGAGGAGATCTATAGGGCTCAAAAAGCAAGAGTTGATTGGATCAAATGAGTGACAAAAATAATAGCTTATTCCACACATCCACTACTATTAGAAGAAACAAAAACAGAATTGTTATTAGAAATAACGAAGGAGAGTATATTTGTGCTCAAAAAGAAATTGCAGGTTTTTTAAGTGAAAATTTTACAGAAAGATTTAAGTCAAAAAACAAGGATGAGCAGAACTCATCTATCATTGGTAGGGGTGAGAAAGAAAGATCGAAAAAACTGAAGCAAACCAAAAAACCGATAGAAATCAAACAAAAAATTTGGTTAATCAAACCGGTCAGTTCAGCTTCAGTTTGGTATTTTTAAAGAACCGAAGGTACTAATTTAGTTTCGGTTAACTAAAATAGAAAACGGGTAGTTAACCAAACCGACCGGTATACATATATTTCTATAATTTTATATATTTTTATGTTTATTGTAAATATTTTTATATATATTTTATATTATATATATATATATATTATAAATTAATAAATATGCATTATATAAATATATATTTATAACATATAATATATAATTTATTATTTAAAATATAATATTTTATATACTTTTTAATTTTTTATAATATATATTGTAAAAACAAAAAACTGAAAAACCGATGAACCGAACCACTGGTTAACCGATTGGCTTTGGTTTGGTTTCGGTTACCGAGAGTACTGGTTCAGTTTCAAAAGTAGGCCCGAACTGTGAGCACCCCTAATCATTAGAGAGGTCACTGATGAAGAAATTCGAGAAACTGTGTTTTCTATGAAAGATATGAAAGCCCTTGGATGATTTAAATGTGTTAATATTCAAAAAATTTTGGCCAATCATTGGTAGCTTTGTTTTCAGTGTGGTTAAGGCTTTTCTCTACTCAGGGAAGATGAATAAAATTCTCAACAAAACTTTCATCACCCTAATTCCTAAGAATGCTAATCCGGAATCAACTAATGATTACAGGCCCATCAATTTGTGCAATATTATTTACAAAACATCTTTAAAATTCTTGTTAACAAAATCAAACCTTTGCTTGATGAAATTATTTCTCCTTTCCAAAGTGCCTTTATACCAAAAGGGCAAATCTCTGATAATGCTCTAATTGGTCATACCTAGACCTGTTCATGGGCCGGGCCAGGCCGGGTTCAGGCTGGGCTTTCACTTGTCATTAAGGGAAATATGCTAGGCCCGAGCCCGAGCCCGGCCCGACCAACAGGCTTATAACTTGGGCCCGAGCCCGGTCCTGATAAAAAGCCCAAAGCCCGAGCCTGAGCCCGAAGCCCGACCTAATAAAAACAAAAAAAAACAATTTTCCCTATTAAAATTAGAATTAAAAATTCATATAGTTTTTTTCCCTATTTAAATGAACAATGGGCCTACAAGATGGTTTTTCCCCTTTCTTTTATATTTCAAAACACAATTTTACATTCTTAAATAAAAAAAGTTATTCAAATGGACATAATCACATTACTCACTTTAAGTCTAATATTAGGTCGGGCCGGGCTATTTTGACAAAACCCGAGCCTGGCTCGAATTTATTGCAGGCCGGGCTTTTTGGCCCGAATTTAATCCCGCGGGCCTATAACCACGTTCAAGCCTATCCGGGGGCAGGGCCGGCCTGACCCGGCCCATGAACAGGTCTAGTCATACCATGAGAAAAAAAGAAGGGCATGACTGGAATCATGTCTTGTAAAATTGATATGGAGAAGGCTAACAATAGGCTGGAATGGGAGTTCATTGAGAAGATTCTTAGGAAGTTTGGATTCCATAACAAGTGGGTCGATTGGGTGATGGAGTGTATTAGGTTTGTTTCTTACCACATCTTAGTCAATGGTGCTCCCACGAGAGAGATCGCCCTACTAGGGGGATTAGACAAGGTGATCCCCTTTCTCCTTATATTTTTGTCCTATGTGAGGCCCTTACTAAGTCACTTGATGAGAGAGGCCACAATCCCAGGTAGCCCAATTGGCTATAGAGCTTCTAGACATGGCTATCCATTCCAGTCCTTCAATTTGCAAATGATTATATGATCTTTGCAAATGCATATATTCCAGCTTGCCTCACTATAAAAAATACTGTCCAATTTTGTTAAGGCTTCGGGTCAAGCTCCAAATTTTGCTAAATGGAGTATTTTATTTTCAAAAACATTCATCCTAGGCTAAGGAAAATCATGGCAAAAATGCTAAGAATTCCATTCGAGACAAATAATTATCCTTATTTGGGTGCTCCGCTTTTTAATAATAAATATGGAAGGGATACTTTCAAATTTCTTAAAGATTAGTCTTTGGTAAGCTAGCGGGGTGGAAGAGTAATTCTCTTTCCTTAGCTGGTAAAATCATCCTTATAACATGATTCCTCACTATATTATGAGATCATTTAAGATCCCTAAGGGTGTTCTCCAAGAATTGGATAGGAAACAAAGGGATATATTGTGGGACAATAATAAGGAGAAAAAGCCTCATTCACTTAGTTAACTGGAATCGGGTTTGTATCCCGATTGGGGTGGAAAATTTTGAATGATAAGGAAAATTTGTGGAAAGAAAAGTCTTGGGCTTGGAGGGGTATCTCTCCAATAGAGAGTTGCTTGAGAGAGGGACTGGTTGGGTTATAGGTAACGGAAAGTCTACAAAGTTTTGGAGTGATAGGTGGGCAGATGAGAAACCATTGTACAATCTAGTAGATAATGGCTCGATTAACAACCTAAATCTTCGGGTGAGTGAGGTCATTAAACCAGAAAGGAAAATCTTGAAGGATGATTTGGTTAAAAGTTTAGTCCCTAATACGACTAAGGAGAAAATTATTTCCCTCTTTATTCCATTGATCCCTTGGGAGGATATGTTAATCTGGGGCCCCAACCCGAGTGGGCAATTCTCTATTAAAACAGCCTATAATGAGGCTTTCTAAATGAATAGCAATCCAACTAGGACATCGAATGTGATAAAGAAAATCTGGAGCATGAAAATTCCCCCTAAAATAAAAGTTTTTTATGTATCTTCTCCTGAACCCGGGTGGGCAATTCTACCTAGCATATTCAACCTGGCTAAAATCTGAAGCCGGAATTCAGCCATGTCAAGGGTGTCCTGTTCATTCTTATTATTACAATAGTTGAATAAGAATGCATTGTTGTGTACTGAATTATAGGTTTAGTGACTCGTTTAGTCATTTCTTTAAGCAATTTTCAATTTTAATGCCCTCCTTCAATCATATCTTCTTACATTTCTAATGCCTTTAATAGCTATTAAAATAGGCAAAATATGCCAAAAAATATGGGTTCTAAATCAGATTTTTCATTTCTTTAATATAATTTTGAGGGGCAGTTTAATCTTGAGGGCCTTCTATTGGCAGGATTAATCCCAAGTTGTATGCTGTGTTTTTAAAACTGGACCAGACCGGATAGTCAGACCGGAAAACCCGAGAACTGGTCATGTAACTGGTTCTATTTCACCCTAAAATTGTTTTTTTTTTTTGCCAAAAATCATTGATTTGGTCAGTGACCCATTGACCCAGGCAGTCGAACCATCAAACTGTCGACCTGAACAATATTTTTTGGCCATTTTTTTATTTTTTTAAGTTAGAACGGGTCATCCGTGTGAACCAGACGGTTGAATCGTTTAACCTAGAAACCAGTCCCAGAATGATTCCCTGTTTGGTCCGGTTTTAAAAACCTTGGCTGTATGTACAAATATAATGCGAGAGACAGGTTAGTTTGTCCTCTGGCTATGAAGTAGTATATATTGAACAAAATTCCTAATTCTCAAAGACACCCAATTTTATCATCCTTTACATGTCTTCTGTTAATTTTAACAAATGATAAATACACACAATTTGAGTTAGTGCCTACTTGACTAATGTTTCCACATTCAGTTTTTCTACACAGATTCCTAAAAAAATACATAGATTCACATTTAGATTTTGCTACAGAGGGTGAGGTTTGTTAGTGGAGTTGTAACTCGGATCTGAGTCACCTAGTCAAAACTCGCTCTTGTTGCCTTGCTTGATTTGTAAATCATAACCCAACTAAAGCCAATAAGTTTTACTGAGTATTGAGAAAGGATGAACTCTATTAAAAGAGAAAAAAATAGAGGAGAAAGTTTTATGAATATGGTGAGAAGAGGGGGAAACAAAAGACCCAAGAGAGGAAGAATGATAAAGCAAAATAGGTGTCATAGGCCAGCCTTTAATTTAAGGGCATTTTTGTCCAGAAAAGACTAAAATATCTCCCACTCGCTATTTTTGCTATTAGTTTCAAAACGTAACCCAAACTGCTAAATGACCAAACTTGGTCATTTTTTGTGCAAAAAGCCCAATGATATAAAGTTTTTAGATTTTTCTTCTCAATTTGTTGTCTATTTTATTAAGTGTTTTGTTAATTTTTTATTATTTTTTTCAAATCTTCTGTCATTTTTACTGAGCAAAAAGCAAAAAAGAACAGGCCCATGGGCCGGATCGGCCCAGGACCACTATGGCTTGGGCCTTGGGCTGTGCTGGACTCCCCTCTTGGGGGATTCATACCAAACAGGCACGACCTGCCAAGTAAGGGTGTCAATGGACCGGCTTTGGATTAGACCCCGTCCAGTCGAAAATCAATTTAGACGGATTGGATGGACCAACAAGACATTGGACTGGACCAATCTAGTCCAAAATATTTATTAGATTGGATTGAACCTGGTCTGTCCATAATAAATTTATATTGGATTGGGTTAGATTAAGCCAATATCTGGTCCATTGATAAAAGATAAGAATATAGGTGTCAATGATCCAAAATATTCATTGGACTGGATTGGACCTGATCCATTGATAATGGACTCATTGGACTGGATTGGATCAGACCAAATCCAGTCCAATTGACACCACTACTGCCAAAATCCCATGTGCTGGCACAACACGGCCCACTACGCTACATTGTGAGCACCCCGCATATCCACATTACACTCTAAACAAAATAATGCTCTCCTCAGGAATTTGGATAGCATCACATAATAAAAATCCTCAACCGTTGGCTGAAAATTGAAATGTGTGAATAGTGTCACTAGCTTTTGGAATTTTCATTGGACAACAAATACCCCTCGCTAAAGTTTAAATTAGAAAACAATCAAAGACAAATTTGTTATTTTACATCTTTATTTAGTACTACTTATTTGACAAAAAGACACAAAATTACTTCTTTTGTTCAATAATTGAAAAACAAACTATAACAAAAGTGTCATTTTACATTTTTCCTTTAATTCTTATTTATACCATTATTAAAAGTGTGAACAATAGTGTGAAACTTTTGTTTAACTAAATTACCCTAGTTTTTTAATTTGGTCATTGTCTAATTTTGTGGACAGAAATATAATTTGAAAAACCACTTTTATCCTCATTCAAACCCCTCTCATATTCAAAGTATTAACTCCCATTAACATTCATTGAATCCTTTACATGACTAGGATACCCATATTTTTTAATTTGACCACTCTCTAATTGTGAGGGCACAAAATGTAATTTTAGCTACTACGTTTCTCCTCATTTAATTCTCTTTCATTAAGTCTTATCTTAGGTATTAACTCCTATTCTTTTATTGAATACCATATTTAAGATATTATTGTCACCAAATACCAAAAAAAAAATCTATCAATTAGATCAATATCCAATACTTTTAACAATATAAAATACATATATATTTTTTAAATATACCCAAAATGGAACCACTTTTCCATCATGGGAGCAAGTAAGCAATTCAACCATTTTAGTCAAATGTGCTAATCCATAATGCCATAATAAAATAAAAACTTTTAAAATATAAATAAATAACAAATATAGATGTTAGAATGAAATATAAATTTAAAAGCAATCCAAAAATAAAAATTATTTTTTGATGGTGGATTAACAATTCAACCTTTTGAATCAAATTTGTCAACACTTGATATCATAATTAAATAAAAATGGAAAAATATAAAAACACAAAAATAAAATTTGTGTTTTTATATTAATCATATTAAAGAAAAATAATTGTGATAATTAAAAATTGCTTTATTGATGTTGGAAATAAAATATGAAATTTAAAATCAACATGAAAATGAAATTGTTTTCCTAATGGCAGGTCAATAATTCAACCTTTCGGGTCATGTGTCAATTATTGATTTCATAATTATATAATAAAAATACAAAAGATAAAAATACAAAAAACATGAAGAGAATATAAACTCTGTAAAAAACATTTGGAGACATCCCTAAAATTTTATATTAATCATATTAAAAAACTATACAAAAATAAAAATTTATTAATGATATAAATAAAACACAAAATTCAATACCAACCTAAAAGTGAACTTCTTTTCTTGTTTGGTGGTGGATCAATTCAACATTTCAGGTCAAATGTGTCAACTAGTGAAGTTATAATTAAATATTAAAATTTTAAAAAGATAAAAACACAAAAATATACAAAAAAAATATATAAACTATGTAGAAAACATTTGAACATGTCTCTATATTAATGAACCACAATAAGTGTGACAAATAAGAATAATTTTTATAGATTTATAGACAGAGATATAAAAAAAAAAAAAAACTTGTAGAAAATTTTGAAACGTATTATATACTATCATCATCACATGGTTGAAAGAATATGACATGGTAAAATCTCCTCTATAGTGAATCCTGATATGTCATTTGTCACAAACCATGGTTGAAAGATTCCCAAGTAAGACTCGGTACAGTTCTTCCTCCTGAAGAGAGGACTAATGACACAGACTTGAATAACCAAAATTCCCAAACACAACACAATCAACAGAAGCACCACTCCACCACTCCAATTCTCATTCTCGGCAATTTGGAACCTTTGTGGCTTGGACATACTGGCCAAGTATGCAAAGTGGCTGGTCCATGTCCTTACCTTCACCTGTATGATTCTTGACGCTTTGGCTTAGTTTGAACAACCGCCTCAATTTTTTCCATGACTTCAGGTGTCAGCAATGGAATCACATCAATAGCTTTCATGTTTTCTTGAATCTGCATTTAGTAATGAAGTACAACTTTCAACAAATAGAAAATGTTGATCAAGGATCATAGTATCAACAATAGAGTATAGAGTCAATGCATTAAATCTACCATTAAAGATTTACTAAGAACTATCAAATGTATTAGAGACAAACTATCTACAAAATTGATGAAGACTACCATTGCACATTTCTTTAGATAATAAACATATTCTAGAAGTTTATCCCTACCACCATTGATTCCATACCAGAATTGAATCTTTGTGACAGCAAAAGCTTCACAAAGATGTGCTCAGCCATGGATGTAGAGAAATATATTGTATTTAGTTGTGTTTGGTTTTTCTTTCAGCGTGTTGGAGGTTATAGGGGTATACTTGTAATGCTGATGAACTATGGGTATTTTACATGTTTTTTTTTTGGTATTTGGTGATACACCTGAATCCCCTATAGGGGCTGTGTGAATAGTGCAGGACCATTCCAATAACACCCCTCTCCCAAAATTGATGGTTGTGGGAATTGAATCCATGTCTCTACTGGAACACACCAGCGTACCAACTGAGCCACCACTCAATTGGTGGTATTTTACTTATTTAAGCCATTGGTTGTGTTGGGTCAGGGTTGAGATGTCTACATGAAAAAGTTTGTTTATTGTATCTTCTAACTATAACAAATTTGACCTTACTAGCAAATGTGCATATCTTTTGCACACAGTAATATTATATGATAATGATGATAGTAATACTTTTATGTATAACGATAATTCTTATCTATCATACAGATTTTGGTTTAATATGATGCATATATAATAATAGAGATGTGACAAAATGTTTACTACAAAATTTCCATAGTTTTTTCAATTGAGTTTTTATCTTTTTTAATTTTTATTATTTAATTATGACATCAAAGATTGACACATTTAACCTGAAAGTTTAAATTGCCAACCCGCCACCAAACAGGAAAGAAATTTCATTTTTTTTTGTTGGTTTTAAATTTTATATTTCATTTCCATCATCAATAAAAATAATTCTTATTTATCACAATTATTTTTATTTAATACAAATAATATAAAATATTATAGACATGCCCAAATTTTCTACATTTTTTAAAATTTTTGTAATTCTTTATTTTAAAAAATTAATTATTTAATTATGAAATTGTTAATTGACCCATTTGACCCAAATGGTTGAATTGCTTACCTGCCATCTGGATGGAAGATTAGTTTCATTTTTAGATCAGTTTTAGAAAATTATGGGTTTCATATGGTTAAAAGTATCAGATATAAATTTAATTAATAGAATTTATTGGTGAGAAGAAAAACTTAAGCATAGGATTTAATGAGAGTAAATGTGAGTTAATACCTTAAATATAAGATTTAATGAAAGAGAAATGAATGAGGTGAGAAGTTCAAATTATATTTTATGACCATTAATAAAAAATTACATTTTCTGCCATCACAATCAAAGAGGTACCAAATTCAAAAATATGGGTGTTTTAACCAAGAAGGAAAGTTCCACAATCTCATTTGTAATGTTAATAGTAGTATAGATAGATATAGATTATCTTGCTCTCAATTGTTTATTGTAGAAGGGCAAAATACAAAACTGAGAAAAAACAGTTGAGCCTTGTAGACAAAGTTATCTAAATGGTTTTTTTCTTTTCTTTTTTTTGAGAAAAAAAAAGTTACCTAAATTGCTAGTTTCCAGTTCAACTTGAAAACTAGTTCAGTTCAAACCAATGCACAAATCGGCTTGTGGCAAGTTGCAAGGGACAAACTAACCTAGGCCCTATTTGGCACGTCTTTTCATGTGGTCTATTGACTACTTACAAGCCTGGTAGACCGCGATCTAGTCTTTTCCCGTTTGATTTGCAGTAGATCTAGCCGCCAAAAGCCGATGCGTCGAAAAGACGCAAGAAGACCAAAACGGGTGATTTTCGAGAAGCTCTAAATGGGGCTTTTGTATTTTTTTCTATTCGTCTTCATGCAAAAAGACACACCTTAACCAAACGGGCTTCAGGCTACTCAGATCTTAATACAAAAGCTCAATGCGTATTTTGACTATCAGAGCTACTAGAAGATCTTCCCAAAAAGACTTGCCAAACGGCCCCCTAGTAAACAGGCTACTTTAGGTGAGGAAATTGCAAATTTAAATGTTATCAAAATACAAGTCAAAAACCTAAAAGAGCCATGCTACAATGAAGGTGCCCTTATCATAGCTACAATTTAAGGAATTTAAGTGGCCATGTCCCCCATGTATAGACAGGATTTTAATCTACTAGTACCTTTCCCTCCTTTAGATAAGGACCACCTTCCATATCAGACATTTATAATTTGGATCTTCCGTACTGACTTTACCAGTAACCCAGTATCTGAGATGGTCACTCAGCTATCTATCTATCTATCTATCTATCTATCTATCTATCTATCTATCTATATATATATATATATATATAATTTTAGCCAACTGATCTGTGGTTGTTTTTTTTGGATTTCTACTAGTACCTTTCCCTCCTTTAGATAATTTGGATCTTCCAGTCGTACTGACTTTACCAATAACCCACATAACTGCAGGCTCCCTGTGGTAAGGTCATTGCAGTGGACCTCACATGAACCCTGCTCTGTCCCCACCCCTTAATCCCTCTGTATTGTGTAATACGTAAGAAGAATTGTTTTGTTAAGGATTCATGTAGCCGTCCCCATATGGTTGGAATAAGGCTTGGATGATGATGATGATGACTGGTTTTGGTGTTAGTATTGATTACCATGGGACCTAGAAAAAAGTGGGTCTATATCTTCTTGACTAGATGCATGGAAGTTCAAGAGGGCACCTAATTGCTGTTATGATGAGAGGACCCTCATTGTATCCTTGACTCAACGAAACCTAAAAAGTAGGAAACTGCAAAGAAATTTCCTTGATTTTCTCCTAAAACTGCTCTAGTTCTGAATTACAAGTCCTACTTTTCCCTACTCACCAATACCAGCCCCTCGGCCTTAACCCATTCCCAGCCCTATTTCGCCAAGAGAAAAAGGGAAAAGGATTGGGGGGGGTGTTCTTGGAAAGTTTTCAGCAATCATAAAACCAGATTAAATACCCTCAAGAATATTCTTGTGTTTATATTCATCATACATAACATACGAGAACATTGGCACTTTAATGGATAAAAACAGTCACATAGAACTAGTCTCTGTTTTTCACCATCATGAATTAAACAAGACCAAGAATCAATATTAACAATTACTAGCAGCAAAGATAGCATTGATTGAAAGATTGTGGGGCATGTAATCTGGTTAATGAGAGAAGAAAATCAGTTGAAGAGACAATGAAACTGGGAAAAACAAAAAGATAAGAATAAAGGAACTCCAAGTTTACGGGTGAGATCAGAGATGGCCTAGAAATGGAATTTGGTAACCCAGCTATAGGCTCATAGATGGCAAATAAGAGACAGAAATTTCAATCCAACATACATGTGGAGGATCAAACCCTAACAAGATGTATAAATGGTAACATTTTTTCTTTTGCTATTTTTGCTATAAATCTGGCAACTGTAACATTAAAATTCAAGCATTTGATTGGCACGTTATAGTTGTGGGTTATTATTGAAGAGAAAACTCTCAACAGATACCAAAAAATTTTATCCTTAAAGATTTATCAAAAAAAACTGCACCCTTGGAGATAAAGAATGATGCCAACAGACACATTGTTTGTCAATGAAATTACCCATACTTTGGCTGGTGATATCTCAGGACTGTTATTTGATAATGAAATCAAAAGTGGCTTGATCATGTTGAAGAAGAAAGAGGAAGGGAAGTGGCAAGGGGAAGGTGAATGTGGAAGATAGAAGTGGATAAATATAAACTACCCCAGTTTATTAAATTGTACATGGCACAAATTAATGCAATAAGAAGAAAATTGCTGCTAATGTTGTCATAGAGTTCTATTATACATGTATACTCTAACCTATAAAAAAAAGAGCTTTATTATACTCTACAATTTAAAATGATATGATTAAAGAAAGTTTATCAGAGATACAGGACTTCATTTGTGGGAAAAATGTGGCTTTTATCACACATCAATTTAGTATTCAAATATCCTTAGTTCTCTGAAATTAAATAACCACATTTCAATATTAGTATCCTAGACAATACATAGTTGTCCTAACCAATGCCTCTCCCCAGATTGTACTAACTTGAAGTGTTTAAAATATCTGGCTCATCTTCAGGTCATTTCCCTTGCCTGAGACATGGATGAAAATAGGTTTTTCCTTGTATCATTTTAACAAAAGGTTATTATTGAAAGTGTACAATTGCTCATTTTTCCAGAATAAATTAAACAATAGGAATCAAAAGCTGAATAAAGTTCTATGTAAAGACAAAGAGTTGATAATGTCATCTACAAAGGTAAAATTGGTAGGTCTCAGCACGATTATATGCATAGGGCATGCAAAGACCTTGGAGATGGTCCCAGTGACTCTGTAACAAGAGGACCATTCCAAGTGAGACCATGAATATAACAATACACCCTTCTTCAAGCTATAACACAAAAATTTGACAAGATGAAAATGAGAGAAATATGCATAAAAAATGTCAAGTCTTCCTAGTGATGAAGACTAAACCAAGAATACCTCAAGCTTTAGGCACAAAAAAATTACATAACAAGAAAACATGCAACATGCACTATAGAGTATTGATGGCGAATTTATGACCAGCCATTACAACTTAATACTCCTAGGCTCAACTAAAATGTTGGCTGATCATCCGAATGACACTTCCACCCCAGTTTCTAAAGCTTAAGCCTTGATATTATGATGACAAATGGCCCAAGGGTCATTCTTCCAAATCCTCACCACTACTCTCCATCAAAATCCAAGCTAGTCATCGACCTGAGCCCCATACTACTATAAGTATTTTCTTTTATCATGTCTACCGAGGTTATGGAACCTAAATATACCACACCAATATCAGAATAGTCCCCCGGGAGAAAAGAGGAAAAAGAAAAACAAAGAAACATAATAGTTCACCTTTCCACAAAACCCAAATATCATGTTTCCAGAGCCCAAATCACATCTACAAAGTTAGAGATGAAATGTGCCAGGTTCTTGAGTTGTTTCCTCTTATTTCTTAGTGGAGAAAGGAAGGGGGAAATAGAGATAAACAACATGATAAACTCAAGGGACCCTGCTCGAGGAGGAATATATTAAACTAAATTTAGATGGAAGTAGTGTGGAAATCCTGATACATCAGGAATGAGAGGGGTCTTTAGAGACAAGGAAGGTAACATCATTGCATTATTCTCTGGTCTGATTGGTATGGGGAACTCTACAAGAGCTGAGCTGCAAGTATTCCAGGGTCTACAACAGGCTAAAGAAATGGATTTGTACAACTTGATTATTGAATATGATTCCAAGGCTGTAACTGGGTGGCTGAAAAAGATGAAAAAGCAGTGTGGATCTATAGAAATGAACTAAGACAGATCAAATGTTTGGTACAAAACAGAAATATAAAGCTCATCTTGGTGCCTAGACATGCAAATGGTTTGGCCGATAGTTTGGCAAAGCCAGGGGTCTCTAGAAGTCCGCTGTATTGGGCCTGTTTATAATACGTTTATTGTTTCTCCTTTTATCCATTTCTTAATGGGGCTGGGTAGTAATTGCTACCCTACCCACGGGCTGTTTTGTATTGTTACATTTTCTCTGAATTTCTAATAAAATCTCTTTCAGTTACTCATCAAAAGGAAAAAAAAAAAACATGATAAACTCATTGGGAGGTTGAGGTAAGCATAAGAAACATAAAACTCAGAAATAAGACTAATGAAAAAATATAAAAAAGATGGTGTCAAACTTACTTGGGACTCCTTTGTAGCACCGGTAATAACTGAGGAGACATTAGGATTAGATGCACACCAAGCAATTGCGAGTTGAGCTAGAGGCACATGGAGTTCATCTGCAATGGGTTTTAACCCATTAACTTTCCTCAGCACATCATCAACCAGTGATCTGTTAGCAAGGTTCTACCCAAAAAACAAAACAAATTATAATTATAATTTGGAGATCTGTAAACACCACCACTTTAAGAGTTTGAAACCTAAGCACATACATGATTACGAATCAAGAAAACATGCATATCCTGACAGGTTGAGATACCATTTTCCCATTACCCATGTACAAGAATAGATATCAATATAGTAGGTATGCAGGTATCTAATTGATCTGGGACAAGATAGACTTAAATAAAAAATATAGAAAATTTATCAAAAAAAATAACAAACACAAATTTCAGACAATAGGCAAGCTATATGAAAAATCCACCATGATTCAGGAGAACCCAAATAAACACCACAAGTAACTGAGTTCAAAATAAAGAAACTGTATCCAATTTGAAGATTCAATTGATTGTATAGCCACTTAGGTTGCTACCTCATAACAAAAAAATTAGACTATGTTCATTTTTTGTCAGGGTTGACAAATAGGCCATGATAACAAGCACAGAAAACTCCAATTTCAACACCAATGTTCTTTTTTAATACTAAAAGAAAATTCATATTAAACTAGTATGAAACTGCACAGCCAGGGTGCAAGAGGATAAGAAATCCTCTCCATACATGGAGAAGAACCATAGACATTTACATAGTTCCACTCCCAGTTTCTTATGTTTTTCTTGTTTATAATCATTAGTTAGTGTTATTGGGCCATTAGTTGGTGTTACTGGGCCCAAGGCCCATTAGTTTACGTTGTCTTTTTGGGACTGTTTTATGAGTGGGGCAGCCAAATCATTATTGTCTTTTCCCCATCTCTTCTTCTCTTCTCACCAAGAACTCATTCTTTCTTTCCTTTTTTTCACTGTTATCAAATCAAATTACTGTTTTCTTTTTTTCTACTTGGTATAAGAGCCACTTCTGGGATTTTTTGAGTCTTTCATCATGCAGCCCAAGATCAGCCGACTGCATGGTGTGTTAGAGAGATGATTGAAGACTTCAAAAGTGCCAAGTCTTGGATTTTTTTGGTGGATCTAGAACCCTGTGTCAGATCTTGGGTTGATCATTGAAATCAAGAACAACTGGAGGAGGAAGAGTCCTGATTGCAGTAGGACTCTTTATTTTTGACCTAGGAAGGGCGCTCAGGATTTTTTAGACTTCTAGGTGTTTTCTGAAGGGACAGTTCAAGTTTTGGAGTTTTTTGAGGTCGCTGGAGGGAGTGGCAGCTTTTTATCCTGTTTCTACTGGCTCCACAGAGACAAGAATCTTTCTAGGTGAAGGCTTTTGGGTACTAGGTTGAGGCCTCTAAAGGGAATTGATATACTTCCTCATCTACAATTGATTTTCTGAACTGTTCTGAGAACTATGGAGGGCAGTGGAATTGAGTACTAGTCTACTAGTAAAATGGGACTAGGAGGAGGAGGTGCTAGTGATCCTTTTGGGGCAGGGACCATCACTACAGTTAATCTGGATGGTAAAAAATATTTAGAGTGGTCACAATCAGCCAAAATGGCTATTGGTGCTCATAGAAAATTGGGGTATGTCAACAGTGAAGAGAAGAAACTTAAGACTAACTCTTCCTGGTGCATATAGGAGAATTACATGGTGATGACTTAACTATGCAATTCTATATTACCCCATATAAGCAAGAACTTCCTATAGACTAACACAACTAAGGACATTTGGGATGGAGTTGCAAAGCACTCATGGAGTAAGAATGTTGCTAGGGCCTACTAGTTGAGGAATCAAGTGATTGCTACTAGGCAGGGAGATATATCTGTTGCAGTTTATTTTTTAGCCCTCAAAACTGTAGGAGATAGATCAGTTGGAAAGTATGGTTTGGGAAAGTAGTAAAGATGCAGCTACTTACTAGAAGCTAGTAGAGAACATAGAGTGTTTGGGTTTCTAAAAGGACTCAACCCAAAGTATGGTATTGCAAAACAACATGTTCTTTTCCATGATAGTGTAACTCTCTCTCTCTCTCTCTTAGGCATATGCCTTTGTGTTTGGAGAAGAGAGTAGGAGGAAGTCATGATGAGGAACTTAAACATTGAGTAGTCTGCTATGGTTAGCACACTGAAACCTAAGTCTGGTGGGGATAAGGGTGGTACTAATTGTAGGAAGGAGGACAAGAAGGACTTGATCTATGACTACTATAAGAAGTCTAAGCTTACCAGAGATACTTGTTGGAAGCTTCACTCACATCTTATACTAAGTCATCTTAAAAATAAGAAAGTGAATGCTAATATGGCAGTGACTAGTGACTTATCTAGGCCACCTACCACAACTTCTTTAGATTCAGTTGTAACAGCTGCAGATAGGGCAAGTTGGAAAGACAAGGGTAGTTTCTTATTCAAAGAGATACAACTAATTCTAGTTCTTCACTAGGTGGACAGCAAGGTTGAAGTGGCCTAGGAACTAGTTATTATACTTCATTTGCACATACAGGTAATTCATATGTCACTACAAGCCCCCACTACAAGTAAGGGGGAACCTCCCTAAATTATAGACCTAGGGGGTAGGAGCCACAGAACATAAGACCAATATTTCCACCATCTTCTCTTCATACTACCTTTGCTCTAGTAGAGATAGAGTCTCTACAACTAATGGCTCCCATGTTCCCACTAGGAAGGGGTCCAACAAAATAACTGATACCAGTACCCTGCCTTCTATACTACATGTTTCTAGATTGAATACTAATTAGTAATTTGGCAAAAAAATTTAATTGTTCAATAATTTTCCTCCTGACCATTGTGTTTTGTAGGATCTAGAGTCAAAGAGGACAATTGAGAATGGTCATGAAGTGAATGGAGTCTACCTTCTTGATGTGCTTCCTAGTCATCACATCAACAGCAAGAGTAATGAGTCAAAGTTAGTGAGTCAGGCTATGCTTTGGCATAATCCATTAGGGGTATGCAAAGAATCAAAAGGGGTATTGTTGTTATGATCCTACGTTAGGGAGTCGATATGTTACCATGGATGTCACTTTTATTTAGTCTACACCTTTATTTTCAAGGAATCTTTCTTAGGGAGAGTGTTTTGAGGGAGGAAATGAGCAAACTACACCACTTCTTGTTCCAACTCCTTTACCTACTCTAGTGTTTAACCTAGTTGTTCCATCTACTTTGATTGTTCCATTATGTCCTATTTCTCAGTTTTTTTATAGAATAATGCCTATGGCAGCACAGGGAGGTTGAGTCCACAGTAGAGGAACCCACATCACTTCCTATCAACTCATCTGAGATTCTAGATTCAGCTGACACAAGCCCAGGTATGCCTCTTGCTCCCTCTAATGTTTCAGTTCCTATTGATACTACCCCTGTACCTAACACCATTGTAGATAACCTAGACCTTCCTATTGCACTTCAGACAGGGAAGAGAAAGTGCACAACCCATTGTATCTCACAACATATTCCCTATAGTGGTTTATCTCCCTCCTACTGGGCATTCCTTTCCTCTCTTGATTTTGTGTCTATACCTAGGATTGTTTGTGAGGCTCTCTCCAAACCTGAGTGGAAGACAGTTATGCTGGAGGAAATGGAAGCCTTAATTAAAAATCAAACATGGGAAGTTGTGGATCTACCTAATGGCAAGGAAAAGGTTGAGTTGAGCAGGAGAAGAAGGAGAAGAAGGAAGGAGGAAGGAAGAAGAAGAAGAAGAAGAAGAAGAAAAAAAAGAGGCAACTGAGATGAGGCCTCAAAAGTACTGCTTCAGTCGAGTGAAGCATTGTATTTATACTATACTGGCCATACAACACAATAGGTATCAATCATGCCCAACTTGTCACAGAGACCTTGGTGTCTGGAATGGTTTAGCCCTTGTTGAGCAAGAGCAAGAGCAAGTGAAGAGACGAGAGGAGAGAAGAGAGGGAGAGAGGAGAGGAGAGCTGAGAGGACTGAAAGCCCCTACCGAACTTAGGGGGCGAAAGAATGATATATTATTATTTATATTAGTACAGCCGAACAATGTAAACAAAGGAGAAATTACAACAGTACCCTTATGGTACTAAACCTAAATACATAAACAATTGACAACAGCCCTTTTGTAAAGATGTCTGCTAGTTGGTCTTCAGAGCTGATGTATGGAGTGCATACTTCGCCTGTGATGATTTTGTCTCTGATAAAGTGCTTGTCAACTTCAATGTGCTTCGTTCTATCATGTAGTACCGGGTTGGTAGCGATACTTATAGCTACCTTGTTGTCACAGAGTAGAGTCATGGGTTTATCAACTGGAAAACCCAACTCTCCCAATAAATTCTTTATCCACATACCTTCAGCTACTCCGTGTGCCATTGCACGGTACTCAGCTTCAGCACTGGATCTAGCTACCACGGGTTGCTTCTTACTCCTCCAAGTAACAAGGTTCCCTCCTACAAAGCTGTAGTAACCACTAGTAGACCTTCTGTCACTTTGAGATCCAGCCCAATCCGCATCTATGTAAATTTCAACTCTCAAATGTCCATGTTTCTGGAATAATAAGCCAGCACCCGGGAACTTCTTAAGATACCGCAGTATTCTCTTCGCAACTTCAAGATGAGTGGACCTAGGTGCATGCATGAACTGACTGAGGACACCAACAGCATATGCTATGTCTGGACGAGTCATAGAGAGGTACAACAGTCTCCTTACAAGCCTCTGAAATTGCTTCACATCCTTAAGAGGTTCACCTTGGCTGTCACTTAACTTGTGGTTGGGGTCAATGAGAGAGTTGGCTAGTTTAGCCCCAATCTTTCCAGTGTCCTTAAGCAAATCTAGGACATATTTCCATTGGGAGATGAAGATACCCTTTTTTGATTGGGCAACCTCAATTCCAAGGAAGTATTTGGCGGGTCCTAGATCTTTCACTTCGAACTGAGTGGCAAGGAAGTCCTTCAAACTTTGAATTTCATCCTTCCAGTCACCAGTAACAATTATGTCATCCACATATACTATTAGGGCAGCCATTTTACCTTCTACTCTTTTTACAAACAGTGTGTGATCTGACTGACATTGCTTGTATCCCCTCTGCTGAACTGCAGTATGAAATCTGCTGAACCAAGCTCTTGGAGATTGCTTCATCCCATATAAAGACTTCTTCAACTTGCACACCTTTTGTTCACTTCCTTGAGCCAAAAAACCGGGGGGTTGAACCATATAAATTTCCTCTTCAAAGTCACCATTCAAGAAGGCATTCTTGATGTCAAGTTGATGTAGATCCCAATTCAGATTGGCATCAAGAGAAAAAAGGACTCTAATAGAGTTCATTTTGGCAACAGGGGCAAAGGTTTCATCATAATCAACCCCATATACTTGAGTAAAACCCTTTGCCACTAAATGAGCTTTATGCCTCTCCACGGTTCCATCAGCCCCATACTTAACAGTGAACACCCATTTACATCCAACTGGATCCTTTCCCTTAGGAAGATCAACAAGTTCCCACGTGCCATTCTTATGAAGAGCATCAATTTCTTCCTTCATGGCCTTCGTCCATTCTGGTACTGAGAGAGCTTCTGCCACATTTTTGGGAATAGGGATAATGTCAATGGAGGTAAGAAAAGCACAAAATGAAGGTGAGATTTTCTCATAGGAAACAAAGTTGGAAATGGGGTGTTTAGTGGTGCACAACCTAACACCTTTCCTATGGGCAATGGGAAGGTCAATATCATTAGCAACAGGGAGGTTGGGAGTCAAGTTACCTGAGTGAGTATGATCTTCCCCCAAGGAATTTGATGGCATTTGAGGTATGGCTTCTGGATTCTCCACAGCACTTGAACCTGGTTGGCCTTTATGACGACGAGAAAAAACACGGAAAGGTGGAGGATCAGAAGGAGGAGTAGGAAAAGGAGGCAGTTGAACCAGTTTCCCCTCATGCTTACACTCCCCCTGAGGAGAAATAGGAAAGAAGGGCTCATCCTCAAAAAACGTAACATCCATGGAGACATAGAATTTCCGAGAAACAGGATCAAAGTAACGATACCCTTTCTGAGAGAATGAGTAGCCAAGAAATATGCACGGGATAGCACGAGAGTCCAGTTTCCCCCGGGTGGGAGATAGGTTTTGGACAAAGCATTGACAACCAAAAACACGAGGAGGAATAGAAAGAAGAAGGGCCTTAGGAAAGAGAAGCTGATGTGGGGCTTTGTACTCTAACCAACGAGAGGGCATTCGGTTAATGAGGCATGTAGAACAAAGGACAGCCTCAAGCCAAAATCGTTTGGAAATATTCATGTGGAGTAGTAAACCCCGTGCCACTTCAAGAAGGTGTCGGTTCTTCCGTTTAGCCACACCATTTTGTTGTGGCATGCGGGCACAAGAGCTCCGATGAAGTGAGCCATGTGAAGCAAAGAACTCCGTGAGGTCACTATGAAAAAATTCTTTTGCATTGTTTGATTGAAATATTTGAATTTCGGTCTAAAATTGGGTGAAAACCATCCGCTGAAAATCCTGGATAATTTTTGGTACTTCCTCACGGGTTCACATTGGATATACCCAAGTGTATTTGGAATAATCGTCAATGAAGGTAATGAAGTACTTGTAGCCACTCTCAGAAGGTAAAGTAACAGGGCCCCACACATCAAAATGCACAATGTGAAAAGGAAACTCAGATTTATTGTTTCTTTGAGGAAATTGAGTTCTACAATGCTTGCTTAACTGACACGTTTGACAAGAAAATTAGAAAGTGACACAGACTTACACAGTTCTGGGAAAACAACTTTCAAGGACTCCAAAGGCAAATGACCCAGATGACAATGCCACAAATACATTTTACTCTTTTTGAACCGACTCATAGACTCTGTAACATGAAGGCCAGTCGTATTCTCCAGCATATAGAGTCCATCAACCATACGTCCCCTACCAATCATCCTCCCCGAGGCCAGATCCTGAATCACACAATAGGAAGGGAAAAAGGTCACAGAACAGTTTAAGGAATTTGTAACACTACTGACTGAAAACAAATTCATAAGGAATTTTGGAAATTGAAGAACATTAGAAAGAGTAAGGCCGAGGGGAAGAGAGAGAGTTCCTTGACCAGCTATGGAAGTTTATGATCCATCAGCTAGTCTCACTTTATCACTTCCGGAAAGAGGGTGATAAGTTTGAAAGTAAGAAGACATACCAGTCATGTGTTTTGATGCTCCAGAATCAATGATCCATGGCGAGTCAAGGTCGTGAGAAACAACATGGAAAACTGTGGCAGGATTACCTGATGTGGATGCAAAAGAGGTGGTGGGAGGAGCATCCATTTGGCGAATAGCTCTACCATAAAGATCCAAATGGTCACGGAAGGAGTTTACAATATCCTCCCTTGGGTCAGATCCAAAGTAGCTATGTTAGCCATGTGGTGTTTGAGTCACAGTAGAAGTGGAGGGCTGATTCTCCCGAGTAACCATATTGGCCATGTGATGTTTCTTGGTACCTTGTTGCTCGGGTCTTCTACTTACATCTGAGCCTTGCTTCTTAGGTAAATCTTGAGCCCACTTTGGTTTCCCATGGAGATCCCAACAAGTATCTTTGGTGCGCCGGGGCTTCTGACAATTAGTGCACCACAATTTTTCCTTATCTTCTACTTTCTTCTAGAGATCCCCTCTCTTGGAAGAAGGGCCACCACTAGTAGAGGAACCCCCCTTTGCCGCCAAAACAATTGCATCCCCTCCGGTGCTGTTCATCAAGTTTCTTCTGCTTTCTTCAGACTGGACAAGAGCATAGACCTCCTGAATTGAAGGAAGATCCTTAGAACTTAGAATTTGTACTCTGATGGATTCATAGATAGGATTGAGACCATGTAAAAAGGCAAACACCCTTTGCTGTGAGACAAGTTTCTTGTACAATTTTGCATCTTCATCACACTTCCAATCAATATTCTGGTAATGGTCCAACTCCTTCCAAACAATTGTCAAGTCAGAGTAAACTGATAAACTCCTCTCCCCCTGTTTACAAGTAGATGAAGCTGCTTGCTGTTGATAAATCTTGGCATAGTGTCGAAGTTCAGAATATGTGGATTTTGCATGTTCCCAAATCTCATTTGTAGTTTCAGCCCACATGAAGTTCTTCCTTATTTGCGGTTGCATGGAGATCAAAATCCAAGACATAACCATGTTGTTCTCCTGATCCCATCATCATGTTCTGCATTTCTAGAAGTTGGTTCTTTGATTATTCCATTTATGTAGCCTATTTTTCCCCTTGCGGTTATGTATAGCTTGATCCCCCTTGACCACTCTAGGTAGTTTAACCCATCAAGAGGAACAACAGCCATAGGGAAGGATAGATCACTGTTCCCATTGATTCCATTCAGCATTGTGGAGATTCTGGATATAGCTGAATCTTCACCATTCATGATTCTAGGTTTAGAAGTACACAAACCAAAGGCACACTGCCTTACAGAGCTGCTACAGTCCACAACTAGGCACTTGCAGATTTTCAGTTTCACAAGGAACCAAGCACAAACACTGCAGCTGCAGTACTAGGTTGTATGACCTACATTGTGTAGGAGTCCTCAGAACAATATACGAACTACACTTGCAGTGTAACCAGGTCTGAATGACCTACAGTTTTACAACTTTAACACAGCTTCTTAGCTGAAAAAAACAAAAAAAAACTCAGTAGGAACAGCAATATGAGTGATGGTTCACCACACCTAATCGGTTGATATCCACTTTCCAGGGCAGCCGAACAGTCACTTAGGGTCTAGGGTTCATCAACAGTCCCTTAGAGAGCAGAATAGAGCAACACACAATCGGAGGAAGGGGAACAGTCCCTACTCAGATTTTGGGACATCAACGGTCGTACAAGAGGAGAACCATAAACAGAAAAAAAAAAATCAGTTCAGTACCTAGGTCACCCGAACTGTGAATAGGCAGTACAGTCATGGACTCAAACTTCTCTTCAAATCAGAACCTTCCTTCGTACATCTGGGATGGTTTTCTACAGTCTTCTTAGCCGAGCAACTCCAGTTACCAGCACCTAAGGCTGAAGGATGAAGGAAGAAGAAGAAAGACTTGTAGCAGAACCCTTTTTTGCACTAGGAAATTGAACAATCAGCTTTCTTGTAGCAGAACCCTACTCGACAATGGAGACTAGCAGCAGCACTAGAAAATGCTTCCTATTCCTTGTCTTCGAGCATCAGGACTAAGTTTCTACGCAGCAGTGGAGAGAGACCTCAGCTGGTTGTTTTCCAGGCCTTGACGGTCCTGCTCTGATACCATGTTGAGCAAGAGAAGGAGAAGGGAGGAAGGAAGAAGAAGAAGAAAAAAAAGAGGCAACTAAGATGAGGCCTCAAAAGTACTGCTTCAGTCGAGTGAAGCATTGTATTTGTACTATACTGGCCGTACAACACAATAGGTCTGCAAAATTACAAAAATACCCCTATGGGTACTAAACCTGTGTATAGTACATACAATACACCTGTCAATAGGTTGGTTGTCGATGGGTTTATACTATGAAGTATAGGGCTGATGTAAGTATAGAAAGGTACAAGGCAAGGATGGTTCAAAAGGGTACACTCAGACTTATGGCATAGATTACTTTGACACTTTTGCACTAGTGGCCGAGATGAGTTCAGTTCGGATCCTCTTATCTCTAGTAGTTGCCTACTCTTGGCCTCTCTACCAACTTGATGTGAAGAATGCTTTTCTTAATGGAGACTTGCAAGAGGAGGTGTACATGGACTTTCCAACTGGTTTTTATAGTGATGTGGCCAAATGAAAGGTATGCAAATTGAAAAAGTCCTTATGTGCTTTGAAATAATTACACCCAAATCTTGGTTTGATAGGTTTAGGAGTGCATTGATTGTGTTTGGTTATACACAAACCCAATCTGGTCATACTTTGTTTGTTTAGAGAAGGGGATCATTGGTGTCAATGTTGATAGTGTATGTAGATGACATCGTAGTCATTTTTTTTATCAATAACAATTTCATTAATTCACCAAAGAAGTTACATAAGGAAGACAAAAACACACTTATCTTCCAAGTACAATCAAGAACCCAAGTGAGATAGATGCATTGAAGAACCTACACAGGGAGTTTGAGATTAAGGATCTTGAGGAGCTGAAGTATTTTCTAAGGATTGAAGTGGGCAAGGTACGAACATGGGATCTTCATTTTCCAGAGGAAGTATGCGTTGGACCTACTATAAGAGATAGGAAAGCTTGAGGTTAAACCAACCGATACACCCATTGACCAAAATCATAGAATTAATGCTTTAGATGGTGAGCTAGTAAAGGATTGGAAGGTATTAGAGATTGGTGGGCCGTTTGTTATACTTGTACATGACACAACCAAATATCTCCTATGCAATTAGTGTGGTGAGTGAATACATGAATGCCGTCACGAGTTCAGCATTAAGAAGCCATTGATAGGATACTTGCTTATTTGATAGGACATCCAGACAAAGGGATATTGTTTGTTGACCATGGGCATTTGAAGCTATAAGCATACACAGGTGCTGATTGGGCAGGGTGCTTAGATGATAGGGGATCTACCTTAATAGTTTGCTCTCTTGTTGGAAGTAATCTCATTTCATGGAAGTGTAAGAAGCAATCAATTGTATCCAAGTCAAGTGCAGAAGTTGAATATAGAGCTATGGCACATGGTGTTTTAGAGCTTCTCTAGGAGAGATTGGAGTTGATACAGAAGAACCTATGATGTTGTACTATGATAATCAAGCAACAATTAATATTGCTCATAACCCAGTTCAACATGATAGAACCAAGCATATAGAGGTGGACAGACATTTCATAAGAGAAAGGGTGACATATGGAGAAGTGTGCCTACCATATGTTGCATCTGATTTATAGCTAGTCGATGCTCTCACAAAAGGAGTTGCAAGAAATAAGCTTAAACATGATCAATGCAAGTTGGAAATGTATGAATCTACTCTCAACTTGAGGGGGAGTGTTGAGATTCAACAGTTTCTTATGTTTTTCTTGTTTATAATCATTAGTTAGTGTTATTGGGCCCAAGGCCCATTACTTTATATTTTCTTTTTGGGACATGTTTGTATGTTATTAGAAGTAGCCACACTATTAAGGGCATATTAGTCATTGTAATCGACTTTAATTTATGAGTATATAAGATAATGAGTGGGGCTGCTAGATCATTATTGGCTTCTCCCCATCTCTTCATCTCTTCTCACCGAGAACTCTTTCTTTTTCCTTTTTTTCACTGTTATCAAATCAGATTACTGTTTTCTCTTTCTACTATGTTGAGCAAGAGCAAGTGATAGACAAGAGGAGAGAAGAGAGGGAGAGAGGAGAGGAGAGCTGAGAGGACTGAAAGCCCCTATTGAACTTAGGGGGTGAAAGAATGATTTATTATTATTTATACTAGTACAGCCGAACAATAATCAAAGAGGAAATTACATCAGTACCCTTATGGTACTAAACCTGAATACATAAACATAAACGACTGACAACACTCCCCCTCAAGTTGGAGCATAGATATCAATCATGCCCAACTTGTCACAAAGATCATGATGTCTGGAAAGGTTTAAACCCTTTGTAAAGATGTCTGCAAGCTAGTTCTCATAAGTGACATAGGGGGTACACACTTCACCTGTGATAACTTTCTCCCTGATAAAATGCTTGTCAACTTCGATGTGTTTTGTTCTATCATGTAGCACCGGATTGGCAGTAATGCTTATAGCTGCTTTGTTATCACAAAATAGAGTTATAGGTTTGGTCACTGGAAAACCCAACTCCCCCAACAAATTCTTTATCCACATGCCTTCAGCAACCCCGTGGGCCATAGCACGATATTCAGCTTCAGCACTGGATCTAGCTACCACATTTTGCTTTTTACTTCTCCATGTAACAAGGTTCCCTCCTATGAATGTGCAGTAGCCACTAGTAGACTTTCTGTCACTTTGGGATCCAGCCCAATCTGCATCTGTATAAACTTCAACTTTCAAATGTCCATGCTTTTGAAACAACAAACCAGTACCCGGATACTTCTTCAAATATCGGAGGATTCTCTCTGCTGCTTCAAGATGAGAAGACCTAGGAGCATGCATGAATTGACTGAGGACACCAACAGCATATGCAATGTCTGGGCGAGTCATAGAAAGGTATAACAATCTCCCTACAAGTCTCTGAAACTGTTTCACATCCTTGAGTGGTTCACCACAATTGTCAACTAATTTATGGTTGGGGTCGATGGGAGAGTCACCTGGCTTCACCCCCATCTTTCCAGTGTCCTGAAGTAAATCTAAGACGTATTTCCTTTGAGAAATGAAGATACCCTTCTTTGATCGGGCAACTTCAATTCCAATGAAGTATCTGGCAGGTCCTAGATCCTTCACTTCAAACTGAGTTGCAAGGAAAAGTTTCAACTTCTGAATTTCATCCTCCCAATCACCAGTAACAATTATGTCATCCACATAAACAATTAGAGCAGCAATTTTACCTTCTCCTTTTTTCACGAATAGTGTATGATCTAACTGACATTGCCTGTATCCTTTCTGTTGAACTGCCACATGGAATCTACTGAACCAAGCTCTTGGTGATTGTTTCAGCCCGTATAAGGACTTCTTCAACTTGCACACTTTCTGTTCATTTCCTTGGGCTAGAAACCCAGGAGGTTGAATCATGTACACTTCCTCTTCAAGGTCACCATTCAAGAATGCATTCTTGATGTCCAGTTGGTGTAAAACCCAATCCAGATTGGCTGCAAGAGAGAAAAGGACTCTAATGGAATTCATCTTGGCAACGGGGGCAAAAGTTTCAGCATAATCAACTCCATACACTTGAGTAAATCCCTTTGCCACTAAGCGAGCTTTATACCTTTCCACTGTTCCATCCACCTTATGTTTGACTGTGAACACCCATTTACATCCAACTGGAACCTTTCCCTTGGGAAGATCAACAAGTTCCCATGTGCCATTTTTGTGAAGGGCATTAACTTCTTCCCTCATGGCATTTGTCCATTCAGGAACTGAAAGAGCTTCTGCCACATTCTTAGGGATAGGGACACTGTCAATAGAGGTAAGGAAGGCACGGAATGAGGGTGAAATGTTCTCATAGGAGACAAAGTTGGAAATGGGATGTTTTGTGGTGCACAATCTGACCCCCTTCCTATGAGCAATAGGACGGTCAAGATCATTAGCAGTAGATGAATCATTTTCAATAGGTTCAAGGACATCATTGGGAGCTAAAATACCTGAGTGAGTATGATCCTCTCTCGAGGAGTCTGGTGGCACAGGAGGTACAGCTCCCAGATTCTCTACAGCTCTTGGATTTGGCTGGCCTTTGCGACGGCGAGAAAAAACACGAAAAGGTGGAGGGTCAGGGAGAGAGGGAAGCTGAACTAGTTTCTCCTCATGTCTACACTCCCCCTGAGGAGAAACAGGATAGAAAGGCTCATCTTCAAAGAAAGAAACATCCATGGAGACATAGAATTTACGAGAAACAGGATCTAAAACACGGTAGCCCTTTTGAGTGAAGGAGTAACCAAGAAATATGCAAAGTATAGCACGAGACTCCAATTTCCCACGGGTGGGAGACAGATTTTGGACAAAACACCGACAACCAAAGACACGAGGAGGAATAGAAAGAAGGGGAGCCTTAGGAAAGAGAAGTTGATGTGGGGCTTTGTACTCTAACCGACGAGAGGGCATACGGTTTATAAGGTAAGTGGAACAAAGAACAGCTTCAAGCCAAAACCGTTTGGGAACATTCATATGAAGTAGTAAACCTCGAGCCACTTCAAGGAGATGTCGGTTCTTCTGCTCGGCCACACCATTTTGTTGTGGTGTGCGAGCACAAGAGCTACGGTGAAGGGAACCATGCAAAGCAAAAAATTCCGTGAGGTCACTATGAAAAAATTCTTTTGCATTATCTGATTGGAAAATTTGGATTTTAGTTTGAAATTGAGTGAAGACCATCCGCTGGAAATCTTGAATGATTTTTGGTACTTCTTCCCTGGTTCGCATCAGATATACCCATGTAAATCTAGAATAATCATCAATGAGGGTAATGAAATACTTGTAGCCACTCTCAGATGGTAAAGTAACAGGGCCCCACACATCAGAATGAACAATGTGAAATGGAGATTCAGATTTACTATGTCTTTGAAGAAAATGAGTTCTACAATGTTTACTCAACTGACACGTTTGACAAGAAAAGTCAGAGACAGACATTGACTTAAACAGATCTGGGAATACAACTTTCAAAGACTCAAAAGACAAATGACCAAGATGACAATGACATAAATAGACTTTTTTCTTACAGGACTGACTCATAGACTCTGTAACATGAAGACCAGCCTTATTCTCCAGCATGTAAAGTCCAGCAGCCATACGACCCCTACCAATCGTCCTCCCCTAGGCCAGATCCTGAATCACACAATGAGAAGGGAAAAAAGTCACTAAGCAATTTAAGGAATTAGTAACACTACTAACAGAGAACAAATTAATGGGAAAGTTTGGAACATGAAGAACATCAGAGAGGGTAAGGCCAAGAGGAAGAGAGAGGGTTCCTTGACCAGCTATGGAAGAGTATGATCCATCGGCTAGTCTCACCTTGTCTCTTCCAGAAAGAGGGTGATAGGTTTGAAAGTAAGAGGATATACCAGTCATATGTTTAGATGCTCCAGAATCAATGATCCATGGAGAGTCATGGGTGTGAGAAGCAACATGGAAAGCAGTGGTAGGGTTACCTGACGTAGATGCAAATGAGGTTGAGGGAGGAGTATCCATCTGACGAATTGCTCTACCATAGAGCTCTAAATGGTCACGGAAGGAATTCATAATGTCTTCCCTCGGGTCAGGTCCAGTGAGATGTGTCTGAGTCACAGTAGAAATGGTAGGCTGATGCTCCCGAGTAGTCATGTTGGCCATGTGATGTTTCTTTGTATTTTGCTGCCCGTACTTCTTATTCACCTCTGAACTTTGCTTCTTAGTCAGATCTTGAGCCCATTTTGGTTTCCCATGAAGATCCCAACAGGTATCTTTAGTGTGTCGGGCTTTCTGGCAATGAGTGCACCACAATTTTTCCTTATCTTCTGTTTTTTTCTGGAGATCTCCTTTCCGGGAAGAAGATCCCCCACCAGTAGATACACCCCCTTTTGCAACTAACACAACAGCATCCCCACCAGGGTTGTTCATCAAATTTCTCCTGCTTTCTTCAGATTGTACAAGAGCATAGACTTCCTGAACAGAAGGGAGATCCTTAGAGCTGAGAATCTGAACTCTGATAGATTCATACATAGGATTCAAACCATGTAAGAATGCAAACACCCTTTGCTGGGAGACAATCTGTTTGTACTTCTTAGCATCCTCATCACATTTCCAATCCACACTCTGGTAGTGATCCAACTCCTTTCAGGCAGATGTTAAGTCAGAGTAATAGACCGATAAACACTTCTCCGCCTGTCTACAAGTAGAAGATGTTGCCTGCAGTTGATAAATTTTGGCATAGTGTCTCAATTCTGAATATGTAGACTTTGCTTGTTCCCAGATTTCATTCACAGTTTTAGCCCACGTGAAATTCTTCCTGATTTGAGGCTGCATGGAAACCAAGAGCCAGGACATAACAATATTGTTCTCTTGATTCCATCTATCATATTCAGCACTCCCGGATGATGGTTCTTTTATCCTCCCATTAATGTAGCCTATCTTCCCTCTTGCAGTGATGTATAACTTAATCCCTCTTGACCATTCTAGGTAATTTAATCCATCAAGAGGAACAACAGCCATAGGGAAGGATAGGTCACCACCCCCACTCATTCCATTCAGCATTGTGGAGATTCCAGATGTGGCTGAATCTTCACTATTCATGGTTTCAGGTTTAAGAACACACAACACCCAAGGCACACTGCCTCACAAATCTGTTACAGAAAAGGGATCTTATGTCCTTAAGTCCACAAAAGAAGAAGCACTTGCTATTTCAGCATACAACTAGGTACTTCTGACCTGCTGTTTCACAGAGAGCCAAGAACAAGCACTGTTGCTGCAGCACTTGGACTAGTCTGTATGACCTACAATTTTTGTAGGAATCCAATGAACAAACATACAAACACTGCAATGCAGTACATAACCAGGTCTGTATGACCTATGGTTTTACAGTTTTCATACAACTCCTTAGTAGAAGAGAAACACAAGGTGATAGTTCACCATACACCTAATCGGCTGACACCAACTTCAGGGTAGCCGAACAGTCACTGAGATCAATAATGTAGCCGAACAGCAAGAACAGTCAAGGAAAAAACTTCAGTCCATCAACAATGTAGCCGAATAGTAGTGACACACCAGAGGAGAACACCACATTCGAAATTTAGGGCATCAACAGTCCATCGAAGGGTGCAAGAAGAAAGAACAACAAAATACAGTTTCAGTTGAATACCAGGGCACCCGAACAGCAGATGGACAGTACCTTCTTAAACTCCAGCCTCTCTGCAAACCAGAACCTCCTCTTCGTACAACAGGTGACAGCCTCTCTACAGCCGAGCAATCAATGAAAACAGCATATGGACTGGAATACGAAAAGACTCTATACCAGAACTCTTTTCTGCACTAGGAAGCTGAACAGTCAGGCCGGCACCTTCTTCCTTCTTGAAGTCGAGCATCAGGGATACAGCTTCTAGGAGATGAAGAGGCAATCTACTCGGCATTGAAGAATGACCTCAACTAATTTGTTTTCAGGCCTGGACGAACTTGCTCTGATACCATGTTGAGCAAGAGCAAGTGATAGACAAGAGGAGAGAAGAGAGGGAGAGAGGAGAGGAGAGCCGAGAGGACTGAAAGCCCTATTGAACTTAGGAGGCGAAAGAATGATCTATTATTATTTATACTAGTACAGCCGAACAGTAATCAAAGAGGAAATTACATCAGTACTCTTATGGTACTAAACCTGAATACATAAACATAAACGACTGACAACATACTACATTTAAAGTCTTCAAAAAAACAAGCAAGTAAACTATCAAACAGGAAGTACGAATACATTGAACTTTGGACTGGAGTACTAGACCAAGTATTGTGTGCAAAAACTCTTACATTTCTCTCTTTCAACAACTCCACCAGAAAAATGGCTAAACGAACACCCATGAGGTATTTGGACTATATTTACCTAAAAGGAATGCTAAGCCAAGACAACAATAAGTTGCCAATCCATACAACAAAATATGCAACATACTTTACTAGTTATAAGCAGATATGTTACCAGATATTTCAAACTTAATGATCAATCCTCTCCAAGAATATTCTAAGGGATCAATTTAGGAAAAGTGGATCACTTTTCATAAAGAAGATGAGCTTCAAGAGAATAAGGCTCAGTTGTTGCAGAGATGAACCATGAATTACCAATCACAAATAGGTCTTCCAACAAACAAGGCTCAACTAAGTAACAAGGTAAGGTATAGGTATTATTCGGAACTTACATGTAGTTTTAGGCTCATCTGCTCATAAATTCACTAATGGTTTCAACTTCCTAGCAGACAATGAAGTTTCGTAAAGAGTATGGGAGGCAAGCAACAGTTCAAGAAGGGAAAAGTTTCAAGAGAATTGTACACCTTCTATGAAGATTTATATGTTGGTGGACTTTTTTATTTTTAGGATAGATTTCGATATTGGTGACTTTAATATCCAACCGATCTCACTTGGATGCCCTTTATCCGAAGAAATTATTTTGCACCTTCCCCCCTCATCCTGCACATTTATCTCCTACGCAACACTAACGATCACCCTCTAAACCATCCTTTTTTGTTATGAATTACATTCAATTTTTCTTCACAAAAGGATTTCTTTCCCTCCTTTTTATCAGAAGCATATATCAAAATAACTCATTACTCCTAGCTGCCTTCTCAACTCCCCCCCCCCCCATCTTGCACATGCATCTCCTAGGAATCTATAAGGACCACCCTCAAAACCCTTGTGTACTTCTGCTTTCTTCTCCTTTCTTTTCCCTCTCTCTTCTACTTTTCTCAATCCGAAATCTTTTGGAATTCAAGATTGACTGTAGTCTTGATCGACTACATGGTATCAGAGCCTATCTAGGGTTTCTCATGTGTGTCTAGTCCAGCTGACCACATGAGAACTGTCTAGGGCTGGAAGCTTACAAAAGACTGTTCGTTGGCTGATTCTTGGAGGTTACCAGAAAAGTTTAGTAGCTGTCCGAAGTCTTGGAGAGTGTTTTGGTAATCAGGAAGAATCAGAGAAGGTTAGGGTTCAGGCCACGAATGAAGGTAGTGATCAGAGTTTTCAGGGTAAGTTTTATTTTTCCCTTGAGACTGCTGTCAGTCAAGATAGGTTGGACCTATCTAGGAGGAGCGGCCGAACTCTCCTATTTTTCTCAGAGGCGATCAGTTTTTTTTAGTGTTTGTCATTAATCCAACGGCCAGACTTGACTGTGAATCCTTTGGAAGGTGCGGCTGAGCACTGTTTGTGTTCTTACAAAGGTTTTCCTAACCCTACGATTAAAACCCTAATTCTGCTTCAGCATTACAGATTGTTTTCTAAGTGGTTTCCAGACCTGTTTTGGCTTCCGAGCCTGTTTTGGGGATGAGAACTATTATCGGACTGCTTATATTCTGATTGCCGAGTGGTTTCAGATCAGATCTGAACTGATTTCATACAGATTTCTGACTGTGATCAGTTGTTTAAGTGCTGTTTTCTATTGCAGTAACCCTAATAGTTCTTAATTACTGATTCTTAACTAAGAATGGAGTTCAAAAATCAAGGGGAATGTGTTTTTGGGAACAACAGTTCTAGTAGTATGTCTGAGACTGCATTTCAGATTACAACTGTAAGATTTGACGGATCCAATTACTTGGAATGGGCCCAATCGGCCATGATGGCTATTGGGGGAAGGGGAAAACTTAACTACCTATTGGGAGATGTGAAAGAACCTTCCAAGGAGGACCCAATGTATACCAAGTGGGTTCAGGAGAACTACTTGGTTATGACATGGTTGTGCAACTCTGTGCAGCCACATATCAGTCGAAATTACTTGTGGGAAAAGACAGCCAAGGAGATATGGGATGTCATGAAAGAGACCTACTTCCAACCCCTTAATGTAGCTAGAGCCTATGAACTGAAGTGTGAGGTGAATAACCTCAAACAAGGAGAAAAATCATTCTCTGTTTACTTCTCTACTTTGAAATCTCTATGGCATGGAATTGACCATCTACAGACTCTTGAGTGGGAAAGTCCAAAAGATGCATAGACCCATATAAAGCAAGTCGAGTCCAATAGGGTGTTTGAATTTCTGGCTGGCCTGAATTCTGACTATGACAATGTGAGACAATAGATACTGAAAAGAGACAGTGTGACCCTATCTCAAGCCTACTCCCTGGTGCATAGTGAAGAGACCAGGAGAAAGGTTATGATGCAGCATCAGCCCTTCCCCCCAGCCCTGGCAGCAGTTAAACCTAAGTTTGGGGGAGATACAGAAAGGGACATGAAGAAGGAAGATAAACGGGATTTAGTATGTGAACATTGCAAGAAACCCAAGCATACGAAAGATACATGTTGGAAGTTGCACCCTCATTTAGTCCCAGCAAAACTAAGGAATAAAAGGGGTAATGCTCATATGGCTGTGAATATCGATTCTGCATCCTCATCGGGCACAAAAGGCACACCCCTAGACACCTTAGCTGCTGTTCGGGCTGCCCTAATACAGTTGGAAAAGGAGGTTGGGAATTCAGTTCAGTCATCTCAGTCACCATCAGCCCCTGCAGCATCAGCATTTGCTCATTCAGGTACTCGGGCCTCAGCTTACCATGCTTCAGCTCCAGGTAACACTGAACATTGTTGGGTAATAGACTCAGGTGCATCTGACCATATGACTAACTTGCCATCACTGTTCACTACTTATCACTTATCTTCTGGTAGAGATAAAGTATCCATTGCTGATGGCTCTCTTGTTCCCATTTCTGGCAAGGGTGACATCAAGTTATCTGATACTATCTCCTTATCCTCAGTCTTGCATGTTCCTAAACTTGATACTAATTTGCTTTCAGTCAATAGTATTACAAAGCATCAGAACTGGTCAGTAACCTTTTTCCCTGACCGATGTGTTTTTCAAGACTTGGAGACAAGGAAGGTGATTGGGACCGGCCGTGAGGCGAATGGGATCTATCTGCTTGGGGAGAGTTCTCATTGGAAAGAGCTTGTGGATAAGAAGTCTTTGGTTTCTCAGTCTGTGAGTCCGGTTATGCTCTGGCATAATCGGTTAGGTCATTTATCTTTTCGGTCTTTGAAGAGTTTGTTTTCTACTTTGTTTGAGTCTGTTGAGATGTCAAACTTGAGATGTGAGAGTTCTGAGCTTGCCAAACATTGTAAAACATCTTATTCCTTGAGTAATAAAAGAAGTAGTAATTCTTTTGATATTGTGCATACCGATGTTTGGGGCCCGTATCACATCCCTCCTATGGGGGGGTACAGATATTTTCTGTTGTTTCTTGATGACTATACCCTTTTTTCTTGGGTATACCTTATGCGTTCTCGAGATGAGGTTCCCGCTCTAACCCAAAACTTTCATCAGATGATTTTAACCCAGTTTGGGGTCAAAAATCAAAATCCTCTGATCTGATAATGCAAAAGAATGAGTATGCCGCTGCCACTCTCTCTCTATTTATATGTTATGTTCACTAATTGTAGGAAGGGCAGAATTGCCCTCAATGCTTACAAGGCAAATAAAACAAATAATAAACTGAAATAACAAGCTGTCTAAGATAACTACCAACTAATCACTGACATAACTAACAAAGTGTACATATGCTGTCATACGAACACAGTGGGGACCACAGCCGTGGGGCCCACATCAGTGTTCTCTATAGAATCATATCCAATTTGCCTTGTCAAAAAGAATTTGCTTCCTCTTTCTTGATCAGAAACATAGATCAAAATTATCCATTACTCCTAGTTTACTCCTCAGCCCCCTCGCCATCCAAAAAAGCACCCGTGCAAACTACTTTGGGGGTTCCAAACCTTAACACAAAACACTCCCCCCTACTCCTTAAGACAAAAAGTTAGCTACCTCCCTGATCTATGGAGCCAGACAAAAGAGAGGTTCCCTTTGGGTGCTAAATGTCAAATAAGCTATTCGTACCAAAGAAGAAAACAGAGTTCTGGGGTGAAAACCAAATAGTTCAACACTACCCCAAAAGCCTTAATAATATTTATAGAAAAGCCCTTGCAGGGCTAAAGAGAAAAGAACAACAAAATAAGAAATGCATAGAAGATACAATACAACAAGGACTACATTAATATGGTACATCAGTGAGACTCTTCACACTCCCCCTCAATGCAAAGGCATGGACATCAGTTTGCTCACAAGGAATAAGTGTCTAGATCTCATCATGGCTTTTGTGAAGATGTCAACAACTTGCATATTGGAGGCAACATGAGGGAGAGATAAATCCGGTAAAAAACAAGTCGCGAATAAAGTGGTAGTCCACCTCAATATGCTTTGTCTTTTCCTAAAGAGGCAATCTTAATAGCACTAGTTTTGTTTGCATATAGAGGGATTGGTATAGGAAAGGAATGCCCCAATTCCTTAAATAAAGATTGAAGCCAAACAACTTCGCTACAAACAGATGACATTGCCCTGTACTCCGCTTCCATAAAGGACTTGGAAGTAGTTTGTTGTTTCTTGCATTTCCATGAGATTAGAGAGTCACCCATGAAGACACACCACCCGGTACTGGAACGATGTGTGTCAGGGCATCCATCCCAATCTGCATCAGCATATGCCCTTAGCTGGATAGAAGAAGATGAAGACAAGAAGACCTTGTGATAAGGAGCATCGAACATAATGGATGATCCGATGTAACGCAATCAAATGGGGTTGACGAGGGGTAGAGACAAGCTAACTGACAACCAGAACTACATGTGAGATGTTAGGATGAGTGATGGTGAGAGATGAGAGATCCCACAAGTTGCCAGTAGAGCGAGGCATTAGTAAGGCACCTTCTTACTTGGACAATGTGACATTTAGTTCCAAGGGAGTGTTTATCCGTTTATCATCACTAAGACCCGGCCAACTGGACAGAATTAGGGGCATACTTGTGTTGGCAAATGAAATTCCCCCAAGAACTCCTTTGAACTTCAAGTCCCAAGAAATAGGTAAGAAGGCCTAAATCCTTCATGTGAAAGGAACTGTGAAGAAGATACTTGAGATCCTGAATTCCTTCAATATCATCTCCAGTCAACAACATGTCATCCACATACAAGAGGAGAATCGTAAGACCTTGGGGTCTTTTCCGCACAAAGAAAGAGTAACCAGAAGCACTCTAGCTATACCCGGCTTGCACAACAACATCTCTGAATTTTTCAAACCAAACTTGAGGAGCTTGCTTCAGCCCATAGAGAGATTTCTTCAACTGGTAGACAAGGGCGGGGTCACTACAGTACCCAGGGGAGGTTTCATATATATTATCTCCTTTAGGTGCCCATGTAGAAAAGCATTTTTTTACATCTAGTTGAGAGAAAGTCCAAGAATGTGCAGCAAAGAGGGTGAACTATAGTGATCTTGGCCACTGGGGCAAATGTCTCCTCATAATCAATGCCATACTCCTGTGTATAGCCCTAAGCCACGAGCCGAGCTTTATATCAGTCTAGAGACCCATCAGATTTCAACTTGATGGAGTAGATCCATTTGCTCCCAATTATAGAGCCATCTGAAGGGGCTGGAACTAAGTCCCAAGTGTCGTTCTCGTGAAAAGCTTGAATCTTTGCATCCATGGCATCTCTCCACTAAAGAATGCTAATGGCCTATTGGTATGAACAAGGAATATTTGTGCAAGACAAAACAATAGAAAAAGAGCATAAGGAACATCTAAGGGAACTAAAACAGGAATGTCACTTATAGGGTTATCTAAGACGGGAGAAGGATCCCGACCGAGAGGAAGGGGGACCATAGACACGTGCACTAGACCATAAACTTTCTTGCAAGAGAAAATGAGAAGACCCTTCCAGGCTGTTTAACATCTGTGCTAAGGAGTTCGAACCAGTAGAGAGAAGCGAGAAAGAAGAAGGACAAGGAAGAAGAAGAATAGTCGATTCTAATGGGTAAACCCTATAGTCAACCATATTTTACATTAGCCTCTAATTAGTTGGATAAAGACTAAACTGCCCCCACTTAAGTATGGGACAGAAAGTCTCTATTAAAACTGCCACATAAGCACATAACTTAAAAGAAATAAAATGACTAATCTGCCCTTATTTGGCTAGCTCTAACACTCCCCCTCAAGTTGGAGAATATATGTCATATAATCCCAACTTGTTACATATATAGTTCACTCTCCCTGAGTTTAAACCTTTTGTAAACAAATCTGCCCATTGATCACCTAAGCCCTCATGTTTTGTGCTTATCTCCCCAGTAAGCCCACAATTTCATAGGTCTGTCCATGGAGAAGAGGAACCGTTGGCAAGGGTAACAGTTTGAGATATGGAAGTTTCAAAGAGGGAAGAGAACACACCTAGAGTCCTGGTCATGCGATTAGAGGCTCTAGAGTCAATAATCCAAGGAGAGGGTTTGGATGCCGGACAAGCTATACCTAAGCATGCAAGGGTGGTTGTACTATACTATGAAGTAGCCTGGAGGAACCTCTCATACTCATCAAGTGGTACACTCACCATCTCCTTCCTGGAAACAAATGTAGATGTGGAAGGTGTTAGATCTACCTGTTAGTTATCACTGACATCAACCCCACCAGTTACTACATGATTAGCCCGTGTAGAAGGTGGGCCATGGAGATCATAACAAAAATTCACCGAATGTTCGTCCCTACCACAATGGGTACATTTCCTAGTAGAGTTACTTTTTCCTTTACCACGGCCTCCCCCTGAGTCACAACCACCACCACAACCAAATATTAAACCACCACGACCTCCTCGGGAGGCATGTCCTCCCCCTCTAGTACCACGTCCACCTCATCTGGCTATCACAAATGCTGATCTGTCAGATGGTGTGGGATTCTCTGTAGATCCCAAAGAAATCTTGTGAAGCCGTGCAAAAACTTCCTCAAGTGTAGGAAGAGTAGAGCCTCACAATATTTGGGCCCTAACTGGTTCATACTCTGATTTTAACCCCACTAAGAACCTAGTGGCATCCAGTTGCTCTCTTTGTTGTTGCTGAACCTTAACATTTGGAGTGAAGGGATGATAAACATTGAGTTCATTTCTAAGGTTCTTCGTACTGGCATAGTACTCCTCTAGGCTTTTATTCCCTTGCTATAGATCAAAATACTCCTGATAGAGCTGATATACCCTTGTAGTATTATCCTGCCCAGATTAAAGCTTCTTGGTATGTTCCCATGTGTCCTTAGCTGTATCTAAGAACATAAAGTTGGCACTTATTTTGGGTTCTATACTATTCCATAACCATGTCATAATTTGGGCATCTTCCTATTCCCAGTCATCAAACCTGGAGAGTCAGCTGATGGTTTATCTTCCTTCACATGTTTCACTTTCCTCTTTGCCTTGAGGAAAACTTCCACTGACTTGGCCCATGGCACATAATTCTCACCATTAAGTTTAATGGAAGTCATCTGCACACCCAAATAGTTGGAGGGGATCATCACACCAGTTTCTGATCATTAGAACCATCTCCCGTTGCTGCCATTATGTCCTCCCACTGCTATCTCTAATGCTGAACTCTCAAACACCAACCAAATAATGCTGTCAAGGCAACACTACAGCACACTGATAACAATATCACAACTAGTCACAATCAACACTTGATGTATAGTAACATTCAGGTTAAGAATTGGATGTTTTAACCAGATTTGGCTACCATCCAGATTAGAACATTGATGAAGGCTATTCAGCCACTTCTTTTAGCACAAAATTTTTTTTCTGTTCACACCACTACTTACACCCCAGAAATATTAGGCACCATTACAACAACACAACACTCAAGCAACCACACAAAAATTCTGTTCACACCACTACTAACAACCCAGAAATAGTAGTCACCATAAGAGCAATGTAACCACTCGAGCAACCATACACAAACCCTTTTGAAATGGTTCAACAGAGGGTAAACACCACAAGCACCACCACACAACTAGGGCTGTCACACATGGTGACAGCAGTATTAGGCTGATATCCTAGGGCTGCCACACCTTTCTAATACTTGTAATAGGGATTGCGGCAGTCCTAAGAAAAATTAATAACAGATGCAGCAGCTTTCAGATTGTGTACATCCGATTCACAGCCCAAAGAAGAAGAAAAAAGAAGAGGGAGAAAGAACTTTAAGTCGCAGGATGGAAACCTTGAAGTCGCAGCCTTCTTCTCCTTCGTTTATGGCTCTGATACCATGTTTAACATTTGTGCTAAGGAGTTCGAACCAATAGAGAGAAGGGAGGAAGAAGAAGAAGAACAGTTGATTCTGATGGGTAAACCCTATCAGTCGACCATATTTTACATTAGCCTCTAACTGGTCGTATAAAGACTAAACTGCCCCCACTTAAGTATGGGACAGAAAGTCTCTATTAAAACTGCAACATAAGCACATAACTTAAAAGAAATAAAATGACTAATCTACCCTTATTTGGCTAGCTCTAACACCAGCAATCGATGACAAAGCATCCAGTGAGTTAAAATCATACAAAACAAAAACAAAGGGTGTAGATAACTTGGCAACTCCTGAGAAGAAAGAGATATGCTCAAGAAAAAACACATTCCGAGAAATACGATTACCACGTGTAGAGGGATCATAACAAAGAAATCCCTTGTGGTTAGGGCTATATCCCGCAAAACCACACATGATAGATTGAGTTTAACGCTTTGAACATTCATGAGGGGGAAGATGAACAAAGCATAAAATCCCAAAAACATGAAGATGGGAAAGATCTGGAGGGGTCCAAACAACTTCTAATGAGGAGATATGTTATCAAGAACCGATGAAGGGATACAATTAATTAGATGCACATCCGTACTAGCGGCCTCTACCCAAAAGGTGGGAGGTGCATGTGACTCTTGTAGAAGAGTCCACAAAACACTGAGAATGTGGCCATTCTTTCGTTCTTCCACAATATTGGTTGAAGAGTGTCTAGACAGTACTGCTGGACTTGTATGCCATGATGTTTCAAATAAAACAGAAAATTCTCCGTCACTGTATTCTCCCCTTGAGTCAGAGTGTATGGTTTGCACATTTTCTTGAAATCAAACTCGAACCATGGTATGAAACAACTGAAATGTTGGGAAAACTTCTAAATTGTGTTTTGAGAAAGTATATCCAAGTGTACTTGGTACAGTCATCAATGAGCAATACAAAATACATGCATCCCAGTCAAGAAACAATAGATGAAGTCCAAACATTACAATGTATAATTTCAAAAGGTGAAGTAGCATATTCATCTTTGTAAGTGAATGGATAAACAACAAGAAACACAAGATGCATCAAAAGATTTCATAGAACGAATTTTAGTTCTAATAAAACTAGACTCAAACAAATACTTAAATTTTTTAGAGTTTGGGTGACCCAACATTTATGCCACAAATCCCAGTCATAATTTCTCTGACCCAAAACAGGACTCAATGTAGAAAAGCTCAAATAAGCAAAGGATGGTGCTGATTGTGATTTCTCAAACTCCAATGCAAATAAGCGGCCCAGCCTATGCCCCTTCCCTTTCACCTTTCCAGTGCACCGGTCCTGAATCAAACAACCATCAGAGGAAAAAGTTAGAATATGACCTTCATCAACCAATTGGCCAACTGAAATAAGGTTAGTAGCATGTTTAGGAACAAGGAAAGCCTTGGCAAGGGACAAGGAGTTTGAGGGTGAAAGTTTGAGAAACAAATCATCACTCCCAATGATGTCAAGTTTCTCACCATTAGCAGTGACAATATGTTTATGGTTGGCCTTAGAATATCTGTTTCATGGTTCAGGATAGGCTCCAATCATAGGATTAGTAATACCAAAATCAATTATCCAAACATGAGAGGGAGAAGAACAGTAACTAAAGAACTCACTAGATAGACCAATAGCAGAAAAAGCAGATGAGATAGCAGAGGATACCAGTTGTCGTATCTCTTCCGTATTCATTTTTCTTTTGAAAAAGGTAACATAATATTTATTGAATCAAAAGCTACACATACAAGTTGAGATCAGTCCCAAAAAGGCTGACTGATCAATTCCGCTATTACAAACTCCACCAAGAACTGGAATGAAAAACAGCAGACAAATTACAATTTCTGAACTCCTCAAAGACTGACACCCAAGAGATTCTCCCTTGGCAGTAGAGGCATTGAACATCTATCCCTCAAACACCTAATAGGCTGATGACTGATTCTTCTTCATGGGACCCTTGGGTGGACAAATTGGACAATCTAGAATGGTATGTCCATGTTGTTTGCAATAGGTGTAGACATTCTTCTTCTTGTAGTGTGAAGCTATATGCCCAAATTCCTTATATTCATAACATAGGGTTTTAGAGGGATCCTTTCCACCAGATTTTCTATGTAGTTCAAGATGGCCACCAAGAGATTTTAGATGAGCATCTTGAAGAGAAAAAATGTATATCTGTTGACACTTCTTAGTCTGAAGCAAAAGTAACCAAAAAAAAAATGTTCAAAGCTTGTACTGCTATTTGGGAATAAACCAATCCACAGAAGGAAGAAGACTGCTGCCACCCTAGAGAGAAGACTAGAAATTCTCCAAAACTTGTCAAATCCCAAAGAGATTTTGAGTGAGTAAAACAGGCCTGGACGACACAACCAGTCAAGTTTCTCTCCAAATAGATGCTTTCCAAGAGAGTTCTAGGAAGACTTCTCTTGCTGAAATCGCAGAACAAAGAACTAGTGTTAGGGTTGAACAGTCGAAGCAACCAGAAAACAGTAGCCCTTGTGAGACCAATGAGTGAGCAAGGAGTATAGATTATAGAGAAGCCTGCTCTGATACCATGTCAAACAAGCTATTCATACCACAGAAGAAGACGGAGTTCTGGGGTGAAGACCGAATATATATATATATATATATATATAGATATATAGATATATATTAATGAAATAAGAATATTTAGAGAAAATCCCTTGCGGGGCTAAAGAGAAAATAACAATAAAATAAGAAATACATAGAAGATACAATACAACAGGGACTCATTAATATGGTACATCAGTGAAACTCTTCACACAAAACGTCGAGCCTCTCTAGATCCACTACCCCTACTGTTCATCCAGCCAACCATTAACTAAAGTTGTGTTTGGTTTGAAAGAAAAGGTATGGAAAGGAATGGAAAGGTAGGAAAACCTCTACATGGTTTGTACAGGTTTCCCTACCATTTCTTTCAAACTAAACACAATACAAGTGTTCCTCCTCAATATGAAGTCAAGTGAAACCTAAGAATACATCATACCTAGGCCCTGAAGCAAGGACATGGGAACTCTACTTAGACAGATTCACCACAACCAACATATCTTGATTAAAGTTGCAATACTTCCCTCTCCAAATTCCTAAAAACACCCCTAATTTCCAAGGTCCTAGATTGCCCAAATGGCAACATCATAATTTTGATTTATTCCTTTTGCTTCCGGATTTTTTTTTTTTTTTTGAGGGGGGGGGAGGTGGGGGTGGGGGGAGGAGGGGACTATGCTTTATTCTCTCTACCTCCTTGGAAACTAAAGATGAAGTTTAAACCAACGTTTTAAAAGGTGTGGAAAGTGTATGCATGAAGGCATGTGTACTTTTGTAGGGTATAGCCCGAACCACAAGGGATTCATTTGTTACGATCCCTCAGCACGTCGAATTTGTATCTCTCGAAATGTGATTTTTATTGAGCATATCTCCTTTTTTTTTTCAAGAATTGCCAAGTTATCTGCACCCTCTGTTTCAGTTTTGAACAACAGGATTCACCATCATCCACTGCTAAGAAGGAACTTCTCGTCTTCTCTCACAAGCGGGTTTGTGGTCCAGATCCTACGCCTACGACCCCTCTTCCTCCTGGTCCGAATCCCTCGCCCATCACAGACAACCCTGTAAGTGATGCTCCAGCTTTAGATTCCTCAATTATTCCTCCTGTTCCTTTACGTCGTTCTACTCGTATCTCCAAACCACCTAACCGCTATGGGTTTCCTTCAAACCATAGCTCCTTCTCTGCTATTTTGACCTCTACAGATATTCCCCGCTCATACCAGCAGGCTAGTTGCAGCCCTCAGTGGAAACAAGCCATGGATGTAGAGATTCAAGCTTTGCATGAGAATGACACTTAGGACCTTGTCCCAGCACCTTCAGATGGCTCTATTATTGGGAGCAAATTGGTCTATTCCTTCAAGCTGAAATCTGATGGGTCTCTAGACCGTTACAAAGCCAGGCTTGTGGCACAAGGATATAAGCAAGAGTATGGCATTGACTATGAAGAGACATTTGCTCTAGTAGCCAAGATTACTATAGTCCGTGTTCTTTTAGCTCTCTTTGCTGCTCATTCTTGGACAATCTTTCAATTGGATGTGAAAAATGCCTTTTTACATGGGCGTCTAAAGGAAACAGTATATATGAAACCTCCTCCAAGGTACTGCAGTGACCCCTTCCTCGTTTTTCGCCTAAAGAAGTCCCTCTATGGGCTCAAACAAGCCCCTCGAGCTTGGTTTGAAAAATTCAGAGATACTATCATGCAAGCCGGATATAGCCAAAGTCCATCGAACTACTCTCTCTTTATTCGAAAAAGACCCCAGGGCCTTACCATTCTCTTACTGTATGTGGATGACATACTATTGAGTGGAGATGATATAGAAGGAATCCAGGACCTCAAGTCTCTTCTCCATAGTTCCTTCCACATGAAGGATCTCGGCCCTCTTAACTATTTCTTGGGACTTGAAGTGTAACGGAGCTCCCGAGGTTATTTTGTCTGCCAACACAAGTATGCCTTTGATCTTGTTAAGTTGGCCAACCTCAGTGATAATAAACAGGTTGATACTCCCTTGGAGTTGAATGTCAAATTATCCAAATCAAAAGGCTCCCTGCTTCCTGATGCTTCCCTCTATCGGCAACTTGTAAGATCTCTCATCTATCTGACCATGACTCGTCCTGACATCTCAGATGTAGCTCAGGTTGTTAGTCAGTTTGTCTTTGCACCCCGTCAACCTCATTTGACTGCAGTGCATCGAATCATCCGCTATATTCAAGGTTCTTTATCACAGGTTCTTCTCTTCTATTCATTTTCTTCTCTCCAACTGAAAGCCTATGCTGATGCAAATTGGGCTGGATGCCCCGATACACGACGCTCCACTACCGGATGGTGTGTCTTCATGGGTGACTCTCTAATATCATGGAAGTGCAAGAAACAACAGACTGTTTCCAAGTCCTCTACGGAAGCAGAGTACAAGGCAATGTCATCTATTTGTAGTGAAGTTGTTTGGCTTCAACCTTTATTTCAGGAGTAGGGACATCCCTGTTCTACGCCCATTCCTCTATATGCAGATAACATTAGTGCTATTAAAATTGCTTCTAATTCTGTCTTTCATGAAAGGACAAAGCATATTGAAGTGGACTACCACTTTATCCATGATCTGTTTCTTGCAAACTCAATCTCTCTCCCTCATGTTGCCTCTGACATGCAAGTTGTTGACATCTTCACAAAGGCCATGACGAGATCCAGGCACTTATTTCTTGTAAGAAAACTGATGCTCATGCCTCTGCATCAATTTGAGGGGGAGTGTGAAGAAACTCCCTGATGTACCATTTTATTGTAGTCCTTATTGTATTGTTTTCTTATTTATTATTATTTTTACTTCATCCCTGCAAGGGCCTCCTTGTAAATTCTCTAAATTGTGTTGCCCTAGAAGGGCCTCTTGTAATTTCTGTAACTTTCACTTTCTATATAAAGGACCTTTGGGGTAGGGTCAAAGCATCCATTCTTCATCCTAGAATTTTGTATTCTGCTCTGGGTCTGTTGACAGACAATAAAAAGGATGATAAACCCCATAAAGAAAAGGAAAAGAAGAGAATAGAGTCCCACTCTCAGCATAGTGCATCAATCATTAAAAAGAATATTTAGATTTGAGATGTTTGGAAGGCACTTGGAATAATAGGTTAAAGTCCACCTGAACTTGAGTAATTGATAATGAGAAAATGGTTATATTTTGACTTAGAATATCCATCACCCTAAAAGATTCAAATAACAAAAGATTAATAGAAGAAACTTACTGAGTCAAACAATTCTTTACCTGTCTGGCAATCGAGTGAATCCAGAACCCATCTCAGAATTAAGAAATGTGGCTCAGAGATGCTGATGTTAATATATTAACTCTATTTTCTGGACCCATTGGCCATGAGGAGTTAATTCAAGCATAAATACTTGCAGCTTATCATGAGCTGAGATGAGCTAAATCTTAAAACTTTACAGACATTGTGGTGGGAAGAGGATTTGAATAATTCCGGGGCGGCTCACAAGAGACTGGCCAAAAGATGGATAGAACTATACAATTGGACAGTGGACAATGAGATCAGCAAATTACTTGGCTGATGGTTAGCTAAAAGGGGAGCACCCAGAAGCCAAATGTACTGGGGTTTAATCCTCCAAGGAGGGATTATGTAAACAGAATGCAAAAAGGAATAGCTAGGGCTAGTCAATCAAAGCTATGGTTTGCAGAATATATTGTATACCATTCTTTTCATGTAATCTAATAAAAAAATTAATAAAGGTGATCATCATGCTAATGCGGTGAATCTTCAAATCATAATATTCACATGAGTAATGAATCTTCAAATCATAATATTCACTTGAATTTGTGTGCCCACCAACAAGAGCATAGTCATTTGAATGCATGATCAGATTTATGCCACAACTTTCAGAAACGAAGAAAAGAAAAGAAATTTCAAGAACTGAGAAGAAAAACTAGAACACCAAGATCATAAACAAACTATGCAGCATTTTCCCAAGTTTCATCTGGCCCATGTCAAAAATATTCAATACTTCTATTGAGCTAATAAACCATTCTACAATTTCCATGCATAAAACCTTATCTAAATCCATTCCTATATTTTATTTGTTTCACATGAAACAATTCCAAATTATAACCAGCAACATATGAATACACTGAATAAATTTGTGCTATTAACGTGTTTGACACTCCATATCCATTTTTGACTTTGTAATACCAAAGAAGACATGTATCTTTATTTCTCGGAAACCAAATAATAATGAGGCTACGAAGTAACAGCGAAAAATGCATGCATTTTGTAAATCTAAAAGTGCACATTTACCTTATAGTTCTCTATTGCAAATCGACTATCAGACGGAATAACTCCCTTGCTATATTTTCCAGTAAGCACCCCTGAAGCAAGTGGACTCCATGTAGTAAGACCTAGACCGTAGTTGCTGTAAAGAGGTAGGTACTCAGATTCAACCTGCACCAACACAGAAAACCTAAAGTCATATCTAACATTTAATGATAAGAAGTCTATCGAGAAAAGTTACTTTTATTCACAACTTAGAAGATGTGTGTATACATACATGCATGTATACATACACACAGACATGCATGCATATGAGTAAATTGGTTCCACCATTCTACTCTTTCCATGTTTTACTCTATTTTCTTTCCCATATTACCTTACCAATGCCTAGATCTCAATTACCATATGTGTTCTATGTATCTGAAAACACAACAATGGAGGTGTATAGACACCACCAACCTACTTCATCAGAATTAAGACAGTCACAGATTGATTATGAGTGTGGAATTTGGACATCAATCACACCGACCTATGCATGTGCAACATAAGGTATTGGGGTTGCAATAGGTAGTACAGAGCTCTGACCCAGCAGCCCAGCCCAGTTTTTGGAATGGACTGAGTATAGGTTTTTATACCACAGTATAGACCAATATGAACCCATCATCTTGGTTGAGTTGGGCCAGACAAACCCAGTTAATCTTGGTCGGTTGGTCCAGGTAAGTTATATGTGAGCAGTATGTTGCATGACGAGACTGATTTGGGTACATCTAATCATTAAGAACCAGGCACATCCCAAGTGAAAAGATGACAAAGACACTTGAAATGATAAAAGTTAATACACCAGGCAATTTTATCTTTTATAACAAGATTTTTTTAACTAATAGTTAGGGAAGAGAGAAGTTCACCAAAAATGGGGCATGCTGAAATTAGAACCTAATAAATATTGCTTTTTACCAGTATATTTGCCAATTCTAGCTGTGAATTCATGGTGTCTGTGAACATTTGCACATATATGATTTAGGTCATATCATTTATGTCGTCTATGTATTGTTAATAACTTTTTTAGGTAATGCTGTTGTCAATAACTTGGGACTTACAAACATTGAACCAGTTCTATTTCCATCGCCATAGCTTTCTTAAGTGAGACACTAAGGCTTGGATGATGATGAGATAATATGAATTTTATGATGCTTTTATGTTACACATGGTGTGCCTTTTTTTATAAGTGAAAAATTCATTGATATCAGTAAAGATAAATTTTGTTACAAGCATTCCAGGGAGAGGCATGAAGTGAAGCCTCACCCTAAAAGAAAATTATATCAAACAATTACAACTGACCCCTATGTGCCCCCTGCTTAACTAAACAATCACCAATGCATTGGCATCTCTCCCCACCCATTGTATAAACAGATTCATATTACTTGTTAACCATTTATACAAAGCGTGTCTTTCTCAAGTGAAATCTTTACTTCGTGGTTATTATCAGAATTGTACATGCTTCCCACTAGAGATATTAAGTATTAACATAAAAGCATCAAAGCATATGAAAATGTGTATTATCAGTTCTGGTAATAACCACTAGAGATATTAGAAAAATGCATCTTCATAGTCCCATATTATCAGTTGTGACAATCATTATTTCGTAGTTAATATATCTATTGCAGTTCTGATAAGAACACTAGAGATATTAATAAAAGCATATGAAAATAGAAGTGGTTAAGTACATATATACCTCTAAATTTGATCAATACATTGATCAGAAGATGAAAGAAAATGAACAATATCTCTCAAAATTTTCTTTTCCTAAAACACATCAGTTGTCTAACTATTAACAATATGAAAATCAAATGGCTGACTTAGTTGGTATAGAATCTACCCAGACCTCTGAAGTATCACTGGTACATTGGTTACAAAATAAACTAATAAGATATGATACATAAGTTACAAAACGAACCAACAAGATTTATCTTTTCATTCAACCACTATGATAAAGAGAACAAGCTCGTATTAAGTCTTCTAATATTAATCAACTTCTATTTAGACTTATGTTAAAGAAGAAACCCGAGTTTCCTTATAATTGAGAAACAGATTGACAGTGTCAATGCTTCATGGACATTGACAATGGGTCATAGAATTTGTGGACGTGCTATAGTGAGGATCACAACTATCTCATTTAAATGGGAGTAAGTAATCAAGAAGTTCAAAAAGTAAAAATAAAAAGAATACTTGAATTTGTATCACCTTGTGCCGAGAAAATAGGTTATACTCCGGCTGCTCAACAATTGGGCCAATAAGATCCAACCTTTCAGCAACAGCCCAAGCCTCAGTGATCTGTTGAGCTGACCACTCACTAGTACCCCAGTAGAACGCCCATCCATGATCGATCACATAATTCATAGCCCTGACCGTCTCCTCAATCGGAGTCGAAACATCCGGCCGGTGACAATATATGACATCAACGTAATCCATTTCGAGACGCTTCAAGGAAGCTTTAGTTCCCTCAATTATGTGCTTACGAGACAATCCCTTATCATTAGGACCTGGACCACCCCAGAAGATCTTGGTGGATACCACGATATCCGACCGCTTCCAGCCCAGCTCTCGGATGGCTTGGCCCATGATCTCCTCGGCACGGCCATTGGCGTAGACCTCAGCGTTGTCGAAGAAGTTGACGCCGTGGTCTCGGCAGCATTGGAGCAGGGACTTGGCCTCCTTGACATCGACTTGGTTTCCGAAGCTCACCCATGCTCCGTAGGAAAGCTGACTCACTTTCAGACCAGATCGGCCCAGGTTTTTGTACTGCATCTTGGTCTCTTTCGCAAATCTGTTGCCGAGAGAAAGAGAGAGGCAGGGAGATAGCTCTCTAATGGCAGTTAGAGCATTAATAAAACAATGTAGTACGAGGGGGGAGTTAAAAGTTGGAAGCTGAGGTCATGTGTAAATTGTAATTGTGATTTTGTTTTGGTGACGTTTAAGTAAAGATCCAACGCGGAGGCACCTATACCATGGAAGCAAAAAAAATATGATTGAACAAACCAATTTTGCTACAATAATGTCGTAACGCCGAATCAAAACTTTGTTGAATTGTCATGGCCCCACCTAGAATTAGATGAAGGGACGTCCACAGCAATGGCAATGGGTGGGGATAACCAACACGACGCTCCCAACTGTGCCCGCGAAAGGTGAAACATCTTCCTCGTCACTCAATCAGAACATGATTCTCAGTTTTAGCCTTTAGCCCTGCGCATGCCGTATGAAAAAGCGAATCAAGATTGGATGAATGTGATGGAGGGCAAATAAGCCAAGTGGGCAGTGCTGTGTTTGGTTTCATTTACGTTTTTTTGTTTAATGTTTCTACTTTATTTATTTACAACTGTTTGTGACAATAAGACGCCACTAGGTATCACATCATTATAACAATGAAAAAATGCCTAACGGTTTGATGAAGCTTTAAAAAATAATTTCCTCAAATGATAAATATGCATAGAAACTAAAATCAGCTTTTGCTATTCTTGATGGATACGAAAAAAATATAAGAGGATAACTGTTAAAGTGGCACCTATGTGACAGCATTTATTGAATAAATGCCAAGGGTTCCAAACACCCTCTACATTATTCCTCCTCGTTCGGTTCTCATGTGACATACTTGTTTTAATTACCTATATACCCTATAGTATCTAAAATTAGTTTAGAATACCGTGTGAAGTGATTCCACTTGACACAAAATGGGCACTCTGTGATTAATGTTTTGGGCGAGACGGGTTGGTCTCCCCGTGGAGCACGCCCCATAGGTGACCCACAGTCCATCCCTCCCATGAACTGCGAATAGGGGATTGAGTGTGGGGAGCCCATCAAAACTCGTTTTAGGCATCTTATATTTATAAAGAATTCAATTCTGCCCCTAATTTCTTATTCTTCTCTCTTATTTGTCACTTTAAGAGACATCAGGATTAAACTAGCTGCTAATGAGAGAAAGTGTTTAATCGTTGGATCCATCGACACCATTAGTACTAAAGACAAAGTCAAGCTCCTCGGTATCGATTTATGGTCATAGATAATGATACAAACTTTAATTGGCTTTTGACTTCATCTTTTATAAGCCCATCTACCTTCATCAATTCCCTAATCTACTTAGGCTTTGTAGCTGGGAACAGATGAATCAAACATTCAACATATTAGGTCTCATTTTGCATTACTCTAGAAAATAATTTCTCATGATTCCTTCCCTGTTTGGCATCACTCTAAAAAGTCATTTCTCATTATTCTTTTGTTTCTCAGAACTGTAATGATGTTTGGATAGCCATTTTACAGCAGAATTCATTAATAAAATATAGCTTAACAACTAAATTCTTATAAATGAAAAAAGTTCACTTCCAATTAGAATCAATTCTTAAGAAAACACACTAATAGCATTCTACTATTCACATCCTTTCAAAATAGTTGTAAGATAAGAAGAAGAAGAAGAAGGAGGAGGAGGGAAGATAGTCATGATTAGAGAGGTGTGTAACTGTTCACACCCTCATAAAGATATGTATAAATTACAATAAGTCCTTAAGTGGGCGCCCAAATACAAAATGATAAAAAGTCTAAACAGCCCTTACAAACATATTCTCAACACTCCTCCTCAATTAGGCACTTGATCTTTTGATCTCACAAAGGGTATGTTTATAAATTACAATAATTACCTTATTTGGACGCCCAAATACAACAGGAGAATAAAGACAAAAAAGCCCTTACAAACAATGTATTCACAACACTTTCCTTCAAGCCAAGCATAGATGTCTATCATGCCCAACTACCTAAATTATTGTCAAATTTTGGTTTGTGCACTCCTTTGGTCAGACAATCAACAAGTTGTTTTTCTAATCTCACAAAGGGTAGACAAATTTCTCCACTAGCTATCTTTTCTCTAATGAAATGTCATATTGCTTCAATATGTTTTATACAATCAATTGGTTATATTGTACAAGATTAATAACAATGTTTATAGCTGCTTGGTTGTCATAGTAAAGTCTCATTGGTGTATCTATTGAATTCCATTTATGCCAATAAGTTATTTTACCAAAGCAACTTAGACACTATATGTCATTGCCCTATACTCTACCTCTGCACTAGAATGAGCAATAATTGATTGTTTCTTGATTCTCCACGAAACTACATTGCCCCCTATTAAAGTACAATAGCTAATTATAGATCTCTTGTCATTAATAAATCTTGTCCAGTTTGCATCTGTACAAGCCTTAACTTTCAAATGTCCATGGTCAAAATATAACATCCCTTTGCCATGACATCCCTTCAAATATACAAGAATTCTATTGACATCTTGCATGTGAGAGGTCCTTGGCTCAGACATATATTGGCTTACCACACCAACTACATAGGATATGTCAAGTCTAGTCAACTAGAGGTAAAGGATTTGACTAACTAATCTTTGATAAGTGTATGGGAGAATATCTCCAACAGTAGCACTTAACTTGTGATTAGGATTAATTGGGGTTTTAGTAAGCTTGCACCCGAAATTTTCAACCTCATGAAGTAAGTTTAGAACATATTTTCTCTAAGAAATGAAAATTTCTTTTTTGATCTTGCAACTTCAATCCCAAGAAAATACTTGAGATCACCAAGATCCTTAATTTCAAATTTAAAAGAAATGAAGGATTTCAATTTATTGATTTCTAGGACATCATCCCCAATAACAATAATATCATCAACATATGCAACTAACATAGTTTAGGATTGATCATTCTTGGTCCGGCCCTGCCTAGGCCCACATCAAGCCTAGAAATTTTTGGTCGGGTTTAGGCCCAATACTTCAAGCACAACCCAACCCGCAATATAATATAATATATTTATTTTTAAATATACATTATAGCATTATATTATATATGTTCATTTTATACTAAATGTTTATTATTTTATACAAGATATAAAAATTTTAAGTTTTAGCATATAAATAAATATTAATTAGTTGACATGTGTAAACACTTAAGCCAACCCAAGCATGTAAATTGTCCTCCTAGGCAAGGCCTTGTACAAATGAAGGCATGGCCTTCATTCTCATGTGTAAGCAATGTGGGACTTGGAAAAATACTTAATGGTAGCACTTAGTATTTATTGTTATTCCAAGTCTCACATTGCTCAAGAATGGGAATGGAGGTCTTGCCTTCATCAATAAAAGGATAGGTAAGCCAAGCAAAAGCAACTATAAGAAGTAAATAAGGCCCACCTTTTTTTTTGTGTATAGGCCCAAAGTTTAGCCAAGCTCAACTTACCTTGGGTTTGTTCCGTATTTTTTTACATGCATTATATTTTATTTAATTTAAGATAAAAATTTTAAATAATTAAATTTTTATTATTGTATGTCAAAGGCCTAAACTCATTTCTCATTAACCCTGGAAAACTCGTAAGCCTGGCCAGGGCCTGTGTAAGGCCAGGCTTAGGCTTGAAAACTAGGCCCGAGGTGTGGGTTGGGTCAGGTCGGGGCCTAGGTTAAAGCACTTATCATTAGTGCAAAACCTGGGCCAACCCATGATCACCCCTCATAGTCACACGATCATTGACTCTTCTTATGAATAAAGTATGATCAGCTTGAGAATGTGAAAATCCGACCTTCAAAATAGCCATTTTAAATCTATCAAATCAATTTTTAGGAGATTGTTTAAGGCCATACAAAGCCTTCTTTAGACGACAAACTTTCCCTTAACTGTTATGGAAGTTCACCACTGGAGGCAATTCTATATAACTTCTTTCTATGTTGGTTTTTGATAACGTGGGTGTTTTTTGGGCCCGATTTTCAAAAAAAGCCCATGTTACCATTTTTGGGCCTTGCCATTTTAATGTTTGCTACTGTTTTTATTTTTGCTAGGTAGGCAAGAAGGCAACGTTTTCACCTTTTTTGCTATTTTCTAAGGTGATTTTCATAATCATTTTTCTTGTATGTGCAATCTGTTTGGTACAAATCAGCTCCACGTCAATGTCATTGGGAGAAATGGTTCACCAATGTAGCAACGTTTTCACCTTTTTTGCTATTTTCTAAGGTGATTTTCACAATCATTTTTCTTGTATGTGCAATCTGTTTGGTACAAATCAGCTCCACGTCAATGTCATTGGGAGAAATGGTTCACCGATGTAGCAAATGTCAAATTTTCATAATGCAAATTTAAAGATGTTTCTAAATGTTTTCTACAAAATTTATGTATGTTTTCAAACTCTGTGTTTTTACATTTTTTTAGTTTTAATTATTTAATTATGACATCAAGGTTGACACATTTTAACCTAAATATTGAACCGTTGATCTACTACCAAATAGGAAAACAATTTCATTTTTTTGGTCAATTTTAAATTTGCATTACACTTTCATTATTAATTAATAGAAATAATTATTATTTATCACACTTATGGCCTACACTATTCATGTATTTCACTATTTCCTTACAATTTGGAATAAAAAGGTGTTTAATTTGAAAATGGCTTTTATTTGAAAATTTAAAATATAATAAAGGGCAAAAAGGTCTTTTAATTGATTCTATCATATATAACAGTGTCTTGTTTTGATAGGGGATGTTTAAGTACTATAAAAAATTAGAGGGGGTATAATTATTTATCTTAAATCTCAGGGGATTTTTAAGTCTTTTAACACAAAAAACTACAAAGAAAATAAATTTTGTAAAAAAGAATTTGAACACATCCCTAATATTACATATTCATCATATTAAACAAAAATAAGTATGATAAATAAAAATTATTTTATATATATAAATAATTATAGATATATCTGGACATACATTATAACTATTATTACAACTTTCATCATCATCTACTAAAATTGCCGGTATGTTCGCATTTCCTAGTTTGTTTTAAAGAACGCACATGCTAACCTACAAGGGCACACAGAGTATTTGATTTTCTAAATCCCAAATCAAATTTGATCCCATTTAAGGGTGACTCAAATTCACCCCTTTTATAATTTAGATTGAATGTGCATGAACACCTATTCAATCTACTATAATGTATATATATATACTCGTATGTGCTTAAATATTGTACCTATTAGTAAAGTTGATTGAATTTTATTGTTGTGTTTTTACTATTTTTCACAAGTTCAAGTTTCATATAAGTAATTTTCAACTAATTTTATTCATAAAATATGGTAACAATGTCATTTTTAGATTTTAGTTAATGTTTGATTTAGGGATAATCGTGGGCCAGACCCATGCCTGGTTTTTATAGGGTATTGGCCTTGAGGCCTGCTCGGGCCCGGATTGGCCCAAACCTCAGGCCTAATAATACATGTCTAAGCCCAATCATGAGTTGGGCTAGCTTAGACATCTAGGCTGGCTTATATGTATTAAATACTATTTATATTTGAAAAAAATAAAATTTTGGTTTAACTTTATAATCAAAATTACAAATAACATATATAGAAATTTTTATGTATAATATATTGTATTATATATACATGCCATTTATATGGTAAAATACGTATATGTAATTTATACATGCCATACATATTATATATAAATATTAATATATAGACATATTTTTATAAAATATTATATCATATAATCAAATATTATATATCTATATGATTACCAAAAAATGTAAAATATTTATATAAATTCTTCCATTTCACGGAATGGCCATTCCCTCCTGTCTAAGACAAGGAAGTTCAGATTCCAGATTTAAATTCTAATTTTAACTATAAATCAAACGAATCTTAATATATTAATATTTATATATTATCAAATTTAACTTTTTTATAACTTACATAAATCATCCCTACATTCGATCCGTTCCCCACTGACCTGTGGGCCACCTGGCAACCGTCACACTTGAACCGACCGGACCACCCTCCACGTTCAAGTACGATCCCAACAACTGCATTTCCGGCCACCCAACTTCCAAAAATCCGCCACGTAAATCTTGTTTGTAGGGTTTTAATTTTGGTTATACTACAAAAAGGAATAGGTAAGTGGGGCAACTTTGCTTCTTTCAGTCTGTTTACCATATTTCTGGGAGGTTCTGTAGACTTCAGCATCGATAATTTCAAAGCTGAGAGCCAATTGGCGGTAGCGAGGATGGAGGAATCGGGGGAGCATCCTGGGAGTTCTTCTGATAGTTCTTCAGGTGAGGTCTCTATTGGACATGGGGGGGAAATTGTTGAAGGCGGCAGTGGCCGTGAATTGGGAAGCAGAGAGGCAGTGGGCAGTTCTTTATCTAACAGAGGGAGTTCTTCCTCAGGTTGGTGGTTGTTGCTTCTCCGTTTCATGAAATTGGTCGAAACGAGTTATTATTTTCATGTTTTTATCAATTCTTGAACTTGGGGAGTGAGTCTTTAGTTTATTCAATTAGTTTGAAAGTTGAAAATTCTCTAATTCGATTTTAGACTTTAGAGCTAGTTGAACGTTAGATTAATCGTGGTTCTTGTTCACGTCTCAGTATGATATATGGCTGCTTAATGAACAATTTGTTTCTGGTGACTCCACAGTTTCTGTATTTTGGAGGGCAGAGGAGGAATAGTGTTTGCTCAGTAAAAGTAACTGGATTGTGGTTGCGGTGAAGTTAACCAGAAACGTTTCAGGACGTTTTTTTCTTTTTCTTTTTCTAGTTGGGGGGGGGGGTTGTTCACCAATATGTATGATTTTGTTTTTCAAAAGAAAAAGAACTGTGCAGCTGTTTTTATTTTGGAAAAGCAAAATCATACATATTGGATAATACCCCCTTAAATAATTCATATCGAACTATTCAACTAAACAGAATTAAGGTCGGTAGACATTAGAATGGAGTCCGGATTTGCTAGTAACTGCCAACGCTAGGCACATCACAGTCTGTGCCACCTATCCTCACACATGGGAGTTTTCAAAAAATAATTTGGTCCTACTTGTAAAATCAGTTGTTAAAACTTCATGGTTGCAGCAATGTGTAAGATACTATTTACCCAAACTCAGCATTGGGTGTCTCCTTGTAGGACATGTTTGATAGGTAAATACATGCTTTAATATCTCTTTTTGATCAGCAAGATCTTAGAGGGTATCTAGTATTGAATTGTGTGAATTGTGAATAACTCTTAAAGCTTTACTTAGAGAATGTTTCCATTGACTATCAAAACCCTAAGGGAATTACGACATAGGCCAATTGACACCACAATAATTTCAATGCATATTTGGAAAATATGCACCAGTGCAAAATTCAAATAAATAAAATCACATTTATGTTTCTTATCCTCCCTGCAAGCTGATTGTGCTGGATGAAGATTGTAGAGGTTGATCTGAAGCTGTAAAAGACAAACGAATGTGTGACATTTACTGAAAACCTCAGGGAGTTGATCAATACCATTAACAAAGTCAATGGCAATCAATGTGACTAGTTGTTTGTGAGCAAAATGACAATCAATTTTAATGCGTTTGGACAAGCACAAAAGGCGGGAGTTGCAGCAAAGTGAGTTGAACTAATATTATCACAAAGCAGTGCAAAAAGGTTGGGTAAAAGTCAATATCATAAAATTTGGTCTTTGCTCTGTAGTTAGAAACAATGAGATGCTCTTCAGAATGCCAAAAGACAGATTTAGAAAATGAGTATACAAAAACAAAGGTGGAGGAAGAATAACCATTGAGGCATCCAGCCCAATCAGTACCACAGAAGGCCAAGTATGAAAGATTGCTTTTGATGGAGACACAGACTGATGATGTGTACTTGAGGTATCTTAAGATGTTTTTAGCAGCAACGATGTGAATGGTTGTAACTGCACGCATGAATTGATAGTTTTTCATATCACATAAGAGATACTGGGATGAGTCACATTAATGAATTGAAAAATTCCAACAGTACTGGGATGAGTCACATTAATGAATTGAAAAATTCCAACAGGATACAAGACTATGGAAAGAGGATGCCTATGGCCAATAGAGGATTTTGATCCTGGAAATATGGGGTTAGAAAAGTGTTTTTATTGATGAAGTTGATCGAGGGTATATTTGGACTGAGTGATGTACATTCAGTGGCAGTACTGGACATTCATATGCGAAGAAGTTATTAGGATATTCCCTTCTTATTAAACTTGGACTTTAAAATGCAAGAAGAAAAGTAATGGCTGTGGTGTTGGAGCTTGTCAAAGTGATGATTGATGCCAGCGACATATTAAGAGTAGCACAAGCGTATCGTGACAAGTGGGCACATGAGTGTCAATCTAGCCATAGATGAAATTAAGTTTGTAAAGAAAAGACCAATACTTCTGATTCCGGGTGGAGAATAATTAAGGACATGGGTGGTTCTATTATAGGCAATAAACATAATCTTGTGTCCTTTTATCTACAAAAATTCAAGGTTGTAAAATCTTGGGATGACAAGTGCGAGAACATGACTTTGAGTCTGAATGGTGCAAGCTTGTGTTGAAGATTAATCAGTTTTATGATGTTTTATGTTAGTTGTTAGATAGGAGGTGGGGACCATAGTAGTTATGTGAGTCCAAATTTTGTTATGTTTTTGAGTGTTATATATGCTGTTTTATGTTTTGCCGCCCTATAAGGGCATAGCTGTCTTTGTACTGTTCTATTATTTTTAGCATAAATAATAAGTGAAGGGGGCAGCCAGATTATTGCTCTCTTTTCTTTTCAACTTCTCTTATTCTCTTATTCTCCTTCTCTCTTCCTTCTCTCTTCAAGAAACTACTTTTCTTTCATATTTTTTAATTCAACAGATTTCTACTTGGTATCAGAGCATCGGCTAGGGTTTCTTGAAGCATTCTCATGCAGCCCTAGATCAGCCGACTGCATGAAGTAGTAAAGGGCTGATCGATCTGCTATAAATTGCCCAGTTCTTGGATTTTTGGTGGGATCTAGTCATCAAGAAGGTGATCTACTGCTCGACATCAAAATCAGGAAGAATTAGAGTATGGGGAAGAGTCCCAGAAAAGTTGGACGCTTTGTTTTTGATCTGATCTTGGGCGCCCAGGTATTGTTAGTTTTCTTTTGATTTTCTGAAGAGGGCAGTTTGGTTGTTGGAATTTTTTGAGCCTCCTGGAGTGATCAAATCACTCCTCTCTGTTGGGAGGCGTGGGGAGAAGAGAGATTTCTCCCCAGATAGGGTTTTCTTCTTTCGGAAGGGTTGGTTTCTGTGTGTGATATTAAATTAATTTTTGAGGGTCTTTAATCTATTTTTTCTTACTATTGAACTATTTAAAGTAAGATGGAGAGTTGGAATACTGAGATGAAATCTACTGGTACTGTGGGACTGGGTATTGGAGGTAGTAGTGATATTTTTGGGTCTGAGATCATTACTACAGTAAAACTTGATGGTACAAATTATTTGGAGTGGGCACAATCAATTAAGATGGCTATTGGTGCCTATGGAAAATTAGGGTATCTCACTAGGGAGGAGAAGAAACCTGATACAGACTCTTCTCGATGGGTGCAGGAGAACTACATGGTAATGTCCTGTCTGTGTAATTCTATGTTACCTCATATTGCAAAAAAATTCCTATGGGCTAATACTGCTAAGGAGATTTGGGATGGAGTGACTGAAACCTACTCTCAGAAGCAAAATGAAGCCAGAGCCTATCAGTTAAGAAATTAGGTGATTAGTGTGAAACAGGGAGAAAAACCTCTTGCTGTGTATTTCTCTATGCTGAAAACCCTATGGCAGGAAATAGACCACTTAGAAACTATGGTATGGGAAAGTGTAAATGATGCAACAACTTATCACAGACTGGTAGAGAGGAATATGGTTTTTGAGTTCTTAGCAGTGTTGAACCCTGAATTTAACATTGCTAGGTAGCATATTCTTTCTAGGGAGGGTGTGACACTCTCTCAGGCCTATGCCTTCGTCTCTGGAGAGGAGAGTAGGAGGAATGTAATGTTGAGACAGCTTGGGATTGACCAGTGGGCTATGGTTGGTACAACAAAACCTAAGCCGAATGGAGATAGGGGGAGTAGTGAGATTAGAAGGGAAGATAAGAAAGACTTTGTGTGTGATTATTGCAAGAAGCCTAAGCATATCAGGGGCACTTGTTGGAAGTTTCATCCAAATCTTATGCCTGCCTGGATAAGGAACAAGAAGGGAAATGCAAATGTAGCCACTATAGGAGACTCTTTGGCCCCTCTTTTTCAAACTGATTGGGAATCCATTGCAGTAGCAGCAGTGAGAACAGAATTGGAGAGATTTGGATAGCTTATGAGTAAGAAAGATTCACCTAGCTCTAACCTTCTAGATGGACAGCAGAATGCAGGAGCCAACTACACCACTTCCTTTGCACATACAGGTAGTTCATGTGCAATTGCAAACTTTGCATCCACTTCAGGTAAGGAGGGACCTCTCTGGATTATACACTCAGGAGCATCTGAGCACATGACTAATGCCCTTACCTTTTTCAGTTCCTATTAATTGTGCTCTCTACAACAGATGGTTCACATATGCCCATTGCTGAGAAGGGGACAATTAGAGTGGCCAATTAGATAACTCTGTCTTCTATTTTACATGTCCCTAGACTTCATACCAACCTATTGTTTGTTAGTTCTTTGACAAAAAAATTGAATTGTTTCGTGACCTTTCTTCTTGGTAATTGTGTTTTGCAGGATATAGAGTCAAAGAAGATGATTGGGAGTGGTCGTGAGGTGAATGGAGTCTACTTTCTGGATGAGATTCTGAGACATCAGGCCATCATGTTAGCAGCAGCAGTAGTAGTGGGTCAGAGTCAGTGAACCAGATTATGCTTTGGCACAATCGCTTGGGACATCTTTCTTTTAGTTCTTTGAAATGTCTTTTCCAAAAGTTGTTTGAGTTTGTTCAGTTATCTACTTTGGAGTGTGAGAGTTGTCAGTTAGGAAAGCATTGTAAACAGTCTTTTAAATCAAGTAATAAAAGAAGTACTTTTGCCTTTAATATTGTTCAAACTGATGTATGAGGGCTGCATCATATCCCTTCCATGGGAGGATTCCATTACTTTCTCTTGTTTGTGGATGATTATGCACAATATTCTTGGATATATTTGATGAGATCACGTGATGAGGTTCCTGACTTGGTACGACAGTTTCACCAGATGGTTCTCACACAATTTGGAGTGAGAAGTAAGGCTTTTAGATCAGATGGTGCCTGAGAGTACTTTGAGGACCTGACTACATATCTCTTAGAATATGGTGTAGTTCATCAGAGCAGTTTTGCATATACATCGCAACAGAATGGAGTTGCTGAGAGGAAAAACAGACACATTGTGGAGGTGGCAAGGAGTCTTATGGTGTGTGCTTCAGTTCCTATGCAGTTCTGGGGGGATGCAGTTCTTACAGTTGTGCATTTGATTAACCGTGTTCCTTCACGAACTTTGGGGTTTAAGGTGCCATTTAGTCTTCTTTTTTCCAGATGGGGAGATATTTCATATACCTCTGAGGGTTTTTGGTTGTGTTTCCTTTGTTCACATTCTTGGCCCTCATCTCAAGAAATTGGATCCTAAGTCCAAGAAATGTCTTTTTCTTGGGTATGCTCAGAACCAAAAGGGGTATTGCTGTTATGACCCAATGTCGAGGAGTAGATTTGTCACTATGGATGTTACTTTTTTTGAATCCACCTTCTTCTTCTCGAGTGGTTCTCCTCAGGGGGAGAGTTTTGGGGAGGAGAACTCACAATCTGTTCCTCTTCCTGTTTCTTTGGTGCTTCCATCCGTTTAGCCAGCACCTCCATCAGTTCAGCCGACACCTGCACCTCCGGTTTCATTACTTGAGCCACTACGGGCAGCCTCACAGAAATATCCGCATTGGCAGATGATGGTTGACTCCGCACATCCTCAACCCACACCACTCTCTATCAGTCCTTTTGAAACTCCAGATTTGGTAGATACAGTTCCAGGTATTCCTCTTGAACCTAAGCCTGCTATGTTTTCTGATGATAATGTTCCTGTCCCTAACACCATTGTTGTAGCTGATCCCATTGACCTTGATATTCCCATTGCACTTCGTAAGGGGAAGAGAAAGTATACAACCCATTGCATTTCACACCATCTTTCCTACAGTGCCTTATCACCTTCCTACCGTGCTTTTCTTTCTTCCCTGGATTCTGTGTCTATACCCAGGAATGTTATTGAGGCTCTCTCCAAACCTGAGTGGAAAACAACCATGCAAGATGAGATGGATGTTTTGGTCAAAAACAAAACTTGGGAAATAATTGATCTCAACCTAGACAAGGAGATAGTCAGATGTAGATGGGTATTCACAGTGAAGTATAAGGCTGATGGCAAGATAGAGAGGTACAAGGCAAGGTTGGTAGAAAAAGGGTATACTCAGACCTATGGTGTTGATTATCTAGAAACCTTTGCACCAGTAGCTAAAATGAGTTCAGTTCGTATCCTTTTATTTCTAACAGCCACCTATTCATGGCCTTTATTCTAGCTTGATGTCAAAAATGCCTTTCTCAATGGTGATTTACAGGAGGAGGTATATATGGACATTCCAGTAGGCTTTTATGAAAATGTTTGTAAATGAAAGGTGTGCAGACTCGAAAAATCTCTGTATAGACTAAAACAGTTACGTAGGGCTTGGTTTGACAGGTTCAGAGGGGCACTCATCTATTTTGGATATACATAGACACAATCTGATCAAACCCTCTTTGTGAAGAGGAGAGATGCTCTGGTGTCAATTTTGATTGTGTATGTGGATGATATAGTGGTGATAGGAAATGATCTAGAGGAGATTGATGATATCAAAAAATCATTGCAGCAAGAATTTGAGATATTGGTGAGCTCAAATACTTCTTGGGGATTGAAGTTGCAAGATTCAAGCATGGGATCTTCATTTCATAGAGAAAGTATGTATTTGACCTACTGCGGGAGATTGGGAAGCTAGGGACCAAACCAGCAGTCACTCCTTCTGATCCAAATCATAAAATTAATGGTGTGGATAGTGAGTTGGTAAAAGGATGTGGGGAGATATCAAAGAATGGTGGGCCGACTGCTGTATTTGTGTATGAAACGACCAGATATTTCTTATGCTGTTAGTGTTGTGAGTCAGTACATGCATGCACATTGGGTTTAGCATTGGGAAGCTATTGAGAGAATACTTGCATATCTGAGAAAGCACCCTGACAGAGGCATTCTTTACTCAAATCATGAGAATCTGAAGCTAGAATCCTATACAGATATAGACCGGGCAGGATGCTTAGATGATAGGAGGTCTACATCAGGAGTGTGTACCTTTGTAGGTGGAAACTTGATCTCCTGGAAGAGTAAGAAGCAAGCGGTTGTGGCAAGGTCAAGTGCAGAGGCTGAATATAGATCCATGGTTCATAGTGTCTTAGAACTTCTTTGGGTTAGATCTCTTTTAAGTGAGATTGGGGTGAAAGCAAAGGAACCTATGATGTTGTATTGTGACAATCAGGCTGCAATCAATATTGCTCACAATCCAATTCAGTTTGATGGGACAAAACACATTGAAGTTGAAACACTTTGTAAGAGAAAGGGTAACAAACGGAGTAGTTTGTTTGTCTTATGTCTCTTCAGAGTTGCATCTAGATGATGTTCTCACTAAAGGGGTGGCAAAGAACAAGCTTGAACATGATCTACACAAGTTGGGAATGTCTGACATTTACTCCCAACTTGAGGGGGAGTGTTGAAGATTAATCAGTTTTATGATGTTTTTCTGAGTAGATGTTTTATGTTAGTTGTTAGATAGGAAGTGGGGACCACAGTTGTTATGCGAGTCCAAATTTTATTATGTTTTTGAGTGTTATATATGCTGTTTTCTGTTTTGCTGCCCTATAAGGACATAGTTGTCTTTGTACTATTCTATTATTTTTAGTATAAATAATAAGTGAAGGGGGCATCCTGATTATTGCTCTCTTTTCTTTTCAACTTCTTTTCTTCTCTTCTTCTCCTTCTCTCTTCCTTCTCTCTTCAAGAAACTACTTTTCTTTCATATTTTTTGATTCAGCAGATTTCTACTGCTTGATGATAAGGCTAAATCAAGTGCTAAGTGAAATTGAAATCATTAGTGACTAGTCATACTTTATGATACTTAAAGCAACCTGTAGAATTACAATTAACTTCATATGCCTGTCTATAGCCCAAGGATTTTTATTAGATGATGCCACCAAAGGTACTAGACATTGAGAATCTATGGAAGGTTCTTATATCCATTGATTTTATGATTAGGGGAAGGGGGGACTAAGTCCAAGTTTTGTTTATGAGAAGTGCTTACTAGTCATAACACAAAGTTTCATGCCAAAGAGGATCTTTGTCTGCTTGAGTAAGATTTAGGGTTCAGATGAAGAAAAAGTCCTAAATATAAATACGAAGGAATATTTAGTAAGAACTATATGAGCTACATCTCCCTCTACAAAACTGGATTATAAGTTTTTGAACTAGAGGAAGGATGACATAAAGAGAAAAAAGTGTTGGAGAGAATATCCAGTTTTCAGGGATTTTTAGTTGGGACCCCTAAGCATCCCTACTATAGAGCTCATTAGGTGGCAGAGTCTTGGATGATTCAATCAGGTGATTCTCTTCGACAGCATATACCTGAACGTCTCAAAAAAGTAGAGTGAGAAAACTAGGAGTATAAATTTATAAGTAGCAAGAATGAAAAATTGCATCATCCGAAAATGACTTATCCCAATCCGGAACTGCATCTGCTATAATTGATGGTAGTGACACAATGTCAACAACTCTACAAGGCTGCAGATTAGCCTTGGTCGCTGGTAAAACTGGCTAAGATGTTTCCTACCTTACTAAGTTCCTTCTCAACAAGGGCTATGAGGTCCATGGCCTTATCTACTTCTCCTCCAACATTAATACCCTGTGCATCAACCACATCCACATCAATCTTCACAATTCCTAGAAGGCCTACTCACTGCCCAGTCTCATGTTGCTGTCTCCTTTGGGATCCCTTACTATTGCTGTTATTGTTGCCACTGGTGCCCTCTACTTCCTTGAAGCTGTTGAATCCCACATCTGTGCCGCCAGCTGCAATTGTATCCACTATTATCTTGCCGAATCTTCCAGAAAGTTCTAATCCATATCATCTTCTCAATCAGAATCCTCCCAATTTCATCCCTAACTGCCATATGCAACATCCAAGTGTGCTGTGTGTTGGTACACCATCAATTACACAGAAGCCTACAGCATTGCCTGTAACAGGATGCATGACTCCGAAGATAGCTCAGTCGGTAGGCTGGACCAAGGTTGGGCCTCAGGACAAAAACTGTTGAGCATTTTGTAGTCAATATTTAAAAAAATTACTATCAAAATATTTTTTTATCAGAAGAAAATAAATTTATTAAATTTTATTAAAAAGTAGTTGATACAACTTGATGATCAGAATTTCTGGGGCTGTGAAGTTAAAAGGAATTCAGGCCTATAAGCCTCCTCAACAGTTTTTGTAAAATCCTGGCATAAGTCTTGGCTGAGAGGTTGAAAATGGTATTGCCCAATGTGATTTCTGAAAACCAAGGTGCCTTTGTCCCAGGACGACAAATGTTAGATAGTGTGCTTATTGCAAATGAGCTAATTGAGTCTAGAAGGAGGGATGGTAAACCTGATCTGGTCTGCAAATTGGATATTGAGAAAGCACATGATCATGTAAACTGGTGATGTTTTGATTTTGTGTTTGAAAAATGAATTTTGGGCGTAAATGGAGGAACTGGATGAAAATGTGTGTTACTTCTCCTAAATTTTCAGTTTTAATCAATGGGAAAGTGGTTGGCTTCTTTGAAAGTTCTAGAGGTATTATGCAAGGGGATCCCCTCTCCCCCTTGCTTTTTATCTGCCTCATGGAAGTTTTTTTCTCAGTTCAGTAAGTTGGTTGTTGTAGATGGTTTGTGGGATGGATTTGAGATTTCTCCAGGTGGGAAGAAGGTTCATCTCTCCAATTTTCTGATGATACCCTATGCTTTATTGATGCTTCCCCAGATCAGCTGGAAACTATGCTTGGCATCCTGTGCTGGTTTGAAGTTGTGTCAGGCCTTGAAGTAAGCTCGGGGAAAAGTGTAATTTTTCCTGTAGGGCAAGTTGACAATCTGGATGATTTGGCTGAGATTTTGGCTTGTCAGGTGAATAATCTCCCAGGGAAATATTTGGGGCTCCCTCTTGGGGAAAAATGCACTAGTTGTGGAGAGAATGGAGAAGAAGCTGGCTTCATGGAAGGCCAAATACCTCCCCTCAGGGGTCAGAGTGACCCTTCTAAAAAGCACTTTGTTAAACCTTCCTACCTAATTTCTTTCCTTCTTTCCCATACCCTCCAAAGTATCCAATAAATTAGAATCTCTTGAAATAATTATTTTGTGGAGGGGCTGGGAAGAGGATAAGAAAATCCATCTTGTAAATTGGGGCCAGGTCTGTTTTCCTGTGAAGTAAGGGGGCCTGGGAATAAGGAAGTTAAAGGTCTTTAATTCTGCTCTCTTGATTAAGTGGATTTGGAGATTCGGCTCTGAAGGAGATGCTTGGTTCTGGACTCTAATAGCTTCTAAATATGGTGTGGACTGGGGCAATTGGAAATCTTTGGATTCCTTTGAAGTGTGGGGATGTTCTCTGTGGAAGGGCATTATGAAGGCTTTTCCTGCATTCTCAGAAGGGCTGGAGTACAAAATTGGGGATGGTAATAGATTGAGCTTTTGGAAAGAATCCTGGTGTCTGAACATCCCCCTTGCCGAGGCCTTCCCTAGTCTCTTTTAATGTGCCCTTAACCCTGATGCTTCAGTTGCTGATTCCTATGATTGGATGGAAAACTCAGTTGCTTAGTGCCCCCTCTTTAGATGGAACCTCTATAATTGGGAATTGGACCAGCTGCTGGAGCTATTACAGCTGTTGCAAAGTCAGTCTGTTTCAGCAAATGTAGAGGATGAGTGGAAGTGGAAATGGAGTGGAGATGGCTGTTTTTTCAGTCAAGTCCATGGCTTCTAAACTGAATCAAGGCAACACTATTGGCTTCCCTAGTAAGCAGGTGTTGAATCCAACTAGCCCCTCTAAGGATAACTTTCTTGTCTGGGTGCTGGCTTTAAATAAATGTCTCTCAATAGCTAATCTGGCTAGGCACGGAGTCCAGATTTCAGATTTGAATTGTGGCCTATGTGGACTGTTGCCAAAGACTGTGGATCATCTCAGCATTCACTGTCCTGTGTCTGCTAAAATTTGGGAGCACTTCATCAAGGCGGCTGGCATTAGCTGGGTCATGCCTGGGTTTTTCAAGGATGTTTTGTGCTGTTGGAAGTTACCTGGTCTGAGAAAGAAAGGGAAGCTGGTCTGTAAAACTATTCCTGCAGCGATTTTAGTGTTTTCATGGTCAGAAAGGAATAATCGAGTGTTCTGCAACAAAGCTAGAGATCCTGAAGACCTAATACGGATTGCAGTGAATAGACTTGCCTCTTGGCTTTCTGTTTTATCCGAATTTAAAAACCAGAATGTATTTCAGCTTCTTAGCTCTCAATCTATTTGGGATTTGTAAGCTGTATCTCTACCCGATGAGGTCCACCAGGAAGCTGTTGTAACTCTTTCTTCTTGTTAAGATGTGCCGAATAGGGGTGGTTTAGTCTTCTTCTATTTATTAAGTAACTTGCTTACGTGGCAGTGTTATTAGAGTTATTCTGCCCTACACTTAAGTAAGGGCATTTCTGTCTTTGTAAACATTATTAGAATCTAATATAGATTAAGGGGGTCGACTGGATGGGTTAACCATCAGATTTTCGACAGACCCTTCTTCTTCTTCTTCTTCTTCTTCTTCTTCTTCTTCTTCTCCTCTTTCTGTTCGGACTACTGTAGCAGCAGTCGAAACATGGTATCAGAGCCATGCTCCTGACCTACGTCAGTTGGTAAAGCACCTCAGCATTGTTCGTGACTCTTCACCTTCATTTCTGGTCAGTCAATGGAGAGAACTGGTTCGCCCTAGGTCAGAAACATTACACCTTGTCTCTCTGCTGCACATAACCTTCTTCAACAAGGAAAGTGACTTCAGCAGTGAATGGTTGATTGATATTCTCAAAGGAAGGTCGGTTCTCTCTTCTTCTGGTGTTACTTATATTACTGGGTAGAAACCCTACAAGAAGCTGTTAGTATTGATTAGAACCTAGAGAACTAGGTTCATTGTTGCCCTAGGAAGGGCTATGTGTGCAGTAGCCGAATGGTGTAGGGTTGCTGTAAGTTGTTGAATGGTGTAGGGCTGCTGTAAGTTGTTAAGTGGTGTTAGGGCTACTGTAAGTGGCCCAGTGGTGTAAGGTAGAATGCAGTGACCTTGCCGAACTCCTTGTGGTTGTGTAATGCCCTCTTAAGTGTGTTAAACAAGTCTGAACTGGGTGCAGCAGATTTGATTGTGTTGTGGTGCTTGTGATGCACAATTTGTTTTGAGTGGTTGTAAGAGGGCCTACTTGTGATTAGTGAATGGTAAACTGATGCTTATGTGGGACATAAGTGTGTGAAGTCAGCAGTAGTGTGAATAAGAACAAGTGTGTGCTTCCACTGTTGTGTTTAGGGGCTGCAATAGGTGCTGAAATATCAAACTATGAACAACATCAATCAGCTTGTAGCTGAGAAGTAAAGTTAGAGGCAACTGTGAAAGAGTACAATGGCAGCAATAGGAGATGGCTACAATGATCAGAAACCTAGTGTAGTAATTTCCTCCGACTACCTAGGGGTACAAATGACCTCAATTAAGTTAAATGGGGAGAACTATGTTCCATGGGCTAAATCTGTGGAAGTTTTTCTCAAGGCAAAGAAGAAAGTAAAGCATGTAAGAGATGAGAAGCCGCCGGTTGACTCTCCAGGGTTTGATGATTGGGAACAAGAAGATGCTCAAATCATGACTTGGTTGTGGAATAGTATAGAACCCAAAATCAGTGCTTATGTCTTGTTACATTCCCTTATGTTCGGTTGCCTTCTTCATATTTTACTTTTACCCCTTGCATGATTGGATCCTTTTATGGATTCTATATTTTTTAATTTTTGCTAATTTTAAACAGCCTGTTCAAGACCCTGAGAAGATGACCCAAATAATTGTAGAGGCACTGGAAGAAACTGGACAGAGAGGCATTACTAACAAGGGCTGGGGTGGTCTTGGGAACTGTAAGTTTGAATTTCCATTTTGTGGATCACAAATGTTTCTAATGTAACCATGATGATTTTAACAGTTTCATCTATTTAATTAAGTTTAGACTACCTGTAGAAGTACTGTGTCGTTTACCTGAATTATCTTTCTGTAGTGGCAGAATCAAAGGATTTTGTGTATCTTCTGGATAACTGTCCTCATGACTGGCTATTCTTACAATGCGGGGCTGTGGTAAGATCCATTTCTTTTTCTAAAGGATACATAATTGGGTTTAGTGATGAAAAGATGAGAAAGGTGCAATACAGTCTGTGTAAAATTAACAAACAACATACCTCCACTAAATCCATCATTTGTTTGTAATTGAAACATCCACTTTTTCTAGAGCATTTGCATGCCTTCATGTGGTTGGGCAACCTAACAGAAAGAGATGCTTTAGTAGGAAACACAATCCGTAGTACAGTAGTAGGTATTTCTCTATCAGAAACATATTGATGCTGTTTCTGGTGTAGCCTTGGTGTTTGTTCTGTTGTTTGTCTTTTCTTTTCAGGGTTATAGCTCTAGGGGGCTTTGGCTGCTTTTTTTGTGTTCTATCTTCTATTCTGGATACAATATTTTACTTTCATTAGATAAAAAAGAAAAACAGATCAATGCTTGCTTATTAATATCAGAAAAAACAGATAACTGTGAAAGCCAGCAGTTTCCAAGTAAAGCTGGCACTTGCCTTCTTGATGGAGTTGAGATACATCCAAGACTAGGATTCCTCCTTTCTCATCAATCTAATAACCACTTGAGAATCCCCTTCAATTTCTAATCTTGTGAAATCCCAATGAGGTTTCCAGTCTCAGCCCTTGTAGTTGACATCAATTCAGTCTGCACTGAAGTTCCATTGCCAAGTGACGCCGGGTAGATAAATTAAGAACCTGACTTCATTCTTCCTAAATATCCTGCATTGCATGAATATCCCGAGTTGTCAAGGCTGCAACCATAAAAATGGAGTTTAATGAAATTTGGCTGAAGTGGAAGACTAGCAGTAATAAGCTTAAAAGTTCTTATAGTTGAATAAGTATCGATCAAATTTAGTTCAATTTTTTGGGAATGGTTGTTTTTTTATTTGGGCGCAGGTGGAAGTTTCCAATGGAGGTCAGTCGTCTCTTGGATCCTTCTACTTTTACATTACCTAAGAAAAGGGAGTGAACCATGTGGAGATGCATAAGAGAAGCTTTGATCTGGACTATTTGGGTAAAAGTGAATGCAAGAATTTTCCTAGAGAAGGAATGAAGCTTGGATGTGGTTAAAGAACGTGTGTCTACGAGGGCAATCCGCTGATTAAAAACTGTGAACACCTTTTCACAATTCTCCTTTGATGACTTTTGGAAGGATTGGGCCATGGTAGCAAGAAGCTCTTCTAGAAAGGAAAAAACACAGTATGGAAACCCCCTCTGGAAGCTTTTGTAAAATTGTATGTGATGGGTGGGAGCAGCCAAGGCAATCCAGGTGTTTCTAAGTTGGTAGTGGGGTCACTGAAAGAACTTGAGTCTGTGATCTGGTGCTAGAGGAATGAAATTAAGAAATTCAAATGGCTAACACTAATTGCTGATAAAAAAAAACATGGCAGACACTAATTATAACACTAAGTATACATTGGGTGAGGAAGACAGCTAATACTTTGCTGATTCTCTAGCTAAACAAGGGGCGAATAGGAATCAATTATTTTGGGCTCAGTTGTAATTGAGGCTATTAATGCTAATTTTATGATGGGAGAGGTTGCATATCACTCTTCTCTCAGGGGTACTTGTACTGTTATATATTCTTGATTTATAAAATTCAATTATCAAAACAAAAAAAAAAAAGAAAAAAAAAGCATTGATTACATTCTATCTCCTAATTATGTCTTCAGAACTGAATACGTGGTAATCTTTTGTTGACTTGAACCAATGTGCTACTCTCATTGAAATGCTCTCTATTAAATCCCCCACTAATTGTGACTGTTCTTGAATAATTCTTGCATTGTTTTCCTCCCAAATTGACTCTGAGACATGTCAACACCGGGAAATTTCCAAATCTGAAGCTATTTTATTCTTTCCTATTTCTTTAAGTTTATGTGAAATACTGTCATTCTGAACTTGGTTTTATTTTCATCTATGTTGAAATTCTATTTATTCATACCTTTTGTGTAGTTCATTGCTCTATTTATAGTTATGGATGTTATGCTAAATCAAAGTCCCTGTGTCGTGGCCCTGCCAGGGCGGAGTTGTTGCCTGGCCTAATCAAATTGACTAGACATCACTTCACCTATTGAACAAGAATTGAAGTACATCGATTAGGCTTTTTTTGGAAAATAAAGATATTGAGATACTGGACTACCAACTGTAGAAACGGCTATTTAACTTAGGTTTAGAAAAATAAGAATAAGCTTGGATAAGCCTAATTCATTACAGAATTTTTATGGTGTGCTTGGATAAGCCAAATTTATAAATTGTTTACGAACCATATTCAGTGAGGTGTTGCAAATAATCAGCTTCTGTACCAAAAAGGGAAACATAAATCTGAAACTACAACAAGAGAACCATAAGAGTGATTAGAAAACTAAAGAAGTTCCTGGATCATATTTGTTGTACTTCCATGACAAGGATCAATGGCTTTCTGCTTAAGTTTGTAATGTGAAAGTGTGTTGAGCAAGTCTGTATTTTTCGAAGTGCTTGTATACATGCGTTCTTTTTTATGATGTGTTCAATGTACTGAAACTAGTTCCAAAATCCCAATTGATCTTTGGTTTCAGATCAAATAAATTTCTTTTGACTTGTTGACTATTCCTTTTGTAATGATTCTTGAGTTCTGTATGCTAGTTTTTTATCTTAATGGGGAAATGGCATTCACATGCAATTTTGTTTTCAGGTACATCATGGTGGTGCTGGAACAACAGCTGCAGGAGAGAGCTGTTTATGTGCTGTCCATACTTACCCAGATCCTTCAACTCTTTTTGCAAAGAAAAGTTTTCGATGGAGGAAGCAAAAGAAAATACTTAAATGGACCTATTAACAATCAATGAAGGTGAAGGAGAGAGCTGTTGAACTAGCCAAGGCTATGGAATCTGAGGATGGAGTATCAGGAGCAGTGAGAGCATTCTTTAAGCATCTTCCTTCCAAAAAACCAGAGCCTCAACCATCACCAGTGCCATCCGGTTTCTTTGAACACTGCTTTGGCTCTGTAAGGAGATGTTTTGGTTGCTCATGATTCTTAGATCCACGTTGTTGATGTTATTGTTGTCTCTTTTTTTTTTTTTTTTCCTTTTCCAATTTCTTTTTGTTTCTTTTTCTTTCTTTGTAACGGTTTTGTTACTAATTTTTTCCTTACCTTCCATCAAAGTCATCATATTTTTATAGTGTGGTTTCCTGTTTAAGATGTATATAAATGTCTTACCATTCAGACTTTCCGACATGATCCTTTTAACCTTGGTCTATAGGAATCTTTCTAGTTTCTATTTTCTCCTACTAATTATGGTTAATGCTGGTAGAATCAGATTACCTAAGGGTTCAAGCTGGGTATCTGATTTGAAGAATTTATAGTCCAGATTTTAACAAATCTCCAACCTGAGCCCACCCAAGTTGCACTCCTAAGATTAATGGATTTAACTTGATGTTAATGCCAATATACATTTTAAGTTCCAAGACACATCTCATGGACAAAGATGCATGGCATCAAACATGTTGAACTTGGAATTTTATTGGTGAGTTCTTCAAACGGTCATTGGTGGTTCTTGGCTTTGGCATCTTAAAGTATCAGCGTTGCTAGGGATCTGATACATTCAGAGTATTGACCCTGGGGATGATTGTTGACTATGACAATGTAATATTTCTAGGAGCGTTCTGATTTTACTGCCCCAGTGGCTTTGACTACAGAATGTAAGTTGACCAGTAACTTGTTTGACGGCATGAAATGGAATGATCAATGCGATCATTTACATTTTCAAAACTCCAGCCTACTAACAGATCTACACCATCAAACTTGTTTGATGCATGATCAATAGGATTATGGAATGAGTCCTGATTCTCCCATAATTTGAACACACAGCAAGGAATCTTTTGGCTCTGAGTTATGTAATGTAATTAATATTGAGTCCATGGGACATTGATGATGTAATTTTGTTTCTGCTCTTTTTTTTTTTGGGAAAATTCCTGTACTTTAGGGTTATGTCAAGTCAGTTCCCAAACTTCAAAACCCTTGAACTTTCAAATGTCTGATAGGTCCCTACTATTAGTTGACCGTCACTCAACACCATCATGTGACATGAGGTGCGTATTAAATAATTTTAGAATGACAAAATTACCTTTTTATGGTATTTTTTTTATGATTTTATCCATTTTGTCCAAGTGTTAAAAGAAAAAAAAGGGGAAGAAGGGTTATGAAATTGGACACAGATCAACTGTTGAAACTCCTACTCCCCTGTTCAAGCTCTCCTGTTCAACAATTAACTGTAACCGGACAATCAACTGGAATTGGATGAAGAATTATATTGTTCAAAGCTTAAGGCTTCCTCTACTACAATGAAGCTCGTTAAAAAGTCTCTGGATGGAAATAGGTCTAGTGCAATGGCGATAACAGTGTTGACTAGCAGTCAACTAATTGTAGGAAACTATTAGACAATTTTCAAAAATTCAGGGTACTACATTTAAAGTTCGGGGACTGACTTGACACAACCCCCAAGATATAGAGTACTGATCAATAATTTTATTTTGGGTGCTTTTTCATCTCCCAGCTTATCCTTTGTACGCTTTTTCTTGAATAATATTTCTTTATTATAAAAGATGCGACCATTTACAGTTTTTAAGTTCACATCCAAAATAGAGCCATTCCTGGTTGCCAATTTAACATTGGAAGGATAGAGCTTTAGGTTTTAGGGGATTCTCATGAGCCACTTTGGGAGAATAATTGAGTAAAGATTATGTCATGATACAAGTAGATCAGAGAACTATTTTGGGCTTATGTCAAGGGGATCAATCATGGAAACATTTAGAAAGAAAAGAAAGATCTTCATATGGTTTTTACTGATCTAAAGAAAACATATGCTAGGGTTCAGGGTTTTAAAAAAATATAAAGATCTGATTAAGGATATATGTGGGGTTTACCATCAATGTTGGAAACACCTGTTACAGACATTGAAGTTAGAGTTATGATGGTGCATATTGTTTGTTTGTTGATGATATTACTTGATGGAAACAACGAAGGAATAAATGAAAAATTAAACTTATAGATAAATGCCTTGGAAGTTTTAAAATAAATAGGACTAAAATCAAAAACATTATATTTACTAATAGGAGTGCAAGTCAAGGTATACTTTGGAGTGGAGACTTTTTTTTTTTTCTAGGATTGGAGACTTATAGATAATTCAATGTGGCTTTTATCGGGTACCTCAATTCAATAATTGGTAACAAGGGATGGATAGATTGAGGAGGTTTTTACCTATAGAATTAGAGTAGATGGGAAAAAGGGAGAGATGCATGTTATAGGTGAATATCATTTGGATTATATCTTCAAGGCTCTGTTCACTTTTCGGTAAGTTACTTACCCGAGTAAATGCAGTTACTTGGGTAAGTTCCTGAGAAACACTTACCCGAGTAAGTGCATTTACCCATGTTCTTTTATTTCTCATGTAAATAAAGCAATGACCATTTTAACCATAAAAATCTATTATTAAAAGGGACATTTTTGTCCAATTCAAGTGGTTGGCAACTTTCCCCCTAGGTGGGAAAGTTATTTATCCACCTAGGAGATGGGTATCACTTACCCGGGTAAGTGGTACCTAGTAAAATAAACTTTCCCTGGTCCTTACATAAATCTGAAAAAAGAACATGAAATTCTTAGTCAATGGGAACCAAAATCCCATTGACCAGCTTTCCCCCCTCTCAAAATCTGAAAAAAGAACACCCCATAAAAGGAAAATTCTGTAACATAGTTGTACGGCAAGTTTATTGTATGAAGGATGATAATAAAACGGAAAGTTAGGTGGGATTGGTTAATCTTTGGATCCTTTAGATATTGTAGTTACTTGACATCTTGTGGCATCCTGTTAACATACATCTGATTCTTTTTTTTTTTTTTTTATGTTTCTTTCCTTAAGAGACGGTTGGGTGTGGACAATAAGAATCTATTCTCTTCCCAAGTCTAAGCCATAGAAAAGTTTAAGGCACAAATTCGATTGTAGATTTTTATACTTTGGTTGCTGCAATTGACTTTGGAAAAAAAAAAAAGAGAAACTGCAAAAGCGTAAGGAGTTCTTAAATCTTGTTAGAAGGAAAGGTATACAGGGTTGTTCTAAATTACAGATTATTTAAAGTTGGCTTTATTTTCAATTGTATTTCTTAATCTCTTAAATCTGTTCCTAAGATTCCTTAAGTTCTTTTGCCCATGTTATTATTTTGTTTTTTCAAAACAATTATAACTGCAACATTGGCAAAAGCAATATTAGTTTGCCGATATGTCTTGTTTTGTTTTAAAAAGGGGAAATCTCTTAAACTACCCTTACGTTTTAGGAAATTGACTAAAACTTTCCTTACTATTTACAAAATCCCTTAAAGTACCTTTAGGTTTTATGACAATTGACATCATTGTCAAACATTGATGAAAAATATTGAAATATCTATTTTACCCTTTATTATTCATCAAATTTCAAATACATATAATGCCTTTTACGATAACAAAACTAAATCAAAACCCTTGAAATTTCACATAAGCTTTTAAAATCAGACCTTAAATCCATGTTCAAATCCATAGTCTATTTAGAGACAACTCATAGCAGGAAAAAACAAATTACCTCTTTTCCAATCTAGGATCCAAACAAAAATGCACTTTGATCTGGATCTTGAATCAGGACGAAGGGGGGACAACCTAAGTTCAACTATTAAAGCCTAAACTTGCATTCAAAACCTTGAAGGTTATAAAGAGTGTCAAACTTAACATTAGAAAACAAAGAGTGGAAGAAAACAAATCTTCCAATTAAACCATTTTTAGTGGTAAATTAACAAATGAAGCATGAGGAAATCCTACCTGTTGGTCCAAATCTGGAGCTGAAGGCAACTTGGTAACTTCCGAGGTCAAGTGATGGAGGGTCCCACCTGCAAGGTGTGGAAAGATGCCAGAGGCCCTGAAAGTGTTTCCATGGGCAAGGATTCTGACAGTTAAGTTAGCCAGGGACTGATAAAATGCCGAGGTCACAACAAGAGAGAAAGGAAAGAGAATTCAAGTGTGTGTGTGCCCATACCCTAGGCTTTGGTGCCCTCGGGAGCCTTGTAATGCGCAGTCAGTAACCATCTCATGAATCTCAGTCACGAATGCAGTTGTTATAGGGACGACGGCCAAACCCAAGCATTACCCCATCATAAAATGCTCCTAGTTTGGTCACCAAAATGCATAACATGAAAAAAGAGAGAAAAGATAGAAAAGAAAAGAACATGTATAAGCTCTTCACGGGGCCATAAAGATCTAGCTACATCCATCATAATCGATGCTTATATGTGAGCATCGTATGAAGATGAGGGATTGATTGCTAGTGTTGAGGAGATTGTTTTCAAACCTAAAGATAGGCGAAAGATAGAGACTAGTACAATTACAAGTTTTAAATCCTTGGTCAATGGCATTCTGTCCTAGTGGGACAGGATGGATCTACACCTGGGTTTGGAAGCTTTAAAGAAGGTTGAGGTTAAAGCACCAATTATGACGGAAGCAACCAGACCCTCCATAAGTCATCCCTGTATTTGATAGGTATTTAACTCCTATTTGTACCTTTACTTTGTAAACCAAATTGTATCGAAAATGAAGAAAACAATGGACGTTTGGTTATAAAGCTAAGGAAGGTCAGACCTTTCACTTATAGAAGATTGTCCATTTCTCTTGCTCGCATTGCATTGAATAGAGCAATTCTTGGTCATCATCTTCGGGAGCTGATCCTTCCTGTGATTGTGATTCTGCTTCTCTTTCCATCTCCATCCTTTCTCTAATTTCTAAATAATATTGAATTAGATAAAAGAAAAATCTTTTTGAAAAACAATAGGACTCCAACGAACATTAAAAAAGTCTCCTACAAATCTGCTGATGTGCCCACGAATTTAAGATTGACCCATTCCTAGTCCTTTTGGCATGTATTTTTGAGAAGATCTTCTGGTAATTCTGACATGCAAAAGATATTGATCTTTTACATGAAGATCACTTCGAAGTACGTTTGGCAGATGCATATCTTTTTGTGTCTTTCTTCCTAAGAATAAAATGCAAAAGATGCGGAAAGCTTCATTTGAATCTTCCCAAAATTGGTTTTTCGTGTCTTTTTGGCGCTCCGTCTTTTGGCGGCTAAGTTTTTCACGAGCCAAACGGGAATAAATTGAAAATCAGTCTTCCTGATTTATAAACAGCCAAAAGACCACGCGAAAAGACATGCCAAACAGGCCCCAAGTTAATGACTCTTAAGGCACAACTACACATATCACCTGTACCCTCCATATATATGGTGGAAATTTACACTTCAGAATCTTGAAAAAGAAATAAAGGAAAAATTGAGAGCGAATATGATGGGTGTTTGATTGGAGGAATTGGTTCAGCAAACTCACCCCCTTTAACGATCATGATTTGGTTGTCTTTAGATCGGCATTAACCCAGGAATTAGGGATCAGCTCTTCTGCTACTTGATAGTGATTCAGTGGACTCAACTAAAATTAATGAATTTAATCAAAGAGAAACTAGAGCTAATGGGTTTGTTCTAGATAGCTTTGTGCTATATACGGGATGTGAGGAATGGTGTTCTATATCATGATAAAAAAGCCAAATTCAAAATAACAAGTTGGAGAAATTTTATCGAGTAATTGAGAGAATTCCTTGCATAAAGTTTCCCAAAGCTCACTAGAAACAACTTCTTTTAACAAAATTTACTTCCATGATTTGCATCTGCACATGAAAATTTTTGTTGATGGCTCATATGAACCAGAGAAGATTAATGGTGTTTGCTCGGGACAAACAGTGTAATAAGTTTGTTGTGTTTTTTGATGTTGAAGCTATTGCAGAAGGATTGCAAAGAATATATTCTGAATTTACTTGCATTCTTTATTGTATAATGGAACCACAAAGATCAACTCCAAACAATGAAAATAAGAGACCCAAGGAAGAAAAAAAAAAGATTAAGAAAGCGTTCCTGGAAAGAGTTTGGAGACCACCTCGCCGGCAGGTCCATCAATCACATCTTTAACGGAACAACTGATCTCCTTCCAGCCTTCTGAGTCGGGAAGGTTTTCTTTCAGCTTCTGAACTCCTTTGACTCTTACGGTGTCATCGATCTTATTCACTGCTTTCGCAACGGGAGTCATGTCAGGAATGTTTTGCTTAATTGTCATTGAGCTAACTGAGTTTGTAACGGAAGTCATCAGGGATCCATAAGCATAGACGAACCAAAGCTGGGCATTTAACAAAGAGCTCCAAAACGAACCTGATTGAGGTCGTTGAGAAGAGGCTTGATGAGAACGGAATTAAGGAAAGAATAAGGGCAAAAGGGACATTTTATCTTTTTGGTTACAATTTTATGATAATAATAATTGTCAGATAGAGTACACTAAGACAATAATTAAAAAGTAAGGATAATTTAAGAAATTCGCTCACATTATAATTTAAATTTGAATGTTATTTATAAACTAAATATTTTTTACTAATATTAATTTTAACACTATTTTAGCACAAAACTAAATATAGTGAGGGAATAATAGTATATTGTATATCAAAATTAAATATATCATGATTCCAAATAATATACATTTGCACTTCAGTAAGGACACTGATTATACATAACCTAGACAATTACATAGAAATATTGCCATATAAGTATAATGTTGTAACATTTGACAAAATCATGACATATATAGGTAAAAACGTGTTCATAGGTATTTTTCAATTTTCTCTTCTTTGAATAATTATATTACAAAATAAAAAAAATAAAAAAATAAAAACTTTTCTATACATTATAGATGTCATAAGAACAACTATTTATGTAGATGACACTTATTTGGTATATCCAAGTCCTAGGAAAATTGACATTGCTTATTAAGTCAACAGTAAGTATATATTATTAATTTATATTCTTGGGATGTTCTTTATTATCATTAAAAATTTGGTAGTCTTAGTCTCTTTGGGTTAAAGTTCTAAGGGCTAAATATTTCAAGTCTTGAACGGCTCAGTCGTCCAATCCGATCCGGGTCTGAAACACTATCAAAACTGTGGCTGAACTCTTGTATACTGTTGCATTTTTATTACTCAAAATCAGAATAGAAATGTCTACAAATTATTTCTCTTATTATTGAACAGAGATGAATAAATCATTCATGGGCGCAGGGAAGAGCGCATCTGCTGTCTGGGTACAAAACGCCTAACCCAAACATGCTTTCCATTGATTACATACTTTGCCCTCTCTCTCCCCTCCAGAATTCGTGCCATTGTCGAAGCTGATCGCAGCACCATTCTCGCGTATAGAGGTTGGACGTTCACAGCCACTTCCTGCATGTGGATGGCCTCCACACACTCACCAAACCGTCTGCAAGAACAAATTAAGATCAAGAGATTAATTTGCTTTACTACAGAGAGAGAGAGAGAGAGAGAGAGAGAGAGAGAGAGAACCTGCTGAAGTATCCCCTAATTTCACTTTCGCCAACTGGGTATCCGCGGGAGAATGTAATAAATATGGTTCGATCGTCATGAGAGACCTGAGCGTTGGGTTTCCATGGTTGGGCGCGGGGATTCAAGCTTGAGTCTCCAGCAAGCACATTCCGACCAGAACCAGACGACCCACTTGCCCTTGCCTGCTGCGCGATATCCTCAAAAGCTCTTGCCAAGACATCGTTAACCGTCTTCGTGATGACTTGAACTGCAGAAATCCTGCGCTCATGGACAAGCTGGAAAGAAATGTTCCTGTTCATGAGTCCAGAAGTCAGGGGAGTATCGTTGCTGTTTCGCGAACTGGGACGAGTCACGTTCACAGAGACATAATTCAAGCAAGAAGCTGCTTCTTCTGCTAATACATTAACCATTGAGTCTGGTAGCGGCAACATCTTCAAGATTATGTTGGGGTATCCCAACTCTTCCAGCCATATCCAGAATGCAATCACACGCATTGATACGGCGACGTCTCGCCGGAGATTGATGACCAGCCTGCTGAAGATCTCTCTATCTATTGCATGGAATGATTTGAGTTCCTCGGTGGTGATCATAAAGTAATCCATGGCGCCGGAGAGTGTCTGAGAACCGGTCTTGCAAGTGCAGGAAGTATGCCGAAGATAACACCACACACTAAACTTGAATACTTGATGGAGAGGATGGTCGATTGGGTCGAATGTTATATGGAGACGAGCGGGTGATATTGATGACCTTTCGATGGTGGCTTTTAGTGCCAAACACCATTTCGAAGAGGTGGGTCTGAAACTCTGATTCAGAAGAAACGCCGAGCTTCTGCACTGCGATGATGGTTGGAGAGATGCGACGGTTGGAAGGACAAGAGACATGGTCGTTAATTGTTATGTCTGTTGATGAAATCGGAAGGTGGGAACTCTTTTAATTTGGCGGGAAAGGATAGGCAACGGCTAGTATCTTTGAACTGAATTTCCGATTTTACAATAGTACCCCCGTTTTCTCTTTTCTTCCGCTAGAACGTGGGTTTTGGTCTTGGTCTAATAAAACCGTATGAGCGCGCCCCACACCACATCCCAACCGTGCAATGGGAACATCTCCCATGGCATGCACGAGAGATGATGCCAATGAACGCTGGGATGTGCACGTGGGGGCTCGTTCTGTGGGCCTTGTGACCTCCACCTTGGCCTTACAAGCCCGTTGGCAATAAGCCTTGGACTAAAACCATGGTTTTTAAAACCGAACCGGTCTGGGGCCTGGTTACCGCTTTGAACAGTCTGACCGTTCGATTCTAATGGTCTTCCCTTTCTGACAAAAAATAAAAAAATTTAAAAAAATTTAAAAATTTTGAAAAAATAAAAACCATTCAAACGGTTAACCGGTCGGTTCAGCGGTTTGCTTACCAAAATCAATGGTTTTGGAGAAAAATGGAACCTTCCCGGTTTTTCCAGTCCGACTGTCCGGTCCGGTCCGGTTTTGAAAACCATGACTAAAACCTTGAAATCATGGCCTTTATGCATTTCGTTTGATCCCATCTTAACGTCAAATTGGGGCTGGGTGCAAATGGATTGGATTATGATCCAATCCGAACCGAACTGAGATGCAATCCTATTTGGTTGAATTTGGATCATCTCTTTGGATGGGGTCGATTCCTATGCAATCCTATTAGTTATATTGTATTTTTATAAATTTGTTATATTATTTATTTTTTATAAAAACATGTATATATATGATCAAAATAATTAAAAATTACTTGTATTTTTTTGTTTTTTTTCTTTATTTAAATTGGTATATCAGATTCAAATTCAGATCGAGTCCTATCAGATCCAATCGGATCTTCAGATCAGATCCGATCCGACATGAACATTGTCAGATCGGATTCAAATATACTGTGATTTGAATCTGATCTGATTCGTTTATATCCCCATTGTCAACTAGGGTGGATTCAGCCCTCACAAAATTGTGTTTACATCGTTCTCAGAAAAAGTACTTTTCAGCCATGCATTGGGAATATCTCCATACTTGTATCCTTTTATTGGAGGAGATATTCTTAATAAATGGCTGAACACAATTTTGTGAGCGGGTTAGGTCTGGTTTGCGATGAACCTATGGGACAAAATCATAGACGTAGAATCATTTCAATTATTAATCAGGATAATCGGATGTGACTCGATTAGACCTGATTATACTAACATCTATATTTATCTATCAAATCTATTGATCCAACAAGAATTTACATCAAAAAATAATTTTTAATTTATTTAGTTATTTATAAAAACAAAAATAATAAAAATGAAATAATTATTTTAATAATTAAAATCTATGAAATGATTGATACAATGTGTATCATAGAAATTATAATGGATCTTATATGTTTTAAATTAATATTTTATATTTATATCACTTATTATTTATGGAAAGAAAAATACAAATTACAAAAATAACTAAGCAGAGCTAAGAGCTAATAATTTATAAGCATAATTAATCAGGATTTATTGGTTTACCTGTACAATATTTCTCAAACCGGGATGATTCATATCCATTTCTAAGATTCAGACCAGATCATTTAGGGCCTCACTACGGTTTCAATATGAAATCATATTTGTTGTTAGATTATCCAATTGAATTGACTTTAATATGGTCGATATGTATCATTTTTTAAGCTTGTCGATACGTGGCTGGCAGATGGAATGGCCGAAACTCTACCTTATTCCACCCGTACGGCCCTACCAATACTCGTAGTATTAGTTTGTACTAGACCATGTGATGCATGGAAAAGCTAAATAATAGAAATATATAAGAGTATATTATTATTTTGTATTTTAATTTTAAATAATTAATTATTATTTATATTTTTTATACTTTTTTAGTATAAACATAATAATAATTAATTTCAGTTAGGATTATTCATCAAACCAATAAAACTGATCAAACTTATTACTTTTTAGTATTTTCAGTCATTTGGTTTGGCCATTTGTAAACTAGCCCGATTATATATATAATTCCCATGTTTCTTAGTATAAACTATTTTATATTGTAAATTTAAAATTTAAAATTTATTCATTTAATAATATCATTATAATATTTTAAATTTAATTTAATTTTTAAGTTTAAATCGTTCGAATTAACCAACTAAACTGAAGATGGACCCAAATCAATACCAATGATTTCAACTGCCATTAACCCGACTGGCTGAATCGTTCGAACCGTTACTTAACCTTAGTTCTGGGTTTAGTGGGGACCCGTACGATGCAGCGACTTTGTTAAGCAAAAGTTAAATATATAGAGTGTTGACATGGAATAGTCTAACCCATTTTACCTAGTGATTGTGACCCAAATGCAAAAGCGGGTCGGTCCCCAGGTTGGTTTTCACAAATCGCCGGTCAATTTTGAGTAACCAACACCCCAACTCGACCAAATAAGTTTGGCTGGCCAAACAATTTGAAACAGAATTGAACATCTAGTAAACACAAATAATTTCAACCAAATTAATAGTGTAATCTCTAACAAATAACAATAGTTTAATCACCAATAATTATTAAAAATTTATAGTGAAAATACAAAACTACTAAACATATATTAATAACAAAAATATAATAAATAACTAATAAAAAGCTTCAATAACTCTAATTTATTTAATCTATTTTCACTATTTAAATAATATTTAAAATTCTCAATTATTTATATTTTATATTCTTATTATCGAGTATTGTTAAATCTATTATGAATAATTTTGTGTTTTTGATAAATTTTTAAGGCTATTACACGATTTTGTTATCTAATATATTTTTTGTTTTTAAATAATGTTTAAAATGTTATTTAGTATTAAATTTTTTTATATTTAAAACATTTAAAATTAAATACTTATAATACTATTTAGTTAATATTTAAATTCTTTACATTTTATATTCTTACATCAAATTCTATTTAATCTATTATAATTATTTTTGTGTTTCTGTTAATTTTTTTAAGTTATAAAATAATTTTGTCATTTAATCTTTTTTTTTTTTGTTTTTGAAATAATATATAAAATATGATTTATTTCTTATTTTTTTATATTTAAAGTATTTAAAAGTTAGTTATTTACAATAATATTCAATTACTTAAATAATACAATTATTTTTTTTAATTTTAATTATTTATTAAATTTAATAATCCGTAAAATTAGAATTAATACTATTATTACATAATTTTGTTATTAATTTTGTATAATATAAAATTATTATTAATTCAAATATTCTGAAATCTTCTATAATTATTTTTCTACACTTTAGAATTTTTTTAAATTTATTACATAATTTCATTCATTTAACTATTTAAAATTTATTTATGTTAAATATTTCATTAGTTAAATATTTAAATAATATTTAAAATATTTGAAATTAATTGTTATTAAAATTTTATTTCTTTTAAAGTTATTACGTAATATTAAATATTTTGTTATTTAAAATATTTAGTTATTTAACTTGAGTTGGTCAATTTTCACTAATGGCCGGTTAGTTTTGAGTGACCAACTCCCTAACTCGACTAAATAAGTTTGGTTGGCCAAACATTCTGCAACCAAAATGAACCACCTAGTGAACACTCCTAATTTTAGCTAAATTAATAGTCTAATCTCTAACAAAATAACAATAGTTTAATCTTCAATAATTATTAAAAGTTATTGGTCAGCTTTCATTAATGGTTGATTTTCATTAATCTCTAACAAATTATTGGTCATTTTTTTATTAATAGCCAGTTTTCATTAAATATTTTGTTATTTAAAAAAATTTATTTATTTTCTTATTTAAAGTTATTACGTAATTTTAATTTTTATTATTTAAATAACATTTAAATATTTTTTTATTTATATTTTGAAAATAATATTTAGTTATTAAATTGAATAATCCATAAAATTATAATTTATATTATTATTACATAATTTCATTATGAATTTCATAAAAATATAAAAAGTGTTAAATTTTTTAATTGAAACTTTCCTTAGATAGATATAGATGAAAAGTGGGGGAGAGAATAAATAGGAATTAGATATAATATAGGAGATAAATAGGAATTAGAAAAAGTTAGAGATAATTTAGGAGATAGTGGGTGATAGTTAGTTTTCTAATAAAAAGGAGAGGAAAATGGGGGATAAGCCATGGTAGGTGGCAACTCCATAGGCTTCTAGAGGGAATCTTGCACCCCCTCCAGAATTGCTCCCTTAGGGTAATAGAGCACAAAGAGGCCATCTGATGTGGCATATCATTAATTTAGTGTGTGTGTGTGTGTACTAATTAATAATTGATGTAAGTGCAGATGGTCCCGTCCTATCGCGGGCCTACACGTGTCAAGTAATGCAATTCAGAGCAGACCCAATCAGGGCACATGTGGAATAGAGCTCGACGGGCTTTGCGGAGCCAATAGCGTGGGGTCACATGGCAGCCTCAGATGGCCACGCTCCCCGCATACGGACCACATCTAGATCGTCTGAGCTCATCTACCTCCAAGCAGCCTCAAGTATAAATAGGAGGTGAACCCCCCAAAGTAAAGGATTGGAACTTAAGCTCTCTAGCTAGCACTTGAGAACTCTTGTGGCCTTGTCTAAGTGCATGCACCTCGGACCTCGTCCACCTGATACTCCTCCTAATACTAACTTAACCGTCAAGAGTCTCTGCCTCAGGTTCTCACCCAGGGCCTCTGACGTTCTCTTCTTTGTACGATCGACCTACAATTCCTCAGCCACCTCGGACCTCGGACTACTCAGCGACACCTCGGCTTACGAGAAAAGTTACAGTGTTGTCCTCGACCTATTCCGAGTATCAACAAAAATCTACTATAACCCATAATTTTTTTTTTTGTCTAAAAAATCAAGCATGAAAGATTTAAACATTAGTCCTTAGTTAAAAAATTACAAATGATTTATCTCTACCCTATGCTTTAATTATTTGTCATAATTACATTTATTTTATATCTTAATATTTAGACATTTTCTGTTCTTAGAATTAGTGATTAGTAGATGTTTGTTAATAAATACTTCAAAATTGATTGTTAAAATTTATATACCACAAATTTGTTTTTTTTTTTTAATTGAGATGTACTCATATGCAGACATATTTCAGCTATTCTTTCATTTTTCAATGCTAACCAAGTGTGTGATAGTTCATACTTGACATAGACTTTTCTTTCGTTTCTTTTTCTTTATTTTTGATACAAGACATAGACTATTAAAATGTGTGTTTCAATGTTTATCATGTATATATAGCTTATTGAGAGTCATCTAAAACTTATACTTAATTTTAGTGATATATTTTTCTGGGGATTTATTTGACTTTCCCAAGGTGTATCCATGCATTCCAAGGTTCAAAGTATCAATACAAGTGAAATAGTACGAATTAAGGGGTATCTAGATCTCTAAACCTTGTTCATTAGGGATTATCGCTTTTTAGAATAACACAACACATGAAAACTATGAATTAGGGAATATTGATACTCTGAACATTGTATGTATCTTAAATTTTTCATAATATCTATATATATCCAAAGTGTAATACCATAAAGTTGCATTTTTTATTTTCATGTTTCTGATACTTTGAACCTTGAGTAAAGGAGATCAACATGAAAAGTAGGTAGGACCTGACCTGCCTTCTGAAAGGCATGCAGAAAAGCATATAATAGAAATATATAGCAGATTTAGTAGATTGTGTTACAAGATAGGATTGTAACCTACCATCAAGCCTTTCCTTTGAAAATTATCAAATAAACAATATAAGCTTTCAGGAAAAAGTTTCCCCAACTTAGAAATTAGAACAGAATATCATCCTTGTCAGAGGATACTGATTGAACTATGCAACTGGTTTGACATTTGACAAACACAGCTTAGGCTGCCGTACTATATATATTTGCTCACCATGGCTATTTTCTTTATACATGTCCTGATTCCTGTGCCAAGTCCACAAAGCATATGTTGAATTTACCACCTGCAGCAAAGAAAGACATGTAGAATGAAGAGAGGAAATTAACCAACTGATGCGCCAGCCTCTATAAATAATTAATTATGTGTCTATTTAACAAAGAATTTCAAGCAACTTTTAGGTCAAAGACTCAAACTTTTGACATGAATTTTAAAAAGACATTGTTTCCTTTTTCATTTTTTTCATATTTAACAGATTTGTATGAGCCTATGGGACCATAGTTTAGTTGGTATACATCAGAATATGCAATTCTAGTATTCAATATGGGGTTAACTAGTTGTTCCTAGACCAGTAGCTGCTTGATTATTACTACATAGGACCCGCCTCTAAAACCTGTAGCTGCTTGATTATTACTACATAGGACCCAAAATGGGACATGGATGAAATGTAGTTGAATAGGGTAATGGGAGACATGATCAAAGTTTCTGCCATTTGACAACCCATTTGCTTTCTGATGGTTGAGTTTCGGTGTGTGTCTCCATCTCGAAACGTAAATTACAATTTCTCAGCACACTATCAGAGAATCAAAGTTTCCGCCATTGTTTCTTTTCTATCTCCAACTGTTGAACACGCTAAAAAGCGATTCGGTGCAAGGTTTGTATATCCCCTCAACTTAAACGGCAAATATGTTCTTAAAATATGTCACTTGGATAGTTTTAGAACCTTTAATCAGTTTGTAACTGTTCGATGAAATGCCTCACAACACAAGCATCAACTATCAAGTTATTACCATCTCAATGCGGTTCTATCATCTGAGCCTCCGTTGAAAAGGGTTCCCACAAAAGGCCCTTTTAGACTACAAAACAGTTCTTTGCTGGGTCACCCAATTCGATCAACAAACACTTCTCTCTATTTTGAATCCTATAAGATATCATTGAATTTCGAAAGCGGAAGCTGTATCTACACTGGCATTATTAAACCTAGGTTCCAATCCTATCCATCCACTGTATCTTCTTTGATAACAAACTATGTTGCCTATGGTCACATTGGCGATGCTAGTTGGCTTCTCGGTGAAATTCCCAAGTGGGGTTTTGATCTAGTATCTCCAAATTTAATTATTGCAGGTTGTACGAATACATGAGAGTTTGATAATGTAGAGTGTTTTATCCTCTATACAGATCCTACAAACCCAACCATTGTTATTTAAACAGGGGTAGAGATTTACATCGATGGGTATTCTCCAAACGTTTGCAAAAGTCCAACGTATATTTTACATCAATCAACCAAACACAGTGAATGTAAATACTGGTTCCTTTTTTACACTCTCAAAAGTCAATAGATGTTAAACTCCTCGTTGTAAATTTAGATTTACACTGCAACCAAACACAGCCTAAATGTTCTTATTAGAGCTCATGTAATTGATATCATCAAAATGATGACCAATTAGGTGGTTATCATCTAAGAGTTTTGTCCAAATTATATGGGATCAGCTACATGAATCCCCTTTCGCCATTCAGTGCTATATCCACAATTAAATTATGGACACTTATATTTTTTATTATTTCCACCAAAGTCCTTGATTTATCCTTGGCTTTTGTAGCCCCTTCAACATTAAATTGAACAACTTTTGAAAATAGATTTATATATGGTTTTACATGCAAATGACGGGACCATCTCAATCTACTTTCTCCATTTTCTCCTTTTGGAGTTACTTCTAGGTTCCTTCATATGCCACCATCAAGTGGTATTCATCAAAATTCCTTAGTGGACTATGATCTGCTAAAATCCTTTTGGTATAATACTTTCTTGCATCATGGATATAATGACGTAGTTTGCAAACAAATCACATTAAGAAAACCTTCAAAGAAAAGAATCAAAGCTAAAAACAAGAAGAACAATTCTTCACTAAATACTTAAGAGAAAATCAACAGAACTCCCCTATCTACTCTTTATATAAACTTCTTGATACCCTTATGCCTCTTACAAGAAAGTCTCATAATCTAGTAAAACACTTCTTATTAGAATCCTACTAATAAGGGTGGAAACAAATCGAGTTATTCGAGCTCAACTTGTAAAAAACTCAATTCGGCTTGGTTTAAATCGATTTCGAGCCAAGATCAAGCCCAATGAAGCTCGGCTCGCTAGGCTCGGTAGCATAATAAATAATTTTTATTATATGTGTAATAATAAATAATTTTTATATGCATAATTTTTATTTTTTATAGGAAGCTTGACTTGTAGTCGAGCTCGAGCCGAGCCAAGCTCGAACTTGCGTTCTTTTGAGTCAAACCAAATTCGATCTCAGGATTTTGTCTCAAATTGAGCTCGAGCTTGAGCCGAGCCTAACATTGTTTTGGCGAGCCAAGCTCGAATGGCCAAGTATTCGGTTTGGCTCATTTTGAATCCACCCCTACCGACTAAATCTTCTAAAAAAATTATCTTAATCGAAGACAAATTAAAAAATACCACTGTGATGTTAACTTGGTAAATGCAAATAAGGGTAGATAGATATAGAATTCTACAATGAAACTATCTTGGTAAATACATACTAAAATGGATCATCAAAAGCCAACTTAGTAAATGTTTATTCAATTAAGCTGAATCACATACTACATCCTCCCCAGGTTGAAGAGAATTTGACCCCATATTCATGTTACCATCCAAGAGACTATCAAAATATGGTTTTGTGCTTCTTTGTTAGAGATGGCAATTTCACTCATCCTTGTGGGGCCTTGCCGTGGCTCACTCTGATTGGGCGATTTTTTTTTTACCATTGATCGGAGTTCGGGACAGGTTCGGGGAAAACCCAAAATTCTGGGGTTGGGGATAGAGTGGGGACGATATTTGTCCACCCTACCCCAACCCTAGCCCAACTATATTATAAAACAATATATATAGAGAGAAATATATATAGTGCTATAATATAATATTATATATTATATTATATTACATAATATAAAATAATTCTAGGTAGATTTCAAAAAAATAAAAATTAATTAATTAATGAGTGTACAAGTAAGAATGGCCGAGGCAGGGCGGGGCAAAGTCGGGGGTACCCATTCCCCACAAGGACGGGGATGGGTTAGGATTTTTAGCCTCACCAAGGTTCAAGGCGACGAATTTGAATTCAAGGTCAAGTACGGGGCAGGCAAAACCCAGCCTCACCTCGCTTTGTTGCCATTCCTATTCTCTGTTTCTAGCCTTTTGATACATAATTGGTGGTGTAAATCTCTAATACGAACTGAGATTTCTTCATTACATCTCTTAACCTTTGAACCATATCTCTTGATCTTCGAATAATTCAATTCTTCCTTTATTGATCATTCTGAATATTGCAAAAATGCATGCTAATATAGATCTTCAGACTTGTATGACAATGATGTTATCAAAACCTCCAAATGATAAATATTTCTCCATCATCTTGAAATTCATTATGAATGATAATATATTCCTCTTGAGCAATTAGTTTTTCATCATAGATTGGAGGTTTCTTCTAATCAACATGTTCTTCAACAGATGTTGAGAAAAATGACAATGCAAGATTTTCATTACAATCCTCAACAAAATTGAATCAATCAATAAAGTCATAAGATTTGATTTTATCTTTAAACTTTGAAATTGATTACTCCATGGAACTCTAGTCCATGAGTTCATTTGGAACTATACATCCATGAAACTCCAGAAACTTAATCTTGATATCAATTTTCCACTGGTTCTATTCATCACCCGCAACTATAGTCAATTTGGTTGCTTGCCTTAATGATGATAAAGAATGTGTGAAAGAACCTCCATGAAACTCTGGGATCTCAAACTTGAAAACCCATTTTTCATTGTTTTTTGTCACCATCTACAACTACAAACAATCTGATTGTTTTCATTGATGATGAAAATGAACGAGTGGATGCACTTGCACTGGAACTATTGTCCCCTATTTTGGAACGAGAAAATAGTGATATCAACTCTTGAGCAAGTGCATTGACTTATCTTCTCAACTCTATCATCTCGTCTTGTGTATAAGTGTTTTGTTGTTGATGTCCTACTCCATGATGTGTCATTTGTTTCTTCTTAAGAGCCATAATCCAAAGAATGAACAAACCTAGCTCTAATACCAAATAGTGCAGTTCGGAAACAAAAATCTTACAATGAAGCTATCTTGGAAAATACGAACTAAAATGGATCATCAAAAGCCAACTTAGTAAATATTTACTCAGCTGGGCCGAATCCCATATTGCATCATATAAATATATATATATATATATTATTAAAGACATGTTCAAATTTTTTATAAGTTCTATACTTTTTATATTTTGTATTTTCATTATTTATTTTATAAAATTACAAGCTAACTTATTTAATTATAAGGGAAATGCAATTGCAATTAACTTTTAGAAAATTGGTTTTATCTTATGGTCAAATCAATTGGTCAAATGGGCAAATCCATCACTTAACAATGATTCTGAGTCCATTTACAACTAAACCATTTACTAGCAAAAGACTAATTATCAACATGGTGGCCTAACTGAACCATTTAACCTAGTTAATAGAATCGCAAATTAGACATCAATTTTTCTAATTTTTATATTCAACTTATATCATTAATAAGAACAATTATTATTTATCACATTTAGTTTTTAATATGCCAAACATATAATGTTATACATAAGCCTAAATTTTTTTTTATTATTTATTATTTTTTAATTAATTTTTTAATCATGAAACAATGAGCTAACCAATTTAACTCAAATGGTTAAACCATTAATCTGTGACCCAGATAGAAAATGGTTTCAACTTTGTTTACTTTTAAATTTTATATTCTATTTTCATCATTGATAAATATGCCATATTTATTATATTTATTTGTTGGTTTTCCATTGTGTGGCCCGGGTTTTTGCATACTCCATATGGGCATTTCTATTATATATACTTCATTTTTTTCTCTTTTAATAAAATTTTAGTTTACAAAAAAAAAAAAAAAACTCATACTTCTGGATTGATCCATTTGGCCCAAATGGTTGAACTACTTACACACCACCTAAATGAAAAAAATGGTATAATTTATGAATTGATTTTAAAAATATAAGTTTTTATATTATGAAAATCATTATTTATGGGCTTAATTAATAGATTTTAAAAATAAAAAACAAAGATACCTTAAATATAGTATTAAATGATAGAGAATAGGAGTTAATGCCTTAAATATGAGATTTAATTTGAGAGAATTGAAATAAAATGAATAGTAGTATTGAAATTACAGTTTTTCCCCAAAAGTGAAATTTGTCCAAATTCAAAATGAAGGGTATTTTAGCCAAGAAAAATTCTAGAAATCAATAGAATTTAATACCTTAAATATGGGATTTAATGAAATGAATAGTGATATTGAAATTACATTTTTGCCCACAAAACAAAGAGTGTTTAAATTCAAAATGAGGGGTATTTTAGTCAAGTAAAATTCCAGAAATCTCAGGCCTCATTCGTGCTTTTCATAATAGTATATAACTATATATATATATATATATATAGATAGATAGATAGATAGATATAGATATAGATATAGATTAGAACCATTAGATTATACTCAAGTGCATACCTCTAGTATTCCATGTCCAAAGCTGCTCTCTCTATATGCACTCCATTCTGGTTGTTTGTCCCAACAAAATTTTCCTTTTGCGGGGCCAGAAGAAATATTCAAATGGCATACCCCTCCAAATTCAGGTATGTTGTCTCCTGCCAAAGGACACTTTCCAGGGTCATCTGCATGCTCAACATCAACTTTCTCAATGTTTCCTCCATCTCCTACTGTTATGTAAACAGGTCCACATGGATCCAATGTATAGTTGTATACTCTATTCATCCGCTCATAGGCATGCACCTGTCAACCATATAGAAGAGCATCTTGTGTCAAGAACATTAGATGCAGTCTGAAACACATCATTCATAAGTTCTGAAGAGGCAGAAGTTTAAAACCTTTGGATGAAAGCTTCAGTTAGTTACAGGATGAATTGAATATCTATTTGAAGGAGCTAGCTTCAAATTGACAATTTTCAGAACATGTTATAGAATCTTTGATATCCTGAAGATGAAGTTAATGGATCAAGATCAACAACCATGATCCAACAAGAAACTGGAGATAGTTGGAGCTTCATCTTGAGAATTAAATCATGATGCTATAATAAAAATTATTTCCATAAACATGAACTTAGATCCAAGAGCAGAGGTTCTAAAAAGGAACCTTAGAAAGAGCTCTTTGATTGCTTGTGAAGAGGTTAGTAGAGTTCTCTAACCCCAATACTTGCTAAGGGTTACTCTTCAATTCCATCTCTGGTTTAGGGCAGGCTTGTACAGGTCTACAAACATCATAGATTAGCTTTTGCTGGGGAGCAGCCACAAGGTTTGATGCAAACTTATTAGTTACTGAACCTTGACTTTTCCCATCTAGGAACAAATCATAAACAACAAGCATGTGAAAAGAACAATAAGAATTTTCCTATAGAACACTAGGTAAATCTTGTAAAACTTGCTAACTAGATTTATCTATGTTTCTACCCATAGGTAATTCTTGTAAACAAGGTCTTCCTACAGGACAATAAAATTTTACTATATGCAAACCAATGCAAACAAATCTAGAATAATAACACAAGAGATGACAATGACTTATGAGGTTCAGCCTTTGCCTACATTCATGTGAGAGATAGATCCATTATTCATCACGAAAAAGAATGAAGAACAGTATAATATTTCCTATGATTTATAACCCAAATAACCCTATACCCTTGTATACCCATTTCCTTTCCTCTCTCAAAACCCAAAGAACATGTAGAGAGATAATTCTTTCTCAAGTGTACCTTTTTTTCTTTCAATCTCTCACTCACTCAAAGAAAAGAACCACCCTTGTATAAGCCAACAACACTCCTTATCATACAAGTAATGCATATTAAGGAGTCCAAACCCACCATTGGATCTCAACCCAAACAACACAAACCTAACAAATTTGACATTTAATCATATCATGTGTATAATTCTAAAAGAGAAGCATGAACTGTCAGACAAACGACATGGTATGAAAGAGGATTTGATATATGGATTTTGTGAAGTGTTATATGACATTTTCCTCTTTAAATTTTAGACACACTAATTTGTAATACCAGTTATAGTGGTAGCAAAATAAGAAAAGGTCCATGCTTCTCATTACTAAGATCAACATTTTCCTTATTATTAACACTTGTTTAGATAAGAAAGTATCTGATCACAAATTGTAGAACAGAGGCACTAAAGTTTAAAATGGACCCTAAGGCTCCAAAACTAAGTTTTAAGGGTGTCAACGACTTCAAATGACCTCTATATACTCAACCTGAATTAGTTGAATCTGGTTACATTCTTCTGTTTTTTATAGCTGATAATTTCAAATGGGGATCCCATTGAACAACAAAATAATAAAGCCCAAAACCTTAGATTGAATTCCTGCCCTAGATCTAGGATACTCCAGCCACAAACATACCTATCCCTTTGCCTCAAGTAGCCTGGCTTTTCTCTATAAATTATATGCTTTCACCCCACCAGGGAATCATCACCAATCTCTCCCATCAACATTATGGCCCTCACCGTGACCACCTTAGGACCTTAGAGTAGGTAAATATCCTAGAGAGAGAATTCAAAGAAAAAAGAAGAGGGAAAGAGAGAATGCTGAAAAATACCCTTCAAAAAAGAAGGAAATTTGGCAAGAATAAGGAAACTACTCCATCACATGGAAGGTCTAAGAATCAAAAGGTTGCAAAGCCCTTATACCTAACTCAGATTCTTGCACTCTATTTAGTTGCCTTGCTTCTTTCTTGTACCTACTTTTTGCACATCTATAAATATGTTTTTTCCTTTTTTATGTTTCCTTTCAAGGAGAAGCTCTATTTTGGGAACTAGATGGTGGTATCCCTGAGTCCAGGAACATTTAGGTAAAGAAAACAAATACAAAAAAAAAAACACCATTACCCAATCCTGGTCCCAGCTATACAAGGTCTTGGAAGGGGTGGACTAAATATGGGCCTAACCTCCAGAATTTTTGCATTAAGGGGAAGCATTCTCACACTTTTCATCACTGCACACTGAACAACCCATAGCTTCCTCTTGAACCTAGTTTTCAACCTTTTTGCTTGGATCTTTTTGTGCCATTCAGAGGTGTTGGGAAACCCGGTTTCATGCCTTCCCCTCATCATCATTATAGCCTCTTACCCTCTTCTAGTTTATATTGGTGCCTTTGGAGCTGTCTAAGTGGGCTATTTTCTTTTTTACCAAAAAAAAAAAAAAAAAAAAAAAAACACAATACACAAATCAAACTTTCATCAGCAACCCATCACCCCGTTTTGGTGGATGGCAAGTTCTAGTTAGTTCCATTAGTGAGACAAATGAAATTAGGGGGTTCACACCATCCAAGGATTGAATATTTTCGTTTAGAAAATATCTCTAAAGAAGGGCTTATTTCTACTACAAGAGAGTTTAAGCCAGCTGATCCCAAGTGGTTTGTACAAGGCTTTGAGAACAAGCTGAACTTTATCCTGTAAATTGAAGCAACAAGAGAAAGAGCAGTTTTGTGCCCCCAAAATACATAGCCAATTAGAAGATTACTAGTCGTTTCATTTTGACTATTAAACAAAATTAGTAGTAGAACCATCCCCATTTTAAATGACAGAGGATTTGGTACTTTATAAGGTAAGCAATATTCACAAAAGGAAATTGATGGGACATTGACAGGACAGAGTAAGCAAATCACCTTTGATATTCAACTTCCATTGTTGGTCAAGTCAATGGATGTTGCCACTGCATGTCTGAGTTTGAAGCATATCATTCATTTTTTATGGATAATTGATCAGAAGCGTTCTCAATGCAACAAAAATAATCATACAGATAATGGTGGATGAAACCCTCTAGGAAGATAAATGAGAGAGAGAGAGAGAGGCCACTTCAAAGCACATATTAAATGAGAGCCAAATGTAAGAGTGAAACCAAAACATGTTTGAACTTCCTTGTACCATCAGACATGCAATCAGATTGATGAATGAAAGAGCAGTTCTACCCAATATAACAAAATCTTAGATTCAGTAAACAAGTAAACCTACACATTAAGTTAGTAATTGAAAAGGCACACATTACACTGCTTGCACATTTCTGTAGTTGTTATCTACTTTTATATCTCTTATCTTAAAACCATAATCCAGTCCTTACCCATGACATGTGAAAATTGGCCTTTCTTGGGCACATATGTCAACCAATGTAATCATTTGAATCTTGTTTAGTAAACATTGAGCCTCAGAAATTGTGGCTCAACTGAAAAACCCATGAGAATGAAGATTAAAAAGCTAAATGGGTCATTCTTTTTTATGCTAAACAGGTCATTCTTTTAGATACAAAAAAACAAACAATGGAACTGCATGACCAATGAGAATGAAGATTAAAAAGCTGACTTACATGACCAGAAAAAACAATATCAACTCCATATTGATATAGTAGGGTTTCCATTTCCTGTCTCATGCATTCAAATTCCTGGTAATGTGATGAGTAACTATTATACCAAGGAGGATGCCATGCAGCCACCAGCCAGGGGGTCACTAAACGGTCCACTAGATGTAAATCTTCATGTAACCAGGCATACTGAGTACCTACAACAAGGATACGTGAAAATCTTAAGTATACAGATGAAAGACATGATATTCCAGAATTTAATAACAATTTGAAGTTACAAGCACTACAATTTAGAGCAATAAACGGATGGAAGATAATGACATCAGTCACCAGTACTATTGTAGTCAACATATGCTCCCAACATTATGAAATGTATTCCTCCTGCATTGAATGAGTAGTAGAAACTACTGTTGGAGCCAGACTCCTGTGAAGGAACACCAAAACGTGCAAGGTATGAACTAAAAGTGATGCCACCAGCTTGAGGCTCAATCTCGTGGTTTCCTTCAATCACCATCATAGGAACCCTTGAGATCAGGGGCTCCATAAACCTAATTTCCAATTAAATAATGTCAAAAATAGAACTTTACAGAAAAACTTCTAGTAAACTAATGTATATATGGAAACAAATTCTAGTTCTAGTTGAATAATAAAATAAATTTTGATCAGTTTGCTATGGGCAATCCCAGACCTTCTGGGGTGGGGTTCTTTTAGAAATCATGATGGCACCTTCTACTAATCTTCTCAAGCCCTGTTGGTGAAGAAAATTCCCTAATAATAGAATCACTTATCTTCTACTAAAAAATCCCATTGCATCTGGAATATTTGAGCAGAGAGAGGGAAAGTAATGCACAAGCTGAAATTGAGGAGGAATAATAGAGCAATTTTTTGTAAAATGCAGAGGTGTAACACGAAGTGTTCCACTATCCTGAGTCACAGGGTGAAAAACCATAGGGCAGCAGAAATATCCCCTGGTATGAGCCCATCATTAGACCCTTGGTCAACATGGTCAAGCTTTCAATTGTGGTATACCTTTTCTTAACTCTTTTGCCTATATCTCACACCTACACTCTTGGGCTAATCAGATCAGACCACAATGATCAGTTTAGTTTAGAAGATAAAAAAGGTGCCCCCCCCAAAAAAAAAAATTAGGTCCAATTTATGACCATTTGAAGTGAAAACTGTAAAATCTATCAATTTGAGGGCTCAGATATGTTCAAAGTTCAAACTGGCCTTGATAGTGAGACCAACTGTAACCCATATTTAAACCAGGTCATCTATAAATTATAGAGCTTAAAAGACCACTACAGAGCTTCAGTTAGGAATCCATAGAAGGTTCATTTCTAAATTATAACCACAATCAGGTCAGATACTCATAATATAATTTTAAAGATGAGATTACCTTCCCCAGCCATCCCATCGGGGTTGATATGTCTCTCTAATGGGTGCATCTGGGAAAGCACAAGAAAAGCATGGAACTCCTTTGTCACCTGTTGTAAGGTATTGGTTTGCATAGCTTAAGTCACCAACCATTAACACCATTGAAGGATCATTCTTGATCATATGGTCAACAGTTGTTGTTGAATTGCTTGTCAGACCTAAATCTCCAACAACTGCTATCTTACGGGGATACGTATTTGGGCTAGGCCAAGGCAATGTTTCAAACACATGTTCTTCACTCATAGCTGATAATGAACTATCTCCACACTTGTAATAGTATCTCTTCCCAGGTTCAAGGCCTGCAAGAAAAGCAAGAACTCAATGAACATGGTAGCTAAAAAGTACACCGAGTTCTCAGTAAAGGTGTGGAAATATAAGAAAAGCACACAATGGAAATCTGACAAATTTCTTTCTTTTTTCTCCTTCCAGAAAATGTTTTCATTTTCTGTTGGTAGGCAAGTTGGTTATTGTTAGTTGACAGTGGCCTTAAACTGGGTTGCAAACCCAGGTATGTGCCATTAGTAAGCTAGTGTCTTCAATAAGAAAACCATTCTAACATGAAAATGCACCACTCTTTGCATGTATAAATCTTAACTTATTCTTTGAATCTTGACCAGTAATATCACCATTATTTTTCAGCATATATATTTTAGGTGTCAGGGAAATGCCTCAAATTCAATTTCACATGAAGCACAAACAATCATCCAGATAATATAGTAGCTTTATTTCTTTAACTTCATATTTTGTTAGCTTTCTTGTTCTGTTATATGATATTTTTCTTGGTGCCGTACCTACACAAGACAAAAAATTACACACCTCAATTGTATCAGAGCACTTGAAACATAAAAATAAAGAAAAGTCAAAAACTTTCCTTAAGAAATTGCCATAACTTGAATGTTGAATCATCAAGACATGGTCAAAGTCCAAAGAATTATCCCTGAATATTAAGGCAAATTGCCAGACTAGTTGAATAAATGAATCCAGTAAAATCAATTATTCTACAAACCCTAGTGCAAATTTTGGGAATTTTGTGACAATTGAATGCTTATGTTTTTCTTCATCTTAAGACAATTCAGTGCCTAAATTAGTCTGAAGGGCAGAGTTATATCATTTTATTCAAACAAAGAGAGAGCATCAAACTTTACTTTGCCTGGAAGAGCAACACTGTCACAACAAAAATAATGGAAAAGGACAGGAACACCTTCAAATCTTTTAATGTGTTCCACCACAACTTCTTAGATCTCCAACTGATAACCGAGGTGGGCTTTCTTACCTTCAAGCCTCACATGATGAATGATGGCCGATGTGTAGTTCAAAAGGCCCTCAAACGGGTACAATTGACTATACACAGTCGATGTTCCCTTCTGGAGAAACGTATAGTTCCCGCTCTCTTTCCCATACCAAACCTCACTAGCAACTGTAGAAGGATCAAGTGGAGTGACCTTAGAACCAATCTGAGCATCCCCTGCACAAACGAAACACGACTTATTTCAACAATTCAATATATCAATACACCATTAATGAGCTAATGAACCATTGAGACACAGTGTGCGATGAGTCAGATACCAGTTACCCAAGAAACCCACATTGAAGCTGGTGAAGAGATGGCTAGAGCAATCTGTTCAGGGAAACTAGAGGGAACTTTCTTAGCAAGCCTGGGATGATTCATGGGCAAGTCATCACTTCCTCGGCGCAACGACGAATCGAAGCGACGAGTGACTGGTCGGAACGGCCCTTCCAGAGTTGTTGGGATGTGCTTCCCACTCACCGCCATATCCATTAAGGCCATGAACATGACCAGCGTGGACCATAATTTACAGAATTCCATGAAGAACAACTCCCCAGCTGTTGTTGCTGCCGTTGCTTCTATTGATTTCAGCTCAATCTTGAAATGCCATTTGGGTTTCACATTGATGAATGCCTAAGATGCCAGTCTCTTAGGTTCTGTGATGGTTTTACCAACCAGAGGAAGAAAAAGAAATTTGGGAGATGTGGTTTATAAGGGGGAGAGGGCTAGTAACAGGGGGCTGGAATTCAGAATTTGTATCTGTAGTTCTCCGAAGAAACTTTTGGAGGGTTGGCTACCTGTCTTCGAACTTGATAAAGGAATATTCTTTTGCAGGTTAGTATCATTGGTATATGAAATGACGTGACGTCTACCATGTCTGACGCATAGCGGGCCTCCACTGGTTGATGGGCTTTTGACATTTTTAGTATTGGGCCCAAGTAATGATGTTAAATCAGGTTTAAATTCAAAATTTATATAATAAAATAAAATACCTTTATTCTTTATCTAGTTTTATGTCCTATATGTTGTTTCTCTCAATTTTGGCCATTGGTTTGGACTTTTGTAAGACTATAATCTCCCTTTTATTTAAGCAAATTTTTTGGTAAAATCAGGAAGACGAGTGTCGTTCTGCAGCTAAGGAAAGGAAAATCAGAATTACGAAAGGGAGGAGAATAGAAGCTAGAACTTCACAAGTCGCCCAGTCGGTCACATGATTAGCTTCATAGAAAATATGATGATACATCACCTCGTACTCCAACTGCTCACAAGATCTCTAACACGGCATGGTTTTCAAAACCGGATCGGACCGGATGATCGGACCGAAAAAACTGAAACCGGAAACCAGTCAACTGTTTTACTCCAGAACTGTTATTTTCTTAAAAACTGTTAATTTGGTCAGCAAACCATTGATTTAGGCATTCGAACCGTTTAACCGTTTGGCCTTTATTTTAATTTTTGTTAATTTTTTTTTTATTTTTTGTTAGAACAGGTTGTTCGTTCGGTTCGAACGGTCAGACCATTCGACTCAGGAACCGAACCCCTAACTGGTATGTTGTCCGATTCAATTTTAAAAACCTTGGCCTTTGGTCTCTACCGCACTTCACATTTCTTCTTGAGACACGATATGACTAGAAGTGAATCCTCCTCAATAGAAATTGGATGACCCTTGTAATTAAGAACAACATTATGGGCCTCCCAATCTTCCCAACTTTAAACTAAGTTAATGGAAATAGAACCAATGGATTAGGTTTTGACTTTAAAACTTCTCCAAATGTATCTCTAGTATAATAAAAAAAATGAGAACCAAGGAGCCAAGTGAAGCATCTTGAGGTGTAAAACAGGCCGAGTCGGCCCATGGCATGATTGATGCTTGGGGCCAGGCTAGGCCGAGGGTCTTTAGCCCATGGCATCTAGCCTAGGGATGCAACCTGGGCGAGGCCAACTCGAGCCTGAACTAGCCTAGCCTGAAGTTTTATATGGATTGAACTTGGATTTTTGGTTCTCGGGCTGGACTTGGGCCTAAGAATTCAGGCTTTTTTTTTTCGGATTGGGCCTGGACCTAACCCTTGGGTAGCCCAAACCTGACCTGACCTTGTCCCAACCCAATCCCGGCCCAACTATGCACATTCATACGTACATATGTAGATATACATTTACATATATGCATACATATTTGTATACATATTTACCAACCCAAGCCCAGCCCGAATACAAACCCAACCCAAGTGCTTCAAATTATAATGCGGGTTGGGCTCGGGTTTAATTAGAAGATCAGGCTTGACCTCGGTCTCAACCTAAGCTTGAGCCTTAGGCACAAATCTTAGGGTTATGCTGGGTTGACATAAACCCGTCCCCAACACACCCGACTTGCACCCTAACCTAATTGTTATAAGGGGGTATAATGTACCCCCTAATAGCTATAAATAGCTATTTTGGGGGGCCTTTGTGTATTGTACTAAGGAGGTATATAAAATGACTAAAACTACCTCCCAACACCTATGAACAGCTAGCTTAGGAGGGCATTTCAAGTGATAAACTTTATAAATGATCAAAATACCCCTCGCAACAAATATAAAGACTAGTTTAGGAGGATATTTTGGTCATTTAATTATTTCAAACTCCTATAAATACCCTAACCCTTACCTATTTCCATCACAACAATAATTCAATCAAATACAATATCTCATTTTCATACTCTCATACTACTTTACGGTCTACTCTCATGCAGTCGTATTCTCAATTTTTTATTATTTTTTAATTTCAGCAAAAAAAAAAAAAAAAAAAAGAGGCTTGATTAAGTGTCTTAAGTTGAAGTTGGCAATTTGAAAGGCTTAAAATCTTTGTATTCAAGTTGAAATATCAAATTAGTAGATCGGACTTTGAGGACCGAAGTGCAATTTTTAGGTTAATTAGATTGTTTTATCAAGTTGAAATATCTAAAAACTTTTAGAAATACAACTAGATTAGATGATGTAGAAATTTTTAAAACATATAAATGAATTTTAATTTCTACTTTGACAAAACTTTCTTCTAAAATCTCTTTACTTCAAATGTTTAGTCCTATAAGTATAATTTTAGTTATATTTCTGTACTACTCATTTTATTGATGAAAAATGGACTTCAAGTTTTACAAGATTAGAATAGCCACATATTGGCCTAGCTATTGAAACTAGTATTTTAAATACTATACATAATTATTGTATAGAAGACAAAATTATTTCAATTACTTTTGATAATGCTAGTAATAATGGTCTAGCTATAAGTTTCTTAAAATCTCAATTAAAACCTATTTTAGAACAAAAGTTATTTAACATTAAATGTGCTTATCATATTTTAAAGCATAAAATACAAAACCTCCCCTGAAGTTTATGACAATCATTAAAACCTTCCCTATAGTTTCACTTTAGCAAAAACCTCCCATTTATTTTTGAAAAATTGACAAATACCTCCCTTCCATCAATGACTAAGACAGAAACACTAAACCGATGACATTTTTTCAAAATACCTATTTTACCCTTTTATGAATTAATGTGTATTTATTTTTACTAAAATACCCCTAGAAGTGAAACAGGTTGTGTCGTGTCGGTCCGCATGCCATCTTGGGCCATGCTGCCCTCCCTAGGGATAATTTGGGGGGTCGGCCTGACATGGCCCATGGCCCAAGCCTATGCGGGCCCGTGCTGTGCCATGGGCCTGGGCCAAGCAGGCTACAGGTCTTGCCATGGGCCAGGGTAGTGCTGGGCTGGGCTATAGGCCGAGCCTTGGGCGTGGGCTGAACCGGGCCAGACAGTTTTTTTTTTGACATTTTTTATTTATTTTTATTTCTTTGCTAAGTAAAACTAAAATATTTAACTTTCCTTTGGGAACTATTTGAAAAAAAATAAGAAATCTAACAAAGAAGTGAAAAAAAATACTTAACTAAATAAGAAGTCAGAGACAAAGACTCAAAGTGAATAATAAATTGAAAGAAAAGTAAGAATTTTATTTCATTTAAATTTGAATGATACAAAGCCAGTTAGATGAATGAAATATGAAGATTGGAAAATGAATAAATTAATAAAATATAAAAATACAATATAGTTAAAGTTGAAAATAAAAAAATTACATTATTAAAAAATATCAAATAAATTAAACAAAATTTACAATAATTTGAAAAAATGCTATACAACTATTGAGTATACAAAAAATATTAACATCATCATTTTCTCTTATTATTCTTGACTTTGATTATCATCTACTTCGAGTGAAACATTAGGTGTAGTGTCATGCCCTCCTTTGTCTTGTAATTTATTTTTAGCATTCAACCAATCTTTAAAGCAGATACACATCTCTAGACTTTTATCATTCATACAACTTCTCTTGTCGTCCAACATTCTAGTACCTGCACTAAAACAAAACTCTGATGGAAATGTAAACACCACAAGGGTTAGTAGGTTGCGTGCCATGGCAGTGAGAACTAGATAATTTTTTGCATGTTCATTCCACCAAGCTAAAATATCAAAACTATTTGTTCCCTCCGAGGTGAAGGAAGAATCACCTAAAGTAGAAAAAAATTGCTTATAAATAAAAAATGAAGTTTAGTAAATGAACTTATTGTCGAGGCAGTGGATTTCTATCTCTTACTTATTAAATAAATAAAAAAAAAGCTTTTCTCTTCTACTACTAAACTCAAGTTCATAAGTGGAAGATGCAGCTATACAAGTTGTAGAATTTTTATTATTCCCCATTACTTCATATTCATATAAATTATACATTTCGAATAATAAACTATTAATTTCTTCTTTTTCATTTCCAATTTCAATATTCATATTTTCACAATATCTTTCAAGTAAAATATCTAAACCATCTTTCCTTATCCTAGGATCTAATATTGTAGCTAAGCAATAAAGCGGAGAAATGTTCTCCCAATATTTTTTGAATTTATTTTTTATTATTTCAACAATACTTTTAAATTATGGATTCTTTCTATATTTTGCAAAACAATCACTAATTTTTAAACCATAATTTTGACATAAATATTTAAATTCTTGTTTTCTTGCTCTAGAACTTTTAATATATATAATACAATTTCTAATTTTAGAAATATGAGTAGAAATAATATTTAAAGCATTATGAATACATAAATTTAAGATGTTGATATGAAATAATTTACCACTCAAACATGGTAATGGAGATTTTAAAATATTTATTGCTAAATCAATATTATTAGAATTATCAAAACTAATAGAAAATAATTTATTGTCAATTCCATAATCATGTAAAGTATTTAAAATACTTGCAACAAAAACTGGCGTAGTATGTGGCCATTCAACTCTAGTAAAATTTAAAATTATTTTATTTAAAAGCCAATTTTCATCAATAAATATCGGTAACACAAATATAACTTATGTTAAATTTAGATGTCCAAATATCAGAAGTAATTGCAACTTTAGAATTAAGATTTGATAACATATAAATTAAATTTTGTTTATATGAATAAAAAAAAAATTAAGCATTTGATCTAATAGTATTCGTAGAAACTTTTTAAAATTATGGATTTACAGAATTACATAACCATTTTTCAAGTTTAGTATCTTCAGCTAACAAAAATGGTTGTTCAGCATGTACAATGTATTTTCCAAATTCTTGCCTCATTTTTTCTTGAGAATATTTAAAAGTACTAAAACCCCCCACCCAATTTGTGTTTGTGTTGAGCAAGCCTTCTTCTTGTTGAAACTTCAATAAAGTTGAGAATTGGATAATCAAAGAATGTATGAGAGATTGAGAGATTGAGACTTGAGAGAGTATGAGAACTAGAGAAGAGATTAAAAAAAATGTTGAATTGGTGTGCTGAGAATGGTAGAGGATAGGGCTCTTTATAGGAATTGAAAATAATTCAATTGCCCAAAATACCTTAAAAACTAGTCGTTTTTAGTTGTTGGGAGGGGTATGCTGAGCACGACCTACTACGGGCCCGTGGGCCAAGCCATGTTGGCCCATGACGGGCCATGCCACAGGCTGGGTCGTGGCGGCCCATGGATCTAGAACCCCAAGCCCAACACGGCACGGACCGTCGTGTTAGGCCTGGCATGGCTTGCATGCTATCGTGTCGGTCCAGGCTACAGGCAACATGACCCGATTTACAGCTCTAAATACCCCTATCAACATTTTATACTCTTTGCCCCCCTTTTATTATCTTAGATTCAACTTTTTATGTCTGAAGAGGAGCAACTCAAGAGGAACCAACCCAAGAGGAACAATCCCAAGAGAACGAACTCAAGAAGAACAAACAAGGATTTCGGTCAGGTAGGTTCTTTATTTTTCATTTTAACACACAATGGTCCTATAAGAAAACAAAAACACAAGAAATCTTAGCAAAGAAACGATTGAGAACAAACAAATAAAATCAATGAAACATAGCAAAGAAATGAATAAATCAAACTCCTACAAGAAAACATAACAAAGAAATACGAATCCAACTCAATGAAGATATAAAAAATGAATAAACATATACACTATAGAAAATGAAGCAAAGAAATACAAAAAATGAACTCACATAATAGAAATCGAACACCTTGGATTCTCAGTGAATGAACACAAATCTATCGATCAATACTTCGATTCTTAGAGAAGAACAAAAATAGATTCTCAAAGAATGAAAGCAATAATGGTTTTTGGTGAAGAACAATGAAGAACAGTGGTAGTCTTCGATGAAGAACAGTCTGGATTCTCAAGAATGAACAACAAAATAGTTTCCTGTGAAGAACAACGATAGCCTCTAGTAAAGGAAGTTCTGGATTCTCAAAGAGCGAAAAAACGGTTTGGCTTCTTAGAGAATGAATAGCAAAATAGTCTCCGGTGAAGAACATCGGTAGTCTCTGGTGAAGAAAGCTCTGGATTCTCAAAGAGTGAAAAACAATCTAGTTTCTCAAAAAAGGAACAAAATAAGTCTCCGATGAAGAACAACTATAGGCATATGTTGATCACCACAACCGTGGGGATACAAAAGGTGTTGAACCAATGCCACAGGAATGCCCATGATGATTTCACAACTCAACAAACATCTACAATGAGCTCAGAACCCGCATAGACGTGCGATATACTCAAGACTCGAAACGAGTTGCGATGAACTCAAGACCCACGCAGACTTGCAATGAGCTTAAAGCCATCACACAACCGCAATGAGTTCAAGTTCATCACATGCCATAAATGAGTAAAAAAACACGTGCTTCAGTAATAACACATGTGACAAAACGTCTAGTAGGATTAGAAAGGACACGTGAGATAAATATTGATGTCACCCACGCCATGTCATTATAAAAGGCTCGCGAAAAGAAGTAACACATGAGTATTATGAGAATCTTTAGATGAAAGGAAACCTCGTCCTTAAGATATCTCATAAGACATGTGGTGAAACCCTAGCGCTATTCTCCGACAACTGACACATAATCCAAGATTCCCTTCCTTAATAGGAATCAAACACTTTTACCTCCTTCCTTTCAAGACCTCGGGATCTCTCCCTATAAATAGGGGTTCAACTCATAACGGGATCATCATTCTACCATTCCATCACTTCATTCACCCTAACCTTTAGCATATCTCCTGCTCTCGACTTTCCTTTGTCCTTCAAGGATACCCCTGTGCATAGTCTTACCTCCCTACTCACAATGATAATAAACGATTGTCTCCAATAAAGTACGACTACCAAAAAATAGATGGAATATTCAAGGAAGTGGAATATTTCGAGTAATATCGTCATGCAACTACTAGGTGCTCGATTAAGGGCGAATATGGAATTTTGCAAATTAATCAGATGACCCCTAAGGGTAAAAATGTATTTGTTGATTTTTTCAAAAATAAAGAGAAGGCTTTTGTTGAAGTGAAACTATAGGGGAGGTGTTTATGATTGTCAGAAATTTTAGGGAAGGTTTTTGTATTTTACTCTATTTTAAATTTATGTGTACAAGATGGTTTAAAAATTATTTTATAATATGTTTCAAAAATTACAAATTTCATTTTATATATTAGATATTTAGTTGTAATAAAAAAAGATTTGAAAATATAAAAATCTTATGTTAGATGTACAACATAGGTGGAATTCCACTTATACTATGTTAGAAAGTAGTATACTATATAAAGAAGTTATATCAAACTTTTATAATCAAAGAATGCCAAATGATATGGTAACTTATTTTTATTGGAAAATGGAAAGTTGTAAAAAATAATTTTTACAAATATTTAATGATTTTACAAACATTTTGTCTAATATTTATTATCCAACTTCCTCAATTTTACTTAATCAATTATTTATAATTTGTGATGGTTTTTTTAAATATAGAAATGAACAATATTTTTGAAATATTGTTAAGCAAATGGAAATTAAATTTAAAAAATATTGGGGACATATTTCTCCTTTCTATTGTTTAGCTCTAATATCAGATCCTAGGAACATAGTAGTAGTGTAGTAGTAGTAGTAGTAGTAGTACAACATTAGGCAAAGCCAAGGTGTGGTCCCTAATAAAGTCCTTAATAAGTAGAGGCATTGTTTCCTCATCTTCCTCTTTCATCTTTCAATGGACTTAATTTTTATTTAATAAATAATTTTCTAAATTTCCTCACATTTGAGGAAATAGAAATTTTTGATATTTTATCCTAGTGGAAAGCACAAAAAATAATTATCCTATGCTTGCTGCTATGACACATTATCTATTAACCCCATTAGTGTCCATATAGCATCAAAATCTTGTTTTAGTGCTGGAAACATGATACTAGATGAGAGGAGGCAAATGACAGATGAAACATTGGAGATGTGCATTTGTTTGAGAGATTGGTCGGACGTAGAAGATAGACTACAAGATAAAGGAGGATATGACACATCATCAAATGTATCACTAGAAGAAGAGGAAAGTGGGACTTAAAGTTGAAGACTTGAAGAAGAATCTTTAGATTATGGTAAAATTTGAAATTGTTGTAAATTTTGAGATTTTCAATTTTATTTGTAACTTGTAAGTTATTTGTAAATTTTTCCAATTCCACTATAAATTTGTATTTTCAAATTTTCTTTTAATTTCATTTAATCATTTTAGATTTTTATTGTATGAATTAATTATTCATATGGAATAAAATTTTAAGATGATTTTTTTTTCAAAATTTTGTTGCAATAATTGAATTGTCATTTCTTCCATCAAATATTCATTATTTTTTTTATAATTTTTTGAGTTTTTGATTTTTGTAGTAAAATCAAAAAAGAAAGAAAAATGAAAATGAAATAACATGGGCTAGCCTAGTCTAGGGCAATGTGTCACGTATAAGAAAAATTAGTATGACAGTTTCTACCCTACTCGGCGGGTACTCACCCTTACTCGCCCCAATGAAGAGGGGTGTTTTTCCCTTAAAATGGATTTTGGGGCAGGAATCGGTTTTGGGATTTCACAACCCATATGGATATAGGTAGGGTACTAGTATTAGGTTAAACCTAACCCTCCCCAACATGCATATTGTTTGAAGGCATATGAACTTATGTAGGTGTTGAGTGTAATAAGGTTTTGAATTTTATGTGAAAGTTATTAATAGTTTATGTGTTCTGTACATGTTTAATCACATAATTGAAAATTTTGATGTGTGTTCATGTTATTTTACTTGATTATTACTTGTACATAATATGAATTAATAGGAAATTAGATGCGGGTTCTAGACCTAACCTGCTAATTTGACCCACCTCACCCTCAAATGCAAGGAGGGTAGGGTCGAGGAAGCTTTTGCATTTTCATGAACGGGAAGGGTTTAGATTGTAAAAATCCAAACCATTTCAGGTTTTGGGGATGTACGAGTTGGGAGGTCTAGGGAGGCGGGTGGGGTCTATAATTTACAACATGGTTTTTAAAACCAACCCGGTGACCGAACCGGTCAGGGGTCCGGTTATCGGGTCGAACGGTCTGATTGTTCGAACCAAATGCTCGGCCCATTCTGACAAAAAAATTAAAAAAAATGTAAAAAAATAAAAAATGGTTAAAACCGTTCGAATGGTTAACTGCCCGATTCAGCGGTTCGTTTACCAAAATCAACGGTTTTGGGGGAAATCTAGTTTTTGGGGAAAACGGAATCAGTCACCTGACCGGTTCCCGATTTTTCTAGTCCAATCGTCCAATCTGGTCCGATTTTGAAAACCATGATATACAAAACCCTCACCCTAACCCACCTCGTTTCCATCCCTAGGAAATATAGCCAAGCGCTTTATCCAAACCGCTAAAATTTTTCTATCGGCTCCTATAGGGCCACAAGACCCACAACCAATAATAAGATAATTTAGGGGATTAAAGACTTGAGATTCTAAGACATTTTCCTAAAAGAAAAGAAAAATTACCTAAACCTTTCCTATGTTTTGTGATAAATATTCAAGCCTCGTATTTTGATTTTTGAAAAACATCTTTATGTTTCAAAGTGTACAAGTAAGGGGTAAGATATAAGGGTCCGTTTGATTAATAGTTGGAATGGGAATGGGATTCGGGTTTCACCCAACTAAATAGTTGGAATTGGAATGATTTTGATTCGGATTCCAAACCCCTATTTCCGTAAATCAAATGGGCTTTAAGTTAACATTATATACTTAAATGTAAGTTTTATTACCTGAGAATGATTGATTCATCAACGCCTTGAGAACGATTTCTGCTTTAGAATAATTATAAGATCAAGGTTATAACAAAGTAAAAGTGAGAACCTCTAACCGCCCATTTGGCTTAAGCATGGCTATTCTCTAGGTTACCTTTTTATTATCTTTTGGGGGTCAAGCACATCCTTGTAAACTATAGCCCACGTTCCTTTTTATATTTTCATATTACACCTATCTAATATATATATTAAAGTAATGAAATCAGGCCAAAGTCTCCCCCAATCAGACATATGGCATATTTACATTCAAACACTCGTCATTTCAAAGATTTTAAACAAAATGGACGTGTGTCAAAATCTGAACAGTGGTAATTTAAGAATAGAACCCATTAGACATGTGTCAAGTTTTGATTAGTGGTAGTTTAAGAAAAGAGTCCACTAACATGTAGAGTGGAGCTCACCACCATGCAGAGTTGTGAGAAGTGAGAAGCTCCCACTTTCAATAATAATTATTGTTAACTATTTTTAACGAATTAATTAATGTTAACTACTTCTAATTAATTAATTCCAGCTATTAATTACTAACAATAATTACTCACTAATAATAATTAATTACTGAAAATAATTTCTTATAATAATTACTGCTATTACTTAATTGCTGATAATAATTAATTAGTGATAATATTGCTAATTATTAATTCGGAAAAATAATTTCTTATAATAATTACTACTAATACTTAATTACTAATAATTTATTAATGACAATATTGCTCATTATTAATTCGAAATGATAATTAATAAATATTTTCATAATGGTAATTAATAATTCAGAAATAATCGTTTTATATTTATATTAACTCATACTAATTATTTTGAAAATAAATATTTAATAGTATTATTTATATTATAATTATTATCAGAAATTATATTTCATACATTTATATGAAATAATTAACTATATTATTATAAATAGTTATAATTAATAATAAATATTTTCATAATGGCAATTAATAATTCAGAAATAATCATTTTATATTTATACTAACTCATATTAATTATTTTGAAAATAAATATTTAATGGTAATCATTTATATTATAATTATTATCATTTATATTATAATTCATACATTTATATGAAATAATTAATTATATTCACAATATTATATTAATGAATATAATTATATTATTATTATTATTATCAATAATTATAATTAATTAATACTAATACTAATGATGATAATTATTACTTTGAAATGTTAATTAATTAATGATTAATAATTATTTTAATAATGTTAATTATTAATTGGGATATAATTATTTTATATTAATATCAATTCATATTAATTATTTTATAAATATATAGTTAGTGTTAAATATTTAAATTATTATTATTACAAGCAATTATAAAAAATAATATTATTATAATTAATACTATTATTATTCTCCAATAAATATTTCATTTAGTAAAAGTTAAATTATAAAACTTTCAATTATTCAATATTGTTAAACTTAAAGAATTATAAATGAATTAACAAAAAATCGTTATTATAACAAATTAATTACTTAATAAAATAAAATTAAAATAATAATAATACTTTAATATTACTGATTTCAAAATCAATACACACACAATAAGAATATATTATTAGTGAATAATAATAATAATAATGATAATGATAATAATAATAATAATAATAATAATAATAATAATAACAGTTATAATAATAATAATAATAGTAATTATAATAATAAACTTATTATTATTATTGATTTCACAATTATTAATATATTATTAATTTGTTAATAATACTGATTATTATTAAAAAATGATAATTACTAAAAATTATTTGTTGAAATTACTCGTTTTAATTCAGGCAATTATTAATTATTAATTTCTTAAAATTATTATTTACAGAATAATTTTAATTACTCTTTCATTAACGGCCTTATTTTTGAGTAATTGGTTTTTTAAGTTCAATAATTTTTTTTTGAAAAAATCCAAATAACTTTTCATTTGCAATGCTAACCATTTTATTTTTCTCTTGTTCAGTTTTCCAAAAGATAAAAAAATAAATTAATGATATTTACCTATTTTTATCAAATTATGTATTTATTAAGTTGTTGTCATTGATGATAATGATGATGAGGAGTCAACTTTTTGAAAGAGATGGGTACTAATAATAATTAATGACTTCTAATTAATTAACTTTAGCTATAATGGTAATTAATAATTCAGAAATAATAATTTTATATTTTTATTAACTCATATTAATTATTTTGAAAATAAATATTGAATGTTAATTATTTATATTAGAATTATTATCAGAAATTATAATACATTTATACGAAATGATTAATATTTTATTATTATTATTATTATTATTATTATTATTATCAGTAATTATATTTAATTATTACTAATAATAATGATTTCTTATAAAAATTAATTACTGATTATAATTACTTATTGGTAATTAATTCCTTAATTATAATAATGATAATTATTACTTTGGAATGTTAATTAATAAGTATTTTAATAATGTTAATTATTAATTGGGATATAATCATTTTATATTTATATTAATTCATATTAATTTTTCTTTATAAATATATAATTAGTGTTAATTATTTACATTATTTACATTATTATAAGTAATTATAATTAATACTATTACTATTCTCCAATAAATATTTCATTTAGTGAAAGTTAAATTATAAACTTTCAATTATTCATTATTGTTAAACTAAAAGAATTATAAAAGCAATTATTATTTCAGGAATTAACTAAGAATTGTAATTATAACAAATTAATTACTTCATAACAATAATAATAATAATAATAATAATAATAATAATAATAATAATAATAATAATAATATTACTGATTTCAAAATCAATACACACATAATAAGAATATATTATTAGTAAATAATAGTAATAATAATATACTTATTATTATTACTACTGATTTCATAATTATTAATATATTATTAATCTATATTACTGAATAAAGACATGGAATAAAAAATATTCAAATTACCACTAAAAGAATGAACTAAAAATATGTGTATTCTAATTGACTTGAATTTGACACATCAACATGCCCAAAATTATAATTTCAACCGACATTTTATATTTCTATCTCCCAATTCCCATAATTCAAACATACCATTAGGTTATGTACGATTTTCCCTATCTTTTCCTAAAGATAATTTCTAGCCAGTCTACGTGCATTATGGGGAGATTAGACTTAAAATCCATAACCATGATCGACCAAAAGAAGCATTGCCAACTAACTTGGAGGTGACTTCCATACTTAAAGTGGTCCCATTATTCTCCTTTTTTTCATGTTTCCTCTATTGGATGAGATTCGGAGTCCTAATTATATTATCAGTTGAATGTAGCCATACATGATGATTTGATTGTAGTCATATAATTTTCATCTCTTACTTTAGAGGATGGATGCATCTGCAAATGTTGTTTGGCATGGATTGTTTTTCTTAACAGCTCATTGAATGATTTTCTTCCTTTTTGCCTCTTTGAATGGATATCATAAATGCTTTTTATCCATTCATATGTCCCTAAATATTAAGTAGTATTGGTGATATTGTTGTAAACATCCACATAAGTTTATTTTTTTATAAATAGATTAATGATTCCAAAGTTACTGATACTTTTTTGGTGGTGGGTTGCTCAACAGGACATTGATTTTTTATTGTTAAATAGTAAATTTCAAATTAAATGATACTGTAATTGCCCCTTAGTATGGGGTCATTGTTTAGATAAAACATGGTAAGTCTCTTAAATCAAATAAAGAGCCTACCCTAAATGTCTATTATAAATAATTAGAAAAAATGAAACAATTCAGATTAAATCAAATAATTACTTACTCAAAATTACTGAATTAAGTAAATAATAATAACAATCAATTATTTATAGAAATAATTAATAATAATAACAATCATCAAGTACTTATTTAAGTAAATAATAAAAAATGAAATAGTGATCATTAGTTATCATCAATATTTATTAATAGTCATTAAAATTGTTAAGCCAAATCATTAATGTCTATTCTTAAATGGAAAATATGAATTAACAAATCTATTATATAATAATTATACTCGGTTGGAAAAAAATATTTTAAGTAAATATTTAAATAATTACAAATTTAGTTAATATTATTACTAAATAAAAAAATTAAATTAAATACTAAAATAAATTAATAATAATAATAATAATAATAATGGTTAAATTAAAGTGATAAATGTTTCAAGTTGAATTTAATGACCCGTATAATTCTATGGGTTTGACATATAAGGGTTAGACTATATGAATGTCTTAAAAAATGGCAGTTTATAAATAGTAATAAAAAATTGGTAATAAAAATTATTAATGTTTATTCATATATATATGATATATGATTAACTTCCCCTTAGTTAGTAAGGGTCATTCAATGTTGCATTTAAAAAGAAAGTTTTAACACATTTTCACACCTTCACACACTTCAAATACTCTTTTGCACATTTTTATGCAAAAACTCAAGTTCCAAGAAAGATCACTATTTATTCTTCTAAGGGCCTCTAGGTTTAACAATAGTCAATATACTTCAATCCTATTAATCAAAATTCTCATCAACATAAAAAATAAATAAATAACAATAAGGTTGTATTTGGTTTGAAGGAAAAAAAGTAGGGAAAGGAAAGGAAATGTAGGGAAACCTTTACAAACCTTGTATAGGTTTTGCTATATTTCCCTTCTTTTCTCTACCTTTTCCTTCAAACCAAACATAGCCTAAAAGTAAAACTACTCTCTAAGCTTAGATTTCTACGTACATCAAAGATTTTATCTCTCCAAGGGTAATTTCTATCACCTTAAACATTCAAGATTCTCGAGACCTGTCGATTTCAATTTATTTAAGTGAAAGGGAACCTTTGGTTATGATACGATACACTCGATATTGTTTTTGATTCTGGGTAAATCTTGGACATTGACAATAATTCCATATTCTTGAGATGCCCCCATATAGTTTGCAAATTGCAAACCACTTATTAGGGGTGTTAATTGGATTGGATTTGGTCCAATCCGATCTGATCTAATGTGAATCCATTACAAATGGACCAGGTCCAATTCAATCCAATGAATATTTTGAACTATTTTTGACCACTTCAATTTAATGTTTGGACCATTGAATATGTTTAAATTTGTTTTAATTTAGACTAATTCTAACCAGAACCTAGTTCACTGACACCTTTATTCTTATCTTCTATCAATGGATCAGATATTGGCTCAATCCAACCCAATCCAATATAAATTCATTACGGATGGATTAGGTCCAACCCAATCCAATAAATACTTTGGACCATTAAGTCTGGACTGGTCCAATTCAATATATTTTATTGGTATGTGCAAATTGATTTTGGTTTGGATGGATCCAATTCAAAATCGGGTCCATTGACACCCGTACCACTTATTACTGTTCTTCTTTGACAAAGGTAGGAAATGATGTTTTTGACACGAACATCTGTTTGATCAAATTAATCAAATGAATAAAAAAAAAGTTGATTTTGCCCCCGAAGTTTTATTTCCAGAAGTGTTGATATGACAACTCCTAGGAGTATTTTTGGAATAAAAACCCCAAATTCATGCCCTTTTCACATTTTTTATTCATTTTAAGAGGTCACGTTGCCATTCTAGAATAAAAATACAAATGTTTCCTAGCAGAAAGTCAATTAAGTAAAACAGATGCAAACTAAAGGAGCATTTTAGTATATGCAAACCACGGAGAAGGTTTTAACAAATATATGAAATTATAGGGGTGTCTAGGTAAATGACCTAGGAATTCAATGGTCAAACTAGGGGTGGATTTAAGCCAAGCCAAGCCGAATATCTAACTATTTGAGCTCAGTTCACCAATACACTAAGCCTAGAGCTCGACTATGAGCCAAATGTTTTATAAAAATGAAAGACATATAAAAATTAAGAATTATAAATACTAGTTATTATATATAAAAATAAAAATATTATATATTACATTTTTATTATATATATGTCCGTGTGTGTGTGTGTATGTATACATATATACATGTATATGTGTATGTATATATGTAAAAAAGTCAATTAGACTCGCAAGCCTCATGAGCCAAGTTTTATTAGGCTCGAGCTTAGCTCAATTAGCAAACAAGCTTATATGTTGGGCTGGATTTTGGCTCAAAGCTTGATTTAGACTGTGCGGAATCACGCTTTTCATGAGCCGAGCTCGAATAACTCATGAAAAACTCAGCTTGCGGCCACTCCTAACCGTAACAGTACATGCATCATGCAGGTAATCATAGGTAGGACCCTCACAATTGGAAGGATCATCCTGCATCTTCACTTTACTAGGGTGATCATGAGCCAGGCCCGGTCTACATGGACCAATGACTGATTATATGTCATATAAGCAATGTTTTCAAAACTGTCATTGACCCAGGTGGTTGAACTCTTCAACTTGGGAACCAGTCACCTTCTTGGATCTGTTTACCACCTAGTCTATTATTTTACAAAAAAAAAAAAAAAAAACTATTGATTTGGCCAATAAACCGCTGATCCAAGTGATTCAACCATTGAACCATTCAAATTGGACAGCAGTTATATTCATGATGATGTTATGGGTTATGGATGCAAATTAGGTCTAAACACAAAACCTAGACCCAAGCCCAAAACTTCCAAACTGGCTGAAAATGATCACCCCTAACTAGGCTACAAAGCTGATAAATGGCCAAACTTGACCCCACATCATGAAATGTAAGGCAAACCAAACCAAACTTAACGATATAGCTAATTGTTGAACAGACAAAATAAAATGAGTATCAAAAAGCACTAAAGAGCACCTTTCTGCTTTCATGGACATTGTAGTAATCTAGTTCTATGTGTTTGGTTTACCATGAAAAATGGGATTTAAAACATGTTTTTCCCTAGATTTTTGTTTCGAAGGAAATATAAATTACTTTGACATTAATTTATGGCAGCAACACATAATGGGGCTGCAAATGGGTACTTGGGTAGTACCTAATCCAATTCAAACTCGAATTGAATCCATTTAAGTCGGATTTGAATATCTGCTTACCACAATGGGATGGCACCAAAAATCAGGATATATATATATATGCAATTGCTAAGGAATGTCATAGTGATGGTAGTTGGTAGGGGTGCAACTTGAGCGGGTTAGGGTTAGGATTTTGTCAAAATTTGAATGGATCGGTTCAGAAATCCAGGCCCGATATGATATAAAATCTTAAAATTGGATACCCGACTTGCACCCTAAGTGGTGGTTCAACAGGGTGTCAACGATCTTCTGTGCGTTCCCTTCCAGAACGATATGTGGAGGTGTCATATAGTGGACATTGGTAGACTGAAGAAAGTTGATTTGTTTCACATAGCAGATAGGCATGTTGCAGCCATACATTGGGAATATCTTCCCATTAATGACAATATATAAATACGATTAGATATTTCCTATGTGCAGCAACAAATTCTATGAGGTTGGTGCGAGACGTGTTTTATGAGGAGCAAATCCAGGCTCTGCTTGATTCTATTTTAATAATGTCAATTCATTGATACGAGGATGGGCAGCCATAACCAGGGAAGATGAAGTCAACATGCTCCATTACCCATTTACATCTTCCCTTCCAACAATACAACAAAAAATTTAGTGAAGGAACACACAGTTCACTAGGAGGGTGGTGGTGCTATCTTGTTTGACTCCACCAGTTTGCCAGCCAAGAAACCAGAAAACTCTTCCATGAGACATCTGGAAATTAACGAAGCCACGTCATCTTTAAATAATTTCACAGCAGAGGCATTGGTCAGAGTCCAAACCAATTGGTCTTGGATGGCTTAAGTAGGATTTAGGTTTCAGATAAATTTATTTATTTTATGTCTGATTTTGTGAATTTATGCAAATTTAACATAAGTTTATTAATATATTAACCAAATTGGATACCCAAATATACAAATAAATTTAATCATGTTTGTGTTAACATGCCGTTAGAATTCTGAACTCTAATTGGATCAGCTGCTTGCAGCCCTAATGCATGTTGAACGTTTGCTGGGCCTATGGGCTTTCAGATATGTGGCCCAGGCCCGGTCTATCCATTAATTGCGTTTAGTAGAATTCCGGGAGCCCTTGAACATTAATAGAAACTAATAATAAAAAACAACGTTTTTGAATTGCTGTTGATTCGGACGGTCGGATCATTCAGCCTGGGAATCATCTAGGCAATCGGTTCTGTTTTATCTTAAATTTGGAATCTAGTCAAAACCGTTGAAAAAATCAACAAATCATTGATTCGAGCGGTTGAACTGCCGATCCGTCGATCTGTTTAATAGTTTTTGACCGTTTTTTTTTTTTTTTGCTGTCAGAATAGACCATCCGTTCAAATCGAACGATCGGACCATCAACCCAGAAACTGGTGGCCAGAACGATTCCATTTCTGGATCATTTTTTAGAACATTGATAAAAAATAGGGTAAATTAAAAATTATCACACTGTATTTTGGGTAGTGGCATTTAGCATTGGAAACTTTAATTTATGATAAAGATCCACACTTTGTTCCTAGTCGATTGGCTAAAGAGTTAATTTACTAAAATGCCTTTTTGATATTCATATGGGTAAAATAAAACAATGAAAATGGGTAGGGGTAAAAGTATATGGACAAATTTCTTAAAGTATTCTTATAGTTTAGTTAATTGACTAACTATACCCTCCATCTCAATTAAACCGGACAGCTTAACCTAACACACCACTCGGCTAAATGCACAGTCCCCGGCAACCCAAATTATATCAATAGAAACCCCCGTCATAAAGGAAGAGCGCAGAATCTAAAATGGACTCTATAAAGACAAAAAAAATGGGAGATCGTTCTGGGTTTTCAGCCAATTAGACCGGAGGACAGAGCATCCAATTTGAGTTCCATGTATCATTTTTGCTGGAGTTGGACTAAAATCCCCTATTTCAATTTTCTTCTCCCATCGCGCACCACCCACTGTAATTTACATATACTTTTCAAGGGTGTACCTTTTGGCTGATTTTTGGAAATATGTAGGGTGCAAAATCTTATATTTTATATTATTTTATATATATTTTCACTGTACATTGAAAAACGGTGATGAAAATCACCTTACCAAACAGCATAGTGTTGTTGCTCACTGCCTACATGGCAAAAGTTTTTTTTTTTTTTTTTTTTTGTGAAAAATGGGTCTTGGAAGCATGGGCATTTTTTCTTGAAAATCAGTCCTAAAAAGTGCTCACACTTCCAAACACTATGTAAATAATTAATTTTCTAATTTTGAATATTGATCAATCAATCTACACTGTCTAAAACCCAGAAAACCATGGAATAGATTGGTGTCTAATGAAAACTGGAGCCACCCCGTATACAATTCATCAATACCCTTTCATGGAAACACCCCAGTTCGCCTGTACATTTTATCAATATTGTAGTTGTGAGCAGCGAACAGTTTAAGGAAAGATGATGGCCCTTGATAGGTTTACTCCAGCTCTTAAAAATTTTCATCGTTGGGTTTTATACGACATTTTGTTTTTCGTTAGTACTTAACCGTGATGTCAATTGTTAGAAAACTTGAGGGTACCTTAAGGTAACAGGTAAACAGTAAGGCTAGAGTTAGTCAATTAACAAAACCATAAAGGTAGTTTAAGAAATTTGCCCAAAGCACATTATTCCTTTCTCACCTACTTTGGATGAGAAAGAAGAGAAATGACAAAATGATCCCACAAATTAAAGAAAGGTTAGTATAGGGATTTAAAAATGCTTAACAACTGCATACAAATTTTTTCCAAGTTAACTGAAGAAATACTAGCAAAAGGGGCAAAATTTTAGAATCTAAAAAATTCAAGGACCTATATATCATTACTCTCAAAGTATAGGTTGGTAATTCATAATTTACCCTACAAAAATAATGAAAATCTAGTGCTTTTAAGGACATTAAGGCCATATTTGGTTCAACTCTCATTCTTTCTCATTCATACCCAAAATGAAATTAAAAAATGGACAAGAATGGGTAACAATAGGCATAATGAGAAAACATTGCTATGAACCAAACACTTTTTTCCTAAAAATTGATTCTTTTTAGACTTACAAGTGTCCTATGCAAAAATACTTTTGTAAAAGTGCTTTTATAAAAGTATTTTGATAAAAGTGTTTTCATAAAAATACTTGATAAAAGTGCTTTTTGTAGAAGTACTTTTTATAAAAGTACTCCCACAAAAGTGCTTTTATAAAAGTTTTCATAAAAGTATTTTACAAAAGTGCTTTTGTGTAAAAGTACTTTTATAAAAGTGTTTTCGTAAGAGTTCTTTTATTAAAGTGCATTCATAAAAGTGCTTTCATGTAAAAATGCTTTTATAAAAGTACTTTCATAAAATTGCTTTTATTAAAGAGCTTTTGTATAAAAGCACTAAAGTGCTTTTATAAAAGTACTTACATAGTAGTCCACTAGTAAACATCTATGGTAGCAGTTTTGTAGGCAAAGTTTTCTCAGAGAATGAATATGGGCGATATGGGGCATGATTATTTTTCATGCTGCAGGCTACCCCAATTTTTGTGCTATTGATTGATTTTTCATTCTAAAAAAAATGTAGCCTGTAGCAAGAATTTTGTAACCAAACACTAATATTATTCATTTTTGCTTAAAATGAACAAGAATTAAAAAAATAATAATAATAATAGTAAAACCAATATTATAAACCAAACATAGCCTAAATATAAGCCATCAATATATGAGATGCAAAACGATCAAATTACATATGACACAGAAAAACAAATATAAGCCATCAATATATGAGACAATTTATAATAATACTCTTGATACCTCTTAGCATGTAGATTAACTATAACTGTACCAAGAAATCTGACGTTTTCTTGTGGTGAAGGACACCATGTTGGATCTGGGGCTACAATATCCAAGGATGGATGGATGTGGGTAACCTATGGTCACAGGTTCAGGACCCACCTCTAATGGATCCACTTAAGAGCTTGTCCATTGTCAAAATTTAGTAATAATTAATTAATCTGATGAATTTTATTTTTACCCATAAGATCAATAAATTGATTTTAGAAGTCTTTTTGGGCTTTCAATACAACATTTTCCTCTTACCCTCCAAACGATTACAGTGAAAAAGAGACAGTTAATGATGATTTGATTGGAGCTTATTTTTAGATTAAGGGCAACTTTTTGCCCTTAATATCAATAAAGAATAATATTTTTATATAATAACTAAAACGGGATATCTTTTTTGGAAAAATATCAAATAAGGGAAGTGCCACTATTTGTCATCTTCTTCTGCCTCTGTGCTCAAGTTCCCGGTGTTTCAAGCTAAACGCAGGGTGTGCCCAGGGAAGGAGATGGCTTTTGTTTAGATAAAGTATGTGATTGCTTTGTTGCTAAAGTAGTTCAAGTTCAAACTGGTTGGATTGGAGGAGCCTACTTTTGTTCTGCTTTTGATGGCACACATGTTCGATGGATTGAAAGTCCTAGTCTGGCTAAGAGGTCGTTACTCGACTTAGAGTTACTGACGGCAAACGTTAACAGAGAAGCCGCCCGAATATAGAGGAGGAAGACGAGCAACGGTATCTAATCCCCTTATTTGATATTTTTCCAGAAAAAGCTATCTTATAAAGTGTTATTTGTATTGATATTAAGGGCAAAAAGTTGCCTTTATCGGCTAGAAACCCTTGTTTTTATTGTTTTGAGTTTTAAAAACAAATTAAAACTATCTGGATTGAAAGTAAATTGGTTATTAAAATAAAAATACAGAAAATAAATTCTTGATTGTATGAGTGTTTATAAAAAGCAAGCTTTTTTTTTTGGTTTGAAATACATATTTTCATTTAATGATCATCTATTTATATTATATAAATTAGATACTTGCCCTAAGTGCTATGTAAATCATAAAAATTGAATACAAATACCATATATCATATATGATTAATACTTACGTAAAATAAGTGCTCTTGTACTAATGTTTTATAAATCATATAGTTTTGATACTATAAAAACCCATCATCGATTTTAAAAACATTATGGCTATATTTGGATTGAAGGAAAAGGTAGGGAAAGACAAGGAAACTTAAACAAGGTTTGTAAAGGTTTTTCCTTCTTTCCCTTCCTTTTCCTTTATTTTCCTTCAAACCAAACATAGCCTAATGGTTTTTCACCAGTTTTTTAAAGAAAAACATGATTCAAGAAAATGCTTCACTTTTTTTTTTTTGGCTGATGGAGCGGATGAAAACAAAACATTATATTGTAAGTAGGGAAAGATGAGTTTGATTCTTGTGCTCTCAAATTGAGACATGTGGCAAATTTATGGGCCCCAAGACTATTCTGTTTGTTCCATCGGCCAGAACCAAGATATTTTTACTTTCATAATTAAAGAAAAAAAATCATTTGTGGGAATGCAGGAATTGGCTAGTCATGGAACAACCACAACCATATCTAACTATTTTGGGCCTTAATTCAATAAGGGCATATTCTTTTCACTATGGTCTACTAGTCGCTACTAAACTTGTGGGTCCAATTAAAAAAAAAAAAATCTTTTAGAGAAGGGTGGGCTATGTAAATACATTACATTAAATGACTGATCAGTTGGATCTACTATGAATGGGCCTGAAACATGTCAATGATGGTTGATGAACAATGCCTGATATAGACAGGTTACTAACATATCGGTAGTAGTCAGACAGACAGACTATCTAATTGTTTCTCTTCATTTATGAAGGCTCCCAGTAGATGATCAGAAGTTGGTTATGGGCCTAGCAGATTTCTAGTCTAGCTTTTGGCCCATTAATTTTCATTCAGAAATCAGAACTTGACCACTTTACTTAACGAATATTAATTAACGTAAATGGATAAATACAAAAAAAGTGGCTCCCAAGTCTGAATATTTGTTTGGTCAACTGCGGTACACAGAAAACAGTCATTTTCATGGCACTTCGAAAAAAGACATTTCGAAAGAACAAAATATTAAACATAAAAAAAGAATTCAATTATGACTCATTAATAGATTCATATCTTAATCAATCACATTAAAACATTAAAACCTGTTTCATAGTTACATCTTCTACTGCATGGTGTGGCTGATGTCAAAAAAAATATTTCTTATAATTTGGGTGTTACTAGAAATGCGTTTATTGAAAAAGCGCCACCACATCAGCGCCACATAGACCTTGGTGTATATTGTATATAAAACTATTGTTTGATTTCAACGTTTATCAAATGCATACTGAAAAACTGAGTATGAAGCATTTGAAGAAACGTCAAATTTTTGTTTCTCAAAGCCAGAGCATTTCTTGGAATGAAATGCTGATGTGACAAACTTTAAGCTGAGGTGAAAAGCAACTTTATGGGGTGTTACTTGAAATGCCCATAAAACACCCAACCAAATAGAAAAAGGCAGAAAACATTTAAAGTAGTGTTTTTCAGATAAATGTTTATCTGAAAAAACGCCCTTCAGGAAACCCCCACAGAACCAAACATATACGAAATCTATCAGGCTTAAACCAGACCAGCCGGATGATTCAATGGGCGACCCAATTATTCATTGAGTTTTTCGGTCCTGGTTTTTTGGGACCTAGAAAATTCATTCTTTAAATAGTGATTCTATGCTGTAAAATTTTAACTTTTTTTTTGTGTGCAGAATTTTAAGTAAATAAAGCCTAAATATGGTAGAAAACCCATTTTCACTTCAAATACAGAGAAGCCATCTCACTAAAAACTTATTCCGAAGATACGAGTCTCAAACTGTCATTTGAGACAGAAGGTAGTTGTGAAAAAAACAACTTTGAATAGATCCTTAAAAGCAGCACATGGTTTTCAAAACCAGATCGCACTAGACGTTTGGACTGGAAAAACCGGGAACCAGTCACCTGACAGATTCTGTTTTTCCTCAAAATTGTTGATTTTAGTTAGCAAACCGTTAAATCGAATCGTTAATTATTCAAACCGTTTGATCCATTTGAACGGTTTTGACTGTTTTTCATTTTTTTATTTTTATCAAAACGGGCTGACTGTTCAGATCGAACGATCAGACCATTCGAACCGGTAACCAAACCCCAACCAATTCGATCACCGGGTTGGTTTTAAAAACCATGCATGTAACGTTGAGTAGCTGTTTTAGTTTTAGCAATACTGAAACGGTTTTCTAATGAAGGAAGTTACAGTGTTGATGCCTTGTTGCCTTATTGGAGTTGCTTCTTAACCATATTTGGGGATAGGACCTCTGCAGCTGTAAAATAAAGCCAGAAGCTGATACCTGAATAATTCAAATGCATGGGCCAAGGCCAAATGGGCTAAGAATTTACACTGTCAAGGTCATAGTCCTAGATTCCCATCCCATATAACAATAGAAAGTATCGAAAATCCAGGTTGTTTTATTCGGGCATGACCCCATTGAAGGGGTCCAAGGTGCCTCAATAATGCAAAATGAGGTACTCTTCATAACAGTAGAGAGAGGGATGGGGCATTTTAACCATTAGATTGGTGACTTTTTGTTCATCCAATGGATAGTAAAACTTAACCGAGCTGTAAATTTTGGGTAAAATCCAAATTTTGGTGAGGTTTCTGTTAGATCCGGAGTCATTCCGAACTCAGAAGGGCTTGTGGTGTAAACGGTCGGATCTAGGCTGATTTGGGTAAAATCCAAATTTTTGTCAGCTATTGCTGTCACTCCGGATTCAGTCAGAGGGCCTCTAAACTCTTTGCTAAACGGTTAGATTCAGGCTGGATTTGGATAAAATCCAAATGTTGGTCATGTGGATGATATATTTGGATTTGTTCGTCATCAGTCCAATGAAAGGTGCCCAAACCTGTCCAGACTCCAGACTCGCACTAGATTTCTTGCCCTCAACAGGTTTTGTTTTACTACTTTGGAAAAAAAGTAGCCTAGAAAGATCAATTAGGGTTTTTAGCTAGATGGTTCGATCTATTTTAGTTTTTAGAAGGTAGAAGAAGGGGGAGATGAAAACTTGGGTGAAAGTAATAATAACTGATTTAAGCATTCATAATTTATGGATGGATATGGTTGTGAACAGAGAATAAAACGGTGAAACTGGATTCATGTAGCTAATTGGGACAAGGCTTAAATGATGATAATGATGGTGATGATGATGATGATTTGAAGAATATTTATTGCATCGGGCTACAAATGAATAATCCAAACCCGCCCTAGTTATCCACATTTTCACTCTTCCAATCCATTATCAGTCCTATATCCCACCTGCATTGATGTATTTCCAAAAATGGGCAACAACACTCAAGTGAGCCCAACCGGGTGCCATTTAGGGGGTGTTTGATTTTGGGATTTTGAGAGAGGGGAAAGTTGGTAAATGGAATTGTGAGTTTTATTGATCAAGAAACCTATGATTTTTTTTCCTGATTTATCTGGGTAAATAATACTTGATGGAGGGTTTTTTGGCAGCACCCTGTTGTTCGGACTACTTTCAAGTGGTCGACGACTCAAAGGCCGAAGTGGAGGATTTTTGTTAGATGAGGACTTGGATGTCGAGCTGATTAGGCCAAGCTAGGGGTAGATTGGGTGCTGAGCTGGGTTGATTGCTGAACTAGGTAGCTCTTCAGAGAAACCTGCAAGGAATCAATGTTAGAGGACCTAGGGTGGCTAACCCAGCGAGGTCGCTCCGATGATTAAGTTAGTACTCTCGTAGTAGATCGCGAGCTAAAAAATCATAAAGTATGAGAGCTAGAATGTGTTGACTCATCTCTCTCTTGTGTCATTGGGGTTGGTGCCTTTATATAGGCATTGTTTGGTTTGGGCCAAACACACCACATCCGAGATTTTCGAGAGGTCGTGCCTAATCGGTCCGAGATCCTCGGAGGTAACTGCCATGCACGTTGACCATCCTCCGGAACATTCGATACGTGGGCCAACTTTTGAGAAACCTGGGAGCATCGCGATATGCATGCCAAATTTGTCGGAAAGCACATCTCGTAGGGAGCGACTCGTAATCCACTCTCCTTATTCTTGACTTTTCCCATGCCAAAGGGGCGATTGGGTCTCAGGTTGTGCCGAGGTCTTTATAAGCTCAGCACCTTAGCCCTTAGGCTTTGGGAGTGACTTCGTAGTCCACTCTCCTTAATATTAGTTGGCCGATGTGTGGCCTGACCTTTCTGCCTATGTGGGTGGTCATTCTGTAGTATGACTGCTTCTACGTCATCCCGTGGGATTATCTTCCTGGGTGAGTGCTTGCGAGACTATGGTGTACATGTTTTGCCCCCCCTTGCGAGGGCATAATGTTGTTGTCGGTGTAAGTTGGCAGTTCAGGGCCATGGCTGCACTGCATCAGCCTCATAATGACACTAGTCGTCCACTCCTACAAGAAGCCACAGGGAGCTCGACCTGCGGGAGCAGCTCTATTAACTGTAGGTCACCAACTCGCTCGGGAGCCTTGAGGGGCTCGACCCGCAAGGGTGTTCACATAGTTCGTAGGCCGCTAACTCCTGCGGGAGCTACAAACGGTTCAATCTGTAGGGGAGACCTTGCGAAGAGGACTGATGAGGCTTATCCGGGCTAAAATAAAGTCGGTAGAGCTTCTTAGTTTGTTGGCCATCAACTTCTCGCGGGAACCATGACTGGCTCGACCTGTGGGAACAACTTTACTATGAGGTGCTTGTCTCCAGACTGGTGGTTGTTAAGATCATTCTACTGTTTCCTATTCTGCATCGACATGAATACGTCGAGCTGCTCCCATGCTCACATCTAGAAATTCATGCATCTCATGGAACTGCCATGCTTCGATCCGACGGGAACCGCTGATGGATCTACCGTAGGGAGAGAGGCGTTCACATGCAGTAGTGGGGTATTTATCTGGGGCACTAGGGATGCTGAGTTCGGCTTGAACTTGTCTGATTGTCATAGGGGAGTTCTCCAAGTTCATCACAATTGTTTTTTGGAAGATAAGGACTTAGATTTTAGAGGTGAGAACTTAGCTTCTTGTAGCATTTTCCACAGCCAGCGCTAATTGATGGAGGGTTTTTTGACAGCACCGTATTGTTCAGACTACTTCCAGGTGACCGACAACTCAGAGGCCGAAGTGGAGGATTTTTGCTAGATGAGGACTTGGATGCCGAGCTGACTAGGTTGAGCTAGGGGTAGATTGGGTGCCGAGTTGGGTTGATTTCTGAACTAGGTAGTTCTTCAGAGAAACCTGCAAGGAATCAATGTTAGAGGACCTGGGGTGGCTAACCCGGTGAGGTCGCTCCGATGATTAAGTTAGTACTCTCATAGTAGATCGCGAGCTAAAAAATCATAAAGTATGAGAGCAAGAATGTGCTAACTTGCCTCTCTCTTGTGTCATTGGGGCTGGTGCCTTTATATAGGCATTGTTTAGTTTGGGCCAAATGCACTGCATCCGAGATTTCCAAGAGGTCATGCCTAACCGGTCTGAAGGTAACCGCCGTGCACGTTGATCATCCTTCGAAACATTCGATACATGGGCCAACTTTTGAAAAACCTGGGAGCATCGGGATATGCATGCCAAATTTGTCAGTGAGCACATCTCATAGGCCACCACCTGGTCCCTAATCAGGTCGGCAAGCCTTCGATGGATGCCGCTCCTCGTGTCGAGGTCACTTCGGCAGATGACGAAGTGCTACATGCTAACCCTAGACGAGGTGCTGCAAGCCGACCTAAGTTGTGGTCGAGGTTGCTAAGTCGGCGTAAAGGCAGGTTGCCAGGTTGACGGTGAAGGCAGGTCGCCAGGTCGACGATGAAGGCAGGACACCAGGTCAGGGTAAAGACGAGCTGCAATCTAGGACTCCAAATCATCACTTAGGTGGTGTCTAGGTGTCATCTAACTATCCTGAGATGCCATCTGTCACAATATCATTGGAGGGCTAAATCTGCCCTCATCAATACCGATCTCTCAAGTGGATATTTCCTATCTTGAAAAAATTGCAAACACTTGGATGAAACAAAAATGCCCATTTTGATAATAAAATATTTATGACTAAAGGAAATAGTTACCTTAGTGGAAATGGATAAATCAACAGGAACTTTGGTTGATGAAGTTGTAAGCCTGAAGTGTCCTTCCTTTTTCTACCAAAAGGACTCATTCCAGGCACATGGCAATGATTTCAGGGCTGAAGTTTTCCCCGTGAATGGGGAGGGAGGAGAGAGAGGAGCTTGTGGGACCCATTTTCTGAGTCACCCATGTTGCCCATCTAGTATGATTCCTGGGCCTCTTGCACTTGTCTAAACTATCAGAATGGCAGGCTCCAGGCCCATTATTAAAAAACCTTTCTATTTCATCTCTATGCAAAAATACTCTCATATTCCTTTTGTAGTCCTTCAAAATTTTAGTGGTTAATAATGCATGTTACTGTAAAGTTCAGGTACAAGGGGCGTATCGGACTTTATCAATACTTTTTTTTGTTTTTAAATCGATTTAAGGAGGGTCGGTTTAAGACTCCTCCACCCCTTGAATGAGTCATAACCCTAATGCCATCTACGAAAAGCTTTTAAAATAATACGGACCCATACATATCTATACTTTAAATGTTGGATATAACTAAGATACAGAAAAATAGTTAGATATGCGGATCTTGATTTATACACAGTTGTGTCATTAATGAATTGTCATAACTTGTTTTGTACTATGACGAATACATAGCTAGTACACATGCGCCCATGTGTACCGAACATTGATGTGTTCATTTAGAAAACAAAGGCATTTAAATTGGAGAACAACCCCTAAATAAGCCTAACTTCGGCTTGTTTGTTTAGATATCGTGGAGGTGTTTGGTTTCATTGTGTTTTTTGTTTTTCAAAAAAAAATGGCATTATATTTTTGTGATTTTTTGAAAAAAAAAAATTATCCATGTTGCTGTTAGGTCTTATTGATTTTTTTAAGAAAATGGCGCCATGTAAGAGCCACATCAGCCACCATACCAGAAAACGCTTTAAGAATAGACAAAACATCAAAAAATGATTGACACTTCGACAGTTTTTTGAGAAAGAAGCAAAACATTTTTTTGAGAAAACGTCTAACCAAACAGCATATGCTGATGCATTTTTACATATTTTCTCAAAATCGATGCGGCTCCAAATTGGTGCAAGTGCAGTTTTTTGGCAACGGAACCAAACACCACCTTATTAAGTTAATATTCCTTCTTGCTTTGTTTGTTTCTTTCTTTCTTGTGTGTTAACAACAAATCGTTGAAACAAAGTGGGGACCCACTTAGATCCAGCTAAATATTTCAAGCCATAGTTAGAACTGGCCGGTCAGACCAGTTGACCCATAATCTGGCCAGGTTTCTAACAAGTTGGATCTGCTACCAAAAAATGCTCCCAACAATGTCCCATTAAGAATGTATGGTTGCAGTAGAGGTGTAAAACGGGTTGTGTTGTCTTGGGCAGTGCTGCCCTCCCTTGGAATAATTTGGGGTTGGCCTGGCATGGCCCACAGCCCAAGCCCGTGCAGACCTGTGCCATGTCGTGTCGTGGGCCAAGCCAAAGCTATTTATTTAAAAAAATTGAAAAAAAACTTGAAGTTTTAATTTTATATGAATTTTGATGTATACAATTGTTTATATATACAATAATTAAATAAATTAGTATAATAAAATTTAAAAATATTTTTTTTATTTTATTAATAATTATATACTATATATTATTATATAATTATAATTTGTATAATATATTATATTATATATATAAATATATATAAATAATATATGGATCATGCCAGGCCGGGCCGCGGGCAACACGGCCCACTCGGTCATGCCATGCCAGCCCAGCCCGCTCGATTGTGCCATGCCAACCCAACCCGTGTACCTAAAACCCCAGGCCCAACACGGCCTACATCCTGTCGGGCCTAGCACAACCCATGGACCGTCGTGCCGGGCCATGGGTGGTAGGGCCCGATTTACACCTCTAGCTACATTGGAATCTTGGGACAGTATTGGGAGCAGATCCCTGCCCATTTCTAAGTCCATTTAGTTGTGGAATAATTTATCGATGTCCTGGTGACGCAGCCTATTAAATAGATGAACCATTTGATCAGGTCACAAGATCAAGGATCAGACATTAATTCTCTAATTTTTTTTCTTTTTTTTTTTGTATTTTTAGCCATCATTAATAATAATAATAAATATCATTTATCACACTTATTTTTATTTATTAGAAAAATACTTATTTTTTTCAAAATTTCTGTAATTTTATATATTTTTTATATTTTATTTATCTTTATATTCTTATCATTTAATTAATTTATGATATTATGAATTTATCCATTTGACCCAAATAATTGAACCACTAACTTGCTTATATCTACTATTTTTAGAAACGGCAGAGCGACGTGGCTAATTCACATAGACTATCATTGAAAGGACTCTATCTGGTTTGACTATTAATGGCCTAGAGCCACAGGAAATGTCAAAATATTAATTTATAAATGCCAAAAGAAGGCTTTGATTTGGGCACATTACATGGGCCTTGTGGGCTGCAACTTGCCTACAAATACAACAGTGGACAGAGAAACATGTGGACCCACTGGGCCCAAGCTATGCTGCTGCGTATAAGATTCCTAGGAAGTTCTGGATCTCTTACCCAAACAACAAAACCAGAAAACTGGTGTCTTGCAAGAATAGTCAGGATTTGCAGTAATCCATGGAAGAAGGAATTATCCTTGGGAATTTGAAAGGAGAATTGCTGGAAGGAAGTTGGCTCCAAGCAATAGATTGAATCGACAGTGGAATAAATGGATAGAGTGGTTTTTATGTAAGTCAGAAATGGAAGGTGAGAGAAGAGAATGAGGGACAGACAGAGGAGGAATAGAAAAGGTGGGGCGTGTGGGTTTGTGAGGAAACAAATGCATGTTTAGAAGCAACTAAGTCACATGGGTTTGTGGGCTTGAGCTGAGTGCACATGAAGTCATGTGGAAAGACGATGTGGGCCAATTCCCCACAAAGAGCAGCATACCCGAGACATTACACATTCATATACAATTGATCTTTGCAAAAGGAAGAGGGTTTCATTGAGTCTATCTAGTTCTCTCTTTCTCTCTCCTTAGACTTTGGATGTTGAGAGAGAGAGAGAGAGAGAGAGAGGAGGTTAAGAGGTTGTTGGAAGGAGATGAGCTGTTGAAAATGGTATACAAGACTAAAGTTCTCTTCTTGTCTCATCTTTCAAAAGTAGCTAATTTTCATTTAATGGGTCATGCTCATTTTCTTCTTTAACTTAGAAAGGAAGAGCTAAAGAAGCAGAAAGATTTGGTTGGTTTGTTAAGAATTGGAGTAAATTGTTAAAATCTCCCCTAAAGTTTCTGATTGTTGCTGAAATTATCCTTAAAATTTGGTAATTGTGATAATTTCCTTAAACTTTTTAGCATATTTGCATGTAGACCCCCTTTATTAGAATTCTTTAACAAGAGGCATGAAAATATCTAAAATATCTATACAGTTACTTTTTTGATAAAAAGGTTTATTTTTTAAAATTTCTTTTTATAACAATCCCCTTCAAACCCTTCCAATCTCTTTTTTGAAATTGATTTATTTTGTAAATTTGCTCTTCATAACAATTACTAAAAGGTAAAGTATAACTTTGAACTCTTTTATTTTCTTTTGGTTGTTCATAAAAGTTGTATTGTTTTTCTTTTAGGTTAAAACCAACCTCAATAATAACTGTACAGATATTTTGGAGGTTTCAGTAATTTACCTTAAAAATTGATGGAAAAAACAGAGGAAAAGGAAGTTATGTCTTTATGTGCAAATGTCTCATAATTAATTGCTATCATTATTCTAATGATACCATGATTAATTAATGGTTATTATTCTAATGATACTTCGATTAATTAATGGTCACAACTTAAAAAAATCAAGAGAGAGAGAGAGAGCAGGAAATGACGGGATCTAACTGATGGTGGCTGCTTTTAACGGTTTTGGCGCGATGGGCGCAACAGCAAAGCAGCAGCAGCACCGTCACCAAAATTGGTCAACTCAAGCCCTTCTCTCTCTTCAATTCATTTATGTATTAGCGTTTTTAAAGGGACAGTACGGATTACGGAGAAGAACTATGACAGGAACACCGACACTAGTTTCATGTAGGTCAGACCCACGCCCTGACGGTCAGACCCCCACCTAAGTTTTTTGGGTTGAATTGCGTGAATCGTTGGTCCACCTACGCCTGTTAATCTGATTAAAATCTCATCATTTTCGGATTTCATCCCATCTAATCTGATTAAAATCCGAATTTGATTATATTATAATATTTATTGATTTTAATATATACATTTATATAATTATATTTAAAATTATAAAAATAAATTTTATTTATTATATTATATATAAACTTATATATAATAAATTCAGTATATTATATTTATATTAATTTATTTTTTTGATATTTTAAAAAAATAATGTAAAATTCAATTAAATCCAAATTAAACCTGAATCTCTTAAACTTCAAATTCCAATCCAAATTCTTCAAATCTGACCGAATTTTGGATTGAATTTGGATGCAAATTTGTAATAGTCGAATCAAATTAAGATTTTATTGAATCCGATGACGACTACCCATGGGCCATGACGGCATGACCCCACAAATAGTGAAAGAATAAACAGTGCAATAATAAAGCGGTAACCAAGTGAAATGGACTGGGCCTGACCGTGTGGATCTCCACAAGGACGTAGAAGTAAATATCACAATCACGTAACTATATTAAATATGCCAAGCTCGTTTGTCATAGTGAGAGACAGAGAGTTGGTAGGACAACTGGACAAGAGTCGGTGAGATAAGGGGGACTGTGGATCTTAGTTTGTAATGGATTTAGGGATATAATTAAGAGTAATAAGATGGTGGTTAATATAAAAAGCCCAACTAATATAGAACCGGCCCATGTTTAGTTTGGCAATAATTGTAGGCCCACTAATAATTGTATACGCGTTCAGTACGGAATAAGTTCCTGACACAGTGTGAGTAGTAGTAGTAGTTATATCATGTTAAGATTATTTATGCCTATTCTTATTGCAATTATATATAGAAAGTAAAATGGCTGTGTTGAGGCAGCCGTCCGTGTAGAAATCATTTTCTTGCATTCATGGAAGGCACTCTTTTTAGAGTGATCTCTCCACATCTGGATTATGGACCACAAAAGGAGAGCAAAAGAAATAATTCTTGAATGGACAAAAAGACCATTTTAGTCATGCATATAATATACCTCCTCTGTGGACACCTTCAATGATAAGAATTTAATCTATATACCATTGAGAATCATAACTATGATGCTTAACCAGGATACACCATCATCAGAATTGTAAAAGTTTTAGTGCTAGTTGTAAACCTAATACAACTCTCCTCTTTTATCTAGACTTAGGGACCAATAGTGTATGAAAAGCTCACATTGGTAGATTAAAATAGGAGTATAAACTAGGGTGCACCTGGTATTGGAGACTAAGAGATAACTCAATGTGACCACTTTTATTACCTTTATTCAATAATTTATAATAAAAGGGAGATCGAGGAGAATGGTGCTCGTAGAATTAGAGCAAGGTGGACAAAATGGAGAGGGTACATCCAAAGTTTTATTCTATAGGTCAATGCACTTCGACTAAAAGGAGAATTGTTTAATACAGTTGTAAGGCAAGTTATATTGTATAAAGCATAATGTTGGGTAGTTAAGAAACAATATGTTTGAAAGAAATGATTGTGGAAGAAATGCATATGATTAAATGGGTGAGTGGTAAAACTAGAAAGGATAAGGTCAAGAATGAAGTCATTAAAATAAACCTAAGAGTAGCTAATAAACGATAAAATGAGAAGGTAAATTGAAGTGGTTCAATAGCATGCATAAGAGACCATCTACAACACCTATTATAAGTGATTAATTACAAGTTGAAAGGGATAGAAGAGTTAGAGGCAAACCAAAAAGGAGTTGGGAGGAAGTAGTAAGGAATTATTTAAGTTCTAACAATTTGATGATGGATATAGCATTGAATATAATGGAATGACCAAATAAGATTCATGTAGATGACCCCATATAGTTAGGACAAGGCTTAGATGATGATAATGATGAATTATGACACCTATTTGGACAATTTTCTCTCTTGTGTGATTACAAGGTTTTCTTTTGTCCTATAAGCGCTAATCTCTCTCTCTCTCTCTCTCTCTCTCTCCATTAGCGATTTTCCTTTCCCTTGGATCATGTTTGTAGTTCTCGGTACTACTAATAGATTGTGATGATTCTAATTTGAGCTCAATGGAAGATGGTAGATCTTTCAAAAGTTTTCAATTCCTTTAGCAAAAGGTTTGAGAGAAGTTCTTCGGGACGGAAAGAAAAATGTAAAAAAGATGATTGGAAAGTGAAATTGATAGTTAATATTTCGAGTGATAGGTCAATGCGGTTGGTGGGTTTCAAGGTTTTGAATACTTTTAATTTTGGTGTTGTCCTATACTAGTTCAAATCTACTTTTTTGGTGAAATTTTTGTCTCGATTTGATCTTAGGATACACTTAGCAAAAGTCCTTGGTTGTATAACAATGATATGATAATAACCTAATAGTATGAAACTAATAAAGCCCCCAAGGGCTATGCTCTAGGTAGGATAATTTTTGAGTTTATTTTAGCAAATTTCAATTGAGCATCTCATAGCCAATGTGGTGATATAGTTAGGTGAGGTTGCTGCATGCCCCATTGAACCAATTAAAAGTGATGTTCACAATTGGTGTAAGTATATTCATATGAAGAGTTCTTTGTACAACACTAAACCTTTGGTTCAATTTATTCATTTCACTTGCGCTGCATGAAAAGCTCCCATTGCATTGCGTATTTTGTAGTCTAATGGGGCCATAAGATTCTAAGTTGTAGGACTAGAGCTGGTCTCTTGTATACTATTAAGGATAACCCTTCTAATGCTTTATGGATGAAGTTGCAAAGTCCCATGCCGGCATTTGGGATCTAGAGGCACACCCTATTTTGCCCAACTCATGATAAAGATTTTATTTTAGAGTTAGCAAGAGGCACCTGAAAGTTGGAAACTTGAAAATGTCCCTTTAAAGAACAGATATTTATTTCTTTTTTGTAACTAAGTTTATTGTAGACAAGTCTTTGTCTATTATTAATTAGTTGCTTTGTTATTGTTTATGTGATTAGGGCACTAAGAAGACCAAGAGGCCTATATTGTTTAGGTGAACGTCTCATTGCTTCATTACTATAGATTATGGTGTTATTTATGATAATTATTCTTGTTGTTATTTTTTGTGTTGGAAGGAATCATTCAACTTAAAAGCTTAAGCTATTAGGTGAGGCCCCTAACTTAACAACAAGAATAATGATATGATATATAGATTGCAAGAATAATGAGATGATATATAGATTGTTTAGAAAGATGAGGTGAAGCATGTCTTGTCCAAAATGGACCCTACTAAAGCTCTTGGCCTTGATGGCCTCTCAGATTTGTTTTACCAGTTGAATTGAGATATGTTTGGTGCTAATTTGACAAGATTTGTTAAAGCATTCAAGAATAGAGCTTTCATTTCAATCAATTAGTAAAACATTTATTGCATTTCTTCTAAAAAAGCAAAAGTGGAATGCCTAATAGACTTTAGGCCCATCGGGCTATGCAACATGACATATAAGATCAAATAAAAAACCATTGCTATTTAGTTAAATGAGTTTTTGCCTTTTTCTCTTGGTCCCAATATCATTTACAATTTGATGATTAGTCAAGAAGTGATTCCTATGGTTTAGGAAAATGACTAGCTCTACCCTTGCCGTTTACATATTGTCTTAAAGTTTCCTTAAGTTCTCTAACAATTAACTAATTCTTCCCCTACCATTAGGGTTCTGTCACAATCTACTCATATGCCACACTATGTGACTGTTATATTTTGAGAAAATGATAGTAATACCATTTTCCGTTATCGGTATCACAAGAACTCACCCCTACAACACCAACCTCCGAAGCTCTTCTCTAATAGAGTTTCATCACTATTGCAACTAATGGACTTACTTCCACTGCCTAACCAAGTATAAGTTTTTTATCAGTTTCCTTTGAGTTTAATACATTGATTAGATCTGAAAATGGACAAAATCGACAACACATAAACACATGCCCACTAGAAACTAATTCATCGGTTAATCATCCTTGACAATTCCCAATCTTTTCTCAATTGTCATTCTTTAGTAACAACTCTCTCCACAGACAAACAAGAACAAAGAAACAAAAACCCAGAATAGAATCTTTCCACACTAGAAGTATCTCTCAGTCAAATTCACCAAATTTAGAAATCATATAAGAATAAACCCATAGTATAAACATAGAGATAAGGGTAGAAAGTGAAAAAAAAAAGAGTCTTAATCAAATGGGTAATCAAGGGGTGATAGAAAAGATTGACAACAAGGAATGTCTTAGTAGAGCAAGATGATTAAAGTCAATAATGAAGCATGTTGAGGATGGAGAAAGCAGAGAAAGAGAGAGAGATAACTGAATGATTTTAACCTGATCTCCACCTAGGTCGAACCTAACAACCCTAGACCTGAAGTCCCAAAATGATGATGACTTCAATACGTGGAAAATTGGGTTTGTAATTGAGGAGAAGGCCGAAGAAATTGAAAATTTATGCAGTGGGAATGGGGGTTATGAATGGAACTTATGCGAAGCTTGTTACCAATGTTGTTGATCATGAAACACTTTAGAGTCGCTATTTTTACAAGTTGTTAGATAATGTATGCCCTTAATTCCAATCAGATTGATGTACTTGATGACATTTATTGTAAATGAATAAAAATACATAATTGATTCATGTGTTTCGGTATGTTCTATGTAATACCCTTAAACTGGACACCAACGAGACTCATTTTAGTTTAGAATTTTCATAGCCGTTGGATAGATCTGGGGAGATTTATCCTACTAATGTTGACACTGATGTACAGTCCAGTTGGTTAGGGTGGCTTGTCTCAGCTGCCAAGGTGAAACCTAAGGTACATGCAGTGTGGGTTTTTTTGAAACCCTGAACCGGACCAAAATTTCAGCACTGCCCTGGACCTTGGAGATAGATGGGCAAAACTGGAATGTTACACCTGACCCCTAGACTTGATTATGATACTTCACTAGGTGTCGGATTAGGCTGTCTTTGATATGCCAATCAGTGAGATCCTTAGAAGGGGTCAAAACCTAGGTATGTTGGAATAGTCTGAGAATTCATCTAAGTGGGTGATCGTAGTGACAGGATTAGCCCCTTTGTCAGACAAAGTGAATGATTGGGGAATGCACTCTCTCTAATGGAAACCTAAACTGCCAGCAGTTGATTTCAAACATTGATATTTGTTTTGCAAAATATATTTATATAGTGATATACATACATACATACAATATATATATATATATATAATGGTTTCAAAATGTTTGCAAAATGTTTTAATTCCCGGGATCCATGTAAGTAGAAAATGCAATACTATTCCTTGCAGCCGAGGGAGAGGTCCTCTCTTGTCGGGTAGTGTTTAATCATTATAGGTTGAGAGGTTAAGTGTAAGACCATTGAGAGTAATACTTGATGGTTTAATTTTGCATATGCCCACAGTCCTTGGGTTTTCATAAGGTGACTGGACCCAATGACCATTTAGTGTAAATGTTGGGCCCATTAAGAGCCCATGGTGATGGACTCAGGGGTTCAATATCTCCTATAGTGAATTCGGCCAACTGGGCAGTAGGTTAAAGGTGTAAGTGAGCACATAGACTTAAATTGATTAATTAAAATGAGGCAAGATCTGATTTATAATCTGATTAGGATTAGTTGAAAGGATAAGATAAGTCTTATCCATTTAAGAGTCCAGATCCAAATATCAAATTTGGATCAAGAAACTCCTTCCTAATTAGATTATGAGGTTGATCCAAAGAAGACTACAAATATGGGTGAATTCCTTAGTTTTAACACACAACAATTTGTCGAATTCTCTCCTTATTCTTGTTATACCTACCCAGTTCGATCTCCATCTGTGGAACTGATCAAGAAGAGTTCTTGATATTGTTTCTTGGCTGAATAACAATCTAAAATCATGCTCACCAGCCCTTTACTCCATTCTTGCTAAAGAATTTGGTTCTTGTTGAAGAGTCGTCCTACTGATCCCGCTTCACTATGCACTATTCTTCAGTGGAAGTGGGTTTTGGTTTTCTCCTTGGGCGTGAACACCTTCATTGGGAGTTACTGCTACCTCGTATCAGGTATATCTCTCACCTCCCTTTGGTTTCAGATCTGGTTTGGTTTTGTTTCAAGAATGATCATTGAAAATGCAGTTAAATAGGGAGTGCGATTCCCAAACGGGAGAGAGAAAAATTTTTGAAAATTTTCCCAACCTTCCTACAGGGTTCGATCATCCATATGATGGATCTCTCATTCCTTTAGTTTTATAAGCTTAAGCAAGTGGAAGAGAATTGATTTGAGTTGGGATGTGGATTATGATGATTATGATGATGAAGAAACCAACGCATCAAATTTGAAGAGTGGTACCACGAAAAATAGATCACTAAAGAAGCCTGTTGAGGAACCATGGTCGGAAGTTCAGATGTTGTTTCTAAGTTGGAAGGGAAGAGAATTGATAGAGTTTGATGAGAGAAGCCACATTGTGGAATCCATTAGTGATAATGTGTCTTTTGAGGAAGTCTTGTTGGAAGGAAAGACAGACATGACTCAATTTCATAGTGATGAATCAATTGCCAAATCTAAGGAGAAGATTACTGAAGGGAAGGTCGACGATGGTGATTCTTGCAAAGATTGTGACTTTGCAGTTGTCTCAATCCAGCCATTTATGCTTGAGAAGGAGGAATCACGGGTCCCAAAATCAGATCTGCTTATATTTGCTACTTAAAAATTAGATCCGCCCATATCTGAAGTCACCACAAATTTCTGCTACCTCTCGCCTAAGTTCCATGTTGGTTTTTCTCTTCAATGGAGCTTTCCCCCGGATTTCCACGAGTGTGATGCCAAAGGAGCCCGTTGTCGATGGGATTCATTAAATAAAACTTTCATGTGTACAAATGCAAGCAATATTATCGAATAGGAGTTTAAACATAATGGTATGTTAATGAAGACAACTTTCTCAATTCTATTTGTCTTTTTTTTTTTCAAATAATGTCTTTATTGTTTAGATCATATTTGTTCAATGGGCTTTTTTATTGTTTACACATGATGACGATGACGATGATGATGATGATCGTCAGAGTAGCGATCTGCTTCATTTTCCTCAAAGTTTTCATTGGTTGAGTTTTATTTTGAAAATTTGAAGAATGGTGTTGGGAAAATTCAACATTTCACTTTTTCCATCAGTGCTTAATGATGATGTCAGTTGTTAGAAAACTTGGGGTACTTTAAAACAATATGTAAATAGTAAGGGTAGAGTTACACAATTTCCTAAACCTTTAAATTTTCATAAATCCTCATTGCTCTTTAGTAGGACTACGCATAAACACTTTAGAATGTTCATGGCAAAATTATTGGGTGTTAAACTGATGAAAGGTGCTAAATTCTATGTTGACCACCCACCTCCTTTGTATTTATCTTTGGGGAGGTGATCTTATTTTGTTGTTGATAAATTCAAAGTCAAAACTTAAAAATTTCAATGTGTTATCACATGCAAGGACATATATGGTGCTTGTGAAATCAACTCTCACCTCTATTTTCCTATATTTTATGTCTACGCACCTATTGCTATTTCCTTTGTTAGGAGTTGAACAAGGTGTCTACGGACCATTGGTGGAGTTTCTACAAAGATAGTAAACCTCACATTTATTTGAAGGCATAGGGTGGGTTTTCCTTTTTGCTAAGGATACTAAGGAGTTGGGTATTTGAAAGGCTAATTGATTGATGCAATTTTTCTCTCTCTCTCTTTTTTTTTTTTTTGTGTTAGTCTAGCATTTTTTATTTATGCCCAATGCTTCATGTGTAAAAGATTCTTTGAGGCAAATACTTTTACAATTGACAATTTTCGTCTATTAGGGTGCTAGGTCAAGGGATATTCACTCAGCTTGTGTGAGGGAGAAGAAACCATTGATTATCTGTTACTCAATTGCCCTTTAGTAATGGTCGTATTTTGGCTCACTAATAACCATCTGGGTTGAGTTCGCTTGTTATAAATTGCTGGATTGATGAATCGATAATTAGATGAAGGCTAAGGCTCAAGGGCAATTACTAACTAGTCATCTCTTTACCCAAGCTCACATGAAGGCTCTACTGAGATATTGTCAAGATGAATGTAGTGGTGCAAATGATGTTGAAAGCCTTGCTCTTCAATTTGCATGGTGGAAATATCCATCTGTCTCCACTTTTAAACTCAATGTGGATTACTTCTATTCATCTATTTATGCCTCTATTGGCTTGGTGCTTTGTGACCATTGTGGAATGTGCTTATGACACACTCTAGAGTGTTTCTTGAGTGTTTTCTATTAGATGTTGAACCTTAAGATTTCCTATCTAGTAATGAATGGGTGGTGGGTAGGGGTGCTCATGGTTTGGTTAAACAAACCATGGGTCTATTTTTCAAATCGAATCAGTACTATTGTGTTTTATGGAAAATCGTGAACTGAAGTCATTCAGTTAACCAGTTGATCACGCTTTTCTACCTGTTCAGTTCGTCAATTTTTTAGTTTTTTGATATTTATAATATATATTATAAATAAATATATAAATATATAATAAAAATACTAGAAATATATTATACTATAAATAATATATAATATATTATATACTATAAATGTATATATTTATGTATAGTGCATATATATTCATTTATAATATATAAATAATATAAAATGTATATGAAAAACATACACACACACTATTTTGTTTGGTTAACTGTTGGTTTTTTGTATTGATTAACTGAAACTAAACCAGTACCTTCGGTTTTTCAAAAATGTCAAAACGACTGATTTAGTTAATTAGAATTTTTTATTCAATTTCATCGGATCAATTCACTTTTTCGGTGTTTGATGAACACCCCTGGTAGTGGAGTACAATTTTACTCGATTGTTGAACTTGGTACAACTCAAGTGGATAAGTTGTTAATTGTAGTGTTTTAGAAAACAATGTAAAGGTTGATTTGTTTTTCCTCTTGTTCATGGATCAATGGTTCAACCTTTCAGATTAAACAAGTTGACCCTTTACATCATATGTATGTATGTAGTATTCTGCATATATACATGTAATATATATATGTGTGTGTGTTTTATTTTAGTCCAATTCTTAAGGTCAAACAAGGTTTTTTTGGAAAAATAAGTGGACCACGGCTCCTACAGCTCCTCGCATTGCATAAATTGCAAAATGTTACTCAAAATCCAAAAAAAAAGAAATTGTCAAAAACTTACCATGAGTTTTTACCATTTCTCTTAAACTCACCACAACTTTTCAAAATGTCTGAAACTCACCATAAGTTGTTAATTGTAGTGTTTTAGAAAACAATGTAAAGGTTGATTTGTTTTTCCTCTTGTTCATGGATCAATGGTTCAACCTTTCAGATTAAACAAGTTGACCCTTTACATCATATGTATGTATGTAGTATTCTGCATATATACATGTAATATATATATGTGTGTGTGTTTTATTTTAGTCCAATTCTTAAGGTCAAACAAGGTTTTTTTGGAAAAATAAGTGGACCACGGCTCCTACAGCTCCTCGCATTGCATAAATTGCAAAATGTTACTCAAAATCCAAAAAAAAAAGAAATTGTCAAAAACTCACCATGAGTTTTTACCATTTCTCTTAAACTCACCACAACTTTTCAAAATGTCTGAAACTCACCATGTTAGTAAATTTTTACTTTTCAAAACTCACCTTCCGTTAGTGCACCGTTAATGTTTCTTAACAGAGGTGTCATGTCAGCATAAATAACAATTTTTATGACCAAATCACCCTTGAATGTGAGTTAGAGGAAAAAAGGGTCTTTTTTATTTTTCAATTTTCTTTTTTTTTTTTTACATTTTTAGTGTTTTGTTATAATTTCTGTTTTTTTACATTTTTCTATTTTCTAGCATTTATAAAATTTCCTGTATTTTTTTGTTACTTATTTGCAATTTTTGTATTTTTCTATAATTTTTGGTGTTTTTTCTACAACTTTTATTTCTGATTTTTTTTTTTCAATTTCTCTAGTTTCTATAATTTAAAAATAATTTTTTATTTTGTGTGAAATTTTTAAATTTTTTTTTGTAATTTCTGTGTTTTTATGTATTTTATATTTGAAAATATTTTTTGAACTTTTTCCTTATTCTCATGTCTAAATATTAAAATATATGTATATATTTTATATTTTTCTATGAAGGTTAAAATGGTAATATATTAACAGCCATTAGTCTCTTTAAAGTCAAGTTAATGACATGGTGAGTTTTAGACATTTTGAAAAGTTGTGGTGAGTTTAAGAGGAATGCTGAAAACTCATGGTGAGTTTTTGACAATTTCCCAACAAAAAAAAAGATCACTCCAATATGGTCACTAAGTGCAAAGTTTTAGGTTCCATAAGTTTTCTTGTAATTTATACTAGTCAAGACCCATGTGATGCACAAGCTTTATTTATAAGCAAGATTGAAGAAGGTGCTCTATGACATTTCTAATTAAGTGGTGCCCATCTAAGTTCAATTCAAGTATTATTTTTTAGGCCACATCTAGTTTGTTAAATCACTATCTAAGTTGCACTTTAGTTAGATTGGCCAATTTCATATTCTCTAGATAAATTTATATTATTTTTTTGAAAAAAGATTTATTAATTTTTATTGGTTTATTATTATTTTTGTATTAATTTTAGGTAAAATTATAAAAAAAAATCATCCACTTATAACAATTTTATAAACCACATTTGTATTTTGATCCTAACAAAGGCCTTCCATATAGTTTTGAAGAAATATGCAAATACCTCCTTTCTCTTTACTTTTTCGTAACAAAGACATTAAAGTTACCAAAATAGCCTTATCATTGTTAATGCATTATCATACACAATTTAGAGTTTCAACTTTACTCTCCACTAATTTATTTTGCTAGCCAACTTTTAAAGAGTAATCCTCCTTACTCTTCTTGGACAAAGTAAAGTAAAAAGGCTAAATCAAAGTAAAATTAATGCATTACATCAATATTTTTTATTTGGAATGCTGATGAAAAGAAGATATTTGCACCTTTTTTCCAAAACAATAGGGGAAGTTTTTGTTAAGGCCAAAATATTTTGGAGTTTAATAGAATAGTTAGAAAAACCCAAATAGGTTTTTATAATTTTCCTTATTTTTAAATGGAATTTAAATTGATTTTAAAATAAATTAAACTATATTTAAAATTAATAATGTTTTATTAATTTTTTAAAATATAAAAATTAGATTTAATTAAGCATATCAAGTTTTTATTAAATTTAATAACCATATTAAGTTTTTACTTTTCAGAGAAACTTAAATTGATTTAAAATTATTAAAAAATAATTATAAAACTAATAATTTTTAGATAATTTTGTATTAGTTGTATATTAATTTTAAATTGACATTAGTTTTTTATTTATTTTATTCCTTCTATTAATTAAATTCTTTTTATTATATTAATAAAAATATTTTTATCAATAACTGTAATTAATAATTATTATTTTTTATTTAAGTAACTTACTAAACTAATTTTATTATGGTTAATTAATTTTTATTATTCTCAAATGGAATATAAATGGTTTATAATTGTAAATGGAGAAGATTATTTACTGTAATAATATATTAATTAATACCTCCATTTTAATTTAATTAATCTCTTTTAAAATTACAGTTTAGTGTAAATATATCTAATACATATAAAAATATAGTTAAATTAAAATGGATATAGATCTAAATAAAGTTAATGAATTTTATGCAATTTAATGAAGTAATGGAGATGAGAGAATTAGTGGCATGAATTATTGAAGGAGAGAGTTAATGACATAATTAATGAGGAAAGATTATTAAAAGAGTGAATGGGAAAGAGGATATATATATATATATATATATATATAGAGAGAGAGAGAGAGAGAGAGAGAGAGAGAGAGAGAGAGAGAGAGAGTTGTGGTGAGTTAATGAGGAGTGTAAGAAAATTAAAAAAAAAAAGAAAAAAGAAAATAGATAAGTGCCTTTGTGAATAAACCAGAGAAAAGATAAATATCTTTGAGAAGAAACATGAAAGTAGGAATTGGCCAGCTTGGCATATTCAGTTTTAATATATAGATATAGATCCTACGACCCAGGTCAAGTGGATCAAAGATTTTGTAGTTCAACCACTTGGGTTAGTGGTTCATTAATGAAGTCTAAGTCAATAGTTCAAAATAATCTTATAATTTGCTAAAACAATCTTATAATTTTCAACCTATTTACTTAATTGGTCTTTCACTAAGAAGTATTTATTTTGCCATTTGAAAACAATAATATGATCACTGAAACTGAGGGAAAAATGTTAAAGGGCATGGCCCATGATTATTTATTCCAAAAATATCCTTAACACTTCTTTGCATGGAAAACTAAAATGATGAAAGAGCCCAATAGAGTGGTTGCCCGTGTCTTACTAGGCACAAAAATAGTATTCTTATTTTTATTTTCTTTTGATTAAATTTATTCAAATAGACATTAGGGTCAACATTGTCATTTTGCATTGTTATCTAATGGAAGGTTGATTAAATAAATCGAATGCAAACTATAGGTAGGGCTGTTCATAAGAAGACCCAACCCGACCAAACCAACCAACCCGGGCTGATCCAACCCGAGTCGGCCGGATTTTCTTCTGCACCGGTCGGTTTCAGGTTGTAAAAAATCATAAACCGATGGTTAGGGTCAGTTTCGGTTTTCACATATGAAAACCGAAACCGACCCAAACCGAACTGACTTAGTAGTTAGTAGTTAGTAGTTAGTTCCTAGTTAGTAGTTACAACCTACTTAGTTCCTATTTAACTAAGTTGTCTCTATCCTACTTATAACCTAACTTAATATCTAGTCTTTTAGTTAGGAATGACATTAATAGTAAGTATTGTAAGACAACTAGACAAGGAATTTTTTTTAGAAAAGTTTAGAGAAAAGAATCAAAGGATCCTAGTTTTTATGGTCCTTTACACCAAATAGGCAACTAATTACAATTAGAATTAGGTGTCCTTTTTTACTTAGATTATAAGGTTTCTTGAAATATACAAATTTTAGTCTTATCTCTCTAATACAGTTTGACTTTCTATTTTCTTGATAACTTCTATTCTAACTTGGTCAGCCCCCTACCAATTTCAGTTTTCTTTCTCTAATAGAATTAGGTGTCCTTTTCTACATCAAATTTCAGTCTTCTTTCTCCAATCTACCAATTTATTACCATGGTTGAACTTGGAGCCGAAACTGACCCAAACCGACCCAACCCGACTCAAATCGACCAGGTCGGTTTTGATTTCAATTTCAGATAACCCGACCAGGTCGAGTCGGTTGGAAAAATCTCAATAAACCGATCCAACCCGACCCATGAACAGCCCTAACTATAGAGAGTGTTTTAGTAAATGACCCCCCCCCCCCCAAAAAAAAAGAAAAAAAAAAAAAACCAATTGTGTTAATGTAAGCAAAAAAATAAACTTGTGGTTTGAACTAATGGGAACCATATCTCAAACAAACTGAACAAGGAGTGGAGGGGAAGTTTGACCAGGTTGATTGAACCTGCCAGTGGATTATCCTAGATCAACTGGTCCACCAATGAATCAGTTCAATTAGAAGCAAAGATCAATGGAAAGTAATTCCAAGTGGTACAACTACAACAACAAAACTATTAACAAAATCATGTTTTAATGCACCACTTATTGTAACCCTCTTATACTAGTAAAGCTAACTGCTCTGATATGGGTTTTGGGTAATATTATGATTATGATAATTACATTTGCTTACCATGCCAAGCTAAGTGCAAATATAATAATAGCAAATTTATTAGGCAATGAATTTGAGGAAGACTTGATCAGTAATGGACCCAAAGCTCTTCATGTGTTTGACAAGTCACCTTATCTTCATGTGGAAATTTCAAACTAATCAAACTAGAGCCCCACTTGAGGTCTTATTTTAATTATGACTGGAAATTAAAATGTGGCATTGAAAGGAATAGAGTATTATAAGCATTATAGCATTCAAAATTGCGTGAACTAAGGTACCAAACACATGGCGAATCTGAAGACTCACCTACCGGATTAATGAGTAATGACCCAAATACAATAGACAGCATCAACTACCTACGTGGCTGAGAGAGAGGAACTCTTGAAGGGAATAAGCATATATACTCTGTTAAGGATAAGCTAGAGAAATAGTTTCTTAGGAGTTATTTTCTCAATGATTTTAGTTTAATTTATAAAGGATCAGTTTCTTTTTATTTCTGCTAGTATACATTGAGAGAGAGAGAGATATGAACTCTTGAAAAGAATATATATATAAACATATTCTGTTAAGGATAAGCTAGAAAAATAATAGAATAAGTAGTTCATTTTTTTTCAGTGGTTTTAGTGTAATTTATATAAAGGATCAGGACCATCAGGTTTCTTTTTATTTCTTCTAGTATACATCGAGTGTTTAAGTCTATCTAGGCGAGATTTTGCCTATCTAATTGGCCTCTAAAAGTAAGTAAATCACACAAACTATTGTTTATTATCCAACCAACATGTGTAAATGATTGGGGTTCTTAGTAACTACTTAGGGGATAGATTCCTTCTCCTTCAAGATATGAGAATTTGGGTTTTATGAGATTACAAAATAAATAATTATTCTGATATCATATGGGGAACAGGATAGATAGATAGGTCCCTCCAAGTAAACTCATTCTGAAATTCATTTTTTGGGTGTAATAATTAACAATAATTAATAAAAGAAAAATGGTTAAAGCTTGAGCCCCTTAGACACAATTAGGGATGTAAATGGATCAGATCATATTCAAATTAGAGTATATTCGAATCCGATCTGACATTGTTAAGAGCTGATCTCATCCAAAGATTTGATCGGATCTCATAAGTGGATTTGAATTTGAATGCAATGAAGAAGTAGGATTTTCATATCTGATTTAATATGATTTATTTTTTTAATTAATAAATTATTAAAAGAAAAATAAAATATAATAATTAAAAAAACAAAAACAAAAAATGCAAGCATCTTTTCAACTATTTTCATCATTTATATACATATTTTCCATAAAAAATTAATTAATATAACAAATTTACAAAAAATGCAATATAAATAATATATTTATAAACAAATAGATAAATAACATACATGCGTTATATACACACACACATATATATGTATATATATATATATATATATATATATATATATCGAATTAGATATGGGTGATTTGAATCCGATCCAATTTCTGATCGGATCCTATTTCTTGATCAGACCCGATCCGAATTCAACAAAATAGGATCGGATCTTGGATCAGATCGCATCAGAATCCGATCCATTTGCACTCCTAGCCACAGTTTGGTTGCAGTGCATATGGGATCGTAAATAAGTGGAGTGCAAAATCTGGTTTATTTTGCAGATTTGACTATGTCTTATTTATTTGTAAGAATTAAAATGATGTCCCCACTTTATATTAGAGAGAACTGAGGTAGGTGGAAGGTGGGAGATGAAAAACTTGCAATGCCATTGAGTAAAAATGAGACAAATACCAATTTTGCATTAGGTAAGAGTGCAATCACAATTACAAACAAACAAATGCAAAATTGAACCTGGTGCAAAATATTTTAAGCAATGAAAGAAGGAAGAAATAGAGAGAGACTTATCAATGGTTGATAACTACAATGATGACAATGGTAGCAGCAGCAGCAGTAGGTACCCTTTCGCTCTCTGTTATTTTTCCCACCATTATATCTCACTCATAATACAGACACACACACCCCATTATTTTTCCCACCATTAATCTCTACTAAAATTACAGTTTAGTGAAATTGAACTGAGCCAAGCTGAATTTTGGCATATCATGGCTCAATTTGGCTAAAATACTCTTATATTTGAGTCCAGGTTAAATTTAAAAATCAATTAGCATAAACTAAATTGAATCTAATCGGATTCGAATCTAAACTATTCGATTAAAGCTCAATTCGATTGCACCCCTATTTGATGAGTCAGATGATATTATTATTTTTCCTCATCTAACCCATTCAACCCAAACAGTCAAACCGAAATATAGAACACAGCAGCTTTCCAATTTGATTTTTAAAAACCAACCAAACGTGATTTTCATTGGTGGTCTAAGGCAGTAAAGAGTAAAATGGCTTCTTTATTTAATTTTTGTTTTATGACTAAGAGAATGAACTGATTAATAATGGTTACTTCCACGTATGCTTGAATTGCCGCCAAAGAAAACCCTAATCATGGTAGATCAGCACCAATAGGATGTGTTTCGGGGTCTTATTCAAAAAGGTCTTATCTAAAAACTAGTAAATATGGCAATTTCAGATAATAGTAATGCACATACGGTCGTCTTTGATGATGATCTACCATGATTAGGGTTCTCCGTTCTCTTTTGCGGCTATACAACCGCATGTCGAAAGAACTATTAGTTATTAACCAGTTAGTCGGAAAACAAAACTAAAATAAAGAAGGCATTTTACTCATAACTGTCTTAGGCTTATCAACATTACTTTTAGCTAGTTTTGATCATCAAAAATAATAATACTATCTGAGCCATCGATTAGGATCAATTCAACTTCATTCAGTGCTGATAGAGTTCAAATCAAACTTGAACTTGAATATAGGAGCATTTTAGTAGAAAATTTATGGTAGATCAAGCCTTATGATATTCGATTTTTAGCCTTTTACCTTTATTTATTCCTAATTTTCTAACCCTTTTCAACACTACAATCTTTACCAATTAGAAGTGATCCTAAGAAGAATGAAGTAGCAAAAAGTAAAATGACATGTTTATTTCATTATTTAATTTTTCTTACTAAGAGAATGAGCAAAGTAAAATGCCAGGAAGCCCCACCAAAAGGAACCCTAATCATTATAGTACTATCACCATTAGGATTGTGTGTCTTTGAAAGCATTATTTTTAAAATGGTCTCTTTTGAATACTAGTAACTGTGTATGTGCTTTTACATTCGGCAGGCAATTTCAAGTAATAATAATTTCACTGTCCCTGTCAAAATTGTATAGCTTGATCTAAAGATTAGCATTGCATGACTTACCCATATGAATTTTTATTATTAAGCTATAGAAGATAAGATTCTAATCAATGTGATTTTGAAAAGTATGTGATAGTATAGAGTAGAATTCCTATTCCTTCTTTATTTCATTTTTTCTTACCAGGAGGATGAATTGACTTAATCTTACTAGGAGAACGAATTGAGTTAATAATGGTTCCTCCCATTGATGCCTGAAAGACCCACTAAAGATAAACCTAATCATGGCAGCAGCATTTCAAACAGGACTACATATGTTTGGAGGTCTTACTCAAAAAGGTCATTTGCTTTCTAATTGCTAATTCCATATAATAATAGTAATAATAAGGTCTTTTTCTTTATCAAAAATGCATAGCTTGATCTAAAGATTAATATTGTCTGGCTTACCGACTCATATGATATATTTTTTTTAGCATTTTAGCTGTATTTATCATAATCTTTTCTAGCCTTTTCCAATACTTACAAGCTTTACTGGTTAAAAGTGGTTTTAAGAAGTGTAAGGTACTGTAGAGTAAAATGCTTGCTTTATTTCTTTTTCTTTTTAATTTTTTTCGCATTTTTTTCAATATTTACAAACTTTACTGGTTAAAAGTGGTTTTAAGAAGTGTGAGGTAGTGTAGACTAAGAGTTCAAATCAGCCCCCCACAAGACTGCACCCCAAAACGTCCCACAGCACATTCCCGCCATGTATTGAGAACATCACCCAATGATGACATCATCATTTCTAGTACTATCATCAAGAGATATTCGCAATACATGGTGGGGATGCGTGTGGGATGTTGTGGGGTGCAGTCTTGTGGGGGGCTGATTTGATCTGGTAGAGTGGAATGTTGTTTTTATTTTTATTTTTATTTTAGTTTTTTCCATGCTAAGAGAATGAACTGAGTACAACACCTGGAAAGATCCAACAAAGAGAACCCTGATCATGCCAGCAACACTATTGCCAACAAGATTTCATTTTTTCTTATAGACTCTAACAGGATTGCATCTGTTAATTTAAAGGCCTTATTTTTAAAATGATCTCTAGATACTCATAAATGTGCATGTGCTTTAATAATAATTGCAAATAATAATAATGATAATTTCATTGCTTGTTCTAAAGATTAATGTTTTTTGGCTTACTTGTATGAATTTTTATAATTGATCTATAAAAAAAAAAAGATTTTAGTGATCAATCAAATTTATAATTTAATGAAAAAACATGAGCCAAATTTCTATATATAATTTCGTTTTTAGTACTTCAGGGGCTTTCTTTTTCTGGATTTTGAGAGGGGGGGAGGGGGGGGGAGTTGGTTAATGGGATTTTGATTCCCATTGACCAAAAATCCCATGTTCTTTTTTCAAATTTACGTGGGGACCAGGGAAAGTGATACCCATCTCCTAGTGGGTAAATAACTTTCCCACCTTGAGGGAATGTTGACAACACTTGAATGGGACAAAAATGCCCCTTGTAATAATGGATTTCTATGACTGGTCATTGTCTTGTTTGCATGGGAAATAAAAGAACATGGATAAATGCACTTACCCGGATAAGTGTTTCCCAAGAAAGACATTACCCGGGTAAGTAACTTACCAAAAAGCGAACAAGGCCTTCATCTTAATATATTCTTAATTTTCCACACTTTAATGGTTGCAAACTTTACCAACTAAATGCAATTTCCAAAAGTACAAACTTTACCAAATAAAATGCCTTCTTTATCTTATTTTTCTTATGTTTTTTCTTCTTACTAGAAGAATGAATTGAGTTAGTAACAGTTCCCCCCCACAGATGCCTAGAGGACCCCAAAGAGAACCCTAATCATGATAGCAGCATTGCCAACAAGATTGCATATTTTTTTTATTGTCAATAACGGGATTGTATGTGTTTAGAAGCCTTAATTTCAAAAGGGTCTCCTCTAGATAAATGTGCATAAGCTTTACATTTGACAATTTCAAAAAATAATAATTTCATTGTTCTTATCAAAACTGTGTAACTTATTGTAAGGCCTTGTTCACTTTTCTGGAAGTTACTTACCTGGGCACGTAAGTGCATTTACACATGTTCTTTTATTTTCCAGGTAAATAAGTAAATAAAAAGTCATCCAAGTGTTGGCAACTTCCCCTACCTGCGAGATGGGTAATCATATTCATGGAAAACAAATTTTCTATGAACCCCACATTAATCTGGAAAAGAACATAAGTATCATGGTTGACAGGAACCAAAATCCCATTGACCAACTTTCTCCCTTCTCAAAGTTATAATTTAATGACAAAAAATGAATCAAATATCTTAATTTACATTTATTTTTAGCATTTCAACTTAATATATTCTTAATTTTTCCACAATTTTCAACAAACTTTACCAGCAAAATATGATTTGCAAAAGTATGGGGTAGTACAAAGTAAAATGCCTTCTTTATTTCATTTTTCTTATGTTTTATTTTTACAAGGAGAATGATTTGATTTAATAAGGGTTCCTCCAAATAAATACCAAGAATACCTACCAAAAGGAACCCTAATAATGACAACATCATCACCAACAATATTGCATGTGTTTGGAGGCCTTGTTCAAAAAATGCCCCTTCTAAATACTAGTAAGAGTTCATGTGTTTTACATTTGACTATTCAAAATAATAATAATAATAATAATAATAATAATAATAATAATAATAATAATAATAATAATAATAAGAATAAGAATAAGAATAAGAAGAAGAAGAAGAAGAAGAAGAAGAAGAAGAAGAATTTTATTATCCTTATCGAAATTATATGGCTTGATCTAAATGTTAATAATATATAGTTTATAACTAAGTTATAAAATATATGATTTTGGAGGTGTTTGGTATAGTGGCATTGTGTTGCTCTTGCGGTTTAGGTTGATTAATACAAATTTGTGTGAAAGAGATTTTTCTACTTGAAATGTTTTGAAAACTTTTAAGTTGATCAGTCAAATTGCTATTTCTACCTAAAACGCCAAATTTGATTATTCTCATATATGCATTTTTCTAGTTGAAATGACACTCATATATGATTTAATAATACATTCCTCACAAATTTGTATTGGTCAACCCAAAATGCAACAACATCACAATGCCACTGTACCAAACACCCCTTTTATTGTCTAATTCAAGTTATAATTTGATAACAAAGAAAGAAATGGATCAAATAACTCCATTTTGTTTTACTTTTAGCTATATTTACTCATAATTTTTCTACCCTTTGCCTCTCATAGATTCCTAGAAGGCCCACCATAGAGAACCCTAATCATGCCAGCATCAGCGCCAATAAGACTGCATGTGTTATATATGTGCTTTGAAGGCCTTAATCAAAAGGCTCTCTTCTCGGTACTATTACTAAAAATGTACATATGTTTTGCATTTAACAATTTCAGATAATAATAATAATAATAATAATAATTTCTTTTTCCTATCAAAACTGAATAACTTGATCTAAATATTAATGCTGTATGCATGGATTACTTAAATGAATTTTTATAATTAAGCTATAAAAAATATATTACTGATTAATCCAAGTTATAATTTAATGGCAAAAAATAAATAAAGTCCTTAGGTTTGTTGTTTTATGCATTTCATAAATGAAACCAAAATCTAATAGCTCCACCAACCACCCTCTTTGAACATGAATCTATATTTAGATGATCACTTATCTTAAATGGTTTAATCTTTCTAGTATATCATATATAGATAGCATAATAATCTTTCTAGTAACTAAATCTTGAATAACATTTAATACAGGTTTACAATGAAGTTAGGCTATGTTTAGTTTGTAAAATTCCTTAATAATCTTCCCTAAACTCTCTATTTCTCTCTTAATTTCCATCAAACCAAACACCACCTCAGGGATTTCAACAGCATACTGATTTGTAGTGATTTATTCACTTACACTTACCAACTTGGGCTTCAAGAAACACATCAATATCAATAGTAGGAAAGAAATAAAGTAGGGAATATAATGCATCTCAATAAAACAAAATGTATGGTAAAACAATGGAGGATTTGCACCGGAAGAAGAAAAGCTAGAACATAGAATAATAAATCCATTGTTTGGTAGAAACACATTTGATTTGCATATGGTGCACCAGTATGTAGCTTTCTACTTGTTGATTACATTCAAAGAGCACCATTGACAATGGGTGAATTACAAACCTTTACAAGTTGTGAAAGTTTGACCACAACCGCACTGGTTAGGTCAATAGCAACTATTTCATGGGTTAAGTCCAACTATTTCATGGGTTAGTCTATTACAACCTAATAGAGGGTATGACCAGCAGTAAGACATGAAGATCATCAAGGTGATATTTGCTTACTTTGACTAATCTAACTCGAAATTGACACGCATTACAAGATTATTTTATTTTCTTTTCAATTTTAGACGTCTTTATCATTTTTTTAATAGTTTGCTGATTTTCGGTACGATAATGATTTTAATGAATAAAAATTAAGAATGCATTTTCCTTATTTGATCAATTTACCTAATACCCATGACATAATGCATGCATTTCCTTTCTCGTGGGTTGTTTTCTACACCCAGGCTAATAAGGTTGGAAGGTGACCAATCTGAAAGAAACTGATAGAGCCGACCCACATGATGTGCATCTAACAATCTCTTTGTGTCCCTTGACTGAGGTAATGACCATTGGACCAACCATTTTTCTGCTAAAATTAGGTTAGACAATAAGACATTTAGTATGCTTTCATTTCCCATCTCTCTCAATCTCATAGAGAGAGAGAAGGCTAATTTAAATTGTAATTTTGTGGTTCTCAGTGAGATAAAAATGGTGTTAAGTATGATGGGTCCTACTTATTAGATTCGTCAAAAGAGTTGAGAAAAGGGAGGCACCTTTCTTTAACTCCTCCATTCTCTCCCTAACAACCCAACAGCCTCTCTGTCTCTCTCTCTCTCTTTCCACTCACACAGCAATTTCTGTTGGGATTGCACCATTTGCATTAACAAATAAGACTCCTAATATAAGGAAGACGGGTCAAAAACTTAAAAATAGAAAAAGACCGTCAATTACTCCGGAAGCAAAGACTGACCGTCCAATCGGTCCCCTTAATGAGCGCTAAATGCCCATCTCTCTCTCTCTCTCTGTCTCTCTCTCAGTCGGAGAGTCGTCGGAGGGAGCCACCGCTCTTCGGTCAAATTCCTGTTTATCTCCGCTCCCGCTAAATTTGGCCGCGGACTGGCCATATTAAGAGAAAGTTGGTCGGACACAAACCCTAAACCAAGAATGCGCTAATGGTAAACGAGGGAATGTTACAGTGTAGGAGGATCCAAATTTAGATCTCAGGTGTGATGTCGCTGTCCTCCGACATCTGAAGCACATGCGACAGTTGGCACTCCCCCTAATTATTTTCTTTACATCTGGCACAATAGTAATGACTCTATGCAGCATGGTAAAACTCTTTCCGGTTACATGTCGTTGGCTGATCATTGTTCCATATGAACGGGTTAGATGAAATCCCTAGAAGCTAGAAAATAAAATGGTGGGTCCGGGTTTTCAAGAAAGAAATGGATGGTCAAGATTGCCAACATGCCATTTCCAGCTATCTTATCTCTGTTGTTAGATGGTGGGACCGGGGATACGCAAAAAATGGCATGAAATGGAGCGGGTGGGGTCCGTGATATACCACATGCTCTTTTCCCTGTACCTGTGTGCCGTAGGATCGGATATCCACAAGATCCACATTCTAACTTATTCCGGATCTGACTGAGTGTAATGCAGCCAGCAACTATCTAGGTTAGATACAATTTTCCAATCTTCTTGTATTTCATTATAATATCCGAATGGGTATCTAAATAAACGGGTCATGTGTCCCTAATGAGATCCAATTTAGTTGGTTCCGCCCACAGAGATGCTACATTGGTTGTTTTGTCTTGTGTTGGGAAGGCAATTTTTACCCTACTCAGTGGGTATCCTTGCTGTTAGGGTGGTTTTTATTCTTGAAGGATGAGTTTCGGGGCAGGAGTAGATTTTGAGATTCTACAATCCATAATGGTACGATAAAGTATGGTATTAGCTAAGTCTAATTCGTGTATTGTTGGAAAGAATTTTATGTGAAGGATAAGTGATGGTTTGTGTTTTTAGTTTTATATATTTTAATTAAATAATTGGAATTTTGTTATTTTTTGTATTTAACAAAAAATAATAAGAAATTAAATGTAACTTTTAAATCCAATCCACTCTATCCTTGAATGCAAAGAAAATAGAGTAATGAAGAATTTTGCACTTTCATAAACCAATTTGAATTTGAATTTTCAAAATCCAATTGACTGAATTTTGAGAGAAATACAGGTCAGGAGGTTTAGAGAAACGAAAAGAATCTTAAATTTACAAAACCCTCCCTAAACTGGCACAGTTGCCGCATGAATGGGTTTGCCGGGTTAGTGCATTTGGTGCATATCTGTATTCCAATAAAACATGGGTGGAATAAATGTGTTGTTAATGGACATGGAGGTTGTTATTTGTTAGATGTCTGGGCGTTACAGTGAGCTAATGCCTATAAGGCACATCCCTCAATAAGCACTCAATAAATTTATGACATGTCCGATGAAATACGCCCACCGATCCATACTACGTTTCACACTTCACATGATTTAAGTCAAATTTCTTTAGGTTGCGTTTGGAATCGGTGTAAATCAAAATTTTCAGGTTGTATTTGAAATTAGTGTAAATCAAGAATGATGTAAAAGTTTATATCGATTCGATTTTATTCACGTTTGAAAGGAAAGTGTAGTCATTATCAACATGAAACTTTACTCCGGTTCAATTTTATATACATTTGGATGGGGTGGTTTAAAACCTATCAAATGTAAAGTTTTATAGCGATTATCAATGTAAATACTACATTGATTTTATCGATGTAAAATTTTACACCCTTCACCTATTGCGTTTTTCAAAAAGCAACATTCGCTTTTACAATTTAGTGTAAAATGTCATTGATGTACTTTTACACCAATGATGTTTTACACTGATTCTAAACGCAGCCTTAAGAAATTTATTTTATCACTAAGGTTGCATTTGAAAATAATGCAAATGGTGTGTAAATCCCGGTTCAAGATAAATTTGCACTCTGATTCACTTTTGTCTATTTGGCAATATTACATTTATGCATTGACAAATGACAGATCAATGCATATTTACATTGATAATAAGATGCAAAAGTACATCAATAAAAAAAGAAGTAAATTTACATTCAAATGGGTTTTTCATAAAAATAGAATATGCTTTATTGGAATTCGTGTTTATATCCATTGCAGCTAAAAATCTATTTGGTAAGAAGGTAAATTTGTCAATGCAAAACTAACCTAACTTTTTTTTAATAATAAACATAAAGGGCTACACAAACTAATAGAACTTTGCATATATATACCATTTTACACTCTACATATTTATATTCACACTTATTTACATCGTTTCCAAATGCAGCCTAACGTGGGGTGGTATTATCGTTGGGTAAAAAACACAGCACGGTCATGCCTTTCAATGGACACATATTCACTCCTATCATGATCCGATCCACCGTGTGATTTTTATATAAAAATCCTAAATTTTAAACCCTAAGCCTAATATTAAACTTTAAAACCTAAAATATAAACCCTAAACGAGGTAGGAGTCAATAATTTCTCCCTTTTAACCATCTGATTAGATTAAAACAATATTTTTAAGCTTTTTTTTTAATCCAAGGAGATTAAACTTAATAACTTAGGTTGCATTGGATAAACTTGGAAAAATTATGCATTTATTATTAAATTGTTTTTAAAAATAATTCCTACTGAACACGCTCATTTATATCTCCCACTGTCCCACAGCGCAAAGCTTAAAATACAAAATCTTATCCAAACAGAGCCCCTTCTGTATCGGGTGTAAAACTGCTCAGCTCATTCTTAGATGGGTCGGGTGCTCCGGATCCAATGCCTAATCCATTGTGTTACATACCCAAGAGTTTGCCACATACTACACCAGTCCGATTATGAAGCTTAAACAGATCCCACATGAATTCCACCCGAAAATATTGAATATTATTGTATAAAACAAAAAATCCAGACGGATCATATGATGCATCTGATATGGATATTTACTCACCGTCCAATTCTCTACAGTACGGCTAAGATCACTTGAATATATGATCTGATTTTTGGACTGCCCTATGTCTTCTACCCGGGACGGGACCCGTCAATCTGGGTCTCAATCTTCTGTACATTAAAGAAACAGGCATCCGTGAAGCAATGTAAGCCCCATATCAGAAGCCGATCCAACTTTGGTCAGAAATACTTAATAAAACAAAATCAAGAAAGTAAGAATTCTGAAGCCATTGCACTGTGCTTTTGCTTTAAGTATTTCCAGAATTAAGCAACAAAGTAGATAACAAGACAAGGAAGCTCATCAAATCAGCTTTTTCTTTCTTTTTCCCAACCCATGCATTTTCTTCCATAATGAGCCAAAGGGAAGGTGGATATTACTTTTTTACTTATTTGCTTTCGGTCTTTTGACCCCAAACTTACATGACTACATGTTAGTTATAAAACATTTTTATATTTTTCCATTATTAACTAACAATATTTCTTTGGATCGGGTCTACCCGATAGAATCAAATCAACCAAACTGATTATATGAGTCTCAATTATAATTGGGCCGGACCTATTTTTACTGTTCCAAACTGATTACATAATTAATAATGGCTTCCTAGTTTTCATGTAAATTTTGTTTATATTTTATGTCTGAGAAGGGTAATTTTTGGTTAAAAAACATTTGTTTCATCAACACTTAAACAATATAATATTTAATGGCATTTTTATTAATATTAATCCGGTCCATTTAGGTCAGATCCGATTGTCTCAATTAATAATTGGTTGTCTACCCTATCCCAAACAAGACCGGCCCAATTGACAACTCTACCTGTCACAGATAAATTGTATGAAAAACTGCAGGAAATCCGAAGTCAGTTCTGGAGATGGTGACTGCACTTTTCTTTGATGCATTTCATTAGTGAAGTAATGAATAGATAAGCATCTCTGATTCTCTGATCTTTCATTATGAATGAAAGGAAATTGGAATAAATTCTTTGTACATAGAAAGAGAAATGAAATGATAGGTGATGTCCATTTGGTATGCTGCATGTGATAATAGATTGAGACTGCTCCACTGAAATGCTCTACTTCCTGGACTAAATTCACCCTAAAATCTGTATCGAATGGATATCCTTCGAAATCCAATTCAACTGTTTGGCATTTGGAGATCAATACATGTTCAAGAAGATGGAAATTCTGGTCGTATTCAGAGATTATGATGAAGAGACCATCTCATCAACAATAAGGTGAGTTTTTGGTCCGGGGGAAGCGATGCGGATGGCCGGGTTCCATTGAACCATTTCAATGGATCTCCATGTGCAGCATTGTTATGGTAGGGAACATACAGAGTATATCCATACCCCAACTTGTTATCTTATCTGGCTTGGGTCTAATCCAAATTACTTATGTGATGAAATGACCTGTACAAATAGTGTTCGCATTTTGGGTTGTTTTACAACAAAAAAAAAATGTTAGAATTGGAGGGGGTGGTGACCGCAATTTTTATTAATTCGAATAATTTAAGGTCTATTAGAGAGTCGATTGGCCTGAAATATAAATAGACAATCGGTTTTAAAAAGCAATTGAGGTCCTGTTTGGTTCACGGGAATAGAGGTCTGGAATTTGAATTGGAATGGGCTATTTCGATTCCAACTGTTTGATTGGGCGGAATTAGAATCTCATTCTCATTCTTACTGGAATGACATTCTCTCATTTGAGAGAATGACCATTCTCTGTCCCTTCTTTGGGAATGAAATCCCATTCCTACTGATTTTAATTTCCATTCCCATTCCTGTCTGAATCAAACAGAATATAAGAATAGACTATTCCGATTCCAATTCCAGAGGATTTTAATTCTGATTCCCGATTATGAACCAAACGGACCCTTAAATTATATGGCTTATGATATCATGCAACAATGTGGCCTACAAAATCTGGCTTTGTTTCAAAGGGGAAGAAAGAGCACAAGTAAACCCTAACCCAATCCGTGCGGTTTTTCTCATATTGGCGTGTAGCCAAAGACTGTAAATTGTTGATTAGGTGGGTTCCATGATTCCATCTTAATCTTCCAACATGAAGAAAAGGAAACAAAAACGGTTTCTTAGCAGAAACAATGGAAAGAAAGGGAGGATTGATTGATTCAAGAATCCACACCGTTTTTTCAAGGGACCCACCCACCCGGCCCGGAGGCTCTATTGTGATACGATCCATTGACCCTTTTTGCCTTTTGTTCAATTATACACGGAAACTCGACAATCGATTTGAATTGATGAATGGGGACCAGCTTGAGCTGTCAATGAGTCGGGTTTGGTTTCGGGACAGAGTGTATCAGTACTAAATCAATCGGTCCAATAGCAGACCCATAATTGAAACCGATTATTAATCAGAGTAATTGAATTACCTATGATAACAACAATTTAAAACCTTGATTTGATAAAATAAACTTAACAAAAATGATATTAGAATAGAAACTGTTTATATTTTAACCAACAATTTGAGAATTAATTCCAACCCGATTATTAACCGGACAAAACCACATAACCTGAACCGTAATAAGTTTGATTGATTTGGTTCCTTTAGGTAGACCCGAACCATTGACAGACCTAGGACCAGCCTGAGTGGCACTAAGCCAGATAAATAGTCGGGTCGGGCCAAATACAGGCAAATTAGTTCTCAACCCGTTTTATGGTGCTTGGCGGAACACGGGAACAGGAGTAAATAAGTCGAAATCGTGTAGGAGTGGGACACGCGTGAAATCGTGTTATGATGGGAACCGCTTGGGTGTTGCATGGGAGCATAATCGTGTCTCCAAAAAAGGCAAGAAATAAGGAGCAGGAGGGAAATCCGTACAAACATCGGCAACATCCGGTGATGCAGATGATGACGTGGAAGATGTGTGGACCCAGCTAGAGATGGGCACGGGAGTGGCTGTGGCCGACAGCGTTTACACGTGGGAAGTTCGAAAGTCCGTTAGTGGCGGTTAAAGGGGGTTAAAACTGTTAGAATGGAGTTAATTAGCCTAACCATGGTAAAGGGGGTTGAATTAACGGAGTTAGGCCAACGTTTTCTATAAAAGGAGGTCTCAGTGAAGGTTTATTTGACTCGACTCTATTCGCTTATTGTGGCTTTCTTTCTCTCTCTATATCTGGGAAGAGAATCAATCAAGCGATCCAGACTCCAGAGTGAGAAAGACAAACAGAGAAGAGAGCGAACAGAGATTCAGAAGAGAGAGAGAGAGAGAGAGGGGGAGAGAGAGAGAGAGAGAGAGAGAGAGAGAGAGAGGGGGGTTGAGCTATCTCTGAGACAACAATGGCAGTTTCCCGGAGGTGGTTTTCGCTGTGTTTTGTGCTTCTGTTGTTGCTCGTTGGCGTAATGGCGGGAGTAGCGAAGGAGCAGGTTTCGGATTCGAGGTATAAGTTAATTGTGTTTCTAAAAGCCATTGAAGGTTGTGGAATGAGGAATTCTTAGTGAGAAACAGAGAAGTGTTGGGGAAGTTTGAGTTCTCTGCTTGTCCTATCTCTCTCTGTTCAAGGATTCAAGCTTCGGAAACGTTTAGACAATGAGGGATTGCTTTCCCTTTTTTTTTTTCTTTGATTTTAGTTTTTTCTTAATTCAAGCACGGACAATTTTGCTTCATTACGTGCTTTTGAATTATTTTCTCCCTGGTTCTTCCGGAAATGAGGATAAATTTTCAGGTGAAACAGAGTTTTAGAGGTTTCTTAACTTGATAGAGTGCCTCTCTTTGTCCTTTCAACTTCTGCTTCTGCATTCATGAAGATCCTACTCAACATTGCAGCGCTTTCATCATTTTTCTATTTTCTTCATTTTTTTTCTTAGAGTTTAACTAAATTTGTTTCTCGGAGCTCTAACTTCACAATGATTCGTTTCTCAATACAGGATTGAAGGCACGCAGCAGCTGCAGAGCTCGAAGAACTCATCAAAGGCGGACAGGTCAGTCAGACTAATCAGTGATTTCAGTTGCTCTTCTCGTTTGCTCACTTTTCCTTAATTGGTAGCGGATCTAAGCCTTCCGCTGTTCCGCATTGTCTCCTGGTGGATCTGGATAGTAAGGTATTCCTCCATGGATCCACCGAAACCTTGCGGCAATCTTAACCGTCGAGATCGAGATCCGAAAATCTGGATCGCTTGTTCTATCACGTTAGCTTCTTTCTCCCGAAGTCCCGAACCAGTCTTTTATTTTCAACTCTCCAGGTCGAGGATAAAAGCTCCCATTGGTTTTTCAGTTTTCATCAAACAATGACCCCAAGTTTCTAGACACATGACTGACACCAGTCTTTTTCACATTTCCTATACCATTCCCGAATATTGGTTCTTTATTCCTTTCCGATCGTTTTTCGTTTCTCAATTGAACGATCGCCTTAACGATCTGAGGAGGGAAATTTAGTTATTTTGTAAGAACTCCGGCCTCCGACGAGTCGCCTGCTTCTGAGTCTCTCTCTCTCTCTCTCTCTCTCTCTCTCTCTCTCTCTCTCTCTCTCTCTCTTATACGTTTTTACGGTTTTACCGGGATTGCTTTCGAACAATTCCGTATGCAGAAGATACGGGTATTTGTGTTATTAACCATCCGTACGTAATTTAACAATGTCTTTACTGAAAATTAAAAAAACCGAATTTGTTTTATTGCAAAGAACTCTGATTGGCGGATTTGTTGTTAATTTATGGGAAAATTTTCAACTCCGAGTCAGAGATCTTGAATGGGAACTTGCCAATTTGACAGACCCACTGAAAGGAATGGGCCAACTTTTTCACTTTTTCCTTGATGACAGAAAGGAAAAGGGCAGAAATTTGATTACATTCGCCCATTTAGTCCACCTGAGTACGTGACTGTTCATTCTAGTGGGATCAGAGATGGCAAAAAAATAAAAAAAAAATAAAAAAAATCATCAAAAGTCTGATCAGACTGTTCTTATTGTTTGTCCGGCGAAGTCTGATTTAACTTAAACTGTTCGAAGGGATTGTTTGCCTGCCTATTACGATTTAATTCCGGTCTCTTCCATTTTATGGGTTTCTAACTCTTGGATGGATAACGGGGCTTTCAGGTTGGAGCAGGCTGAACACGCAGTCGACAATCCAGAGGAGGTAGCTGCTATGGTGGATATGTGAGTTTTCAATTTATTCTCTCTCTCTGAATCGACATTATACATGGATTCAGCTGTTAATCTTATTAAATTGCAACCGCAATTAATTTCACATATTACTTCTGTATGGGCATCACCATGACTTCTAGTTACGTGGGAGTAGGCGCAGGTCAGAAAAACTCACTTCTTTTTTAGCTAGGCAAATAACACTCACATGACATGCACGTTACAACAGAACGAAGCCACATGGCCCTAACTCATCAATAACAAAAATAAAGACTACCCATCTCGCAATAAATCAACTAGTTTTACTTTAATTATTTCCGGCCCCCACCCTCCTCTTTTTGTTTATCCTATCATTTATTATGCTATAGCTGATTTGGAGGAGAAATAGTTTATTTTCGCTCCTTGAATTAAGACGCTCCTGGTAGACACGTAATCATGTTGACGAAAATTGAAACCTTAACACGTGTCCTTCATTGAGATACCCTGAAGGACGCTTGCCTGCAGAAAATAGTCAAACTTCAACCCCAAGTCTCTTAAGTCTTTTGTATTTTCAACAGCGATGAGAAGTATAGACAAGTTGGAGAAAAAGTGAACATATTCAATTTCTTTTTTTACTTCTCAATTTCTCTCTTTCATACTTCATGTTTCATCTTCGTTTTTTTTTTTTCTAGGGCTATGACTCTTTTTCTCTCTAATTTTCTAACCAAAACCAAAAACAGCCTAAGTTTCTTCCCGGTAGTGCTAGGCTCCTAGCTCATTCCATTCTCCATAACCGTTAATGTGTTGGTGAAAGTCCGCTTGGTTTTGGAGCCTGAGGAATCAAACAGCAATCACATCTCCGGATTCTGACTCATCTAGCGTTTCCCTCCTCTTTATTTTACAGTCTCCCTACTGGCCTTTGCCGTGAGATCCGCGCGTATCACGCATTAAATTTTTTACATGTCACCTTTTCCCTTATCCATAAGACTATTTAACCTCTGTAAATACTCCAATGAAGTTTTTTCTTTACTTCGACTGTGTATAAAATGGGAGTATATATCTAATAAAGGAATCCAACAAAGATGATGGTTGTTTAATTCGGTCTTGATGACAAGGAAGATTGGGACTCTTGCTGATCTCTCACCGGAGACCCTCGTGGCTGCATAGATTCTTCAAATCAGATCTTTTGCTGGGACCCATTAATCAATAAATCAACTAATTCATGCTTAGTCGAATACAAGTGTAATGCAAAGAAGTATTCAATTCAATTCTATAATCCTTTTCGTGACAAACTTGCTGCGTTGGTTGTTTTGGAAGTACATGTTTTCTGGTTCTTTCTGCTTCTACCCCGCATTTCTTCCAACTTGCGAGTTCGATCCGTTGTATTCAACAGGAACACTTCGTCCTTGTCCCCTCAGATGCCGGATTCTTAAGGGGATTGATTTGGGCACATCCCATTTTTTGATAAAAGGGGTAGCATTGGTAAGGTACATGCTTTTAGAAAGACAAAAACAGAGTGTTTTGACTTTTATAATTACTCACACAGGATGTCCCAGTTTATTGAAAAAAAAATTGGATGTGCCAAAATCACTCTCCATTTCTTCCTTCAAATTCCATTTGGTTGCCACAAATATGTTTGTAGACTGGTACTTCCACCGACACACTGGTGAGGTAATTCACCACCTCTATATTTATTTAATTTAGCTTATTCTAGAGTAGAGACTAAACTCTAATAGAAAGTGTAGAAACGAAGAATAGAAAACAAAATATTAGGTAGAAATAGAAAAACAGAGAGAATTTCCGTACCCATCCGTCCCTGTCCTCAGCATTGATGCACATGCGCACCTCATAATGGATTTGCACATGGATGCATTCCAATAACTTTCAACTTCCAATTTCGGCCTACAGTGCAGAGAGGAATCTCTTGTATTACTCTTGACAGTGGCTTCTCAAACAGAAATCAATTCATGGGATTCTTCCATCTTAATCGCTTCGTTTCAAGATGATTGAGTAACATTTGTGATGATAATGATGATTAATTAATTAACAATGTTTTTTACTGTACAGGAGCATACGTAACAGCACAGCAAGGAGGAACTTAGGCTTCCTGTCGTGTGGCACGGGCAATCCCATCGATGACTGCTGGCGTTGCGACCCAATGTGGCACCTTAGACGAAAGCGCCTTGCCGACTGTGGTATTGGCTTTGGACGCAATGCTATCGGTGGTCGTGATGGCCGCTTCTATGTAGTCACTGACCCTGGTGATGATGACCCCGTCAACCCTCGCCCTGGCACTCTCCGTCATGCTGTCATCCAGGACGAGCCCCTTTGGATCGTCTTCAAGCGTGACATGGTTATCACTCTTAAGCAGGAGCTCATCATGAACAGCTTCAAGACCATCGATGGCCGTGGTGTCAATGTCCACATCGCCAATGGGGCATGCATCACCATCCAGTTCATCACCAATGTCATCATCCATGGCATCCACATCCACGACTGCAAGCCCACCGGAAATGCCATGGTCCGGAGTTCCCCATCTCACTACGGGTGGAGGACAATGGCCGACGGCGATGCCGTCTCCATATTCGGATCCAGCCACATCTGGGTTGACCACAATTCTCTTTCCAACTGCGCGGATGGCCTTGTTGATGCTATCATGGGCTCGACTGCCATCACTATTTCCAACAATTACTTCACCCACCACAATGAGGTATATTATGCTTCTTATTTTCTAGACTGTAGGGTTGGATTAATTGGACTACTTGGAATTGTTGGACGGTATTTAACATCGAGTATAACGTGAAACAGGTGATGCTTTTAGGTCATAGTGATTCTTACACGAGAGACAAAATGATGCAAGTCACCATCGCTTACAACCATTTTGGAGAAGGCCTCATTCAGAGGATGCCTAGGTAAAGATAATGTGGCCTTAAAGCCTCATCAAACAAACTGCTCTGGATCTCAGCCAATTTGTTTTCTGATAATTGTACTGTTACAATGGCAGGTGTAGACATGGGTACTTCCATGTTGTGAACAATGACTACACTCATTGGGAAATGTATGCCATTGGAGGAAGTGCAAATCCCACCATCAACAGCCAGGGAAACCGATACCTTGCCCCGACCAACCCTTTTGCCAAGGAGGTACTATTGTTAATTACTGATATTCGTCTCTGCTTCTGTTTTCCTCTGTATGTCCATATCTGGATTTAATGGAATCCAATTTGATATGCTCAATGCTGATCGTTAATGGTGGTGAATTTACACGGCCAGGTGACAAAGAGGGTGAGTACAGACTCCGGAGTGTGGAAAAACTGGAACTGGAGATCCGAGGGAGACTTGCTTCTGAATGGAGCCTACTTCACCCCATCCGGAGCTGGAGCCTCCGCCAGTTATTCTAGGGCTTCAAGCCTGGGCGCAAAGTCCTCTTCCATGGTGGCTTCCATTACTTCCGGTGCTGGTGCTCTGTCCTGCCGCAAGGGTTCCCGGTGCTAGCATCAATCAATTTGAATGTCAAAAAAATCAAAAAAAGGGAAAATAAAAAAAATTAAAATAGTCAAATTTCTTTTTTTTTTTTTTTTAACTATGATAGCATCCTACATTGTACTACCCTTTAATTCTGGTCCCTCTCCTTCTCTGTATCTTTTCGTACATGGCAAGTGTACATTTTTTTACACGTCATTATGTTGTATTGTTACACCGATATCAATTATTCCTTGTTATTCCACTTTGTCTGTTGTGCCCCCTTGTTCAACCTCGGCTTGCTTCAACTGAGGAGAAAATTTCCAACCTTGGAGCGGGTGCGGAAGAGTTGTTCAATTCTCCCTCTATTTCTCATTCTTATCTTCCTATCTCTCTGTCGCCACTCTCCTCCGTTCAATCCGTCCTCTCGGTCCCTTCTCCCATCTCTCAGTTTCAACGTCCTGTCACTCTGTCTCTATGTGGTGTCTCTTCTTCTGATTTTGTGATTCTTTTCTTAAAAAAAAAAAAAAAATACAAGCATATTATTTATGTTTGATCGAGTACTGGAAACTTTCTTACAGATAATGCAGAGCAGCAAAGATTCTCTACTTTTGTACCAATGGATAGCCTTTTGCTTCATTCTCTCAGTCTTTTGTTTTACTGTGGATATTCTGTGAGTGAGAGAGAGAGACAGAGACAGAGAGAGTAGCAAACCAAAAGGATAGAGGAGCCTAGCGGCAGGCCTCCATATGTGCATAAAAGACATCGGCAAAGTTCCAATTCCAGGCAAAGGACTTGAGCCAGCCAATGAAACCAAGGGGCTGTTTGATAACATTGATTGAAGTGGCTCATTTCAATGACTTATTGCCTTTTCTTTTATTAAACGGCCGAGGCTGAAGTTAGGGTTATTATTATGCCTTGAAACAAAACAGCTAGTCATTCAGTTCAGCAACTTAAACGATCCAGCCTGCCCCTATATAGAATAATAGAAATGGTTAACAACCAATGTTAACTTTCTAGAGACACATTACTGATCCTAAAACTATTCAACAGATTAGGAGGAACCCTCCGGGTATCGGTGGGGCGGAGTTAGGAAATTTTCATGAGAGGCCAAAACGTAAGTGGGATTGGGGATGGGGGGAATAAATATTGATGATCATAGGGGGTCAACCCATTGAGGTGGAGAGTGGGGAAGGGGAAATTTACATGGAATGGGGGGTTATGGCTAAAAGTGTAAAACGGGCTGTGTTGTGCCATCCTACGTGTGTTAGTGTCACCCTCTGCAGGGATAATTTAGGGGTTGGTTCGACAAGTCCCATTGTCTAAGCCCGTATGGACCTATGCCGTTCCATGTCGTGTTGTAGGCCTGGGTTGGGTGGGCGCCTAGGCCGTGTCAGGCTGGGCCATAGGCCAAGCCTTGGGCATGGACCGAATCGGGCTAGATTAATTTTTTTATATATTTTTGATTTTTTTCTTTACTAAGTAAAACTAAAATATTTAACTTTCATTTTGGAACTATTTGGAAAAAAAAATAAGAAATCTAATAAAGAAATAAGAAAAAATATTTAACCAAATAAGAAGTCAAAGAGAGAAAGACTCAAAGTGAATAACAAATTGAAAGAAAAATAGGATTGTTATTTCATTTAAATTTGAATGATACAAAGCATACAATGGTTGGAAGAATGTAATACGAAAATTGGAAAATGGAACAAATTAATAAAATATAAAAAAATACAATATAGTTACAAATTGAAAATAAAAAGGTACATTATTAAAAAACCAAATAAATTATATAAAATTAAAAAAAAAATACAATAATTTAAAAATGTTATACAACTATTGAGTATACGAAAAATATTGACTTCATCATTTTTTTTCTGTTGTTCTTGACTTTGATCATCTGCTTCAGATGAAATATCAGGTGTAGTGTCATGCCCTCCTTTGTCTTGTAATCTATCTTCAGCATCCAACCAATCATTAAAACAAATGCACATCTCTAAACTTTCATCATTCATATAGCTTTTCTTGTCGTCCAACACCTACACTAAAACAAGACTCTAGTGGAACTATAGACACCGGAGGGGTTACTAGATCACATGCCATGGCGGTGAGAACTTGATAATTTTTTACATGTTCAATCTACCATGCTAAAATATCAAAATTATTTGTTCCCTCTAAGGTGAAGGAAGAATCACCTAAAGTAGAAAAATTTGCTTGCAAATAAAAATTAAGTTCAATAAATGTACTTGTTGTTAAGGTAGTGGATTTCTACCTCTTACTTATTAAATTAAAAAGTTTTTCTATTCCACTACTAAACTCAAGTTCAGAAGTGGAAGATGCAATTGTGCAAGTTGTAGAATTTTTATTATTCTCTGTTACTTCAGATTCATATAAACTATACATTTCAAATAATAAACTATTAATTTCTTTTTTTTTTCATTTTCAATTTCAATATTCATATTTTGACAATATTAAGTAAAATATATAAAGCATCTTTCCTAATCCTAGGATCTAATATTGTAGCTAAGTAATAAAGAGGAGAAATGTTCTCCCCATATTTTTTATATTTATTTTTCATTATTTCAATAATACTATTAAATTATGGATTATTTCTATATTTTGCAAAACAATCACTAATTATCATTAATTGATAAGTTAAATTACAACTAGTTAGATAATAAATGCTCAATAATTCATTAGTTGCATCCTAATTTTTTTTAAAAAAATCCCTAATACAAGTTGTCATTTCCCATTCCTCCTCAAATATAATATTAATAGGCATTTTTGCATTATAAAAATCGCTAAGAATTTGTCTATGAGAAATACAACTTTCTAACATAGTATATGTAGAATTTCATCTATATTTAATATCTAATATAAAATATTTATATTTTAAACCATAATTTTGACATAAATATTTAAATTCTTGTTTATCTTGCTCTAGAACTTTTAATATATATAATACAATTTCTAATTTTAGAAATATGAGTAAATATAATATTTAAAGCATCCTAAATACATAAATGTAAGATATGCATAATTTACCATTTAAACATGGTTTTAATTGAGATTTTAAACATTTATTGTTGATATTACTAGCATTATCAAAACTAGTAGAAAATAATTTATTATCAATTCCATAAGCATGTAAAGTATTTAAAATACTTGTAGCAATAGCTGGGCGAGTATGTGGCCATTCAATACTAGTAAAACTTAAAATTCTGTCATTTAAAAACAAATTTCGTCAATAAAATGATTGGTAACACAAATATAACTTATGTTAAATTTCAAAGTCTAAATATCAAAAGTAATTGCAACTTTAGAATTAAGGTTTGATAACATATAAATTAAATTTTATTTATATGAATAAAAATTTTTTAAAGCATCTAATCTAATAGTATTCTTAGAAACTTTTTTAAATTGTGGATTTACAAAATTATGTAACCATTTTTTAAGTTTAGTATCTTCAGCTAATAAAAATGGTTGTTCAACATGTACAATGTATTTGCAAATTCTTGCCTTATTTTTTTCTTGAGAATATTTAAAAGTACCAAAACCCTCCTGCCCAATTTGTGTTTGTGTTGTTTCTCTCCCTTCTTCTTCTTCTTCATTCTTCTCATGGATGAGCAAATGTCTTCCCAAATGGCCAATACCACCATTGCTACAATAGCTAAAGTTTTTCCTACATTTTTGACAAATATCTCATTTTCCCTTCCCTTGAACCTCTTATACTTGAAATATTTTTTTCAAACAAGGCTAATCAACTTAGTGGCCTTCTTTTTTCCCCCTAGTTTCAGTACTAGGAGTGGAAGTTCCATCAATATAAATAGCATCCATATTGGTGCTAATACTACCATGTTGCGACTGAATATTGTCAACATTGAACATGTTGAGGAATTGGTTTCAGGAAGAGTTGACCATTTTTTTAATTCTAAAAAAATAAAAATCAATTTAATTGCACTTACCCAGATTGTCGGTTTGGAATCCCATCTTGATTTCAATGGTTGAAGACTTTCAACTCCAAGAGTCCAAGCCTTCCAAATTGCTAATTTGAGATAATTGAGTTGTTGAGCAAGCGTTCTTGTTGAAACTCCAATAGAATTGAGAATTGGAGAATCAGATAATGTATGAGAGATTGAGAGATTGAGACTTGAGAGAGTATGAAAACTAGATAAGAGGTTAAGAGAATTGTTGAATTGTTGTGATGAGAATGGTGGAGGAAATAACTATTTATAGGAATTGAAAATAATTTAATTGCCCAAAATATCCTATAAACTAGTTGTTTTTAATTGTTGGGAGAGGTATTTTGGTTATTGTAAAGTTATTTATCACTTTATCTAAAATGCCCCCCCCCCAAACCAAAATTCATAAATACCCCCTATATAGCTGTTTATAGTTGTAGAGGGTATTTTTATAAATGAAAACCCCTCAAAAAGCTGAAACTAGCCGTTGAGCTGAGTGTGGCCGTGGCACAACAAGTTGTATCGTGCTATACCGACACGTGAAACTGAAACCCAGGCCCAGCATAGGCCGAACCATCGTATCGTATCGGGCCTGACACAGCCCACGTACCATCTTGCCATGCCGAATTGCAGGAGCACAACCCATTTACACCTCTAGTCATGGATCCCATGGGTCTCCTTGGCTCCATCCCTTGTCAATTCCCCCATCTGACTCTCCTTCCAAGCATTGCTCCGTGTGCCTGTGTCAACAAATTCCCCCCAAAGCAAGCAATCAACACGTTGTTGAGATATTAATGTTGTGCCTGTGTAAAAACAATTCCTCCCAAAACAAGCAATCAACATCTTCATGAGGAATGATGTAGCATTGGTATGAGCTGCTGCATGGCATACCAGGTAGAAGGAGAGATGATTATATTGGTGATTCACGGGCAAGATCATGACAATAACAATACCATGTTGCTTGCATGTGAGGTGGGGACTCTGTGCCATAATTGGCATGTGATGCACTCCTTACCTACATGACATGGGTCAATTTTTCTGTTCTCTCTTTGTCCAAAACTGGCCCACTGGGCCAATGACCCTATAGCTATAGCTGAGATGGTCACTTGGCTTTGGGGCTTTGGCTAGAACTGTCAAACTGTCAATGGGTTGGGTCTATGCAACAGAACCAAACCAACCAAATTGGTTATAATGGTTCGATCTGGTTCTCACTATTCCCAACGGATTATAAAATTAATGACATATAAAGGCCTTCTGGTTTTTTTGTAAATTTTGTTGTATTTTATGTGAAAAAGGTGAATTTCATGCATCGTACGTATACAATTGCATTGCCTGGATTCTTGATTCTAGCTTGTTAAGATGTTCCGTTCTAATTGTATCATCCTCAACAAATTAATGGTCCGTTGACATTTTAAGCGGAATAGGGATGACTAAGGTGGTATATGCTTAGAAGTTAGAATAGATAAGCTTCAGAAATCACAAGGGATTTGGGCCCCATTAATTTGTTTGGCACATTATCAAGTACCATTGGGTGGTACATATGCTGTCAAAACGTTGTCTGGCACTAGTCTCAGTGCCTCTTTTGATCCATCAGATTCCATCTTTCAATTACATCACAAGGTTCTAATGTCAGTAAGCTAAATAGGTTCAACTTTAACTTCAATCTACTAACATAAGCTTCTCTGTGCATGAATGCCTTCAGAAAGCCACTTGGGAGGATTTATTATGAACTTTGCATCAGCATGACAAGTACTTATCTATCTCAGTTGTATTAATGAAATGACAACATTGAGAAACATGAATGAACTAGTCAACTAGAGTGTGGCATTAATTGGTATAATGGTAAAATCTCGAGTGAGAATGCGGGTTTGAATTTCAGAACAGATATTTTGTGCAACAAAAAGTATCAAAGTTGAAGATGTTATTGAGTCTACCCCTCCCAAGACCCATATATCCTTCGGACCAACATTAGCTAATGGCCTTTTGTCTTTATTGAGTCTACCCCTCCCAACAGCAGTCTGTCTATAAATTTTTTCTTTTTTTTGAATTTTTTATTTTCTTATTCCATGTTACTTTTTAAACAATCAATAAAATGCCCTCCTTTCCCATACAAAATGACCTAAAATTTCTCTCTCTCTCTCTCTCTCTCTCTCTCGTTCCTAACTAAATTAATCTCATTTTCTCTTAAATTATCTCTAATTTATATTTATCTCCTAAACTAACAGGGACCCGTGCGATGCATAGGATTTGTTAAGTTAAAGATAAATAATAAAATCATGTAAGAGTATACAATTGTTTTATATAATAATTAATAATCATTTATACTTTATATACTACTTTTAATATTTTTTTACAATACAAAAATAACAATAATTAATTTTACACTGGTTGTTTATCAAACTTAGGGATAGTAATTTTTCTCATTTCCCCAATCCCCATGGGAATTCGCCCCGAATGGGGTGGGGAAGGGAATGATTTTCCCCCCACGGGAACGGATATAGGGAAATTTCCATCCCCGTCGGCGGGAACAGGAAGAGCACTCCCTACCCCACAGGGACCGATCCCCATCCCATGGGATTCCCGCTAATATATGTATATATACATATACGTTTATCTATGTATATATGTATACATATGTCTATATGTTAATATTTTTAAAAATATGGTTTAATAGTTTGAATCTTTTCTAATAGGATTGTAAATTTTAATTATTTTATATTTATTTTTTGAATAAAATAAAAAACAAAAATATAATGGTTGACATTATAAAGAATCATGGGGAGTGGGGATCCCCGTGGAGACGGGGATGCAAAGAGGCTCCTCGTCCGCACACTGCCCCATTGCCATTCCTAATGAAACTAACCAACACGATTTCTAGTATTTCCAATTGGCTTTCGTTACAATTTCCTAACCCGAATGGGTTAGATTAGCTTCGCTTTGGCCATTTGTAAATTGACTAAAATCGAATGACCCGATCATAAATATATATTAATATTTTATATTTTAAGTATATTTTTTTAATACAGGAAAGTGGGAAATTTTCAATATTTACTAAGCTAAAATATTTTATATCATAAACTTATTTTTTAATAATGCCATTGTAATTTTTTAAATTTAAATTTATTTTTTTAAGTTTAAATCTTTTAAATTGACCAACTAAACCGATATAACCCTTATAACCAACTCCCCAACCTGACCAAGTCAATTTGGTTGGTCAAACAACTTACAAATAAATTAATCCAACCCATTAACAATAGTTTAATCTCCAATAATTATTAAAATTTTATAGAAAAAATACACAATAAATTAAAGGGTAAATTTCTTATACTACCCTTATGGTTTAACTAATTGACTAAGTGTACCCTTACTGTTTGGAAATTGACTAACGCTACCCCTACTATTTTTGAAAATTGACTAACTCTACCCCTGTCGTTAGCATCCGTTAATGTTCCGTTAAAATACACACAGGACACCACGTAACGTATAATTTTTTTTAAACCCAATACTGCCATCATCCCTCTTCAACCTTCTCTTCTTTGACAACTACACCACCGATAGCAACATCAACATCACCGCCGGTTCAACACTGAAAAGAAAACTAAAAACATAGTAAGGTTGTATGGTGTGTTAATCACCTGCGTCGAGGCCTCTCTCCCGCAACCAACACATAAACTGAGGTTTAAACCCTTCAGACAGCCTTTTTTCAAGAACTCAATAGACGAGCTCCACTTCCTTATGGATTATTTCTCATAACCTAGATGTCTTTGTCCGACGAACCACACTCCAGTAGGCCTTGTAACATGTCTTTGGTCTCGGTGTCCAACTGAAAACTTCTCTTCTCATTCTCATGCACATGCTCCTCATCTTCTTTGTTTAGCCCAAACATTACTTCTAAGCCAAAAATTAAAGGCTGTCATCCAGAAAGAGAAGTTTCGAAAGAAGTTCAAAATTCTGGCGAAGTCTTTTTGACAACTATCCCTCGAAAACCCGAAACGAGGCTGAAGGATCTCATATTATTAATAATTTTATATTTTACAAAATTCATCACGAAATGCTATTCAAATAATAAAAAATTGACACTAAAAAATAAAATATTATTTAAGTATTTCAATTACTAAATATCTTAAAAAACAAAATATTTAAAAATAGTTTAATATTTTATAAAATTATTAATGAAATTATGTAATCATAGTATAAATTATAATTTTATGCATTATTAAATTCAATAAATAATTAATATTTTAAATTTCAATAATGATATTATTTAAATAAATAAATAATATTGAAAATAACAAATTTCACTTATATCAATTAATAATTCTATAAAATAACTTTCAAAAAATAATAATTATTAATAATAATTTTAAAATCTTAATCTATATTTATATATACTAAAATTAATATTTATTGTATTTTTAGTAGTTATTTATTATTTTTTTGTGACCAACCCGATCAACTTGACCTAACCATATTGGATCAGTTTCGCTTTGAACATTTGTAAATCGATCAAAATTAGATGACTTGACCATTAATATATATTAACATTTTATTTTTTAAATATAATTTTTAATATAAAAAAGTGGTAAATTTTCCATATTTCTTAGTCTAAAATATTTTATATCATAAATTTAATTTTTAAATTTATTTTTTAACAATTGCATTGTAATTTTTAAAATTTAAATTTAGTTTTCAAGTTTAAATCTTTTGAACCAACTAATCAAACAAAAAATCGACGCAAACTTATACAACTTGAGTGGGTCAGTTTTCACAAATGGTCAATCAGTTTCGACTGACCAAGTCAATTTGGTTGGCAAAACAACCTATAACAATAATTTAATCTCCAATAATTGTTGAAAATGTATAACAAAAATACACAATTATTGAAAAATACATTGATGATGAAAAAATACAATAAGTACCAAAAATATTTTAAATTATACAATAAATAGTATAATCACAAATAATAGTATAATCTCTAATAAATATTAATCAAAAAGTTATATAAAATATAAAATAAGGACAATAAGTATAATAAATAAAATTTAAAATTATCAATAATAGTAGTTTAATCTCTAATAATTATTGAAAGTTTTTTGATAAATAACAAAACAAAAATAAATTTATACATAATTCTTGAAAATTAATTTATCGCAAAAACAATAAAATATTACTGAAGTACAATAAATATTAGTATTAGAATATATAATTATATAATAAATATATATTAAGAGTTTAAAATTATTATTAATAAATATTAATTTTTGTGAAAGTTATTTTCTCAAATTATTAATTGATATAAGTGAAATTATTACTTACAATATTATGTAAAAATATTAAATTATTATTAATTTCAATATTATGTTATAATTATTTTTCTACTTTTCATATTTTTTAAATTTATTACATAACCTCTTTATTTTAACAAATTTAGAATCTAGTTATGTTAAATATTTTGTTATTTAAAATATTTAGTTACTTAACTACTAAAATAATATGTACAATATTTAAAATTTTAAAAATTAATTATTTATTTAATTTAATAATCCATAAAATTATAATTTATACTATTATTGCCAAATTTTATTATTAATTTTGTAAAGTATTGAATTATTATTAATTTTAATATTATGCTATAATTATTTTTCTACTTTTAAGAAAATTTTTAAATTTATTATTTATTTTCGTTATTTTAACTATTTAAAATCTAGTTATGTTAAATATTTAGTTATTTAAATTTTTAAATAATATTTAAAATATTTAATCTTTTTTTTTATTGACTGAAATTAATAATACACTAAATTATAATTTATACTATTAATACATAATTTCATTGTTAGGTTTGTAAGATATTAAATTATTATTAATTTCAATAATATGTTATACTTATTTTCCCACTTTTATGAAATTTTTAAATTTATTACATATTTTCCTTATTTTAACTATTTAAAATCTAGTTATGTTAAATATTTATTTAAACATTTAAATAATATGTAAAAGATTTAATATTTTTGTTATTTGAATTTTATTTATTTAAAGCTATTACATCTTACTAAATGTTTTGTTATATAGTTATTTATATATTTGTAATATTTGTTATTTACAATATTTATTTATTGAAATATTTAGATAAGATTTTATTTTTTAATGTTAAGTTTTTATAATTTGAATAACATTTAAATTGATAATTTGGAAAAACAGATTTTAAATTGTTAGTACATAATTTCGTGATATATTTTCTAAAAATATAAAATTATTTTTTTATGTTTTTAATAAATATTTTAAAGTTATTATATAATTTTGTTAGAATATTTAAATAATTCTTAATTTTTTTAATCCAAAATTTTTTGGATAGATATAGATAAAAAGTTGGGGAGAGGATAAATAGGAATTAGAGGTCATTTAGGTTAGGAGAGAAACTCTCTATCTAATTAGAGATAATTTTTTAGATAATTAGAAATTAGAGATAATTTAGAAGATAAATAAGAATTTTTTACCTCTTTGTTTTAATATATATATAATACACAAATATGTTTTATTTTTTCACATTAAATAATTTAATTTATATTATATATGGGACTTTTGGCTTTGGTAGCCCACAAACTTTATTAAAAACCCACATTTGACCCTAAAGAATTAAAATGGCCAATTTGGACCTTAGACTAAGTTGGAAAGGCCAGCATTAGGCAAACACACATGATGTTCATTGATAAATCTGTTAAACAATGAATAAAATAATAATAAATAATTATGAAATTACATTGTTCAAGTAAAATAATCCGGAAAGTTACAAGTGAAACCTACTTGAAATTTCCATTTTATTCATATGTGACCAAGAATAAAAAAAATTGTTTAATAATTAATTAATAAAAATAACAATTATAGGTGGGTTTGACTTAAGAAAAATAAATAAAAATTACAAGGGGGTCCCACTTACAATTTCTTCTTGTTGAATCTCGCATGTGACTAAAAAAAAAAGGTGGATGAAGAATCTTGAACTTTTACTTCTTCTTCCTTTTGGTGTTGTAGAAGCCAGAACAAGACCATTTGTAATTTTTCAAGATTCATGAGCAAGCCCCTCTGGTTTGAACATATTTAATGATTATTTTCAAGATTCATGAGCAAGGCCACCTATAACTTTTTCTAATTTTTTATTAAGTGAACATTATCTATAATTATTCTTTTTTATTAATTAATTATTAAATAAAAATTGATTTTTATTATTTTATTCATTATTTAATGGATATCTCAATGACATCTATAATGGTGCATTTTCCCTTTTAACTTTTCAGTCAAAAGTAGCTTTTTGGCAAAGTTCGAGGGTTGTTAAAGCCATATATGGAAAAAGTATATTGTTCTCAAAAGTTAACTATTCTTATATAAATGAAAACAAAGTTTTCATTCTAAAAATTAGAAATGTAGGACAACACTCACCATTTTTAGTGTTGAATGAATAAGCATTGTTCCACATTGGAAAATTATTAGAATGAAGGCCTACATAAGGATAAACAACTTATCTATAGTAGATCAAACACTTCCTTTAAGTTTTGGAAAAGCTTATCATTTTCAATAAAGCGCGTAATAAGTAAATTATAGAGTATTTGCATTTAATTAAGTAATCAATCACCTGCTAGGTAAATTTATCTAAATGGTATACATAAAAAAAAAAAGAGAGATAATTATATCAAACTCATTAATGAATAACAAAAAGAAAATCGATTCAATTACAATAATGTATATAAAAAAATAAACTTAAAACTAATTATAACATTGAATCATCTCCACTCTATTGTTACCAAACTTATAAAATAAAAATCATAAAAGCATTACTTTGTAAATTGTTCAATGAAATATTTAATTAAAGGAAAAATTCCATATTAATACCCTGTACTTTGGGCCTAATGCCACTTTTGTCCCTGAAGTTTAAAATGCAACAATTCAATACTCGAACTTTCAAAACATAACAATCCAATACATATTGCTAACTAGTTAACTAGTCATTAAGTGGCATTTGAAAAAAACACAAATTCCCTTCGAGTGTCATCTAATTTTCTTTATCAAATATCCAAACATTGACAAAAAATTAACAATATTAAATCTTTGCCTCCTCTATTCAAGAAAGTTAGGGTCACTAGAATGCCCACTCAAATGTGACCCTAACTTCAATGGAAAAGGCAAAGATTTGGGACTGTTAATTTTTTGTCAACATTTAGATGGTTGATAAAGAAAATTAAATAACACTTAAAGGGCATTTGTATCTTTTTTCAAATGCCACTTAATAGCTAGTTAACTACAAGTACTGGACCGTCACGTTTTAAAAGTTTGGGTACTAAATTGTCCCATTTTAAAGTTTAGGGACCAAGGTAACACTAAGCCCAAAGTATAGGGTACTAATCAAGAATTTTCCCTTAATTAAATTATAACTTAATATATAATAAATTTTACAAACAATAATCTTAAGTCATTTTTCCTTACTAATACTAGAATTAAAAGACATTTATGATTTTTTTTAGTAGTAATAGTGTATATTGCGTCATTTCTCATATGTTAATCAAGTAAAATTGAAATTTAGTATTGAATAAAGAGAATTTAATGTTACTTTTATTATACCTAACTTACGTGTTTGCCAATGATGATTGTGAATTCTTTATTTATATAATAGATAAAAGAATTATATAAATAAATATGTTCCCATGATATTAAACTTATTAGAACTATCTTTTTATTAAAATTTTAATAACATATAAGTTAATAATACCTACTATTGATCTTATAAAAAAAATTTAAATGATAAAAAAGTGTAAATCACATAAAAAATTACTCTAATAACATTTATGATAAATATAAATGTTTAGAAGAGTATTATTTTTATAATATATTTCATTCAAAAAACAACATATCATAATATGCTTATGAACACATTTTTCTTTGTGTATTATACAATTTTATCAAATGGGACAAACTTATACAGTAACATTCTATACAATTATCTATGCTACGTATAATCTTTGTATTCTTAGTATATCTTTAGTGGCAATTAAATGTATATCAATTTGAGTTATGGTATATTTAGAAAAAACATAATAAATGATTAATATATTAAAAATGATATTAAATTTTGTAAAAAAAGTATCTTGAATATTACAATTAGATGAAATATTATTATGTTAATGCAATAAAATGTTCAAAAAATTGATACATAACATTTAAATTATAAATCATGATATTTCTTATAAAAGGTCTTAGAACAATATGTCAATGGTCTATAAAACAAAAACAATTATACCAAAAGAATACATGTATTATTCTTTAATACTTTAAATAAAGCATCTAAACATTTTAAATTTTTTAAAATATCAAAGTTAGAGTAATAAATTTTAAAAGATAATATTAATTATAAATATGAAATGTTAACACTAGATAATAATTACAAACGATCAATATTAATTATAAAATTATACGATGCCTTCTCTTTAAGGTAATTTAAACAAATTTTAATAGTGGTGAAAGTAATATAGATGCATGTGTATAATAAAAAATATCATCTATCACTATAAAATCACATGCTGAGCACCACCCAATGAAATGAACTTGCATCTATATTTTTTACACCTCCCACCAACAATCTATAACATTGAAAGTAAAAGATCTAAAAAAGCCTGCAAAGTTGAAATATTGCAGCATAAAAAAAAAATTATCCAATTTATGTTGAAACAAACCCAATGAAAATGAATGCATTTATTCGATATTAGTTTTGACCAATGTGAGAAACCCATCTCAATTTTGACCAATGTGGCAATGAAAAATTACAAGAAAATATCAGTTCATCCAATAATATTTAAAAATTAAGAAATCACAATTTGCAAATGAGGATTCATTAAAAATCAAGAGAATTAACACAAGATTAAAGGAACCATGCTAAAACATTGATTTGATCATATCTAATAATGTGGGATTTAACATCGAAGGGTGTAGACAATTGCCTACCTTTCCTAGAAGGAGCTCAACAAAATCGCAACCAGCTGACTAGATATCAATGGATGTGTATCTAGTTGCACTAAATATATGTTTAGGAACCCTGTAGTAGCAAGAGCAAAATACTTGTTTTCAGCCTAGTAAAGAATGAAAAGAAGATGGGGTAGAGCCTTGTTTCATCCGTGGGGAAGAAGAAAGAAAAAATACGGAGTTCTGTTGACAACTTCTGAGTCGAAGGTATTACCCCAATAACCCCTCCTTATTGGAATCACAAATAGTTTTGCCAGAATAATGTGCCACGAATAGCAGTTTCTGTAACTGAGGACTGAGATCCATCCACTAAATACGGAGCTCTGTTGACAACTTCTGAGTCGAAGGTATTACCCCAATAACCCCTCCTTATTGGAATCACAAACAGTTTTGCCAAAATAATGTGCCACAAATAGCAGTTTCTGTCACTGAGGAAGGTCGTTACTGTCACTAAGGCAACAAGGACCCACTTCTGATCTAAGCTTCTGATCTTTCCTTCCTTAACCAGTCGCCCTAGCTTAGTCACAACGGCCACCACCACGGCCTCTCCGCAGCTATGATTGCCTCTAGCTCCACAGCCAAAGCCCCAACCAAAACCTCTTATTTTAAGGTTCAACTATTTTTTAGCTACAAAGGAAAAGATGAAGAAGATGGGCCGAGCTAGATATGGATTGTTGGAACCACGAACATGGCAACTGCAACTATCACTGACCAACCGACTAGGGAGAGATACAGAGAGAGAGAACTAAGAGAGAGGAATCAAAGAGGGAGTGGCTTACTCAACAAGAGAGAAAAGGGAGGGGCAGGGGAGAGGTAGGAAGGGGAGCATGGGAAACATCAAGAAGAAGAAATTGGAGAAAATGGGAGAAGTGAAACTCAAATGCGTGTCTCATGCGATGGATACATGCATGAGCTCCTTGCACGTGAAACGATTAATCTACTCGCATGAGTAGATTCCATTTAGCGCAAGGAGAAAAGACACGTTCCGTAATAAGTATATATAGATAATTATTTATAACATATATATTTTATTATATATTCTATTACATTTATACACATATTATATTTACTATATTTATACATTTATTTATTTGTATATATATATATATAATTATATATAGAAATTATATTGTAAAAAATAAATAATATAAAAACATAAAAGGTAATAAAAAATAATAAAAGAATAAAAATTAGGGAGAATGACGGTTCAACCCAACATTAGAATTCTTAGATCCAAAGTACAGTTGGGGTAGGTGCTAGCTCAGAATTGATGCCAATTTACAAGTGGGCATTGGTGTATAGCATGGGGGTATTTGACATTTTAAACTTTTATAGGTCTATAGTGGAATTCATAATTCTGTAGTGAGTTGCAACATACTTTTTTGTAAAAATTATTAAAAATTGGTAAAATGATATTGTAGGTACATGGTGGTCACTTAGACCATCAGAGCAAGATGTTAAACCAGTCTAATATGAATGTCTGCGATGAATCCACAACCCAATGAGCTTTAAACCCACGCATACTTGCGATGAATGTAAAGATGTTACAGAACCATGATCGGCACAAACTCATCGCAGACTTGAAGCAAATAAAAGAAACACTTGCGTCATCAAATAATGCATGTGATGGAACACCCCATACATAGCCTAACCACCTCACTCACAGATATATGATAAAAAAATAAACAAATGGCTAATGCAATATGATATATTATATATTATATTGTATATTATTTAATTATATATATGTATGTATTGTATATGTGAAATTATATATAAATTATATTGCCAAAGAGAGTAATAAAATAAAAAGTAAAAATGTAACAATAAAAAAATAAAATAATAAAAGATATTAAAAATTGGTAATTTAAGATATGGTAGAAATAATGTAAAATAAATAAATGGTTAACCTAATGAACATAAAAGTAGTAAAAAGAACTTCATAAAAAACATAATATTAAAATAAATAAATGATAAAATTAAATATAGAAAATGGGAGGAATATATTTTATATATAATTACATATGTACATATACAAAATATACTATCCTTTGGCATGGTGAACTCACAAAATATATTTTATTTATGCAAAAAAATTATAATAGTTTCTTTATTGTTGATATATTTTGATTGAATTAAATTTATTTGTGTAAATTCTAGTAGTTTTTTTTGTTGTGGATAAAGTCTTATTTGTTTAAATAATTATTATTTGTGCAAATCGTATTACTCTCTCTCTCTCTCTATAATTGTAATAGTGCTATTGTGTGCTTTTTTTGTTTTTTCAATATTTAAAACAATGGTGTAAACAAATTATGTTTCATTAATAGTTAATGTCATTTTAGATTGTATTGTGGTTCACTACCATGCAACATGATATCAGCTTTGTCATATATTTTAATTACAAATATTGGTAGTAGAGGCTAAAATTTTGTTATTGTGACTATTAAAAATCAATTTTTTACAAATTAAAATCCATGCCCAAACAAGGAAGTTCACTTAGTGGACATTGGTATACTATGGAGCTACTTATGGGTTGAGATGAGCAGATATACAAAATTTTTCGAATGAGAGTATGTGCATTTAGGCATTTGTACGGTCATTTTCTATTAATAGGTTAGGTATAGAATAGTTGTAACATTATTGTTGAAAAGAAGATAGTAATGTTTCTTTCATATATTTGTCAAAATCAATGGTTTTACATAATAAAACATTGTTTTCAGCATTCCAGGGATACCATGCACTTTGTATTCCATGAGGTATTGGATGACATGATGGCTTTTGCAAGTAACACTCACAAAATGAATTGAAGCATGATTCAATTCATTTTTTAATAATATCGTAACTATGTACTAACAGGGTGGCCCCTGCATTGCAGGAGCTAAGGAGTGTAGAAAAAAAAGTTCTTAAAATGTGTGAGATTTTTATACCCCCTGGAGTTTATCGTGATAAATACTCCTTATAGTAGTTAACTCTGACATTGGTAAGGGGTGTCATGACAATTTATAAACACAAGCGGTGTATTGATACAAAAGTATTTGTTACATCTGCACCCTGTTTACTCATTACCTAGCCATTTCACCAACTAGCCTATTTGCTGATCTACAAGTCCAAATGAATTTTGCATTTACTTCATCTACCAGCTTCCTAAGCTCCTTCAACTGATACCAATATTGTTATGGGACTTGCTTGTTTTGATGCAGCCATTGCATAACCACCCTTGAATCCTTCTCCACTATCATTGTGACATCTCTCAAATTTGGAGACTTTGCCATTATTAGACCATATAGTACTTCTGGCAGTTCTGCCCTTATTGAGTTTTCCATCCATATACGATCCAAACATATTGCCATGATAATCCTAGTATAATCTATGATAGACCCACCTATACCATATTCCCCTGGATTCTCCAAACTGTATACATCTAACTTAAATGAAGCATTAGAAAATTACACTTGAAGAAATAAAGGGATAGAACCATGTTCACTAAGTGAGAGAAAGGGAGAAGAAATATTTTTGATTGGTGAAGGATAATGAAACATTAGAAAATTAAAAAAAATAATAACAAAGGCAGGGACTTGGTCCTGTCTTAGAATTTTTTTTAAAGCTGCAAAAGTACATAAATTGGTTGGTTAGGTGTGTCAAACTGGTGCTATTAAATTAAAACTATGAGGATAATCAAGGCACTAAAAAGAGAAGTAGAGGCTTCTTTCAGATGGATTAGTAGATCGGCAAATGGATCACTTGCTAAACAAGGGGTTTGTAGGGGCCATTTGGGTTAGTTTGTAAAATTAAGATGTAAGGGGTTCTGGCTCGTTGGGAGTTGAAAACCTTTACCTTTAAATACAATTTTATTAAATTTCATTTGGTAATATATAACTCAACAATCATGTCATAAGTGGGCATAATATAAAACACACAAAGTAGGCAATATGTTACATGCCATCGAAAACATCAAAAGAAACTTATGTGACAAACCATAAGTATATTGATCTATCTTCAACAAATAAATTCAATAAGACCAAGGAAGCAAAAGCATGTACACTCATTTTGTTGAAGAAAACAAAGAGAGCAGGTTCAAAGATAGAACTAACAAGAAGGATGAAAAAAATCAAATTAGAAGTTTGCTAGTAATCGATAATCAGTATCAGTGTTTAAAAATAATAAGGTGCAAGAAAAGCACATGAACTGTAAGTGCCCAAGGGGCAAGGTGAGGCACACTACACCCCTTACCAAAGCAAGACACAAATCTCTACAAAATTCAAAAAAAAAATAAAAACAAATACATAAAAAATGTAAATCTTAAAATATTGTAGAGCAAGAGCTAAACACCTGAGTTGCATCAATACTGTCATGGTGAAATTGGCATATCTTTCCAAGAGTTGAGACATCATTATCGTAGGCCATTACAATATCCATATGAAGTGCATTAGGATGCCTTATCACAAAATTTAACCTTGAAAGAGCCCCTGCAAGAAGCAGAAAACAAAATAGATCAAAACATAACAAAAAAAAATCAACAATTCCTTGAAGATACACAAGCAACATACCTCTAACAAGAAATGTAAACACAAAGCCACCAAATTTGGCACAAACACCTACTCTATAAATGGCACACTAACAGAAAAAGGATCTTCATTCCTATCATAATTAGCTACCCATGCCGAAGCTAGTATTCCATTTCAGAAGTCTATAACAATGCAAGGAATTAGAATCCCAAACAACTAAGCTAAAAATCTGAATAATAGTAACAAACGTAAGTCTATAACAATGCAAGGAATTAGAATCCCAAACAACTAAGCTAAAAATCTGAATAATAGTAACAAAGGTAACCTAATTCTGTAGATTCTATAAATGTTCAACATGGACCCCATCTCTTAAAATAAAGCCTTCTCTTTTATTTTGAAAATGCCAATAAGAAGCAAAAAATCAAACTAAAACCTCAAACTAGTCATTAGCCAAGATTTTCTTTCTGAATCAAGGACCAAATTTTACACTCTTAGCTTGCTGGAAATAGCAAAAACTATATCTTCTTTGATTGGTAAGCAGATATGCACTATAATTTCATAACATACCATGAAAAGATAACATTCATCCTAAGTTCAATCTACATGGTAGTTAATTACTTTTTATTAAATGGATAACCGAAACTTCACAAAATATATACAAATGGTTCCAAATCATCTGCATCTTAGATATCTAGGTATAAAATAATCGATAAGAAAAAATCATTCAGCAATTTACAGGATGAAATAACACATTTGTATCTACAACAGTTAACTTCATCACAGGATATGACTTTCACAGAATAACATTAAAGAAAATTAAAGGTTAAAATTAAGAGTCCTCACTGCAGTAAGGCCTCCACTGCCTGGAAAGCTCTCTATCAGTGGAAGTGCCTCACTAGATGGAAGCAAGCCTTTCTTTTCAACCCACAAGCGAGCAGCATCAACAAGATTACTACTACTCCCTCTTTGGCCCTCCTTTGATACAATATCTGCTTTGTTACCAACAACTATATATGGGACAGGAAGACCACCAAGGCCACCAGATCCAAGAGAAATCGAGAACGTTCCAGTGGCTGCAACCTAAACTACCCACTTCTGTAAGCTTGTTTTTGTCCTTTTATGGTAGAGATTATGAACAAAAATAACACCTAAAATGAATCACAACCAAAAGAAAATAGCAATTTAATCATTTTTACTACATTGAACAATGCAGAGGTCCAAATTGCAACATGCACTAAAAAAATGGCAGATCGCTTATGTTAGAACTTGAAAACCTATTAACTAAATAAAGGCATGCTCATATTAGAAGTTGATAATAGGAAAAATACATCACATTGCATGTGTTAAAGTGATACATGTGGGAGTTCTAGATCCATCACATTCAAACAACCCAAACAATTAATAGAATACCATGCTCATTCTTTGAGAATGGTAGCAAGAATCAATATTTACAAGAAATATAAGCCCATCCAAAATGGCAACTCCATGATCAGACCTACAAAATAACAAATAAATAATTAAAAGAAAATGATATAAATAATTAGTTAATAAACTTTGGAGCACTTGTACAAATTGAGGTTGCATTAAAGCATTACCAGAGTTTAAGAAGAGAGACATAGATGGAAGTTGGTCGGAGCTCTTGACTCCATGTGGGAGTTACAACCCAAACAAATAACAAAATACCATGCTCATTCTTTGAGAATGATAGCAGGAATCAACATTTACAAGAAAGATAAGCTCATCCAAAATGGCATCTCCATGAAAAGTCCTACAAAATAACAAATAAATAATTAAGAGAAAATGATATAAATAATTAGTTAAGAAACTTTGGAGCACTTGTTCAAATTGAAATTGCATTAAAGCATTAGTAGAGTTTAAGAAGAGAGACATAGACGAGAGTTGGTCAGTCCTCTCAACTCCATGTGGGAGTTGGGGAACATCTTGAGGGAAGTTGAGGTCCACAACCTGAAGCAATGAAGAGTCTGTGTCAACATGGGATTGATGGATAAGGGAAGAAATTTTTAGGGTGGTGAAGATAGTAAGGGAGATGTGGTAGAGGAGGAGGCAAGAAAATGCCCTGAAGCTCTCAACAAAAAATAAAGTGAGAAACGGAGCCACCAAGGCTGATGAAAAATAAAATGCCCTATCAGTCACCCTTTTGGTAGTGAACGTGTGTGAGAGTTACAGCTTTGAGTGGAGAAGTTGCCATGGTGCCGGATCTCTGATCAGATGGACATGGTTTCCTGTATCCTCTCATCCTCTCAAAATACAGGAAATCGTCAAACCTCCAAGATCCTAACGAGGCAACGAAAGCCTTTTAGCCAAATCAAATCATAGAAGAATCCCAGTAACACCGAAAGTGAGAAAGAGAGAAAGAGACGAGACGAAAAGAAGAGAGACAAGAGAGAAAAGAGTGAGAGAGAAAGGGAGGCAAGTAGCGGGAAGATAGAGAGTATCGAAGAGGGGAAGAGAGGAAAGAGAAAGAATTATGGACACATGCTCTGTCATGCAATGAATTAATTTTTTCACTCGGACACATAACTTTCATGTAATGATCACTTAGACATGATTGGATTGTTCTCATGTAGGACTCTAAATCTACTCGCACGAGTACCCATAACAATAAGATTCCAAATAGCAAAAGGGGAAAGCACTCATTTCGCTTTAATATATATATATATATATATATATATATATATAGAGAGAGAGAGAGAGAGAGAGAGAGATAGATAGATAGATAGTACACTCATACACAGTTGTCCCACTAGATGAGTTAATACCATATAGAGCTCGAGATGTGAAGCAATGTTACAAGAATGTTCTAACAATTTACGACTTTAATATGATATTTACACCTATCATGATTGGGTAAAAGGGGGTTGCATATGATGCAAGAATTTTGAGGACCGTTGTAATTAAGTCAGATAATCACTTTTTGTTCCAATTTCTCAACAACCATTTAATTCAAGTCTTTAAAGACAATAACACTAATAAATCATTTACACATATTAAACTTTACAATATTGTAACACTTATTTGCAAATAAGTATAACTTGTGTAATATTTATATATATCATACCTCGTTTAGAGAGGGGACTACGTATGATGCAAGGATTTTGATGATTGTTGTAATTTAATCACATCACCACTTTCCATTCCTACCACTTGGTAACCATTTAATTCAAGTTTTTCAAAATTAACACTTATAAATCCTTCTCACATATTAAACTTGACAATATTATAACACTTATTATAAAAAAATACTACCTATGTGATCAGATATTGTTGTAATTTAATCACATCACCACTTTCCATTCCTACCACTTGGTAACCATTTAATTCAAGTTTTTCAAAATTAACACTTATAAATCCTTCTCACATATTAAACTTGACAATATTATAACACTTATTATAAAAAAATACTACCTATGTGATCAGATATTTCTACAGACTCGTTATTTCATGCCTCTATACATGAACAATGATATTAAATATCAAATTTCTATTGTAAATAGACGAGAAATAAGAAGAAGAGGTTTAACCAAGCTCATACAAAATTACGCAATATAATTAAGCATTCAAAGCCTTAAAGCATAATTTCAAATTTTAAAGCTAAAGGTGTCATTTTCCTTTCCAATTTAACGAGATATGATTATTTCATGTTTTGCCCTCTATAACTATTTAAAGAAGAAGAGTATCAGGGATAGATTGTTCACAAAATATGAAGGCAATAGTATAGGAGGGAACGAAGATTAAGAATCAATTAGTGAAAAAGTTAATGACGACATTGACATTGAGATTAAATCAATTAAGGATTGTAAATTTTTGTTTTTTAATTATGTAAGCATATTAATGATCAGATGATACATTAGATAATATGGTGCACTAATATTATATGACATTGTGCCATCATTGTGGATATTGATATTGAACATTGATAAAACTATGATGTAGTTATTCTTTTTAAAAAACTATCATTTCTTTTGTATTGATTATCCTAAATTGATTAATATTTATGTTATAATATTTGACATATTGTGCATCGTTCTATTCTTTATGGAGATAGGATTACGTTTTGTTTTAGTTTTTATTTGATGTTAAAAGTTATTTGCTCTATTATATTATTATTTATTCATTACAATGGTACCCATTCTATTATGTAAGTGTAGTAGAATTCTTCTTGGTAACAACACATGGTAGGCATAGCCTCTTTATGAGGAAACACCAATATGATTATATGATGCGCAGTAATAGATATGAATGACTTTGATTGAAATAGTCAATGATGCATTTAAAACAAATATTGAATAAATTCATAGAATGACTTAAGAATATAGGCTTATCTTGCAATAACATTTATTTTATTAGAAATTGTATCACATTTATAAATATTATATATCTTATAAACTACATTTTTTTTAAACAAGAGCATTCGCATGTTTCTGCATTCCACGAATTAATGTGAATTATACTTATTTAAAATAGTTTAGTAAGTAGTTCTTAGATAAACTCTTTACACATAACAAATTGCAATTAATTATGACTCTTTTTCCTAATTTTTATATATGCATTTTTAAAACAACCAATACTAAATTAATTACTAATGAAATAGTCAATTTGTTACAATTATTTGAAAAATGGTAACATTATAGTAATATTGTCGTAATAATTAATATTATAATATAACAATTTAATATTACAATATTAATAATATAATACTCTAAGGTAAATTAATTAATTATAATATTTCTTATCATCTTATAACTAACAATTATTTGTATTAATTACTATTGAGAATTGTTATATTAGTATGAACACAACTATGGATAAAGAGGAATAAGGAAGACTCCGTTGGGGAATGGGACTCTATCCCAAATACCTCGGCAGCTAACTTCATCCCGACAACCCCAGAAGCCCAATCTGACTAGGATACGGATCTTCGACTATAAAAATGTACTCCATGCTCGAGGTAAGGGATCCCTAACTTCTAATGCCCATACTACTAATTAGCTCGGACCAGCATCCCTATAGCTCGGCACAGCCATCCATCACATCCTACTAACTTGAGTGTCGGAGTACCTACACGGGGATAACTCCTCAGGCCTTTGACTCCTTTCTTGATCACAAGTCTTGAAGCGCGGCCTAGTCCTTGTAGCTCGGCCCCGTCCTGTTAGCAAGGGCTATCTGGTTAATGTCCTCAATTCGTTCACAACCTCGGATTGAGCAGCATCAGATTGGCGTTGTTTGCCTCCTGTGAGCCCGACAACCACACACACTGCCGCACTACATAGCCACCCTACACCACCATGCTACACAGCCACGTCCAAGCGTGAGAAGCAAGACACAGTAAGGTGGTTTGCCTCCTGTGAGCCCGACAACCACACACACTGCCGCACTACATAGCCACCCTACACCACCATGCTACACAGCCACGCTACATAGCTGCACTACACAATCGCGCTACAAAACCGCACTACACCGCCGCGCTACACCGCTACGCTACGCAGTTGCACTACATAGTCGTGCTACATAGCCACACTACACCGTCACGCTACACGGCCGACTAACCGACGCATGCACGACACATTGCACTGAATCAACTAAATCAGTTGACCTACCAACGGGCACGGCACGGAGCTCGGCAATGTATCACTGACTAAGAAAACTAACTCATTTGACCTATAACGGCCCGAGCCCTTAACACATTGCTAGTAGCTAGCTCGGCAGCGTATAGCCGAACATCTGACTCGGCTGATCAATGGCCAGAGCCCAAATCGGAGAAGATCGCTCCTGCCTTCGAGGCCAGAGGGTAGTCATCGTACTCTGTACTTCAGTGACAAAACGTCGCAAAGCCAGCTGAACAACGGCTGACCCACGAAGGGCCCCAAAGGCTTCCAAGACTAGAAACTAAGTGTCCCAAAGATGAGACCTCAAAATGTACTCCGACCCCACTAGTCAGAGACTGAAGATCTCGGTCAACCCTAGACCTCAGCCAAGGTAAGGCCGAGGAACCAACTCGTATGTATGCACACAAGTTCAGATCAAAACAATTTCATTAAGTTAAGCCATCAATACAGTAGGTAAAAGCTCGGCATACTGAGCTATCAAAGAAGAAAAAGACAAATGAAAACAAAATTCTAAGAGCAACCCACAGCTATTCAATTCTCGGTAGGGTAATCGACAGCAATGCCGACCAAGGGAAGCCGCACTACACTTAGGTCGAGCAATCAATCAAAGAATAGAGAGCATCCTCGATGCAACATCAAGGGAGCTCGGCCCAACGGCTCAACACCTTCCTTGACACAAAGGCAGACTCCGAATCTCATAACCTTCCTCGGTTGGGCATCGAAGAGGTGCAGACTCCGAAGCTTGGCACCTTCCTCGGCACTATGCTACTGAGCATCGGAGAGACCTAGACTTCGAAGCTCGGCACCTGTGCAGCGCTATCAAGCCTCGCAGAGGCACAAACCCCGAAGCTCAACACCTTCCTTGGCACTGTGCTACCAAGCATCGGAGAGACCCAGACTTCGAAGCTCGGCACCTTCTTCGGTGCAGCGCTATCGAGCCTCGGAGAGACCCAAACTTTGAAGCTCGGTACCTTCCTCAATGAAGCATCAAAGAGGTGCAGACTCCGAAGCTCGACACCTTCCTCGGCATTGCGCTACCAAGCCTCGGAGAGGCATAGACTCTGAAGCTTAGCACCTTCCTCGGTGCAGCGCTACCGAGCCTCGAAGAGACCTAAACTTTGAAGCCCGGAACCTTCCTTGGCACGACGCTACCTGGCTTCGAAAAGGTGCATACTACGAAGCTTGGCACCTTCCTCGGCACTACGCTACCGAGCCTCAGAGAGACCCAGACTTCGAAGCTCAGAACCTTCCTCAATGCGATGCTACTTGGCTTCGAAGAGGCACAGACTCCAAAGCTCGACACCTTCCTCAGCACTACCTTATGGAGCCTCGAAGAGACCTAGACTTCGAAACTCGGCACCTTCCTCGGTGGGCACCAAAGAGGCGTAGACTCCGAAGCTTGAAACCTTCCTCGGCGCAACGCTACCAATTCTCGAAGAGGCGCAGACTCCGAAGCTTAGCACCTTCCTCAATGCAATGCTACAAAGCCTCGGAGAGACCTAGACTTCGAAGCTCAATACCTTCCTCGACACAGTTCTACCAAGCCTCAGAGAGTCGCAGACTCCGAAGCTCGGCACCTTCCTCAGCACTATGCTACCGAGCCTCAGAGAGACCCAGACTTCGAAGCTCGACACCTTCCTCAGCACAGTGCTACCGAGCCTCAAAGAGGCACAAACTCCGAAGCTCAGCACCTTCCTCGGCACTGCACTACCGAGCCTCGAAGAAACCCAGACTTCGAAGCTCAGAACCTTCCTCAACGCGACACTACCTGGCTTCGGAGAGGCGTAAACTCTGAAGCTTAGCACCTTCCTCGGCATTGCGCTACCAAGCCTCGGAGAGACCTAGACTTCGAAACTCAACACCTTCCTCGACGGGGCACCAAAGAGGTGTATACTCCGAAGCTCGAAACCTTCCTCGGCACAACGCTACCGAGCCTCGGTGAGGCATAGTCTTTGAAGCTTAGCACCTTCCTCGACGCAGCGCTACAAAGCCTCGGAGAGACCCAAACTTCGAAGCTCAGCTTCGAAGCTCAGCACCTTCCTCGGCGCAGCGCCACCGAGCCTCAGAGAGGCGCAGACTCCGAATCTTGGCACTTTACTACCTAGCATTGGAGAGACCCAGACTTCAAAGCTTGGCACCTTCCTCAGCATGATGCTACCTAGCTTTAAAGAAGCGCAGATTTCAAAGCTTGGCACCCTCCTCAGACTGCGCTACCGAGCCTCGGAGAGACCCAGACTTCGAAGCTCAACACCTTCCTCGGTGGGGCATCGGAGAGGCGCGGACTCCGAAGCTCAGCACTTGCGAGGACCTCAGCTTCAAAGATCGACAAGCCACAACCGAACATCACAACAAGGTCGACACCTGTAGGCCCTCGAACATCACAACAGCTCGACACCTAGGGGCCCTCAGCTCTGGAGCTCGGCAAGTCATAGTCGAGCATCGCAATGGCCTCAATTCCATAGCTCGGCACCCCCAAGGGCCCCATCTCTGTAGCTCGGCGCCCCGTGGCCAAGCATTACAACCTTAATTCCAAAGCTCGGCCTTCGATCGACAACAAAAAGCCTTTCCTCGGCATATGGCCAAGCTAAGCCCCAACTTCGGAAGCTCGGCACACCATGGCTAAGAATCACCACGACACAAAAGCTCGACTTCTACTTGGAATCAAAGTTGTTTCTCGGCTCCACCAGGAGGACAGACCTGGAAGCTCAGTTCGACACCTCGACACAACACTTTGGACCAGGCACTCCCCCTCCTCAGCTTCAGAACTAGGGGAGTGGTGTTCGGATTCCGAAGTTAGAGCTCTTAGAGTTTTGTAGCCAACGATGGGAAGATTCTGCCACGTTCCATATTGCCCAGTTCCCAAGATTGCGACAGGCATCGAGGAACACCAAAGAAGCCAGACGCCCATATAGACATCAACTTGAAGTTCTTCAGCCGAATAACGAATTGGACTACTACATTCCTCAACTTCAGAACTGGGGGAGTGGTGTTCGGGTTATGGCTGAGTTGGCCCTGCAAGACACGTGGCCGCCCAGTTATCACCCGGTCATGTTGGCATAGTGGCCTCCCATCTTCTCCTTTCAGCCACATCAACTACACGTCATGTGGATGAGCACAACTACAGATAAAGAGGAATAAGGAAGACTCCACTGGGGAATGGGACTCTATCCCAAATGCCTCGATGGGTAACCTCATCCCGACAACCCCAGAAGCCCAATCCAACCAGGACACAGATGTTCGGCTATAAAAAAGTACTCCATGCTCGAGGTAAGGGATCCCCAACTCCTAACACCCATACTACTAATTAGCTCGGACAAGCATCCCTATAGCTCGGCCCGGCCATCCATCACATCCTGCTGACTTGAGTGTCGGAGCACCAACCCGGGATAATTCCTTAGGCCTCTGACTCCTTTCTTGATCACAGGTCTTGAAGCGCAGCCTCGTCCTTATAGCTCGACCCCTTCCTGTTAACAAAGACTATCTAGTTGTTGTTATCAATTCATACACAACTTTAGATTGAGCAGCATCAATTGTTTATATCCAATGAGACAAAGGTGGATAAAAGAAAAGTCACCGTTCATTTATTTGGGTCTACAGAAAAATCCATTTAATCCGAAATTGAATCCTAAGCTTAATTCTAGTTCCGGTGATGGTTTTTCCATTACACAAGTTCTGCAAACGCCGTTGTATTTTCCAAGAACCAACTCTCCCTCTTACAACCATGAAACAAGGGAATCTTGATATTTTGGTGAGTGCAGGTCTATACAACCTCATATTTTGTTGATTGCAAGATATGTGGGATCGAAGGCACAGGATTAGGCTGAAGTTCGGTAGGGTTAGGGCTTTAAAGGTGGGGCTGGTGGTATTGGTAATAAGGAGTGCTGCTGTAATCTCCTTGTTGCACCTCCAAAGTCAGGATCTCCTCTTTGCTCAAAGATAGATTGGTGGAGATTGAGAGCTGTTCAAGGTTTTGGTTTGGTAGATTTGAGATGCAGAACAACTCTGGTTCGTCTTGACCTATTGCATTTCACTGTTTGTGGGAGAGGGAGAGAAAGACGACGAAAATATATTTGAGAGATACAACTGGAATATAATGTCGGTTCTATAGACTGGGAAACGATGAGAGGAGGAAGAAATTTGAAATAAAAACGGGGTTTTTAATTGGGGGTATTTTAATCCAAAAATAAACAAAACCTCTCCCCTCACTATTTTGATTATTTTTTGAAAATGTATCTAATTTTGTTAAATGACCAAACTTCATTATTTTTTATGTAAAAAAGCCAATTATTAATTATTTAATTAATATTTTGAATTTATTATTATTCATATTTTATTTTATTAAAACCTATGACTTAATTAATAATTTTAATATTTAAATATTTCTTTGTCATCCTTTCCCTTTCTTTTCCTACCTTTTTCATACAGCCTTACTTAGCATGGCACCGATCTGACCCACTCCGAATGGAGCGGATTTTCCCCTACCTTAAATGGACACAGGTCGAGTTTGGGGATTTTTCTCTTTACCCCAAATTGGGGATGGGGCGGGGATGGGGTCTACATATAATCCTCGAACCCACTCTAAGCCCAGTGGTAAATTACACTATTACCCCTTATAATTTGTAAGTTCTGACTTTTGGTTTCCAGACTTGAGACTTGGACATTTCCCCCCTACTCTAAACTCCAAAAGCCAAAACCCCCCCAAAAGAAGCGGCCAAATCCCGTCCCAGCTTCCCTTCCCTTCATCCCTTTTTCTTCCTCTTCGACCAGCATGCAAACACTAGTCGGCGATGGACCAGCTCCATCTTAATCTCAGTTGTTCGAAGTTGAAGAGTTGAGTGAATGAATGATTTACTAGTTTTACCATGATATGATGATACCACCGCAAACTTTGTCTCTGTACTGCTATGCACAGCAGACTTTGCCTCTGTTAATAACTAGGCCATAGTTTGGAGAAATAGCAGGTTTAGGAGTAAGAGATGTGGGTGGTGGAAAGAGATTTACTGATTTTATTAACCTGTCTAATGGGAACAACTGGTAGTTGTTGGCTGTTGCATTCTATCATTTCTTCTTAATTGTTTGATGTCAGAATGGTTATTTCTTCTCAATTGTTTGAAACTATCAACAAATTTTAGTGCATCTTCAATTTCAAGTTTATTTTCAAAAGTCCATATTGTCCACATCACATCATAGCATGAATCCAAATAATGGACTCATCTTTGCTTAACCCCTTAAGGGTCCAACTCATCTTTGTTGTCTATATGAACTACAAAACATACAAAACCTGGATTTTAATAGTATTAAAAAGAATAGTAGCATATTAAAACCCAATACACTAATTGAAACTAACAACTCTTTTAGATGAATTATATAATTTATATTATATAGAAGAAGAGAAAGTAATATACAAAAAAGGTTGTGGGTGGGGATATATCGGGGATTCCTCGTCCCTAGGTTCAGTAGTTGTGGGGCAGGGATATGTCCGGGATTCTCCAGGCCCAACCGGGCCTGGGTGGGGGTTGAATTCTTGCCCTGATACCGGGGATGCAGCGGGAAAGGGTTAGGGGATTTTATCCACAGGGATAGGGAAGGAGTGTCCCACCCCGTTTCCATTCCTATCCTTACTTCCTTCTAAAATATTGCCCTCTCCTAAAGTATCTCTTAAACTATATTGTGTTTCTAATGATACTATCCAATGTTTCCTTATAAATCTCTCTCTCTCTCTCTCTCTCCCCATGTATGTGTGAGGCTAAGTGCAAATTGAGTAGGCCTAGGCCCAGAACGAAAAATAAATAAAAATAAAAAATCTCAATTTTTTTGGCCAAGCCTATCCCGAGAACAAAAAATTCAAGCCCATCCTGTGTAAAATTGTGGACTAGGTCAGTCCAAGTTACACTCCTAATAAGAAAAAGCTTTTATTGTTTGGAAAAAATAGCTTCAGCTTTCTGCGCGCATGGCTTGTTACCCCACTCAGTTAGTTCTTTACCTGTCTTGCAACCACTTTTTAAGTTTTACCGCACAGCCAAAGTTTTTCCTAGCGAATGTAAAGAGTTTTGTTTGCTAATAAACAAACAACTGCCACATCAATAAAAATGTATTATTTTTGCTAACATACCAGTTGTTTTATTGGATAAATTTATGATGCCAAAAAGGTATCATTTTAGAAATGCATTGATCAATCCAGTGTTTTCAAAACCAATTCAAATCGGATGGTAGGACCGAAAAAATGCGAATCGGTCACCTGACCAGTTCTGTTTGACCCCAAAACCACTTTTTGACCAAAATTTGTTGATTTAGTTAGTAAATCGTTGACTCGGACAATGGTTTATGATCATTTTTTGTCTTTTTAATTTTTTATTTTTTGTCAAAATGGGCCATCCACTTAGACGGATGGTCAGACCATTCGACCCGGGAATCGGTCACCTAAAGTGATTCCCTATCCAGTCCGGTTTTAAAAACCTTGTATCAATCAAAACCCCCCCGTGGATTCTTATTAATACCACCTGATTAGTTACCACTTTTATAATACCAATTGCTTGATTATAAGTTTTTCCAATATCGTAGTCAAACACCTCCTAAGTGGGTCAGGTCTGGTTTACAGAAATGTTAAGTTTGGGTTAAGGATTACGGTAACCTAGCCAATAGAAACTAACTTCCTATTAGTCCAAATTTAGAAAGGTTTAGGTTAGTAAGTTTCAGTCTTAATGGTTAATTATAGTGCCATTAACAAATGCACTTTTCTGGCCCAAACATATATGCTTAAAATGAATTCGGATTGCATCCTCAAAATCTTCCTCACTGGCTCACAATCCTTACAGCCATCCATTGGAAACATCTCTGTATTTATATGTTTTATTCATGAAAAGATATTTTCCATGTACGACTGCAAGGGTTGTGAGGACGGTGTGAGAATAAAATCCGAATTTGCCTAAAATGGGATAAATTCTCAAGCTCAAGCACAAACTCCAAGGAAAGCTCTAAGCTTGCACCAAAACCATGCAGCTAGCTTTCATGATTTCGGACAAGCTTAAAGCCTCAGATACAGTAGGGTTAGTTTCTCAGATTACTTGACCAACTCTTTGCTCCTAATTTCCTTTTATTTCCCTATCTTATGTGGTTGGAAACCATATATCCTAAGGTGCAGCTTGGATGGGTTGACTTGGATTGGTTAGGACCAATCCTAAAACTTAAGACCAGAGGTTTGGGCTCAAACACAAATTTACAAAATTGTGCCTAACCCAACACAACCCAGATTAGGTCCAAGCAGGCTTGGTCAGGCTTAGGTGAGTTGGTGATCAGGTTTGAATGTTTTCATAATGTGTTTCACATGTAGCACTTTTTATTGGGCTTTTTGGTCCAATTTAGAAGTAACATAGATTAAAAAGTAGAAAAACCTATGGTGCATCAACTGCACCATGCAACAAAAACGTAAAAGATACTTTATAAATATTAACAAATAAAAAATAACTAAATCATATAATCTTCAATGTAATTGGTTGAAATCTTTTATTTGACATGCAGGTGCACAAATTTCATTGATAAATTTATACATGTGTTACATGGTTAAAAAAGAATACTTATATATAAATAACTCGCTGTTTAGGTTAATCATAATATATAAAAACAATTGCATATACAGTGAAAGGCAGGCTCGGGTTGGGTTGGGCCAGACACGGACTACTTAAGGCCTCGATCTAAGCCCAATTAAATTTAGTTTAGACCCAAATTTTCTGACCCAAGTTCAAAACATAGCCCAAAAATTCAAGCCCGACCCATGAAAAAGCTCAAGTTCAGGTTGGGCCTCTCCAAATCATAGCCTAAATCAACGTGACTAGTACGAAATTGACAAATTATGAATGAACAAAAACTTGGGTATGAAACAGATTGTGTTTGAGAAGATCTGAGCAAATACAAGTTCAAATCTAGCTTATTGTGTCATCCATGAAAAAGCTCAAGTTCATGTTCAGTCTCATCCATGTCTAATCCGAATATTGATCAAATCTAGCTTATTGGATATGATTCCTTAAACTGATTATCCAAAGCTACTAAGGTTATGTTGGGCAAATAAGTGGTTTAAGAAATAAGTATTTATTTTAGAAGTATTTATTTGAATAAGTAGTTATTATTGTTTGGGGGTCCTTTTCAAACCACTTAAACTTATTTTAAGTACTTATTTGAGTTATACTGTTTGATGAACCACTTAACCAATAACTACTAATTTTTGCATATTAACCATTTCGATGAAATGACAATTCTAATGCTCACAACACATATGGTCTCACGTGACAGCATTTTATAAAATGCTGGAAAATAACCAGAAATTCATTCAGCTTATGCAACTTGGTAGAGGTGAAAGAATGATAGACTTAGCTAGTAATACCATTCTTGTTGATGTGATTGCAGCCATAGACAAGTTTGATTTGTCTTGGGTGCTTCGTGCATCTCAAGGGCCTTCCTATGTTGGATGAATCACTAATTAGATATGTCAATACTTTTAAGAATATAAGCTCATACATTTTAAAACTTGCTAAAAAACAAAAACATTCTTTATCCAAGTGATAGCTAAGCAATTCAATCATTTGAATCAAATTGATAAACCTATGAAGTCATAATTAGGTAATAAAATTTTTAAAATAAAATAAATATAGAAAATTACAAAAATGTAGAAAAATTAAACTTTATGATACTTTTATTAATCAAATTAAAAAATATGTGTAATAAAATTACTTTTATTGATAATGAAACATACTTTAGAATTGACCAAAAGTGAAATTATTTTTACTATTTGGCAAAGATCAATAGTTCAACTTTTAGGTCAAATGTATTAACATTTAATGTCAAATAAATAATAAAAATTAATGAAATATAAACATACATAAATGTTGCAAAAAATCATTCAGGCACATGTATAATATTAATTAATTATCATATTAAACAAAAAGTAAGTGTGACATATCGGAATTATTTTACTCAAAAATATAAAAAATATATAGAAAAAAATTGAATACATATATAATTCTACATTTACACTACTATTAAAAATATATATAAGATTGTGGAACTTTCTTTTTACTAAAATACTCATTTTTTAATTTATCTCTATTTAATTGTGAGGTTTAAATTGTAAATTGACTATTACTTTTCACCTCATTTAATTCCATCTATTTAAATCTTACATTTTTTTATAAATGAACAGAAAAAAAAAACCAAAAAAAAATAAAACATTACAAAAATAAGAATCTAATCAAGTAGGTAGACCTGTCAATGATACTTGAAACTTAACAACTTGATCCAATTATCACATATTTAGATAAGGTATTTATGTAACTAGATTTGGGTTTCACAACATGCATCCGATTAATAATAAAAAGCAAAAAATATATAAAAATAAAAAATAAAAATACATATTTATAGAAATTTTTGGATACATTATTACTATCATTATCATCATATAGAATTATCACATGCAAAGCATATGCATGCTTACTAGTAGTCACAAACGCTTATTTAAGTGCTTATTAGAGAAAAAGACTATCAAACGCCCAATATAAAATAAAAAATAAGCACTAGAAAAAGTAGGGTACCAAATGCAAATAAGTGCTTATTCAAATAAACACTTATTTTTTAACTTAGGCACTCCCAAACATGACCCAACAATCAAATCAAAAAGAGATCACTCTGCTGCATAGAATTTCAAACAAAAGGGTTTTGGTATTGTAACTCTTTTATTTGGGGGTCACAAGCTTCACAACTCACAAGATATAGTGACAGCAGATGTGAAATCCATGCAAGCTTATTTACCCATTTGTCACGGACTTTCCAAATAACTGGAGTGGACAAAAAACCAAGGCATTCCATGGTTTTCTGAGTTTTCAGAACATCAAGCCTTGGAAGCATTCCCTTGAGAATCCATAACTTGATCATGGTTTTGACGTTGTACTTGAATGGACAATTAATAAGCGTTGTCTTAATCTTGGATAAATGCAAATATATTGGGTCCAAAGCAATGTAAAACAAAGGAAGATTCAACAGATGAGAGCAAGAGACAAGTACCCAAGTTCATGTGTCTCAAGACTCTCGACAGGTTTAACAGCTCCCATTCACAGGCAAAAAGAAAACCCAAAAGCTTCCTTCATGTGGGAAGATTACAAATCGTACAGATAAGGCATCATGCTTTACAAGATCTACAAAATCATGATGCAGGATTGACAGAATGAACTTGAGACGCAAACACTTTCAGCTAATGGACCATCTCAGATGAAGCTGCATGCCAATTGAAATAGTTCTAACCATTTTGCCTGTAACTGCTATACCATTTTTTGCAAGGTGGGTTTGGAGCAAGAGGGCTTCTTCATTGTTAGGCACTTAGACAAGAACAAGTAGATTCATTAAGATTACAACATACTAATTCAAGGGGAAGTGCCATGAACTACAACAAGATTATTCACAAAATGTCATCAACAAGCACCCCTCATTGGAGAAGAGATCAAAGAAATCAAAATTTGTTGAAAAATAAAATCTTAAAAAGGAGTACCTATTTCACTCCTTGCTTCAGTTGGGCTGTACAATGCAGATCGATTCCTGGGTTTGCTCTCCTCCAATTGCTTAACAACTTCATCCATGGTAGGTCTGACAGAGGCCACTGGAGCACAGCAACCCATTGCGAGTTTCAGTGATTGAATCAAGCCATCCTCCATCGGACTCCGGATTCCCTTCAATACCTCTACATCGAAAACCTCCATTGTCGTCTCCTCCAGCACTGCCACCTTCACTAGTGATGGTAAGTCCACAAATTCCCCGGTTCGGATATCTTTACCAGGTTTCTTTCCTATCAAAATCTCCAACAGCAGTATACCAAATGCATATACATCTGTCCTTGAATTGCACTTTTTCATTCTCTGTAACTCTGGAGACTTGTATCCATCAATCTTTGCAGATGCCACTATTTCATCAGCAACAACATGCACCATCAATTTGTCTAGCCCAAACTCAGTTAGCCTGGCCACAAATAAATCATCCACTAGGACATTTTTGGCTCTCACATTCCCATGGATTATTGGCACTTCCATTCCTGTATGCAGATAAGCAAGTCCTCTAGCTATACCCAATGCAATTTTGTGCCTACGAGCCCAATTCAACATTGGCTTCCCAGCTCTGGTTTCTGATTTAGAGCAACAAATAGATTAATTAAACAAAACATAGGAAATTTCAGTTACATTTCTACAGTCCTAGAAGATTGGTTCTTGATTACATAAAATCTCATTGCCCATTAAGTGATCAGAAGAACTTCCATTCCCATGATCCCATCCATCAAATAACAAGGCCATTGAGATAAAACAATCAACAACATGTAAACAATGCAGAGGCGAGGAAAAGAACAAACACTTACCATGTAAAAGATCGTGGAGAGTCCTGTTGGGGAGATAGTCATATATGAGGAGCTTCTCCCCTCTCTGTCCCTGATAGAAAGCTCGGAGTGCAACAAGATTTTCATGGCGGACTCGGCCAAGCTGCTTAATCATGGGCAAACATGAAGCTCTATCCTTGCAACTACCTTCTCTCAACAGTCTCAGAGAAATGGTTCCTCCATCAGCAAGTTTCGCCTTGTAAACGGTTCCATAGCTGGTTTTCTCCATTACCTGACCAGTAGCATTCAGTACATCCTCCAATGTCAAATGCTCACCACCCTGAAACAGTAAAAGCTTACCTTCACAGCCACCACCACCACCATTCTCCTCATCTTCTCCTTCCTCTATCTCATTTTCATCTCCTCCCCTGCTCTTCCTCCTCTTCCCTTGTACGTAACCAATTAGTACTGAGGCCAAAACCACAGCACCGGCCATCAATCCAATCACAATACCAGCAATGGTGCCGGAGCTCAGACCAGAGCTTCCCCTGCACTTCGCCAGGGGAGACCCACAAAGCCCAGGATTGTTTCCTTCAAAAACCCTGAAATCAAACTTCGACTGTCGGAAAACCGGCAGAGCCCCAGTAAAATTATTATGAGAAAGGTTCAGTTTTTTAAGTTTTAAACGAGAAAGACTCTCCGGAATTGAACCAGAGAAGTGATTACTCCCAAGATCAAGCTCTTTCAACCTATGAAACCCAGTTATAAACTCCGGAAATTCCCCTGAAAAGCTGTTGTTGCCCAAATCCAAAACCCGTATGTTCCTGCAAGTCGAGTTGGGTAGTGCTGGTTGAGGAAGAGAACCCGAAAGATTATTACCATGCAACCGAAGCGAAACAAGTCTGTCACAGAGGTTCCAGATGGAAAGAGGCAGAGACCCATTTAAGAAATTGCCACTTAAATCAACATTGGAGAGTAAAGAGCTATAGCCAAGCTCAAGAGGGATGTTTCCTTTGAGCGAGTTGACACCAAGGTACAGACTCTGCAACGAGGAGAGCTCTCCGATTTCTCTTGGAATTTTACCGGAGAGACCAGCTCCTTGGAGCTGAAGAGAGACGAGCTGCAGAGTTGGGTCTCTGAATAGAGAAATGTTGTTCCGTTCAGGCGAAGATACGTCATCGCATTTAAGAGGGGTACCATTAGAGAAGACCCATTTGAGCCCTCTCCACTGACAGACAGGAATACCAGTGCTCCACGAAGATAGCAATATATTCTCTGCACCTCCCCTTAACGAAGGTTTGATCTTCCTCAGAACAATTTCCACGTCCGAAGAAGACCGAGAAAGTGTATTGAAGAAGCAGCAGAAGAAGAACATTATGCACAAAGAGTAAAGTTGCAAAGACGCCATGAATGTTCCAAAGAGATTGAAAAGGGAGAAGGTTGGGGGAGGACGCCAGTGAACCGTGACCGGGGAGAACTGAGAACTTTGAAGACTGAACTCACTGAAGCGAGCTCCGTTTTTTTCTTTTAAAAATAAAAAAAGCTGGAACTATGTTGACTGAGAAACTGAAAGTACTGTACAAAGAAAGCTACATATCCAATCAGAATTAAACACGTCATCGTCAAGATTGTTACTTAGATATCAATAGATGACGTGTTTATTTCTGATTGGATTTCGCAGTCTGTCGTACACGTCCCGTTTGTTGCACATCAGAACTATTCAACGGCTATGACTTTATTATATGAATATTAAGAATCCGGATCTGCCCCTCAGAGCGCTCCTGACACCCACCTTAAAAGCACGTATCCGCCGCACATCGGGATCATCTATCGTACTTGAATGTTGTTATTTATGTGAGATGTTCGGATGCTCCCAATACTCGGTAGAACGTGGCTGTGAGGTCGGTGTGAGAAGCATATCCCAATTCGAATATAAAACGGTTGAATTTATATTATTTTAATAGAAATCTAGTGATCCACCGGGCTGGGGTTGGGGTGATCATCAAAAACGGAAAAAAAAAAAAAACTTTAGAAAACAAACCGAATCAATAAACTTGAACCAAACATTCTGGTTGGACAAACCGGAGAGGTTTGATTTTGGTTTGCTATTTTTGAAAATCGAAAATGTTGGCAATTAATCAAAACTACCAGTATTTTTATTATATATTTATATATTTGTTTATAATATATATTAAAAATTAAAAAAAAAACGAATCGCTAAACCGAACCAATTAAAAACCAAACCAACCAACGATTTATTGATTGACTTCGATTTGATACTTTGATTTCGATTCACAATTTTTAAAAAATCGATGACACCGGTTCGGTTTGAAAAACACCGAACGGTGAGCTGTGAGCACCCTTACCAAGCCTACTATTTTCAAAAATCAAAATAAAGAAGAGATGAAAATCAACTGTGGTTCAAGCCTTCAAGGATCACCAAGATCTGTTATGGCCCCACCATTCGAACCGTGCACGTGTTTTTCAGAAACACACGAAGGATGCAATATGGTTCAACGTGGTGAGGGTGAGAGACAGAGAAAGTCCAGATGGGGGCCCACAAGTTGGTGGGCCAGACCGTTGGTTATGTCTGAATTCTGAAAGCCATCCGACGGTCTGAATATGATGAAAGAAGAGAAGGTACACTGCTAGGGGCGGTGAGTTTGTGAATGGTGACTGTGTCTTGTCTCCCAAACGCTGCACAAATTCAGAAACGGACTCAGATGCCCATTGGGTCAACAGATGGGCCTTCTCATTTTGCATTTTGCAAGAAAACACCAAGCATAGTTTTGGTATCCCGAGGCTAGCCTGGACCGGTCTGCTGGCTGGTCCGGGTCCTCCGGCCAGGCCGGTCTGTCTTGCTATTGGATTGGAGTGTTTGTTTAGGAGATATATTTCATTTTTTGCATTAAAATATTACTCTGAAGAATAATTATAATTATAGCAAGCAGCTCAACTGCATGAAACGTACCAAGTGTGGCCCACAAAATTTCGCATGTCTTTTCATGGACTCCACCTTGTATTTATTGTAAATTTGTAATATGGTGAAAACTCACCTGCCTATCGGTACTTGTTTATGGGCCTTTATGGCAACGTTGCAAGGCCTGGACCGGATTTAAACAGGAATCCCAATAGGATCACAGTTTTGCCAATGGGAAAATTGCGTATCTTGTACTTAGATTTAGTATCACTTTCACCTCTAAAATTTGAAACATACTAATTCAGCGTCTAAATTTTCAAAATGTACCAATTTAGGGCATACTGTTAATCAGTCGTCGGTACATCATGTGTGAATGAAAACTTTTTAAAATGTTAAAATTATCTTTCAAAATAAAACATTATTCATTCTCTTCTTTCTTTTCTATCTATCGGCATCAAGTCGAACAATAAACATTGGAATGTGTTCTCCATGAAATTGACCTGTTTGATGACAAGGGAGTTGATTTTGTGACATGCAACACTTGAACTAGAGACAATCTTGACTCTGCAGCTGAAGAAGCCATTCTTTGCTATAGGACCAATCTTCTCATCTGGTTTCACCAAGGGCATGGTCGCCAACAGCCTGTGGGCGAAGCCCGACTGTGCCAAGTGCTTGACACCGAGCCTTATGGGTCTGTCTTGTATGTCTTCTTCGCAAACCATCTAACAAGAAAACTTTATTTAATTTATCAAATTACTTGGTAGCAATAAACAAAATCAACCCACCTCAACAATTTCCTTCAAATTTACACACTAACCACTCTTCACTATAAGAGCCAAAAATCCATGCCTCTTTAATTTATATCTTTTTATATATAAGATTCTCTATTGAAATTTTTAAAATTACACAAAACAAATATAAGGAATCCTATATATTTTATCAATCACCCGATTTTTCGGGTCGACGATTCGATGGTTTGACCATTCGGTTCGAATAGGCGATTCGTTCTAACAACAAAAATTACAAGCAAAAAAATTATAGAATCATTCTGGCCACCAGTTTTTGGATCGATGGTTTGACCATCTGGTTTGAATGGACGGCTCGTTCTGACAACAAAAATTATAGGCAAAAAATTGAGTGTGTAAGGTCTATTAATCAGTATCATACGTGTTATGTCATTCGAGCGTGTGACATATGACCCAAAAACAAAACCATTCTGGCCATCGGTTTTCGGGTTGACGGTTTGACCGTAGTTCAAACGGACGGCCAGTTCTGATAACAAAAATTAAAAAAAATTTAAAAAAAAAAGACCAAAAACCATTGAACATGTCAACGATAGTTGGACTGTCCGGTTTGAACAGACACCCTATTCTAACAACAAAAATTACAACCAAAAAATTACAAAACCGTTCTAGCCACTGATTTTCAAGTCAACAGTTCAACCATCCAATTTGAACAGATGGCCCATTATGATAACAAAAATGACAAGCAAAAAATTGAGTGTGTGAGGTCCATTAAGCAGTATCATACGTGTTATGTCATTCAAGCGTGTGACTCATACGACTTGAAAACGGAACCATTCCGGCCACTAGTTTTTGGGTCGACGGTTCAACTGCCTAGTTCGAATGGACGGTCTGTTCTAACAACAAAAATTAAAAAATTAAAAAACAGCAAAAAAAACCATTGAACGGGTCGACGGTTCGACTGCTCGAGTAAATGGGTTGTTGACTGATTCAATGGTTTTTGGCCAGGGACTGGGATTGGGATAAAACAGAACTAGTTGCCTGGACGGTTCCCCATTAAAAAAATAAAAAATTGTGATTCGACCATCCAGTTCGAATAAACGGCCCGTTTTGACAACAAAAATTATAGGCAAAAAATTGAGGGTGTGAGGTCCATTAAGCAATATCATGTGTGTTATGTCATTCGAGCATGTGACTCATACGACCCAAAAATAGAACCATTCCAGCCATCAGCTTTTGGGTCGACGGTTCGAATGAACGGCTCGTTTTGACAACAAAAATTAAAAAACAGCCAAAAACCATTGAACGGGTCAACGAGTCAACAATTCGACCACCTAGGTCAATGGGTCATTGACCAATTCAACAATTTTTTGACAGGGATCGGGATTGGGATAAAATGGAACCAGTTGCCTAGACAGTACCCGAGCTGAAATGTTTGTCCATCCGAGTCAACGGCGGTTCAAAAGCCATGGTTTTTCATGCTTTTGGATTTTCACTATTCAAAGGTTTCTTCTACTATGGGTTTTATTTGAGCGTGTACAATATGTTCATTTTTTTCTATTTTTTGCTTTTTTTTTTTTTTGTGTTGACTTCTTCTTCAAGATCCTCCAAAACAGTCTAGGGTTTACCACCATTTTATTTCTTCCCTTTTGTTTTTTCTTTGGGTTTTCTTGTGCAATTTTTTTTTATTTTCTTACAAGACGATCTGCTTCGTCTCTTTCTTTGGTTGCATGTATGTTTAACTCCATCTTAAAGTGGAACTTTGGACTCGATTTTCTGATTTTTCTCCTTGGTTTTTCGAGTTTGGTGGATTTACCGCCAATTTTTTTCTATGTTTAAGGTCACTTTGGATTTATCCTTCAAGGTTTTGGAATCCCTTGCAATGTTTACTTATTGACATCTAGAAAAAATGACCTTGAAATGGAACCGTTTTGGCCATCGATTTTCAGGTTAATGGTTCGACCGTTCGGTTCGAACGGATGCCCCGTTCTGACAACAAAAGTTAAAAAATAAAAAGTAATTAAAAATAAAAAATGGCCAAAACCTGTTAAACGGGTCAATGGGTCGACGATTCAATGGCCCAGGTCAATGGGTCATTGACTGATTCAATGATTTTTGGCCAGGGACCAGGTTTGGGGTAAAATGGAACCGGTTGCCTAGACGGTTCCCAAGCCAAATAGTCCTACCGTCTGAGTCAACTAGGAGTTCTCGATGTGAAGCAAAGGACAACTATGAAGTAGAAATCAAAACTATCATTGTATGATCATGTTCTTTTATATGAGATGCTTTACTGAAGCAATATTTAAAAAATGAGCACATGATGATCTCTTTTAAGTCTTTATGTAAGTTTCAAGAGTTGAACACTTATAATTGCAAGTTTCTTATTAAGAAACCATTGTCTGTTTTAATGTAACAAATAGCAATGTTACAATTCTCGTAGGGGCCCCTCCGCTAGTATATATATTAATGCGAAATGAGCGGTCTTCCCTTTTTGCCAAATGGCAGTAATACTATTATCTATTACTCCCATTATTGATTATAATACTGTTATCTATTTATTTTAACCCAATTTTAATAATTACTGATTATTACAGCAATTTAATAAATATATAATTAGTGATTATAATTAATAATTACTGTTATTATAAATATTGTTAATAAATAGATATTTACTTTAATTTTGCTTTAAATTAAAATTATAAATACTATTAATAAATTTAGTAAATCGATTTTAATATTTATTGATTATTATAATAATTTAATAAATATATAATTAGTGATTATAATTAATAATTATTGTTATTATAAATATTGTTAATAAATAGATATTTACTTTATTTTTACTTTAAATTAAAATTATAAATATTGTTACTAATAAATACTGTTAATAAAATTAGTAATTATTTTTTTATTAAAAATAATTAAAAATGTTATTAAAAGTATTGTTATTGATTATTTAATAAAATATTATAATTACTGACTATTATTGATAAATACTATTAATTTAATTTAATTATGGTAATTATTAATTTAATGAATATTGTTAATAAATCCTATTCATAAATTTAATAATTATTGTTATATTAAAAATAACTAAATATTATTATTAAAACTATCATTACTGATTATTTAATAAAATATTATAATTACTTACTATGATTGATAAATGTTGTTAACAATTAAATACTTAATAAATAATGTTAACAAAAATCAGCAAAAACAATGTTTGTCTTTTTGCTTATTGAATTTCTTTGGTTTAAATTTTTGGGCTTTGTGCTTTAAAAATTTTTACATAATGTTAGTTAAAAATGCTATTTGCATTTAGCTTAATGAATTGCTTCAAGGTTCTAAATATCGACACGGGCCGATACACCTTGTGTTGGTGCTTTTTTTATGTTTCACTTCATATTGGGACCTACTTGATTTCTTGGGCCAAAAAAAATATATTCCAACAAATGCCCCCCAAGTTGGTGGTTGTTATTGTAATTGACAATGCAACCACTGACTTGTAAAGTTTATACTCTTGCGGGCTAGGAGTAGAGAATTTTCTCTTTTCTTGTGCCATCAGTAGTTCATACTCTAGGTCAAGAGTAGGATTTTTTTTTCTTGTTTTGGTAGTTCACAGTTTTTACCCATGCAAGGCAGGAGTTAGATAAATAATTTATTTTGTGACTACACCTTTATAGGTTGCCTACGTACCCTTAGAGGGATCAAGTCATAATGTAGTTCACAAAGTGATTTGTATTTGTGATTTAGGGCTTTGCAGACAGTTTAGGCTCTTATATAAAAGTGTTTAGTGGATAGTTTAGGCTCGTATCCAGAAGCACATTTTGAGTTGATTATTAGGTTAAACAGTTTATACTCATATTCGGGAGTTTTGCAACAAATTTTGAGTGGTTTTAAAATGACAATTAGTTTATACCCATATTCTTAGAGTTTTGCAAACAGTTTATGCTCATATTTAGGAGCACATTTGAGTTACTTTAAAAGTTGAATAGTTTATACTCATACTTAGGAGTCTTGCAAATGGTTTATGCTCGTATTTGAGAGCAAACTTTGAGTTACTTTGAAAGTTGAATAGTTTATACTCGTATGCAGAAGTCTTGTAGATAGTTTATACTCATATCCAAGAGCAAACTTTGAGTTATTTTGGAAGTTGAATAGTTTATAATTATACTCAAGAGTCTTGTAGACAACTTTATTCTCATGTCTGGGAGCAAACTTTGAATTATTTTGGAAATTAAATAGTTTATACTCATACTCAGGCGTCTTGTAGACAGTTTATGCTCGTATCTAAGAGCAAACTTTGAGTTATTTTGGAAGTTGAATAGTTTATACTCATGCTCTTGGAGTTCTATAGACAGTTTATGCTCATATTCAGGAGTACATTTTGAGTTATTTTGGAGTCTTGTAGACAATTTATGCTTGTATCCAAAAGCACATTTTGAGTTACTTTAGAAGTTGAATAGTTTATATTCATACTCAGGAGTCTTGTAGATAGTTTACACTCGTATCTGGGAGCATAGATAGTTTAGGCTCATATCCAGGAGTGAATTAAGTGATTTTTTAATAGATAGTTTAAGTTCGTATATGGGAGCATAGATAGTTTAGGCTCATATCTATGAGCGAATTGAGTGATTTTTTTAATAGATAATTTAAGCTCATATTTGGGAGCATAGATAGTTTAGTCTCATATGTAGGAGTGTATTGAGTGAGTTTTTTTTTTTCTAATAGATAGTTTAGGCCCGTATCTGAGAGCAAACTTTGACTCATTTTCTTTTCGTGTAACATGTGATTGTATGCACAACTGCACATCCTTTAGAAAATAATTCCTTTTGTATGTACTCTCGTAGAGTAATTAGAAGCCGAGGGACTTGTTTCAAAACTTCATTAGTTAACACTAGCAATGGTTGGGTAGCAGTGTTATTGCTTTGTCTTTTCTTACTTTCAAGGGGTTTTTGTGACCAAACCTTCATTTTAATTTTCTTTGATTGTCCACAAGGTAGAGTGGATTGGTGTGTCGCATGACTCTCCTTGCATGTAATGATAGCCTAGTCATCTTTTGAGGATGACACAGTGGACTAAAGTGAAGGAATTTCCTTGGGACTTAAGGCCTATGCTTATGCTCGATTTAGTACTGCCCCTAGTGTATGGCAACAAGTAGAATGGTCATTAGGGATTTGTGTTTTATTTAGTGATGCCCCCGGTATAAGTTCATAGATGACAGGACAATGAGGGCATTAGAGAACTTCATGTTCAAAAAATTCAAATGTAGCGGTTGTCATGTTGATGGTCGTTATGTCCTCACTTGGATCTAGTTCGATCACTCCTAACTCGGTTGATTGCATTATCTTGTCTTTGAAGACAAAATATATCTCAACTAGGTGGCTAATTACCTGATGGTAACAACAATACTTTGGATGATCAATTTTCCCTTCCTCTTCTGGGTCTAGGCATTTACTATCAGGAAGCTCTATAAGCTTTTCAGTTAGAAGGTCATCCAACATTTCTGGGACATTAGAGTTAGGAAATGGATACATCTTCGTTCCAATTCCTTAAGAGTGAGTTTTGGATTTTCTTTCTCTTGTTGAATATTTGATTTTATTTATTTCTTGCCTTTTTTCTTCCCGATAACCTTGAGAGGGGCTATTGAGATTGCTAGAATTTGCATCAACCTAGATAATTTCATCTCATTTTCACCATATTTCTTTTCTTCCGAAGGTATCCAAGCTAAGTTCCATGTTATGGGCGCGGGTGGCCAATTTATCAAATGTTCATGGTTTTATTCTCTTGAGGATGTAATGCAAACTCCAATGCATTTCTTGAATACAAGTATCAATAGCAGAAGCTTCTAAGAGCTTGTCTCGACAATTAAGGTAGAGGTTTCTCCACTTGTCGATATAGTCAACGATTGGTTTATATTTCCTTTGTTTTGTGGTGGTGAGTTCATACATGCTTACAATATGTCGAGTACTATAGAAGCGATCCAATAACTCTCTTTTTAATTGATCCCAACTATCGATTGATCTAGAAAAAAGGTCAATGTAGCAGTCAAAAGAATTTCCTCATAGAGGTCGTACAAATTGCTTTACCATCAAATCACCAGAGGTCCCGACATTGTTGCACGTCTCCATGAACTGCGCAATATGTTGCCTTGGGTTACCTTTCCCATCAAATAGTTGAAACTTTGGGGGTTGGTACCTTAACGGCATAGGCATATGATCAATGCACTCAGTGTATGGCTTGGTGCACATCGAGAATGACTATGGACACCCCCATACTGAGCATGTATTGTGTCAACTATCATGTTTTTGAACTTGTTGTATTGAGAGGGAGGCGACCAAAGCATGTTGGGCATCCTATATGTCAGTACATTCTACCAACTCCTCTCAGGGAGGGTTTACTTGCGGGGTGAACCCTAGTGGGTGTGAAGGCCCCTATATGGATGTCGTTGTTTGCATTTATTCCATTCAGTTCATTAGAGAAGCAATTTGAAGGCCCTTCTCTTCCATCGCCTTTATTAACTTAGCGATGGTTGCAATCATCTTAGCAAGTTGTTCTTCAATTGTAGTAGCTCCCGCCATCATAATGGGTGCTACCAAAGTGTAGGAGTGTGTCTTATGTAATTGGACCCTCCAGTTTTAGGGGAATTGGGATGAGAGTCAGACCTTGAGCCGGTACTAGATTTCATGTTCGATACGGGTATTTGTCCACTTGGATGCTCAAGTGGAGTTATTGAGACGAACTCTTTTGTCAGGGATACCCCTTCGTATTAGCGTCCTTTGCCATAGGCAACCTTGAAGTCCATTTTTGGCATTTAGGACTTTTGAAGGGACCCCTTGAGTTCCATAGAAGGTGAGAGGTGCAACTAGTTGTGAATTCCTAGACCTCGTCATGAGGCGGGTGGTTGGCCTCTCATAGTTGGAGGCTAAAAATGCATTTGATTCGGACAAGCTTGAGCTATATTTGACACTTTTCTTGTTCCCAATGATACTTTAAATGGTTTTCTTTAGAGCCATGTGTCCAAACCATTTGTTAAAAACAAACTTGATGTATTGATTTGTGAGATGAGAGGAAAGAGAGGTCCCACCGAGCATGCCAGAAATTTGTCTACACAAATTTGGTGCTAAATTTGGAGCACAAAAAAAAAAGCGAACAAATCCAAAGAAATTTAATTAACTTTTTTTTACAAAAATGTAAGTGGGATAAAAACTCTGTTTTTTTTTTGCAAAGAATAACCTTTGATTCTCTTATCACAAACACGACCCAAACTTATATTTATAGCTTGTTACAGACACAATCTGAAAAACTTAACAACTTGTAATTGTAGAAAGGACTTGCAATGATCAATTGTATGTGAACAAAGCTTTTGTTCACAATCAATTATTGATTTGAGCGTGAACCGCAACACCAACCTTTAGCTGTGGGAGATCCTTCGGTTGTGGTGATTAGATTAAAGCTTTCTTGTATCAATAACTTGATGACTTGAATTCTTGAGTTGAAAGTTGTAGCAACTTAACTATAGGCGTCTTTCAAGATGAAAGCTGCAACTTGGAATGAGAATAGCTCATCCAATGAAGCCCTCTTCTTCTTCTTCTTCTTCTTGAAAGAAATGCTTCTAATGAGGCTTGAAGGAGAAGCCAAATGGGAGCTCAAAGGGGGGAGAGCTCAAAGGAAGAGAGCCGAAGGAGGGACTTCTCCTTCTACTCTTTGATCTATAGTGTTAAGTGAATCCGTCCAATAATTCAAATTAATTTGAATTTCCTTACTTGTCATTTATTTGGACATAATTTAATGTTGATTGACATGGGACCCCATAATTTGAGGTTGATTGACATGGGACCCACCAATCTTGATGATTCGGTGATCAATTTGTGATCCCCATTTATTAGGGGAATGGATTGGATTTGCCTTCTAATTACTTAGAGCCAAGTGCCATTTGGCAAAGGGGTAGGGCCCATGCAGCTTTCAATCCATTGACCAACCACGATCTCTTTCTTTGTTAGATCAATTAAGCCTTTCAATTGCCTTTTAAATGGGATCCAATGAATCCAACTTAAAATTTTGCCAATTTGTCATCCGGTGACAGATTTCAGTTTGTGATTTCTTTTCCAATTTGATATCTTGTATAGGACTACTGCACTTGGAAATCAAGTGATTAAATCACTTCCTTTAATTAGCAAAATTTTAAGTTGAGACTTGGTACTAGGTTGGCATATTTTGAAGTTTAAGGACCAAAGTCAGACTAGGCCCAAAGTATAGGGTACTAATCTGTAATTTTCCCTATAATTAATCCATCCCATTTAAATTGTGAAACCTGTTTTTCAATTTTTTTTAATTTTAAAATTGAATAAATAACTTGCCAATCAGCTTTAAGACTTTTATCTACTCTCATTAATTCATCATTAAATCTCTCTCTCCCTCTCTCTCTCTCTCTTCTTTCTTATTATCTCTTCACATTAATTGTACCATAACTTTCTCCTTCAATAATTCATGCCACTAATTCTCTCTCATCTCCAATATTCCATTAAAAATAGCTTAAAAACTTCATCAACTTTCTTTATATCCATATCCATTTCAATATAACTATAATTATATATATATTAATTTATAATTTTTAATAAAAAATAATTATATTGAAATGGAGATATTCAATGATATATTGATGGTTCAATGTATCAATACGCCTTTGTGTATCAGCAGAGGTGTATTGGTACTTTGATACATGCGGAAACAGTTTTTTATGTTCTTTTTCCAAAAATTGGTTTTTGGGGAGTTAAACGCATGTATTTTTCATTAAAACATAGTGGGGTCCCGAAATACCTGTAAATAGGCATATCGTGACCCAAAAGATATGATACAATATGCCCGATACGAGGTATATTGTATCGAAATTTTGAACATTGGATATATTACTAGGCTAAATAATCTACTTTCATTTAAAAGATAATTAATTCTTAAGTTAATTAATCAAATAATTTGCATTTTAGGATAAACATTATTTACTATACTCAATAGATAAAACCAATGTTTTAAAAACCGAATTGGAGATTGAATAGTTTTTGCCTCTAGGTCATGGGTCAATGGTTCGATCGTCTAGGTTGGATAAGTCAAACGATGACACATCATCCACCTATATATGTATAATATGATATATACAAACTACATTTTTTTATATATATTATGTTGGGTATAATTTGGAATTTTTTATTTTAGTTTTTAAATTTTTATAAACAAAAAAGCTAAATTTTGAAATTTGAGGTCACAAAATGAGTTTTTCTTTTGTATAAAGGGGTTGCAAAGATCACAAAGTGAAGTCCTCTAGAAGTTTTCAACACATGGTATATTTTAACTTGTGCCCCACTAACTAGGTCAAAAAGGTCAATGGTTCAACCACCTAAATTGAACGGACTGTAACCAAATAGTAGGTTTTAGGAAACTCAGAATTAGAAATAGCGTCACGTGATGGTTCAAATGGTTTAACCATTTGAGTGGACGATGAGTTGAAAACATTGAACAAAAAATCATAAAAATTATAATCCATTTATATTACATTTAAAAATAATAAAAATTAATTAACCATATTAAAAAATAAGTTATTAAATTAATTAAATAAAATAATAATAATTTTATTAATATAATAGAATTAAATAAATTTTAAAAAGTAATGAGATAAATTAAAAACTAATATCCATTTAAAGTTAATATAAAACTAATACAAAATTATCTAACAATTATTAGTTTTATAATTAGTTTTACTAACCAACTTAAATTTCATCAAAAATTAAAAAAAATTAATAATATAATTAATTAAATTTAATAAGGATTAATAAAAATTTATTAACCTTAAATGTAGTTTAATTAATTTAACAGTCCTATGAACCTCCCTAGTGTTTTGACCTTAAGAAAAACACTCCATATTGTTTTGAAAAAAAAAAGGTGCAACTACCTTTCTTCAGTTAGCATTCAAAACAGAAATTGTTAATGTAATGCATTAATTTTTTAAATATCAAATTTACCCTTAACCAACTTCATTTATATGTAAATTTACTCAAATACCTTGGAAAAATATTTGCTTCCTTTTACTTCACTTCAGCCTTTTTAGCTTTCTCGGTCCAAGAAGAGTAGAGAGATATACTCCTTGAAAGTTGTTACGAAAAATAAATTAGTGAGCTAATGATAAGGGTATTTTTGTAACTTCAATATCTTTGTTACGAAAAATCAATTGTGCATATAACGCCTTAACTATGATAAGGGTATTTTTGTAACTTCAATATCTTTGTTACTAAAAAGCTAATGGAAATGAGATCTTTGCATTTTTTTTCAAAGCTATGGGGGTCAAAACACAAGGATGGTTTGAGCATTTAATTATAGAATTGCTATAATATGAGGTTTTTTATAATTTTACCTAAAAATAACTATAGACCAATAAAATTTAAAAATTAATAAAAATAGCATTAAGATACAAAAAATATACAAATTTCTAGAGCATAGGAAACTAGCCACTCTCACTAAAATACAACTTGAACTGTAATTAAATAAATTACACATACCCCCCCCCAAAAAAAAAGAAAGAAAAAATAATGCTTGAATTTGACTTAAATGAACACTATTTAATTGAAAATATCATAAAGCTCCTTCCTCGATTTTTCTTTATAAAATCCTGCATCGCACAGGCTCAACTAGTATTATTACTATTGTATTATGGTGCAACTCACTATCAGTACTTGTTATGGCAATGTTGCATTACTTGGATCGGACTTAAATTGAAATGCTCATTAAGTCACACTTTTATCAGTTAATCAGATCATTAATCTATTTAAACTATGAAAACTGACATTTAATCAAGGATCCAAAAAGGTCACTGTGTTGGTGAGCCACTGGTTCAACCATTGATAAGTCTGGTCCAAGTCTTACCGCACTGGTTTAGACTATTTTTACTTAAAGCCATCAAATGGGGTGAAAACAAAATCCTTTCTCCTCTTGTTTCTTCGCTTTACTTCATTCCATCCCTTTTGTTTCTACCTCATTTTTTTATGCCTCCTTCCATGTGATGTATCTTCTCTAGCAATGTTTAAATGTTTCTACCTCATTCTTGTACAATTTTGCATCTATTTATTTGTATTTATGATTTACATTCTTACCCAATATAAAATTTGTACTTTTTATCTCATTTTGCATCTATTTATTTGTAATTATAATTTACATTCTTACCTCCCATCTCTGTCCCAAACAAATAAACCTCTTCCTTCCTCCATTCTCCTTCCATATGAGGTGAAGTAAAAATAGGCCAGAATTTACACTCAGCATATTTGCACTCCCATGCATTTACACCAGTGCAAAAAATTGCACTACAAACTAATTAGCTGAACCTTAATCATAAAAGGAGAGGTAATATTGTCAATATATAATAGTAAGAAATGTCTTGATGATATTTAGTTTTTTACCTCATTTTTTTCTAGGCTTCTCATTTAGATGATCTCCAAGAAAAAAAAAAAAGACAAAGGTGATGAGTGAAATGGGATGCCTCCACTCCAGGGACAAATTAGGCCCCGTTTGGCTCATAGGAATAGGGGTCTGGATTCGGAATCAGAATAGGCTATTCCGGTTCCAATTGTTTCGTTGGAAGGAATCGGAATCCCATTCCCATTCCTGCTGGAATGGCATTCCCCCATTTGAGGAAATGACCATTCCTTGCCTCTCCCTTGGGAATGAAATCCTATTCTTGTTGATTCTAATTCTCATTCCCATTCATGTTTGAATCAAACTGACTATGGGAATGGACCATTCTGATTCCTGACTATGAACCAAATAGACCCTTAATTTAATAACAAAGTGTATTCATGATATTCCAAGGACAATGATAATAACTAGGCCCTTTGGATGAGAGGACACTACTCCCGTATAGTATACAAGATAGGGATGGCAATTTCCCCTATAAAACCGGGGCCCTACCCTGGACGGGGCTGGTTTTCCCTGGCCCTAAACAAGGACGGGGTGGGGACAGGGAAAATAATTTTCCTCGAATTGGGTACGGGGCGGGGGTGGGTTTTGTATATAATTCCCCGAATCCAAAGGTATATTAGTAAAATATATTTAGGTTTAATATTGATATTTAAAATATCTCTAAGTTTTCCCTAATATTTTAAAATCTTAGGATCCCATAAACGGGGCGGGGGTGGGTTTTGTATATAATTCCCCGAATCCAAAGGTATATTAGTAAAATATATTTAGGTTTAATATTGATATTTAAAATATCTCTAAGTTTTCCCTAATATTTTAAAATCTTAGGATCCCATAATTTTATTTTTGAATTATCCCTAAAGTATTATAATTCAATTCTAAAATGCCCCCAAATTCTTACATCCTATGTATAAATTGTCCATAAAATAGATATTTTTTAAGTAATTGCCTTGGAGGGGGGAAAATTCGGGGATTCCTCGCCCCTGATGGGGAATGGATGCCCCACCTCGAACTCGCCCCGCCACCGGGGATGGAGCAAGTATGGAGCAAGGTATCGTGACTTCGGGGTGGAGACAGGAAGGGGGTGCCCCGCCCCAAACCCGCCTCATTGCCATTCCTAATACAAGAACAATGGATCTTCAAACATTATAACGATGGGTTTTCTATATCTCACTGGACGAGTTTCATAATCAAATAGCCTTTATTTCATTTTGAAAAGGCCAACATTTTAAAAGGCATGAGAAATTATTTTAGCACAATTTCCTACATGCAGTGGAAGTCTGAAAGACGAGAAATAAGGTAAATGTGTGAAAAATGTCTAAAAGAAACTTAAGTTTGAAAAAAAATGAGAGGTGCAATTTGGGCGGGCTTAGATTGGGATTTTGTTAAAATTTGAATTAGGTTTGGCCAATCAATGACATATAACATAATTTTTAAAACTGGAATTGGTCACCTGATCGATTCCATTTTACCCTAGAACCATTATTTCATCAAAAACCATTGATTTAGTCAGCAAACCGCTGACCCGGGTAGTCGAACCGTCTAACGGTTTTAGATGTTTATTATTTTTTTAATTTTTTGTCAAAATGGCCCATCCGCTCAATTCAAACGGTCGGACAATTCGACTTGAGAGTCGAACCCTTAATCGATTCGGTTTTAAAAACATTGATATATAATAAAATCTTAAAAATCAAGTAATTAATCAGCTTACACCCCTAGAAAAAATGAAAATTTTGAAGGAAAATAAAATTAATTAATTCAAGGCATGCAAAGGTTGCCTTGTAAGAGTAAAGATGAGAAATGTTAGAAAACAGATTCTACATAAAGAATTGCAGAATAAGAAAAACAACTAATGGTAGGGATGAGTCATAAGTTATTTCTTGTCCTACATGATTACATTAATTGAAACCCTTGTGAAGATGGGTCAACACTCCTCCCATATGCCTAGGATATATTTTGAAGTTTTATTCCATAAATCTTTAGAGTATAAAACATAGTTGTCCATATCAGCTTATTCTCTCTCTTCTCCTCCTATTGCTTTCCAACCCATTAAGATTTTTTGGTTTTTTTTTTAGTTGAATAATTAAAAAAGGGTATGATATCAGAAAGACACTATATCCAAAAAAACTTGTAGCCAATCAACTCGTGTCATAAAAGTGGTAATCAATTAGGTGGAGCCAAATGTAATCACACCCCTATAGAGCATGAGCATCTTTTAACACTACTCCATGCATCACACAGTCCACTCTTCACACAACAACCTCCCACTCTTCAGACATGTGGCATTGTAAAATTTCAATAGATAGAATCTTAGAAGAGGTTAAACTCTTACTCTTAAAAACAGTCTATTCATTTATAAAAAAGTGATAACTCCACTCTCTTAAAATTCACACACATAGCATCTTAATCTCTAAAAAGTGGTCACTTCAAATGTTATGGTAGTAATTGAATTTTATTCAAACACAACCATTTCAAAGTAACGATTAATACAAATGGATCAAAAGTAACTTAAAAATAATTAATATATTAAATGGATAAAAATAACTAAACAATTAAGACAAACATTGGTGTGACTTTCATTCTTTTAGATGAAATAGTTTATTAAATAAATAGTAAATACCAATTAAACTAAATAGTAAATAGATTTAGCTTTTAAAAATAAATTGATCAAATAAATAGTAAATATCAATTAAAGTGGGTTACTGTTTACAAATAAGACCTCATTTAATCTCTTAATTCATATTAAAAATAACATAAATTAATAGTGGTTTTCAAACAAAGTAGGTCAGAATAGTTTGTCAACTACAAAGATGCAACAATTTTTCTAATTTAATTTTTATAGTTAAGGCTCAATTTGGAAGGAGTACGAATACAAATATATAGAGTGCAAAACCTTGTATTTTGTATATTTTTGCACAGTGGATATTTGTATTTATACTCTTTCCAAACTGAGCCTGGAAGCAGTATAAATTCAAATATGTACAACATAAATACATACAAAATATAAAGTTTTGCACTCTACATATTTGCATTTACACTCCCTTCAAACTCAGCCTAAATTTCAAATTAAATGATAATGTATTTGCCGCTTACTTAGTATGGGATTATCCTCTAGATAAAACATGGTAAGTATCTTAAATTAAATAAAAAATCTAACCTAAATATCTAATATAAATAATTTAAAATTTTGAAACAATTCAGATTAATGGTCCCATACTTAATACGGGGGTCATTCTTCATATAGATAAAAGGAGGCATTCTTCGTTGCTGTTAAACCAATTAACACACACCTACTACCAATGGCAGAGTTAACTCGACTCCCCCAAATTTTTTGAAAACCCCCTTGATATTTGTTTGTGGATTGCCATAGTAGAAGGTGGGTCTCGTACTCTCATGTTTAAAACTGTATTCACTCTCCTCCTCTCCTGCTGCTGTGTTTGGTTTCAACTTTTGTTCTGTTTATTGCTTTCTCCTCATCTCCTATTGCTTTCTATCAAATTAATATATGATTCTGACTCCGCCCATCCCGGGGAAAAGGACGAGGCATTTGACATTTTTACTATACCCGAACAATGCATTAACTAGTAACCACCCAACCACGACCTACGTTATTGTCATTATTTTATAGTACGTAACTGACATTGTTAAGGATTGTTCAGACTGTTTGACCCGTGATCCAGTTGATCTTTTCATATTAAACGATCTAGGTGATCATCTTTAGCCCGGTCCGGCTTATGCCAGTATCAGTATTCAGAACCATAATTTAGTGGGTCAGAACTTGGTCCAACACTTCAGGTCCGGTTCAGGCTTGACTCGTCTCATCCTTAGATATTGCATTATTGCATACGCATAAAAACTGTCATATACGATTTTTTTTTTATTTTAAAAATTACGGCATTTATCATATAAGCTTCAAAAAAACATATATAAAATAAAAATGTATATTAAATATTCCTACTGTTTGCCAAATTGATATATAGTCTTAAACTATCCTAAAGTTTTTTTTGACAATTGTCATCATCCTTAAATTTGGATGAAAAAGTTAAAATTGCATTTCTACCCTTCCATTAAGATTGATTCAATTCGAACTTATTATTTAAATTACTTTTTTACCCTTCTATTAAAATGGACGAGGCATTAGAAACCTTTATTGGAAAACCATGACGATGTTGTCTTCGAAGAAACGATCAATCTGACCTCAATGGCATGCGTAACCGACACCAGTGTATCAGTCACCAAAAACCTACCAGCGGGGGGAGAGAGAGAGAGATTGGGTTGTGCGGGGTGCGTTGCACTTTGTTCATCAACAATGGCGACTTGCGTGGAATGGATAGCTTGATCTTGATTGTTATATACACAGTAGCTGGTTGAATAAATGATCTTTGACCTGTTACGGACGGCGAGGGCCCTCACTATGTGGTGCGGAAATTGGGTTTGAAGCCCAAAACCGTATGATTTATTGTTTGAGAACATTGGATGGGTGAAGCTGGAAACTGAAGATAGCCCTTTTAAAACCCCCAACTCGGCGACTCCAGTCAGGGTGAGGTGAGGCGGGATCTGCTGGAAGAGTTTGAGGAGGCGACAGATGGTGGAGGAATTCAGAGCTTGGCTTTGGGTGCGCTGGAGTGAGAGAGGTCGGTGGAGGGTTCCACTGGACGGTGACGAAACAGGGGAGAGAGAATGAAAGGGATGAAGGAGCGAGGGAGAGAGAGAGAGAGAGAAGACGGAGGTGGAGATGGTGAAGATGGTGGTGTTCCCCTACCCCCAGACGTGGAGTCCTACCAGAACACTGCCGGAACTTCTCAGAATGTGTTTCGCATTAGAGTTTGTCAACCAAATTCCGACATTACAACCCCAACCATATATTAGATCGAAGGAAAGAGAGGGAGGGGAAGAAAAAAAAAAAAACAGAAACGGGGATAAGGACTGCTGCCAAGTTTAAGGCGGTGATAGAAATAGGGGAAGTAAAGAAACAAATGGGAAGAGAGAGAGAGAGGGGTTATCCTTCCGACCCACCAGCCATTGTTCTCGAAGGTGTAACTTTGTCTAAAACAAAGAAATCAGACTTAATGTAAGGAGTTCCTTGGAATAAGGCTGAGAAGAATGTCTCAACCTTCGAATAAGGCCGAGAAAAATGTGCCTCTAAAGCGCCTCATTGCGTCATATACACGCACGCACACACACACACATGCGCACACATTGTGCGGTATCAAACCTCCATACTCTCCTCTACTATTTCTAAGAAGTGTAAATCAGCTCCTATTAAAATACTAAAAACAAATTTTATAATTTTTCAATGTGGAACAATTTCAAAATTGGGTTTTGTAAGAGAAAAGCTAATTTTTCAATCAAGTGTGCAAGTGCAATTTCTCATGTAATTGACCAATCAAACCCATTGGATTTAATCTCTTATGAGATTAAAATCCAATAATCCCTCACATTGATTGATTAATTACATAGTTCTCTCTCAATCAAAACTATTATGACACAGTTATGCATACAAAAGATGTTTATCAACTTAAACTTTTTGTTAGTATAGATATCTCAAAGTCTTGTCAAAGTTATTGGTGGTAAAACATTAAACCAATTACTCTCGAGATAGACTGGAGACATCTATACACACAAAAATGTTCAGTCTCTGCAAGAGTTTCAAGCTTTGCTCAGCACTGTTATGGCCATGTGCTTCTTTCCTGGTTTCATAAACAATCCCGAGAGCAAACCCAAACTCTCATGAGAAGTGGCACCACTTCTATGTTCACTATAAGCAATTATACCAAGTTTGCTCGTGTTCTTTATGGATTTAAAATTCAAGTGTGTTAATCTATCATGTCATAAAGAGAAAATCAACAATATAAGTAGAAATTTTTCCTTCGTTAATACTTAATTTAAACATACCATTACAACCATATCCCTTTCCAACAAACATCTCATTCTTGGATATGATTAATTTGTCGGATTCAAAAACAACTTTGAATCCCCTCTTACAGACAAGATTTAGTGAGACTAAGTTCTTTCTAATGTTAGGAACATGAAGAACATTCATGAGAGTCAGTGTCTTTCCGAAGGTGAAGTTCAACTCTACGCTGCCTCTTCCAACAACTTTGGCAAATGTTTGGTTTCTCATCTGTACCTCCTGGCCATCAGTCATTTCTTCACATGTCTTGAACAAGGACTTGTCCTTGCAAACATGGACTGTGGCGCCTGAATCAAACCAGCATCCATAAGACGATTCTTCCATGTTGACTTCAGTAATCATGTCCACTAGATTGTCTTCTACCATATTTGCAGACTTGGTTCCGCCTTTTCGATGTCGGCAGACTCGGGCATAATGCCCCTTCTTTCCACAAACATAGCAGGACCCTTTTTTATTATTGTTCTTCTCGAAGTTTTCATCATTCTTCTTTACTTGTAATGCAGGGTTAGTCATTTTCGATTTGTTTTCCACAAAATAGACCTTAGAGTTCAGCATACGAGCCATGGTTTTATCCCTACTGTTTCTAATCCGAGACTTTTCTTCAATATGAAGGTGTTGTTGAATTTGCTCCAATGTAAGTTCTTCAGCCTTGTATAGAAGCTTCTTCCTGTAATCCTTCCAAGAGGGTGGAAGTTTGGCAATGATTACTCCCACTTGGAAATATTTAGGAATGATGATGTCAAGGGATCAAATTTTGTTGACTATTACCTGTAGTTCATGAACTTGCTCCAGTATGGGTTTATGGTCGTTCATGGTGAAGTCAAAGTATTCTGCAATAAGATACTTATTCGTATCTGCTTCTTGCACCTTGTATTTGAATTCCAGGGCTTTCCAGATTTCTTTTGGAGATGTAAATTCTTTGTAGAAAGTTGTAAAGTCGGTTTAATAAGGCATTCAGTATGTGTCATTGACACAAAAGTGAGTCATCTTCTCGTTTTTCTCTTTCCTTTTTTTTTTGAGTCTTTGTCGGTGGGTTCAGGAAGTGATTGTAGATTCGGGTCCAGCAGATAGTATAGTTTTAATGTGGTTAGAAAGAAGATCATCTTGTCTTGTCATCGGCTAAAGTTTGCTCCATCGAACTGGTCTAGTCGAATAAGATCTTGGTTCATCATCTTGATCGAAGTCATGCTTGCTTCCGCCTCCATTGCAGAATAACGTTTTAAAATTATTGGAAAATGGGGTCATTGTAACTTTGGAGGAGAAGTTATGAGGTTCTTCTGAAGACACTGTCTTTAGAATGTTATTTGCCCCCACTTAGTTTCATTGAGTTTGTTGTTGGATTATAGATAAATTCGTTCCCAGGATACAATAGAGCCTTGGGCGAGAATCTACAACTAGCAAAGTTGAAGAATCTTCAGAGAAACCTTCAGTGAGACTGTAACACACCAGTCTGAGAGAGAGAGAGAGAGAGAGAGAGAGAGAAAGAGAGAGAAAGTGGATTTCGAAAATGTGTGTTTTTAAAGTCTGATTCATGCTCCTTAAATAGTTTATGAAGAGGTATGAAGAAAAGGTAGGTGCTGGTTCAGAGAAGGCACATTGAACAGTTACAATTTCAAATATTGTGAAATTGTGACTATTTAAAAAATAGTTAACAGTTAATGACTGTTAACTTTGAACTGTGCCTCTTGATCACACCTAATCGAATCATGACCGTTGATCTCATCGACAATGATCAACGGTCAGCATCGCACCAAAACCAAAGCCGCCCTTCGCGAGCCACACGGGTGCGCACGAAGTGTGAGCAAAGTGCGCCTCATTGCACCACATACACGGATGTGCACGCGTTGCGCGGTATCAAATCCCATACTCTCCTCCACTATTTTATAAGGATTGTAAATCAGCTCCTATTAAAATACTAAAAATAAAGCTTATAATTTTTCAATGTGGGACAATTTCAAAACTGGGTTTTGTAAGAGAAAAGTTAATTTTTCAATCAAGTGTGCAGGTGTAATTTCTCATGTAGTTGATCAATTAAACCCATTGGATTTAATCTCTTATGGGATTAAAATCCAACAATTCCAAGGGGATTTGACAATGGTGGTGAGGTTTAAGATCATGTGGTGGAAGACTATGCAACATACGATGAACATCAGCGAGCGGGTCCAAGTCAACCAAGATGGGAAGAAAACATACAACAAAAACATAAAACTCTCCAACGCATCGGAGCTAGTTTGCTATCATACTTCGCTGTGGATGTCGGCTCTCTCTTTTTTCTCTTTAATTTTGTGTTAGCAACTAGTAGTAAGAGTTGATGGGTTTTCTCCTTCCCCCACACCATAGGGCTGAAACTCATTGCTGCTTCCAAGTGTTTACAAAATGGATAAACTCTGATGATGTCAGCGCTGGCAAATAACGACTCAGATACATGTGAGAGGTCGTTGGTGACTGAGCCCTAAAGCAATAAATAGTCTAATGCTGGCCGAGCCCTAAATGAAATGAACTAAAATGAAATGAAAAGGGCATTTTAGAAATTATAGACAAAATTATCAGTCATGTAGTGTCACATGTAAAGGGTTTATGATGGTCGACTAATGGCAAGGGAGGTGTGTGACAATTGTTAGAAAACTTAAGGGTAATTTAAGACAATATGTAAATAGTAATGATACATTTAGCCAATTTCACAAACATAGGGATAGTTTAAGGAAATTGCCCTAATTATAATATATTTAAGATGATAGACCCAAAATTTGGTCTAACCTGGTGTATGGACCCAAGCCTGGGCTTATTTTGGGGTCAAGCTTGGGGTTGGGCCAGGTTGACCCCACCTGGGCTATAATACTTATCATAGGCGATAGCTGCTTAGCTCAATCCATGATCACACTCAAAAGGGTTGTCAACAAACTCAAGAGTATGAAATCCGGTCCAACATTTGGTTTGATAATGATCCATTTACATAATCATATTGGATTTGGATTTTATTATTTGCATGTGATTAATAATTGGATAAGATCCAAATTGAACACTATTTGATCCAATTAAAATTCAATTTCAATTATTTTATAATATATATATATATATATATATATATATATATATATATATATATTTGTGTGTGTCTTGATTTAGTGTATAAAATTTATATAATTATACAAAATTAAAATATATATTGAATTTCATGTTAAAAAGTAATTATTTTTTATTTCTTAGATTTATTTATTTTTTAAATAAATGAAGTAGAGTTGGTTAAATCTAAATCCGACCCAATTATAACCCTATTAAAACAACCCAATTCTTTCTTCTTCTTCTTCTTTGTTTCACAAGGCTACGCACCTACACAACATGATATAGGCCTACACAACAGGGTAGTAGGGATACAAATGGATTGAATCAAATTTTGATAGGGGTATATCCAAATTTGATGTGATAATGTAAATCTTATATCCGATCCAATCCAATGATCCGATGGATCTAACAAAGATCAAATTCAAATTTAAATTTGCTAAGGATGTAAGATATTTGAGTTTGATTTGATTCGATTTGATTTAATTATCCATAGGTTAAAATTTAACAAATTATTAATAAAAAAAGAAACAAAATGGTCTATACAAAGAAAAACAAAAAAATACAAGCATTTTTAACCGTTTTTATCATATACATACATATAATACAAAAAAAAAAAATCAAATTACAAGAGTTCAATATAAATTGTATTGGATTCTTTCATATCAAATGGGAGTAATTCAAATTCGATCCGATTTTTAAATTGATGTTATCTTTTTTATATGAATTGATCCGAAAATTCGACAAGAGATATCGAAATGTGACAAAATGGGATCAGATTTGAATTTGAGTTGGACCATGATCTAGTTGATTTGCACCTTATGGGTAGCCCATCCCCCAAATCCATAACCCTTAGAGGTGTAATGTGGGCCATGCCATGCTGACACAACCCACTTTTGCAGTCTGCCTCGCACTGTAGCAGCCATGCCTACCTAGCTCATAACCCCTAAAGGGAACCTGACATGGCCTATGTCATGAGCTTGGGTGGGCCGTGCCGGGTTGGATTGGGCTGTGGGTGGCATGATTTTTTTTTAGAAATTTGAAAAAAAGAAAAAGTTAAAATAATAATAAAATTAAAATAAAAGTTTATATATATTAATATATTATTATATATAATTATTATATGTATGTATACATAATACATGTGTCTGTTTATGCAGGGGGGTGTTGGGCCGCTATGCACAACCCACTTTATCGTCCTGAGCCATGATCAGCCCGTCGGCCTGAAAACCCAAACCCATCATGGCCTAGGTATATGGCCGACTGCTATAGTGATTGGACCACATTACAAACTCCAATAACCCTCCCATCCTTGATGGCAATGGGATTCGATCCCATGTCTTCGCTACAATTAGCCAGAGCCCAGCGATCCTACCAACTGGCGATTGGGAACGGATACTTTTGGCATGTATTAACAGATAATATGTGACAAAATGAAACGAATCAATATTAGACTTGTTCATATGGGTTAGGCCGAGTTTTTATCAATAGAATACATTCAGGCTTGAGTTCAAGTCTGGTCAGAAATTTGAAAACAATTTTTTTTCTTTTTTATTTAATAAAAATGTTTTATTTATATTAAAAACCTTCAAAATTCAAAAATAATAAACATCTCATTATTACTTGAAAAAAGGAAAAGAACAAGAAAAAATATTGTATATATATATTTTTATTAAATAAAATATTTTTATTATTTAATATATAGTATTAAGTCGGACTTGGGCTCGAGCTGATCTTTTTTGAGAAAATTTGAGCCTGAACCAAAAAAAATATTGAGCCCGGTACTTTAGGCCCGAGCCCAAATTCACGGACTTAAAATTATAACCAAGTCCGACTTATAATAGCCAGGCCGGAACAGCCCATCGGGCTATCTGGTTACCCGACCAGGTCTAATCAGTACGGATACCAAAATGAAACGGGCACCACATCCGATTTCTCATCCTACATGCTACGTTCCTACATCCTATTAGTTGAGATAAGTCTCTCAGTTGGACGGTTGTGATCGCTCCAACGACATCGAAGGTGACTTGGGCAGGAAGCCGAATTTCCGTCTCTCTCTCTAGGGACTAGAATAGTAGTAGTAGGATTCCTTTCTCTTGTTTCACGGTCAAATAATTCTAAGCTCGCATCACTCTCGTTTCTGCCTTTCTAGCTTTCTCCTTTCTTTTTTGTGTTGGTGCTGGAGGGTTTAATATTGTTGGTTAGAATTACTTCAAGTTCGTTTGATTTCTAGGGTTCTTTCGCTACAACTGCTGCTGTAATGGATCTTAATCTAGATGCTCCTCATTCGATGGGAACCACCATTATAGGAGTCACCTATGACGGAGGTGTCGTCCTCGGCGCTGATTCCAGAACCAGCACTGGTATCTCTCTCTCTCTCTCTCTGCATATTCAGCCATTTACTTTTTTATTGTTCCTTAAATTTCCGACTTGGGGGTATTTTTAAGTGTTTTTTTAGTATTTTTTTTGGCTGTGAAAATTCGTTTGTCAATTTCAAACATTGCTGCTTGTATTGATTTGCTTATTCTTGTACTAGATTGTTGTTGTTCCTTGTTTTATTCTTTATGCTGCGTGAGAATTTTCATTACATTACTGCTAAGGAATTTTAGAAGGGGGGGGGGAGCAGTCTTTTGAATCAAATATGATTATCTTGTTTTGGAATGATTTCAATGTTGTTGTTGCATTGTTAGGGATGTATGTTGCTAACCGGGCATCGGACAAAATCACGCAGCTGACGGATAATGTCTACTTGTGCCGCTCTGGATCAGTAAGTATCTTTCTGACACCCCACATTGGTTAATGCTCCTAATTATTTATGTTGATGATCGACAGAAGTTTATTACTTTTCCCTGTTCTGATCATAATACTTTTTTGATCAGTAGTTCTGATCATGATACTTGGTGGTCGAAAATTCTTAGCACTATGGGGTTTCAGTGCCCTTAAGTTGATCATATACATTGGCTTACGAGTGTTGAGACATTTCATAGCTTCTGCTTCCTAAGGCCCTTGGAAATTTACTTCTACTATTAAAAGTTGCATTATTTTCTTTATTAATTTTCCATATCTGTCTTATGTACTTGACCAATACACCAAAAGACTCAAATGTTGTTGGAATGCGTCAAGGTCAAGCGAAGCTGTTTAATCTTTGGGACCATAACAGTTCGCTTACCACACTTGATGGATATTAGTACAGTTTTAGTGCCCTCACATTGAAAATACATCTTTGAATGGTTGTTCTGTCTTGATTACCATTCTTGGGATTTATTGGCGTTCAGTTTAGTGTCTCTAGAATCTAGATTGAAGGTGTATTGTCATCTTCTTGTTCATCTTTATCTGAAAAGATGTCCTAGCTGCTGTATAATATAAATGCTTGATGTAAATATGAACAAGAAGTGCTTTATGAGATTTAGTATGATGACTATAAAAAACCTAAATAGTTAAGCCAGGAAGCAAAATTGTTGAAAGTGGATTATTTAGTTTTTTCCCCACTTGAATGTTTTTATCACATCCGCTCCAACTCAACAAAACCTTTTTCCTAGATATCCACCATTTGGGGTTGGCTACATGGATCCTATTTCACCATTTCACTCCATAAAGGGCCATATCACTCCCTAGCATCACCTTGAAACAACAGAGAATGGAAAAGAACAGAGAATAAGCAGGATGAGGGATTATTGTGCTAGAAACATGGTTATGTTATTTTTGGGATTTAACTTTGTTGGGTCTGGACTCTGAACCAAAATAGCAAGGTTCTACCAAAGATTTTGTAAAAAACTTTTTTTTTTTCTTTTTTTCTGTTCTTAACCCATTTTGAAACCAGAACTTTATTTAAAACTATGATTCTGAAAGCTTAATTGCTCATCGAGCAACTTTTCCATCTGATTGCTTTATGCTGGATATAATTATATTGGAACTTGCTCGCTTTTCTTATCTTTTGAAATTATTTGTTCACAAAGTGGTAGATAAGGTCTACTGACAAGAATATTCACACCTAGGATTATCCTCAATTAATTGAGAGAAGTCTGTTGCACAAATTGTAGGAACAAAAGTTTCATTTATACATAAAATTATAACAAGTAAATGGACCTATTTGCCTCTCTTCTGTATGCCAAATGTCCTCTGTTAACCCATCCAGTCCTCCCCTAACTCTCGCTACCATGTCACAGCAAACAGGAGGGCATGCCAATGAATTGGATACAGTCCACTGCATTAAATGAGTGTCCAAATGAATAACTTCTCTCATCCTTTCTTTCAACTGCAACCACATCTTCTTGAATACCTTGTAGCCTAATCATACATGTAGAAGTTTTCTCATATTCTTAGATTTGGACCAAAAAATTCTGGAGAAATTTCTGTAAAAATTTTCTTTTGAGGAATTTGAAACCTAGGTTGAAATTGGAATTACCTTACTTCAAAGCATTGGAAGAATGCTGTTTTCCCTTTTACTTGTTTATTCTCTAAGCATGCATGTTGCATTTAGGAAAGAGATATTGTTATTGTCCCTGTGGTCTTCTAGTTCTTGCTTATTATATAATCCTATTTTATGCATCACATATCCCATATGTTGGAGTCAATGAGTTATAACATTCTTTGACAACTCAAGAAATCATGCACTCGCTCTTACCAATTCGTACTGGTTTGTTTTCATTTATCATTTGCAGGCTGCAGATTCTCAAATTGTCTCTGATTATGTGCGCTACTTTCTTCAGCAACACACGTGGGTGATTTTTTTTTGTTTCTTGTCACATATTTTTTAATGTTACTAAATCTGGCTTGGATATCATTTATGATACTTGGATACCTATATAGAGGTGCCATATCATGTAGGATATTTCAATTTTTAGTATAAATTCTATATCTGACACTATGTCTAGCTGTGTCCTCATTGTATCTGGGTAAATAATATCAAACTGTAAGAGGGTAGACTAGATCAATTTGTATATGGGGTTCTGCCCCTGAGAGCCATATCTTCTTTATTTATGCTTATTTGGGTGGGCAGATCTCTTAGGTCAAGTCCAGATCTCCCTTTGGCCGCTTTTCTTTTCTTTTCTTTTTTTTTTTTTTTTTGAGAAAGGTAAAGTTTAGTATTCTGTAGTCTGTACTAATATCAAAATAAGGTTCTTTGTACAATGAGTGGCTGTACATAACAGCCATTAGGAACCTCCAAAAAAGTCCACTCTCAAAAAAGAAGAAGAAAAGTTTTTATTTCTGAATACATTATGGACAGACAACCAGCTCTTAAAAAACCTACTGCTGCATTGATTACTACTGCTTCTGAAGTCATATTCTGTTCAAATATTCTGCAATTTCTTTCTAGCCAGATGGCCCACAAAACTGCAGCTGGAATTGAAGACCAGCATATCTTCCCCTTTTTAGACATACCGTGAATTGGCCAACCTTTGGCCGCTTTTCTTGTATCATCTTCTTTTATCCTCTTGTAATCCTAATATTTTCCTGGTTAAGAACATACGGTGAAGCCTATCCAGTTGGGCATGGTTTTGTCTTATTGCACTAGTAGTATGAATGTCTATTCACATTCACACTGTTTCAGTTTGTGTGTGTGATTTCCTCTCATTGTCTTGGTTGGTCCATTGGGGGGATTGGAAGGTTGATTTTTTTTTTATTACTTATCTTTATGGATAACAATCAAATTTTACTAAAGAAGGGGAAGATTGATTTACAAAAATATACAGAAAGAGGACTATATGCCTCATTATCATCATCATCTCTAAGCCTTGTTCCAACTATATGGGGTCGGTCACATGAATCCTATTTCGCCATTCTGTTTTGTTCACTACCATATACAAAAGAGAAATGTTTCACCATTGCCAAGACTGATATCTCAAGGGCCTCCTTATTTACAAAAAAAGAAAAATGAAATGAAAAAAAGACAAAAGGAAAAAGGAAAGGCATTGAATAGCATTCATTGAATTTTCCTTTGAGAAACTTTGGAAGATTGAAGTTGTTATAAACATGGTTTTCAAGGTGCCTAGGCGAGGCTAGGTGACCATGGGGTGCCCAAGTGCCTAGGCCTCGCCTAGGTGATGAAATAAAAAAATAGGAAGCCTACATCTTTCTACCCCTCATAAGCTAGTTTTTTTTGGTTTTATAAATTAACCTACAAATAGGGTTTGTGTTTTGGATTGGCAAAGTGCAGAGGTCTGATAGCGTTCGACGGTGGTGGCGTTGCCTTCACTGTTTATTAGCGAAGAAACCATGGGCTGGATGTGCGTTTGGCGTTTACGGGGAGAGCTGTTTTAACAAGCTTGTAGCTCTGAAAATCCCTGCAGGTTCTCTGCAGGCTTCCCTGCTCATTCTTGCCTCAGACCAATATGGCCTCATAGTACGGTTTTGTGCTTTTGGGTTGGGTCTGGTTGTGGGTTGGAGTCTTTGGTCTTGAAGCTTTTTCTTCTTCGCCAAATTCTTCCACCTCACTCATCCAATCCGTCATCACCCGCAAATATGCCTCCAAATGCCATTACTTGTATCTTGAAGCTTTGCTGATACATTAGCCAAACAAGGGGTTGATGGGGAGCAATTTTTCTGTGCATCAGTGTAATGTATTGGAACGTGTAAAGGGTTAGTAGTTCTCCAGTGCACATTATGGGATGCTAGACATGTTGCAATGAGCATTCTTTTATTTGAATAAATAAAATTGTGCAGTAACAATAAAAAAGAAAGAGTTCTCTTCGGAAGAGGAAGATTAGGGTAGATATGATCACCTGTAAGTTATAAAAAAAAGAAGAATCAATATCATCAGTAGTGAAGTCTCTCAACTTCTCTCTAATGCAGTCCCAAACTCCCAATGAGCAATTCTAATAGTAATCCAATTTATTGCTAAAACCAAATTCTCTGTGCAACACTAGTAACTAAAACCTATTTTTTGCATTCTTGTTGCAGAACTCCCATCTTATATCCACCAAGCCATGGTTCCCAAGAAAAAAACTGTGAACTTTAGCTTGATTTCCTTAGAAGGACCAAAACCTTGATGAGGTGCTGTAGAAAATCTCCATCCATTGTACATCTGAGTTCTGCCAATGGAATTTTTGGAATTCCGTGGCCTTTTGTTTTTATAGAATAAAATTGCATTGATTTGGTTGAAAATAAGGAAGACATGGGAAGATAGGTAAAGTTTCATATATAATAGTTAAATATAAATATAAAATATAACATAAAATAACATAATATGCACATGTATAATATATATTATATATGTTACTTTTTGTTATATTTATATTTTACTTTACCTCTTCTCAAAAAAATATATACGAAACTTATAATACATGTTATATATAATATTTTATGTTATATAATGTATAAAATAAATTTTGTACACATATTATGTGACATAATATAATATGAAACTTACTAACTCCTGTCTCATTTGTTTCTTGTATTTGGGATTGGTTTCTTATTTGAGTGCAGTTGGAATATCCTTCTAATATATCTTGGCTTATTCACTCTTACAAACTGGCCAAAGAAGGGTGGAGGAATTATGTGGAGAAGCACCAGAGCATCAATCATTTGGATGGTATAGGAAGGAAGGAACACAAGAATCTTCAAGGAAAAAGAAAGGGGTAAAGAGGCAATAATCGAGTGCATTATTGTTACAGTGGCTCATTGGCTGAAAACATTATCATTTTCAATAAATGATATTATTAGAAATTGGAGAGAAGTGGCAAGCACATCATCTAAAAAACTGCAGTCTACAGGAGCTGTGCGCCACCTGAGTAGGCTTCCTAAAAACTAAACTTTGATGGAAGTAGTTGGGGAAATCCAAGGAATTCAGGAGTGAGGGGAGTCTTCAGACATGAGGAAGGTCATGTTCCTGCACTTGCACTATTCTCGGAACTGACTGGGGTAGGGGACTCTTTAAGAGCTGAATTGTGGTGGTAATAGAAGGTGCTCAAAAAGCGAAAAAGATGAATGTGAAAATGTTGATTATTGGAGACAAAAAAAAATGAGAAGTAGAGATAAGATTCATCTTCAAAAGGGTGTTTGTAGTACCAATGTTTTAAAATGCGGGGGCATGACGTCAGGCATTCCACTGCCTGGAGGTGTGAGGTGTAGTTCAGAACATAAGAGGTGTAAGCCTCTTGAGCACAAGGAGGCATATGAGGTGTGCACCTCTAGCATGCCTTATGCACATGAGGTGTGTGGGCCTCTAGCATAAGCCTCAGGGTATTTTGGGGGTGCCTCACCTGAGGCGTGCCTCCAGGCATATGCCTCCCGCGTCTTTTAAAACATGTACATAAGTGTACTTCACAACTTGTACTTAGTAAATTGCTGGTTATTGACCAAAAAAAAGTTATAGGCCTGGTCCAGTCTATAGCCCTTATGTAGTTGTTAAGCCTGGCCTATGATCATCCCTAGAAGTGGTGCTTTTTTGTAATTCTTTCGTAGGGTTAGCTCTTTCTTTTTCTGGATGTATATGTATCAATCTTTGCATTCTTGAACTCATTCTTTTATCTAAATACAATTTTTTGTTATGCACAGAAATTAAAAAAAAAAAAAGAATAAAGATAGGGAGGGGAAAATGTGGAGTAAAATAGAAAAAAAAAAATGATGAGAAATGTGTTCAAATGTGATTTTTGGTTAAATGGCAAAAACTCAAACAAGTAAACGTTTCTAAAAGCTTCAGTTTCAGGCTTCTTTTGGTGTTTATGTTCTTTTTTCTTATATATATATATATTATGAAAACACCAAAAACTTAAGCTTCAAGTTTGGATAGAACCTGGTCTTGAGTCTAAATTGAAACCTTGCTCTAAGCTCCTCAGCATGGAGAGCACATTGTGAAGTAGATACAAGTGCATCACATAATTCACAAGTAGGCACTATTTATTCTGTACATTTGTTCCTTTCCACTCAACAACCTAAGTGGATAGCATGATCTCCCATAGATTCTTGCCTCACTTATGAAAGGTCTAGATTGCATATTTCAGTTACGTTGACAGATCAGGGACTAGGGAAAGGCTGGAATGTAATTTTAACTTTTGGGATGTCAGTCAGAGATCCCATTCCTAATCTTTTGATTAAATGACCCTGAGCTAACCAAGACACTACCTTTTGTTGCAGGATACAGTTGGGACAGCCTGCAACTGTCAAAGTTGCTGCAAACCTAATCAGGCTTTTGTCGTATAATAATAAGGTTTGATCTGTCATTTTTATTTGTATCTTATAAATTTGGTGTAAATATCACATATTAGAAAATGGCACTAATGCAGGAGAGGTTAATCAGCACCCATAATGAGCTGATCAAGACAGCCAGGTCTATAGAGCGCATGCAAAAGCCATAAAATCTTAATCAAATGATGAAATGATAATTCGAAACATAAATAAGAAACCACAATAAGAAACAAAATGGGAACCAGATTTATGTGGTTCAGCTTAAGGCCTGCATCTATGTTCCATAGAAGAGAGAGCAGAGTATAAATCCACTATTAAAATTTGAAGCATATAACAGATTTAGGGAAATAACCCATAATTCCTGTACACCCCAGCCAGTGTGCTTCTCTCACCATAACAAAATATCAACAATGGCTTAAATAAGCCTGTACCAGATGGTTTATCAAACAAACCATATATCAGTTGGCTTATTGAACAAGCTACATGTACCAGTTGGCTTGTTGGACAGGTCACATACAAATAGCCAGAATTACAAATAGACCCTCATCATTACCTGAAATTAAATAAGTCTTAAATGCAGTATTTGTGGGAGGTTGTGCATGAAAATTTGGAACAGCTGAATTTATACATCTCAAGCCAGTTGATAGCAAAAGGAGTTGCATGTATGTGGTCTGACTATACCAAGTTGGTGGAAATATATAATTTGCAGTTCTTATCATTTCATTGAAGTTCTCTCCTTTACCTATCTATTTTTTTATACATTTTATATGTTCCTATCCTGCTAATTAATTTTTTGTTTACTCATAAAGAAAAAATACAAGGGAGCTTCACACATGCAGTCATTTTCTATTTATTTTCTGAATGTTATACTGATGGTTATGCATACTTTGTGTTATGCACTTAATATTTGCCTTATTGCTGTATACTGAACTTGGCAGAACATGCTACAAACTGGCCTGATTGTTGGTGGATGGGACAAATATGAAGGAGGCAAAATATATGGAGTGCCTCTTGGTGGGACAATTCTGGAGCAACCTTTTGCAATTGGAGGTCTGTCATTGGGACCTCTTTTTTACAGATTCTATGTAGATTGATAAACTCTTTCTGCTATTTTTTTTTCCTTTTTTCCTTCTAAAGATAAGGAATTGGGAGTATATGTCGTTTGCTTTGATTAGTTTCACAATTTATTATAGATTTATAGATTCTGCTAATGGAGACGTCTTCTGCTCCCCCTGCACTACTATTTATCTTCTGAAGTTCTATTTTGCCCTTGTTGTGTGGGCCTATCTTGTGTTGAAGCCTCTTGCAAGAAATGGAGATTTTTGTTGGATTTCTTTTTTTGTGAAGAAAATTGCAAAAATGAGAACATTGAACAAAACATATATTTTTTTAGATGAGTTTGATTTTTTTTTGACTTTAGATGTACTAGACAAATCTACATGATTAGAGCTGACATCCAAATTTAGAGTTTTCTTAAGATAGAACTTGTTATCCTAAAAATAGCCTTGTTATTTTTATTAAGTTTTACATCTTTCGATTTGGCATAGTAGAGATCAGTATTTGCTGATTCAATCAAGCTTCTTGTGAAAGAAAGAGGAGGAAGATGAAGATTTAAGCAGTAGAGAGGGAAGGAGAAGAAAAGAGTAGGAGGTCAACTAGGATTATGAGAAACTTAACCCTAGCCACCAGCCCCTCATTATATTTATATTTAACTTAAAGATGAGATATTACAAAGATGCCCTTAGTAGGGCGGCTACTAAAACTGAATAGTCACAACTTTAAAAAATACAAACTAATGGGCCTAAGGCCCAACAACTTCCTAATTAAATAAAAGCAAACTAAAGATAAACCGGGCTACTCAACAAAACAAACCGGGCCACTCAACAGGCATTATGGACTTCCAAAATCTTTTTTGGTTGAACCACCCGAGTATCACTCTTGTTAAAATTGGTTAGCACTACACCCATGTTATCTTCTCTTGGGATGATGGAGTATCTGTTTCAAAGTCTTATTTTTTCTGTTGTATTAATTTACTAATATATAAAAGAAGGGCTATACAATTTCTTTGCATTTTTATTGACACCATTTTGGGGTTTGAAAGGATAAGTGATGGTCTTATTAGAATAGCAGTTAGAAGATTCAAAAAGCACAATTGTTAAATGGTTTGCCAATAGCCTTCTACGAAGATTGTTGGGGTATTTTAAGAGATGAACTTATGGAGCTTTTTGATGATTTTTTTGAGGCAAAATAAACTCAGGTGCAAATGCCACTTTTATTGCACTAATTCCAAAAAAGGATGCTTTGCACCCAAAGGATTTTAGACCTAAAAGCTTGGTGGGCAGCAGCATGCCTAAAGTCATAGATAAGGTTTTGGCCTTGCGAAAAAAAATAATCTCTCCCAATCAATCATAAAAAAAAAACTCTCAACCAAGGAGTTTTGTGTTTGGAAGGAAAACCATTGACCAGATCCTCATTGCAAATGAATGTGTAGACTCTAGGAAAAGAAGAGGAGAGAAAGGGGTGATTTGTAAAATTGATCCAGAAAAGGCCTATGATTTGGTGGACTAGAATTTATTTTGGAAGTCTTAAGGTGAAGAGGTTTTGGTGACAGGTAGTTTAAATGGATCAAAGGTTGCATTTCAACTTGCCGGTATTCCATCTTGGTCAATGGGATCCTATTTCTCCCTTTATTTTCATGCTAGTAGTAGATGTTTTAGTGGCATATCCATGGGGCTGGTTTGAGCAATCTATTAAGAGTTTGGAAAGTGGGAAGAGATGGGGAGTGGTTGCCCATTTGCAGTTTGCAGATGATTTGAAGGGGAGAGGGGGAGAGAGATGACTAACCTCACAAATAATTTTGAAAGTTGTGTTGTAGGAATCAACAGGTCCTGTTGCAAGGGGTAAGTCAGACCTTGAGAGTTTTTGGTAACTAGTCCTACAAAGATTTGTAAAAAAGCTAGTAGGGTGGAAAAGGAAATAGTCCTCTAGGAGGAAGGATTATGTTGATCAAATCTACACTAGCTAATTTGCCAATTTATTACTTTTCTATCTTTAGTATTCCTATGGGGGTTACTAGGAAACTAGAAAAAATCTGATTTCCTTTGGGAGCTAGGAGAGACAAAGAATGATCACTTGGTGAATTGGGAAGTGGCTTCTACTATATCTCTCTAGGACTAGGATGAAGGATTACATCGATCAAATCTATGCTAGCTAATTTGCCAATCTATTACTTGTCTACCTTTAGTATTCCAACAGGGGTTTCTAGGAAATTAGAAAAAAAGATCACATGGTGAATTAGGAGGTGGTCTATTCATCAAAAAAAAAAAGGGAGGTGGTCTCTAGAAGGAATTATATCTTTCCAGGAGGAAGGATTATGTTGATCAAATCTGCACTAGATAATTTGCCAATCTATTACTTGTTTACCTTTAGTGTTCCAATGGGGGTTGGTCGGTTGCTAGGAAATTAGAAAAAATCATGATAGGTTTCCTTTGAAAGCCAAGAGAGACAAAGAAAGATCACTTGGTGAATTGAGAGGTGGTCTCTAGAAGCAAAGAGCAAGGGGGACTCGGCATTGGAAATATTAGAAAAGGAACTTAGCATTATTGGCCAAGTGGATGTGTAGATGGCCACTAGAGCAGGATAGCTTGTGGCTTAAATTGATTGCGGGCATTCATGGAAGGGCAACAAACAGCTGGGATGCTGGTCTCCGTCTCAACCCTAGAGTGAATCGTTCTTTTCCCTGGAAAGAAATACATGGTACTCTCTCTTATCTCCTTTTTTTTTTTTCAGGTTTGATGCTTGTTTTGTTAATAAAGTCCTTTTTTGGGAAAATGTGCGGTTTGGGGATTTGGTTCTCAAGAATAGATTCCCATCCATTTACTCCATCTCTTTGAATAAGGGAAAATATTTCTGATATCTGAGGTAATGAAAATTCTTGGGATTTGAAGTTGAGGGAGTTTGAAATGGAGGAAATTGATGAACTTTCTTCTCTTTTGAACTTGATCTTTCTTGATATTTCTTGTGAGGATAGTAGAATTTGGTTGATTTCTTTTTCTTACTCTTCATTCTTTAATGTACTATTGCGTTCCTTGGGTTTGGTAGGGTCTTTTCCAGCCAAAGAGGTTTGGTGTAGTCAAATGCCTCCAAAAGTGAGGGCTTTTTGTTGGGAAGTGGCTCACAAAAGGAAAGGATCAATACTTGTCGTGTGCTTCAAAAAAGAAGGCCAAATTGGTGCCTATCACCTTATACCTGCGTCATCTGCTTTGGTTGTGGTGAGACTGCTGAACACCTACTAATCACTTGCTTCTTTGTCTCTATTTTTGGGAGTGGTTTTCATCTCTTTGGTTGCAGGGCCCCTCCTAATGTGGCAGGACTCTTTGAAGCAAACTACTTTAAACAACCAAAGAAAAGGAGATTGCTATGGATAGCTGTAAAAAGAAGCAGTATTATGGGTAGTTTGGGAAGGGACTGGATCAGCTGCCAATGGAGCACACCCCACAGCTCATCATGCACTAGGAGTATCTCCCCATGACAGGCACGAGAGATGTGTTCCCCGTGCATGGAGGGGACATTGGATTAAAGTCAATGATTTATTTAATGAATTTTCAGTTGATGATGTAATCAGGGGTTGGAACATAGTAGAAAATTCTTCAAGGTACAAGCCTCTAGCACAAGAAGATTGGGCACCTTCAAGACGACAAAGAATTAAGCTAAACTTTGATGGTAGCTCACTTGGGAACCCAGGGCCATCCAGGATAGGAGTCCTACAAGACAAAGGAGGAAGACCCTTAGCCCTCTATTTGAGGCCAATAGGGGTGGGAGAATCATTAAGAGTGTGATAGAACAAGAATTAGAAGAAATTGATGTCTTTCTATTGAGAAAGTAGTACATATATATATACAACCTTGTAGATACTAAAAAGGAAGAAAATCATACAGCCTTGCAGATACAAAAAAGGAAGAAAATCATACAACAAATACAAAAAAGGAAGAAAGTCATACAGCCTTGTAGATACTAAAATAGGAAGAAAGTCAAAGAAAGAATATTTCCTATAATCAAGTTATTCCTAATTGGGCTAATACTACATATTTACAACCTATAATTTCGTAACACTTCCCCTCAAGATGGAGCATAGATGTCAATCATGCCCAGCTTGTTACAAATATAAGAAATCCGAGCTCCATTAAGAGCTTTTGTAAAGATATCTCCTAACCGCTCTCCAATCTTCACATATGCTGTAGAGATCAAGTTTTGTTGAATTTTCTCACGAACGAAATGATAGTCTATTTCGATATGTTTAGTTCGTTCATGAAAAACTGGATTCGAAGCAATATGAATCATAGCTTGATTATCGCACCATAGCTTCGCTGGAACTAAGACTTTAAGACCGACCTCAGTAAGAGTTGAGAAACCCACATAACCTCACACGAAGCTTGTGCCATTGCTCTATACTCAGATTTTGCACTAGATCGCAACACCACATTTTGCTTCTTACTCTTCCACGAAACTAGATTACCACCAACGAAAACACAATAACCAGTAGTGGACCTTTGATCAATCTTGGAACTTGCTCAGTCCGCATCAGAAAAACACTCAATGTTACTGTGACCATGATTCCGATACAGTATCCCCCGTCTAGGAGCTCCTTTCAAGTAACACAAGATTTGTTCTAAGTTTGCCCAATGATGCACTGTAGGTGAGGACATAAATTGACCTACAATACTAATTGAGTAAGCAATGTCTGGACGAGTCACTGTGAGATAGTTCAACTTTCCAACTAATCTTCTATATCGTTCAGGATCATCAAAAGCATCTCCATCCTTTGTGACTTGTTGGTTAGGAAGCATTGGAGTATTGCATGGTTTGATTCTCAGTTTCCCAGTTTCTGTTAACAGGTCCAAAACATACTTCCTCTGAGAAAGGAAACTGCCTCTTTTACTCCTTGCTACCTCAATCCCCAAGAAGTAATTTAGGTGCCCCAAATCTTTAGTATTGAACTGGCTCTGCAAGAAGGATTTCAAGGATGAGATTCCCTTCGTGTCACTCCCAGTGATAACAATATCGTCTACATATACAACAAATAGAATGATGCCAAACGTGGACTGCTTATAGAAAGCAGTATGGTCAGATTTGCACTTCCTCATTCCAAACCTCTCTACTGCTTGACTGAATTTTCCAAACCAAGCTCGAGGACTCTGTTTTAGTCCATACAACGATTTTCGAAGATGACAAACTTTCCTAGACTCCCCCTGAGCAACAAACCCAGGTGGTTGCTCCATATAAACCTCCTCCTGAAGAACTCCATGTAGGAAAGCATTTTTAATATCAAGCTGGTAAAGTGGCCAATCATATGTAGCTGCAAGAGGAATAAATAATCGAACTAAAGTCAATTTTGCTACATGGGAGAAAGTATCAGAATAGTCCACTCCATATGTCTGTGCATAGCCTTTGGCCACTAGGCGAGCCACTGATCCATCAGAATTAAATTTGACTGCAAAGACCCACTTGCATCCAACCGCTTTCTTACCAGTAGGTAAATCGATCAGATCCCAAGTACCATTCTCAGTCAAGGCATTCATTTCCTCAAGCATGGCATCACGCCGCCCAAGATGGGATAAAGCATGGTGAACAGTTTTGGGAATCCCTACAGAATCAAGAGAGGCAACAAACGAACAAGAAATAGAGGACAAACAATCATAAGTAACATAAGAGGAAATTGGATAAGTACATTGATGTTTACTTTTCCGAAGAGCAATAGGTAAATCAATATCACTGGGCATTAGATCTGATGACGAAGAAGAGACCGGTGCCGGACTTGTCACAGGAGGATTAGGTCGTCGAGAATAGACTTGAGTAATAGGTAGTTTTGGTTGAGAAGGTGGTGGTGGGGGTATTGGAACAACACTACCGTCTGGACCGGTGACATGATACACTAGTAGATCATCATCCTCTTGTGGACACACAGGTGTAGATGGAGCAGTAAAGAAAGGAAGATGTTCATGGAATGTAACATCAACTGACACAAGGTACCTGTTCAAGAGAGTAGAAAAACACATGTACCCTTTTTGGAGACGAGAGTATCCCAAGAAGACACATTTTAATGACTTGGTTTCCAATTTGGAAACCTGCGAACGAACATCACGAACAAAACAAGAACATCCAAAGATACGAGGTTCAACAGGAAACACAAATTTATTAGGAAACAAAATCTTATAAGGGATCTGATCGTTTAGAATAGTGGAAGGCATGCGATTAATCAAAAAACACGCTGTAGAAACAACATTAGCCCAAAACTGTTTAGGAACATGTGTTTGAAATAAAAGAGCCCTGGCAATTTCAAGAAGATGTCTATTTTTTCTCTCAGCCACTCCATTTTGAGATGGAGTATCAACACAAGATGATTGATGGAGAATTCCATTCTGAGTCATGTAAGTCTGGAAGGAATTAGAGAAATATTCTTTGGCATTATCACTTCGCAATGTTTGTACAAACACATCAAACTGTTTTTTATTTCAGCACAAAAGGTTTTAAAATGTGAAAGCAACTCAGAACAAGATTTCATTAAATAAAGCCAAGTCATACGAGGAAAATCATCCACAAAGGTAACAAAATATCGAAATCCAATCTTAGACATAATAGGACAAGGTCCCCAAACATCTGAATGTACTAACTCAAAAGCATGACTAGCCCTTTTATTAACTCGAGAAACAGATAATAGACGATGATGTTTTGCAAACTGACAAGACTCACAATCTAAAGAAGATACATCATGAAACTGAGGAGATAACTTCTTTAACAAAGGTAAAGATGGATGCCCCAACCGACAATGAGCTTCAAAAGGAGATAAAGTACTGGAATAGGCAATGGTCTGAGGTTCCTGGGTATCCAAAATGTACAGACCTTTTGATTATCGTCCTTTACCATTAATTCTCTTCGTCATAAGACCCTGAAACAGACAATGATTAGGAAAGAATGAGATACAACAGTTAAGAGTACGAGTGAGTTTGCTAACAGATACCAAATTAAAAGAAAATTTTGGTAAACTCAATATAGATGACAAAGAAAGTGTTGGTGTGGGATTGATAGTGCCAGAACCAAGGACAGAAAAAATAGAACCATCTGCTAAGGTGACTGAAGAAGGAAAAGTGTGTGATTGGAAAGTGGAAAAGAGACTAGGATTACCTGTCATATGATCTGTTGCACCAGAATCAATGACCCACTGAGAGGAAGAAGAAAGAAGACATGTATTGGTTTTACTTGACTCAGCAAGGGCAGTGATGGATTGAGAGGAGTTCTTTAATGCCTCTTGATACTGGGTAAATTTTGCATACTCATCTGCAGAAATTGTAATGGTCTGACTTGACGATGGATGAGGAGCATCACTCGTAGTTACAACATGAGCTGATTGAGACTCAGAAGACTTCTGGTTTTTCTTTAGCAATTTTTGGCAAGTCCTTTTAGTGTGTCCTGGTTCATGACAATAGTAGCAAACTACTCCCCATGTGGCCTGAGTTCCAGCATTCCAACCACTATTACTGCCACCCCTGCTACTATTTCGAGAACGAGACCGGCCAGTTGATCCACTATTCTGATTGACAAGTGCACTAGGTTGTTGTACAGGTGAGGTATGGGAACTAGTATCTGTACGAAGGACCCTAGTAAAGACCTCTTTTAAAGAGGTAATCTCAGGATTAGACAAAATCTGTGACTTAGCACCATCAAATTGAGGATAAGGCCAGCCAGAAAACTCATAATAGCCATCTGTTCACGTTGAGTTTGCTGAACTTTGATATCAGTACTGAAAGGTAACAAGGCGTTCAATTCTTCATAAGTGCGCTTGAAATTCATGAAATAGGTATGAAGAGACTGGTCCTGTTGTTCACCCCGATAAAATGTCTTGCAAACATAAAAAATACAGGAAATATTTTCTTTACCAGAGAACAGAAAAGCCAAATATTCCATTAGTTCTTTTACAAACTCACAGTGAGAGACATGACCGACGTACTCATTCTCAATAGAATTGCGGATTTGCAAAAACAATTGAGCGTCAATCCTTAGCCATTCAGTGCGGGTCTCACCAGTAGGAGGGTCCTTAGTTAGATGATTGTCCTTAGAGATACTCCGTAAATACAAACGAACAGTCTTACTCCAGTCTAAATAATTAGTTCCGTTTAGTTTTTGTTTAGTGATCTTAGACAGAATGGGGATAACACCAGGCATAGCCAAATTCTTTTGTTCAACCGCCATCAGAAACACAGGAAAATAAACTTTTAACAACCAGCAAAGCCAATAAAACAGAATCGGCAGCAGATGCAACACCCAAACAGTAAGAAACCATAACTGGCGGCACCGAAATATCAACTGTATAAAAAGAACAGAGAAGAAAGACTTTCCTGATGGGCAAACAAACACCACAGGAGTAACACCGAGGCTGCTGTGTTACGCTCCGACCTGTTGTAGACTTGAAAGCCCTCTCCCGATCGAAGTGAAGAAGAGATGGGTGAAGGTGGGTAGGCCGATCTGGGATTCCGCTTCCACTGGTAGGGGCGGTGAGATGCAGATGTCACTCGGAATGGGTGACCTAGAGACCGCAGCTGCTGCTCACTTGGGCAACGTAAAGAATTCAAAGCTGCTCACTTGGGCAGCAGAGGGAAGAAAACCAGAAATTAGTTTCAGATTGGAATTGGTGTCTCCAGCTCTGATACCATGTGATAGAACAAGAATTAGAAGAAATTGATGTCTTTCTATTGAGAAAGTAGTACATATATATACAACCTTGTAGATACTAAAAAGGAGGAAAATCATACAACCTTACAGATACAAAAAAAGAAGAAAATCATACAGCCTTGCAAATACAAAAAAGGAAGAAAATCATACAGCCTTGTAGATACTAAAATAGGAAGAAAATCAAAGAAAGAATAATTCCTATAATCAAGCTATTCCTAGTTGGGCTAATACTACATATTTACAGCCTATAATTTCGTAACAAAGAGCAAAGGTGATGAATCTCCTACAAGGATTGAAATTGGCAAATCAATTGGGTCTCCATCAGATTGAAGTAGAAGGGGATTCAAAAATGGTAATTGGATGGATGCAGGAAAGCAATATACTTGGTAAGGGAGATTGATGTCAAATTTAATTGGGTTAGAGGATAAATTAATGATGGCCTGGCTGATGGCTTAGCTAAAAGGGGTCAACTAGGGCTGAGTTTTTTGGGCAACGTAATTGTGGATTTTAGCACTTCCTTGTTGGGGTGCTTGTTACTATTTATCATTATGAATTAATGAATGAAAGTTTTCATTGGAAACCCTGGAATCTTGGCAAGGGCCTTAGCTACTTCTCATTGGAAATCCATTTACAATCTACTTCCAGTTTTCTCCCCTTGGATCAGGTATGGTCGAAACTCTGGTAATTGAATAAAATTCTGGGAACGTAATTGGGTCGGGGATTCTCCTCTGAAGGACCAGTTTCCTTCCTTGTATGCTCTATCAGATTTGAAAAATGAACCCATATCTTCTTTCTCGGTTCCTTCAGACTCCACTTCTGGCTTTGGGTGAAACCTAGGCCTGCATAGGGCAATTAGGGATACAGACATGGACAGCTTGGTAACTTTGTTAGCCTCCCTTGAGAATGTCTTCCCAAATCCTGCTAAGGAAGACACCAAATTTTGGACCCCTTCTAGCTCTGGTACTTTGTCTTGTGCTTCATTCTTTGAAACCTTAACTAAACCTCCTATCCCCGTTGGGTTGTCCTTTCCGGTTAAATAAATTTGGAGTCGGGTTGGTTTTTTTGGTTGGGAAAATTTCCTAGAAAGAATCAACACTTTCGATTTACTTCAGAGAAAGAGACCCAACTATTGTCTACTTCCTAATAGATGTGCTCTTTGTAAAGCTGATGGGGAATCCAACTACCACCTCATGGTCTCTTGTAAGGCTGCTAAAATCATATGGGAGTGGGTTTTCTCCCGCTTTGGGTGTTACTGGAACCCTCCGGAGAGTGTCCAAGGTTTGTTCTCTCATTTTTTCAGTTGGCCTAAGAAGCGAGGGAAGACTATGGAGGAGTATTAGGGCAGTGGTATGCTGGTCATTGTGGGAAGAAAGAAACTCATGTATTTTTTTAGACAAGGAAAGAACCTTGGAAGAACTGTTAGACTTAATCCTTTTAAGGGCTGTCCACTGGCTAAAATCTTTGGAGTTGTTTGCAGACTTTCTTGTGGATGACATGCTAAGAAATTTGTAAGAGATTGCTTCCACTGCTAGAGGCAAGAGGACTCTTTGCCAGTCTTGGTCCCCTCCCCCCTCAGGATTTGTTAAGCTGAATTTTGATGACAACAGTGTAAGGAATCCAGGGCCCTCTGGGATTGGAGGAGTTTTCAGGAATGAGGAAGGGATTGTTATTGCTTTATTCTCTGGCCCTATTGGAGAAGGTGACTCTTAGGGCTGAGATCCTTGCAGCGCTTAAAGGAATTCGAAGAGCAAAGGAATTAAATATCAGCAGTTTGATCCTGGAAGGTGATTCGCTGGTTGAAGAAAGAGGACAGTGGTTTGTGGAACTTTAACAATGAAAAGAAACAATTCTTATGGCTGTGTAGGGACATTGAGATTCAGTACAGCTGGGTGAAAAGGAGTGCCAACTCATTTGCGGATGGGTTGGCCAAGCAAGGAGTGCATAGGGAGTCTGTATTTTGGGCTTGTTTTTAATTTTCTCTCTTTGTATTCTCATTGTATTCTGTTTCGAATAACAAAAGTTATCAAAGTTTCCAGGTTTCTAAGGTCTTTGCTAGGTTAAGAGGATTATTTGGGATTGAGCCTAACAAGAAGGTGAAGAAAGCCAAAGAAGTCGGGAAGAGATTTAAAGAGATGGTGACATTCGTTGTAGGAGCCGATTAATCTGTTTGGTTTCGAGTGGTGCATTGGTGTCTTCCAGCGGTCATTTGTGATGAGTTCATGTATTGGTTGGGGTTGGTGGGGTTGAAAGTGTGCTAGTTTGGTGGTTGGTCATATCTGATTTTGGTACCTTTTTTTTGGGGGGGGGTTCTCATTGTGGATTATATTTGTTTTTGTGGTTTTGGTGGTGCTGTGAAGGGGTGGTGTTGGTTTTGTTTGGGTAATTAGTTTTTCTATTCTTCTCTCAGGTGATTTCTTGTCACTGTTGTAATCTCTCTTTTCTTTTAATAAACATTTTTATTTTAGAACAAAAGAAATTGCTAAGGTCCTAAAGACTAGTTTGTGTTTAACAGGATCTGGTTCCAGTTACTTGTATGGGTTCTTTGACCAAGCTTGGAGGGAAGGAATGTCTAAAGATGAAGCTGAGGTATGTAGATATATAGTCTTTGATGTTTGAAAAAAGTTTCCATTGTTATTCCTTTCATTTATTTATGTCTTGTTTTATGGATTAGTTGGTAGTATTATTTGATGCCTTTATTGACTCTGTATACTTTTTAGTACTAGTTATCCAACTAGAAAAATACTTACTTTCCTTTTTAAATGACAAGTTCAAAGGAAAACAACATATATTTAGCCCTTTTTTGAGAGAGAGTAACTGAAATGACAAGTTCATCTGCATTAACAAAATGAAAACAACATATATTTAGTCCTTGTATGTTTAGATGCTGAATATTGGGACATAAACTCCCAATATGATCATTGATCTAGTTATAATTGAGAGTTGTTCCACATACCACATAAAAGATAAACGATAGAAGGATAGGTGAAAACAGGAATAAAGCTACAACTTGATGGCTGCTCTATTGGTAACCCAAGTCCTTCAGGTGCGAGTGGTGTTTTTGGAGATACCTCAGGAGACATTCCTTTGAGACACTCAGGACCAATTAGGGCAAGAAATGCATTAAGATGTGAGATCTTATCACTGCTTCTAAGTTTAAAATTGGATCTCTTTGGGCAGGAATTCTTTGCTAGTTGAAAGGTGGTTGCAAAGTAATGATTTGGTGGTTCTCAACCAACTCAGATTTCCCATGGCTCCATGGGTATCATATTAAAGAGGCAGTGGCCTTGGCTTATAGGCTGAACAACTCATTCAGATGGATGGATGCCTAGATGAACAGATAAGTAAATTGTTACAAATTGTATTATAAAAAAAAATCTGTACATCCAATAGCTGTTTTGTTTAAAAGCTGGAAGGAAGTAGCAGGTTCAGCACCTTTTAAGTCTGTCACAAACCCCAATTGGTCTCCACCAGTTAATGGTTTTATCAAACTGAACTTTGATGGTAGCAGCACAGGGAGCCCGGGTCCTTCAGGCAATCAGGCCTTGGAGGTGTTTTCAGAAATGAGGAGGGGAAAATAATTGCTCTTTTTTCAGGTCCAATTGGTGTAGGTGACTTCGTAAGCGCTGAGATTATGGCTTTAATGGAAGGGGTGCAGAGGGCTAAGGAAGAAGCTGGTTTGTGGGAGACTCCAAGCTGGTGGTGGAGTGATTGCCTTCAGGCATTCAGGCCTTGGAGGTGTTTTCAGAAATGAGGAGGGGAAAATAATTGCTCTTTTTTCAGGTCCAATTGGTGTAGGTGACTCCGTAAGCGCTGAGATTATGGCTTTAATGGAAGGGATGCAGAGGGCTAAGGAAGAAGCTGGTTTGTGGGAGACTCCAAGCTGGTGGTGGAGTGGTTGCAAAAGGAAGAAGCTGGTTTGTGGATTTATAACAATGAAATGAAGAGATTCAAATGGCTGACACAAGATATGGAAGTAAGACTGCAATGGATTAAAACAACTGCTAATTCCTTTACTGATGTACTGGCCAAATAAGTGGTGTGTAGAGATCAAGTAATATTGGGCTCAACTGTAACTTATTTGAGGAGTTTAAAAGGGGAGAACTAAGACAGCTTATCTCTCCCATTTTCTATGCCTCATTGTACTTATTTAATAAAATTTCATAGTAATTGATAAAAAAAGATCTGTACATCCAGAAAATTAATCAGAATTGGCAAGAAGTTGGTATTGAGAATTGGCATTCAACTTCAAAAACTATATATAAAAGCATGATATAAACATATTATATGGGATACATGCAATTTGGATCTGCTGTCCACAACACATTGCTGGTCACATCCACCCAGCCACACATTGGGAACATCTCTTGTACTTTATATCACCGATATTCCCAATGTGTGGCTAGGTGAACGTGGCCATCAATGTGTTGTGGTTAGCAGATCCAGACTCAACCCATATCCATGTTTGGAATTTTAGGAAATGGTCACTTGTATTCCCATTTTCTATGTCTGTATCCATGTCTGTGTCCATATCTGGGCATCATGATCATAATCAAAGAATTCTATAGCTAAACCTGGTTCCCATTTAAAAATAATAGGAAAGAAGATAATACAAACATAATTTAAAGTAAAAGAGAGAAGAATTGGTGTCTGCAGGTCAAGTGTTGACCTGCAATCACTTGATTTGGTGTCTGCAGGTCAAGTGTCTGCAGAATTGGTGTCGGCAGGTAAAGTCACTTGAATATATATATATATAAAGAGAGAGAAGAATTGGTGTCTGCAGGTCAATTAATCACCACCAATCATAAATATATAAAGAGAGAAGAATTGGTGTCTGCAGGTCAACACTTGATGGCATGATTGGTGGTGATTAATAAAGGGAGGAGGGTTGGAATAAGAGAGTTCAAAAGGAGAGTTGATGGTTGGTGAGAAATGACAATGGCAACTTTTGATTAACCATACCTGCTCCACTTTTTGACCTGGCTAGTCTTGAGAAATGGCTTGTCATTGATTTGGTTCCTCACCGCATGACTAATTTCAGGATGCTGCATCTTAAAAAGGCCCACTGTTAAGGTAGTTTCATCATCATCCAAGCCTTATTCCAACTATATGGGTTGGCTACATGAATTTTCCATTCTGTTCTGTTTAAAGCCATGCCAATTGTTAGATTATGAGTGCTTAAATCTTTTCCTACTACTATTCCGACCCATGTCCTTTTTGGTCTATTCCTAGCCCTTCTAGCCCGTTCAACTTGAAACAGATCACTTATGGTTAAAGGTAGTCCACCTAGAAAAAAATAAATTATATTTTCTAGGAATTTTACATACTGTGCTAACAATTTGATTAGCTGTATTTGGTTTGATCATGTTTTCTAAGTTGCTTTTGAGCACCAAATGGTGTTCACATGCTTGATATTTTATTTGAGCACCAATTCTAAAAGTTTTTTGGTTTTCTATTTTGTAGAAGTTAGTGGTGAAAGCCGTCTCTCTTGCCATTGCTCGAGATGGTGCAAGTGGAGGTGTTGTGCGAACTGTCATTGTGAGTTTCATGTTATCTTTTCACTGCATATTGGCAAGATAAGCCCCACGAGAAGTTTTTCATAATAAATACAAATCCAACTTAAAATGGCAGAACCATCCATTCAATTATTTATCCTACTCATGCATAAATTCTTGGGTATTTCATTATAATGAGGGCGCTTCTAACTTGCATTGTTGGAGGTATTTCTTTCCCCTTCAAAACATGGAGGGTTTTTCTCTGTGCGCCCCAAAACACAGCGGGCACACAAAAACCAAATACCCATTAATTTTCCACCATTTGTGTATGCCTAGTTATCCTGATTTTGTTACCTGATGCTTATGTCCCATGTGCGCGCTGGTGTTTCTGCAGATAAACTCAGAGGGAGTGACAAGGAACTTCTACCCAGGGGACACCCTTCCACTATGGCACGAGGAGTTGGAACCCCAGAACTCGTTGCTCGACACTCTCTCGTTAAATAGTCCGGAGCCAATGAGCACTTGAAAGAGTGAGAATCAATCTTGCTTTGCCTTGTGAAATGTCCACCCGAAGTGGTGGTTGATTTCACTCTCTCACAGTTAAACTCTGCACTCGTTCACAGGATCCAGCTTCCATGCCTAGAAATTTACCTTTTCTTTGTACGAATTAAAGACGTGTAATGGAAGGTCTTTATCGTCGCATCATGAAAGATGAACATCATCACTGGTATAAACACACTTTTCTTAACGTGTTCGTGTTGTTTGTAGTTTGAATATGAGTTATAGGGCTGTTAATGGGTTGGATCTTGGTACAACCAGTCTTGAACCAATTATTATTTGTAACAAAATCAGACCCCGAACCGTCCTTTTTAATAGTCAGGTCTATCGGTCCAGATCTGATGGACGTTATTGCACTGAAAAGTGAATACTATATTTGTTTATTTAAATAATAGTTTAAAATTTAAATTTGATAATATGACCTTAATAAAATGATAGGAAAATACTAAATTATTTATATGTTAATAAATTAAATATTTTAACTAATATTATCTTATTTATTATCTATCAGATTTATCATTTTAAATATAAAATATGATAAAAATTATAAGAAAATTAAGAAAATATAGTGAAGTGGGGTAGGTCATATACCTTAGGAACAAAGGTTTTAAAATAAATAGGAGTAAAACATAATATACATGCAAAGTTAATAATAATGTAAATCAGGATACACTTGGGAATGGGTAGGTGGCAATTTTTCAGCCCAACCCGCTAACCCACCCATTAATTAGCGGGTTGGGTTCATGGGTTGTGTTCATATAGTCCCGGGTCAATTGCAGATTGTGTCACGGTTATCCAACGAGTAACCCATTTACTATTAATATTCGGAGTTTTTCTGACAATTTTGGGAGATGTTCCCAATGCATGCTGAGATATGCATGTGGGGCGCAGATTTGATTTCCTTTCTTCTTATGGTTGATTGCTTCAAACCAAGCAACGATGGCCTCCTTTGTTCGCCTCCCTCCAACCTTAATCTGAGATTGAATATATATATATAGATAGATGGATAAATAGATAGACTAAAATCTGAAGTTGAATATGATATCTACAGAATTCTGCCTTTTTTGTTTTGATTAGTTTTTGTAATTTATTATAGAGTTCACAGTTTTTCGCTTAGCTTCTTTAGTTGATTTCCATGGATTTGATTTCCTATGTACCAGTTCCTTTCCGGTTCACTCTCGCCACCTTACCAGGTAACTCCCAACATCAACGTCGTGGAAATTGAGTTTCATAGAACCCATGAAAGAGTACCCACCTTAGATTTGGGTACCATGGAAGAACTCTCAAAAATTACTTTATAATGAACTCACAAGACCCGATTACTTCACCTTCTCCTTCGTTCTTAAGTCGTCTGCAGAGTTACCATGACTTCTAACTGGAAATTATAAAGAGTTTAAGAATTCGATTGGAATATGATTTGTATGTTGACAGGATTTCATTGATTGATATGCATCTAAAATGTGGTGAACGAGGTGATGCTCATAAACTGTTTGATAATATGCATGTAAAAGATATTTCAACATGAAATTGAAATGCTTTGATTGCAGGTTACGGAGTCATTCAAATTGTTGATGTGTTGTTCCCATGAATGTCAAAATATTGTTTTTTGGACTGCTATGATATCCATGTACACTTAGAATGGGCTCACAGAACGAGCAATGAGTTTTGTTTTTGGAGATTTTGGTGGATTCGAAGGTAAAGCACCAACTAGGCAACTATCATATGACACGAGTGTCCTTTCGGCGCGTTTTCATTTTTCTGCTCTGGACTGCGTAATTATCATGACTGAGTTTGTTTGATCTCTGCGATTTTTATTAATTTCCATATTTTTATATCTTCCTGTAATTTATGCTATTTTCAGCATTTTTGTATTTTTATAACTTTATTGTTTTTCTGTAGTTTCTGTTTTTTTTTTTTTCAATGTGCTTCTATATTTTCTGTAATTTCTGTTATTTTTCTTCATTTTCTATGTTTTTTTATAATTTTTGTTATATTCTTTGCAATAATTATTATTACTTTTCTTTGATTTTATATTTTACTGTAATTTATGTTTCTTTTCTGCATTTTTCATTGTTTTCATCATTTTTTATATTTTTTTGTAATTTGTGTTATATTTTTCTACAATTTTATACATCTAATTTAATGAATAAAAGACTAATGGGTTGGGCGGGTTGGATTGGGTTAAGGTGAATTTGGGTTGAATCCTACCCATTTAATTTTGTTTAAATTGGTCGATTGGGTTTGGGTTGAGCTTAACCCAACCCATCTAACCCACCAACCCATTAATGACCCATTGATGATTCTTCATATGTTTCCTTGCTTCTAAATTGGTCATTTGAATTATGTGACAACTTTTTGAAACATGGAATGTAAAATGTTTATAATTGTTAGTTGATTAGTTATTATTTTATTTAATACTTAAACGATGAAACTTATTCTTCATAAAATTTTATTTCATGGATATTTACAAGTTCTATCATTCTAACTTAGTATATTATATATTATTTTAATCAATTCATAAACGTTAATTAATTTTGTTCTTAAGCTTCGAGTCTTATGCATCACAGCACCTTAAGGTTTATGTCCCACATTTTTGGGCCATTACACCCTAACTACACCTTTAACCCTTTAAAGCCTTGACCATTATTGGATTGGATATTCAAAATTCACTCTCCTTGCACATGAAAATGAAAAACCCTTCCCAATCCTACTCTCCCTGCATTTGGGGGTGGAATGGGTCATGTTGGTGGGTTGGGTCCACAATTTGCATCTAATTTCCTTTTATTTTCTATTATATATAAGTAATAAACAAGTAAAATAACATGTTCAAATATAAAAAATTTCAATTATTTGATTAAAACATATAAAAAACAAATTATCCTTCACATAAAGTTCAAAATATTATGGTAACTGAAATTAGGGAAAATCTAGATGCCCATAAACTAGTAGAGTTAGGTTATCCACAAGTAATTATCAAAGGAAACTCGAAGATCACGACTGAAGTAATGAGTGGGATGTGTAACAACACTACATGGAGGTGCCATATCATAGAGAGAGAATTCAAGAGTATCAGAGAGGATGTGTAACACTACTCGTCTTTTTTAATTGTTTCCTGTTGTATCAAAAAAATATTATTAAATTCAATAGCTAATACATAAGTTCATAAGCCTACTAACAACTTGTGGGTTGGGGGGCATTGGGTTTAGCTTAATACCATACCCTACCCATACCTATACTGGTTGTAAAACTCCAAAAGCCAAAACCCATTCCTGCCCTAAAATCCATTTTTCAAGCAAAAAAAATCCTCCCCGGAATGGGTACCTGTCGGGAAGGGTAGGAATTGTCATCCCTACTCAATAGATATTTGACTATGGACAATTTGCAAAAAAGAAGTATTGATGTGAATTGGGTTGCACTTATGCCGTTCATAGCAACATTAAATTTATCGATACAAAATTCGTGTACAAATCCAAATACAAGAAAAATGAAGATAAATTCAAATAAATTATTTTTTTATATTTGAAATAAATGGGACACAAACTCTTTGGTAATGTACTTCTTGCAACTTAAGGATTTGGGTTGAGTTGAAGTCGAGTAAGATAACATGCTCCCATACTTTAGAAAATGACAAAAATTGCTTCCTCGAATTGGGCTTTAAAAGCTTGATCAAAAGAATGATTCTACAAGAACTCCGAGAGTGACGGAGCTTTGTTCTTTAGAAAGTTGTGGATGCATTTCCCAGGAGCTTTCTCACTTAGTTTCTCCCTCCCAAAGCCACTTCCCTCTTGATGGGAACCCTTATTTATAAATCTCTTGATCTCATCTCTTAGCCCCCTTGATTAAGGATTTGGTTAGCTCTTCTTACCCTTTTTAGAGAGTGAAAGGTTGTGATTATTGCCATTATTGGAGAGAGTAATTTGCCATCCATTATTCCCTCTTTAATCATTGACTAATTTCCATATATGGGAAGTTGTGCTTTGATTAACTAGATATTTGATTAGCTCTAGTTACATTTCATAAAGAAGAGAGTTGGTAATTTACCATTTATATAGATAATGATTTTTAATCAATTATTCTCTCTTTAATTATTGACTAGATTTCCATTTTTAGGGTTTGAGATGGTTTAGTTGGATAAATCAATAAGATTTGTAATTTACATTTGAATTTAAACTTGACTTCATAGTGGATCCCACATGGACCATTTCTTTATGCTAATGAATTTACAACAGCAAAGCCCAAATGTTAGGCCCATGCACATATTTGAGAGTGTGGAGTATGGCCCAAATAGGACTCATACTAAGGCCCACAAACAAATTTGAGTTTATGGGAATAAGGTCCATTTAGGAGCCCATGAAAATTTTAATGCCTACACGTGTCATCATCATCCAAACCCTATCTTAACTATATGGGGTCAAGTGATAATGAAAGAAATTCCAAGATTTTTTTATACATTTTCATTATATGGCTATTTTAAATTTTACTTTGATTTAACAATGTTTAACTTGAATTTTCCTTCAATGCCATATACAATTGATGAAATGCTTGTTGAAACTAGACACTTTTTCTATTAATTTAATTTGGTTAGATGATACGAGATGACCTAGTAAAGCTAATGACTTACAAATTAAAAATTGAAGGAAAAAAAAAAAGACCATGGAATCTGCTCTGTCCCTTGAATAAGCTTAGGACCCAATTTCTATAGTTCTAGAGTTTTCTACAACAGAAAGAGAGAAAATATAGAATAATAATGGAGCTGATACACGAGGCCCTTATAGGAAACATCCAACATTTCACAAGTTCAATTTATCATAGAAATCATTTGCAAAGACTGAAATCTAAAGATAAGATGGGTTCGAAATCAGTAAATGGGTTGGTTGACACATTAGCTAAGCAAGGTGTCAACAGAAATTAACTGTTTTGGGCATGCAATTTTATGACTTGAACATCGAAATTATTCTCTAGTTTGCAATCAATCACTCTTATGACTATAAGTTCAATAAATCCATATGCAGATGTTTTTTCCTTTAAGAATCTTTATGTTGTTAGTGGATTGTTAAAGTTTTTTATTATTTTTGGTTTGTCTTGTAGTTGAAATTAAACAAGTCATATCTAGATGAAGGTTATGCATTGGATCAAACCATTTTAAGAATTCAAACACTTGAAATTGATGATTTCCAAAGGAATTGGCAACAGGTAGCATCGTCTTCATTTACTAGTAGTGCATCCTATATATTGGTTCCCGCCACAAGATATGCAAGACAAATTGAATATTCATGGTTGCAGCTTGGGCAATCTAGGACTTTCAGGAGTAGGAGTTCTCAAAATCTCAATTGGGAACCTTTCTTAGTTTCTAGAAACTGGGAAAAGTTATCAAATCCATATGTGGCCAAAGTAGATTAATCTTTTATCAATTTAGCCACCGGTGCCCAAGTGTACACCACTTGAGTTAGTAACCCAAGTACAAGTTAGAACCTTTTTTGGGTTCTAAAAACCAATAAAAGTTACCGAACCCATATGTGGCCATATTAGTCTAAAATTTAATCAATATAGCCACCGGTGTCCTAATATACATCTTTCACGTTGTAACGAAAGTATAAACAGAGAATGGTCACTTGGCCCTTACATCTTGTGATTTAGATTTGAGAACCTTTCTTGGTCTTCGAAAACCAAGAAAAGTTACCGAACCCATATGCTTCATTGTTGCCAAATTAAACTATAAACTATAATGAATTTGGTCATCCACGCATTACCTGGGTTAGTAACCCAAGCATAAAGAGAGAAATTGTCACTTGCCTCTACATCCTATGATTTAGGTTAAAGAGCCATTCTCAGTTTCTGAAAACCAAGAAAAGCTACCACACCCTTATGTGGCCAAATTAGTCTATAAACTATAATTTATCTGGCATTGGTGTCCAAATATACATCTTTCGAGTTAGTAACCAAAGTATAAATAGAGAATGGTTACTTTCCCCTACATCTTATGATTTAGGGTTGAGAACCTTTCTCGATTTTTGGAAACTAGTAAAAGTTACCAAATCCATATGTGGCCAAATTAGACTAATCTCTCATCAATCTGGCCACCAATGTCTAAGTGTACATCACCCAAGTTAGTAACCTAAGTACAAGGAGAAAAATTGTCATTTGGCCCCTACATCTTGAGATTTAGGGTTTAGAACTTGATGATGTGCAATCTTGCCACTCCCTCATGTCTTATGACTTGGCTCAAACAAGGTTCCAATCTGGCAGTGTCGAGTTGATGTCTGTGTGTAGGAGCTGGAGCGAGCTACAAAGGGAGAAGGGTGAGAGTGCCCAGGTAGTTTTACCCGGGGAGAACACTCTGATGCTTAAGTCAGTATTAAATCTCTTAAGAACCTATGAGGGAGCTAGAGTATATCAGTGTGCATACCTTTTTGGGTGGATTCAGAGTCCATTTATAGTTTACCTGGGGTTCAGGTGCCTTGGGCAACGTCTATCAGCCTTTGTCGAAACTATTTCCACAATATAAGGCGTGTTAATGTGTCAGTTACTAGATTCGCGCAGTGGTTATAGGTCGCTTGCTGGACTTGTGGCGCGCTGTTCGGCGAGCTGCTCCACGGTCGCGATAACGGTGCCCACTAGAGCGGGGCGCGTGAAATGGTTTGGGCGAGCTCGCTTTATCAGTTGCTCAAGCTCGCCCCATCTCAGCCATCTTCCTATGTGAGGTGCCTTGGGTTGGCCCATCGAGCTGGCCTGTTGACTTGGTGCTGCGCTATCGAATCTCAGATTGCAGGATGTATTTCTTGCTTACTCAAACCCCTTAGTTCGAAATCTGATATTTCTGCTAGGGTTTTCTCCTCTTTCTTCTTGATTAAGAAACCTCCCAATCTTTTGGGAGTTATCCCAATCCAAATCAGTATTTGGATAGATGTTAATCTTAATCCTATCTGCAGATTAAGTTAGTTAACTCCTGATCTTATCAGGAGGTTACCAGATTCAAATCTAATTTGAATTTGGTCTCTTAGAGTGGATAAGGTCAAAGACCCAATCCTTTTACTAACACTAATCTCAGATTCGCCCTATGAACTGGTGTTCATATCAGCCCAGTTCGAAATGGGCTTTTGGCCCATTAAGTGTTCAGTGTTTAACTAGTTTCCAACCTGCTGCCCAGTTGGGCTTCTTTGTATGGCATGGGACCCAAGCATTGATCTACACACCAGTCACATGGGTTCGGCCCAGCCTTTATTACAAGGCCCAGCTGAATTCACTGAAAGACTCAGTGACCCCCTTGAGCCCATCACATGAAACCTATGGGCCCAACACTTACATTAAGTGGTCCTTGGGCCAAGCCATCTTATAAAAACCCAGGGACTGTGGGTAGGTGCAAGATTAACCCATCAGGTATTATCCTAAATGGTCTTACACTTAACCTCTTAACCCTTAATGATCAAGCACTGCCCGACAAGAGAAGACCTCTCCCTCGGCTGCAAGGAACAGTGCCGCACTCTCTACTCACATGGATCCTGGGAATTAAAACCTTTTGCAAATCTTTTGAAACCGTACATATATATATATATATATATATATATATATATATATATATATATATATATATATATATCTTAATTTTGCAAAACAAAATTCCAACGATTGAAATCAACTGCCGGCAGTTTGTTTTCCATCAGAGAGAGTGCATTCCCGATCATTACCATTGTCCGACAAAGGGGCTGATCCTGTCACTATGACCACTCACTCAGATGAATTCTCAGACTGCCACAACATGTCCAGGTTTTGACCCCCACTAAGGATCTCACTGATTGACACATCAAAGACAGCCCGATCCGACACCTAGTGATGTGTCATAATCGAGTGTAGGGGTCAGGTGTAACTTTTCAGTTTTGCCCATCTGTCTCCAAGGTCTAGGGCAATACTGGAAATCTGGTCCGGTTCAAGGGTTCAAGCAATCCCATACTGCATGTGCCTTGGGTCTTACCCTGATGGCCGAAACAAGCCATCCCAACACTTGGTGGCACACCAGTATCAGCCTTGGCAGGATAAATCTCCCTAGACTTATCCAATGGCTGTGAATATTTAAAACTAACACAAGTTTCTTTAAATGTCTAGTTTTAGGGTCTTACACATAATTATACCAAACAACATGAATCAAACATGCACTTTAATTTATTTTCACTAAATAACAAAAGTACATCAATCCGATTGAAGCTAAGGGCATAAAAGACTGTCTAACAGCTCCCAATTGCGGAATTCTACCTTAACACCCTCCTTCCCTAGACTTTTCAACCTCTCCCTAGACAAGCACTCAAGCATCTCCTCTTGCATTCTTCACATCCCTGTTGTCAACAACCTAAATTTATAATTGAGAAGACACCTAAGGGACAATTGCACATGCAGAATTTTGGAATTAGACAAAGGGCTCCACCTAAATATAGTAATATTATCAGACTCTATTTGAAAACATGATGCATCAACCCCAGCCTCCTAACCTACCACTCCAAGAGAGCATTACACTTATCGAAAGGGGCTAATATTGTGGTGGATTTTAACATTAAGCCTTTTATCACACCATTTGCAATTCTCCTCCAATCCCTTAGTGGTTGTTCAGTAACAACTACTAACTTCCTCTCCCAATCAACATTGGCAACGTTGATGGTTATCCTATCACAACTTTTAATGTATCCTAATTTCAATCGCGCTCCTATCAAAAAATTCTTTTCACCATCTTAAATTTATGCACTGCCATCATTTTGGGCTGCCTAAACTATGAGCAGTAACCAACCCTCTCCCCCTCCAAAGCAATTTATTCATTATTCCTCCCAATAGTTTTGTCAAAACACCCAGAAAGTTGTGAACGATTTCAAATAAATAAGTGAAAGGATTTGGTGTTCTTGAAGAACTAAAAAAACAAACTATATGATTAGCCCTACTTGTGAGAAAAACAGAGACATCTTACTAGAGAATACAAGATCTGAAGAATGGAACGGGAGAGATAGAGGTGAGCAGAACAAGAGAGACAATAGTGAAAGAGACTCCTCCACTCAAATAAGTGAGTAAAGAACCGAAAGATGCAAAGGTGTAGGGAGATTCCTTCCCTTCCAAAAGATGTAGATGTGAAAATAGACTCCACTCAAACGAGCAGAGAACAAGAGATGCAGGGAGACTTTAAGCGATTAAAGAGAAGAAGAGAAGAGAATTAAGAGAGAAGAAGATGATCGCAAGCAAGAGAGAAGAAGATGATTGTAGGCGAGAGAGAAGGGATCTGAAATGGGCTGATTTTGTTTTTGTTTTTTGTTATTATGGCCGAAAAAATTCTCTTATCAGCTAGAAAACCTATTTTAATCCTTCTTATAATAACAAAATGACTTCTGACCAGTATGTTCATGTTTACATTCTATTATCTTTGTCGTAGCTTGTTAAACATTTCCATTGAGAAAATAGATGGATATAGCTTTCATGATCTTTGATCTGTCTTTGTCAGAGAATAATATATGCCTTGGATACGTATGAATATTCAAAAAACTAAGATCTTTCTTTGTCAATGACCATTTATAAAATCCTTTTACCACTTTATTCACAAGCGACCAAGGTTTAAAGTATCAGAAACATAAAGTGTTTTGGAAAGACAATTTTAATAAGATATGTGTTGGATACACATGAGTATTCAAAAGAAAAACTAAAATATGCATGAAAACACTATATATTATAGATACTTCAATATATTATAAAAATACATCAATACTAAATATAAGCCTTCAATAAGTTTTATACACATAAAAATCACATATTATAGTAGGTTTTATGAAGAAAAATATATAAACATATAAGAACATATTCAAATTTCTCCAAGTATTTAACTATCATGTCTACACTTAACATTTCACATTTTATTTCATATTTCTTACTTCCTAAGAGACTACAATGAAAGAATTTAATTATCTCCTTAAAATAGAAATCATTCAAAAGAATGTAAGTGATAATTCTTTTGGTATTTAAATAGTTATTTTCTATTTATTTTTATTTTAGAAAGTAAATAAAAATTCAAAAATTATTTTTTACATAAAATTGTATAGGTTTATGGATATATCAATTTCCACTTCTTAATTAAAAAAATCATAATTGTATCATAATATCATATAGAATATATTAATTTATTTTTTCTGTAATTTTATCTAGTTTTCAAATTTCATTAAAAACCTATATTTAATTGTCCTATTCAACCATAAAATATACATTGGCACAACTTCTAAGTGAACATATAATTAATAATTATTTTATTGAAATAATTACTATCTATTTTTTTAATTCCAAAAATTCCAAAAATGGATAAATAAATATTGAAGAAGAAACTCCAATTACTCTATGAATATGATAAATCATCCACATATCTACGACATACTCAATCCTTAACAATCACAAGAAAATATAAATAATTATTTTTTATTATTTAATTCCAAAATTACAAAAAAGTAAAAAGAAAATAATGAAGAAGAAATTTCATTTGTTACATGGATATGATAAATCATCCATTGATCTACAACATACTCAATCTTTACGGGTAGATAACAAAAAAATATAAATAATTATTATTTATATTTTAATTCTAATAATTACAGAAGATCAAAATAAAATATTGAAAAATAAATCTCAATTTTTCTAAGGATATGATAAATCATCCATAAATCTACAACATTCTTAATTTTTATGAAAAAATAAACAAATATTTCTTTTTTGGTTATTTTATATTTTCTCCAATTTTCTTAAAAAATCCATAAATCTATTCATAACACCAAAAAAATCTATGATTTTCAACACAAGAAATGTAATTCAAGATAGGTTAACCATTCTTAAGCGTTCAAACAAAAAAAAAAAACAAAAGAAAAGAAAAATACAATATATATTATAAGAAAAATTGAAAAGAATACCTATTTTGACAGTATTTTCTTAATCTTCAAAAATCTTCACAAACCTTGATGATTGAGACGTTTTTTTTTTTCTTTTTTTTTTTTTTGTAAATCTCCCAATTTGGGACTGGGTTTGTTGTTTTATAGGATTTTGGAAGTAAAAAGTGCAAACTTCCTTCAAGGGTTAGAAGTCTTCTTTCCCCCTCTCGTTTCCGTCCTTTAAGAATTCAGTGTATCCATCAATACGGTAGTGTATCAGTCGATACAGCACCGATAAACTTTCAACTAATATATTACTGATACAGGACGATACAGTGAAAAAATTAAGAAACACCCCATCTCTGACTGTTCCCATATGAATTAATTATTCAAAAATACGATATGATACAACAAAATGATTGTAAACCTTGTTCTGTTGTGGTTCAGATTGTAAATCTCCGGAAATTATTTGCTCCCTTATCTAGAGATGAATAACCTGTTTTTATAAAGCACATTAGCACAATTCAAATATGGAATTTGATCAACAAAAAGAATCTTTGTAACAGGTAACATGTCGCAGTATATTAACGCACTTCCCAACAGTTTACCAAAAATACAAATGTTGTCAAGGTAAAAAGGGCAGCCATCAACGTGTCTTAGTTCTCTTCCTAGGCCCAGATAATTGAATCGCCTGATCCACCATCCATGTAAGAGAAACAGTCGAACCATGCGGCATATATTGCCTGGAGAACCACAGATAAAATATAGTCTCCGTCTCCAAGAGAGCAAGTTCCCTCCAGTAATCCCTTGTACATCACCTGGTTATAGAAACTGACTATGTTGCACAACCAAACCAATCAACGCATTAATGGAGTGGAATGCCCCCGCCAGCATATTCAATCTCCTGAAAACACAGAAACACTTGGATGTTGGATGTTAAGTGGCTTCACAAGTGTTTACAAGTTTGCCAACTTTGCAACAAAAGCCAATATTACAAGGGTTGCTTCTTCCCGAGAAAACAAGACGGCTACTTGGACAGGTTTGCAAATCCAACTGGAGTTATATTCAAACCATGTCTGAAATTTGTCCACAAAAGTCGAGGTGAATTGACAACTTAATTACATTTTAAGTGGTTACACTTTTCCATCCTGAGTGTACCCAATAGAGTCAACATGAGAGCATTTGTCAGGAGTCCAATCATTTTATGCATAAACATTGCACTTTGGCACATCAACACAAGTATAATCCAATCTGGTCGCCTTCATGTATGTAAGTTGTTTCTCATCTATCTAACCAGAAATTTAATATCAGTTTTAAACAAATATGTTTCCTTTAAGCCTTTAACAGACAAGTCAAAAACCATAACTATTCAGACTTCCTTTTTATTCTCTGATCAGTAACTGATAGATGCTCCCATTAAGTACTGTTGCTTTTCATTAACGGTCCAACAGAAAAATAGTTTCTTTGAAATAAAATAAAAGGTCAATTACAAATTACCCCCTGTAATTTGGGGGTAGTGACATTGTCCCCCCAAACTTTCATTTGTGACAAAGACCGATCCTAAACTTTCAGATTCTAGCACTTTAGCGCTGCCGTTAGCCAAGGTTCTAAATATCGACATCAGTAGGGTGTATTGGCCTGTATCAGTAATTTTTTTTTTTAAGTTTCATTTATTTTTTTCGAAACTGGTTCAGAGGGATTGATTTAAGGCCCGGCTACCCTCTGAACCGGTGGCTGACCCGATACAACCCCTGGAGGGGCATATTGGTAAGCCATCGGCATGATACATATTGACCAATACGGGCCGATACTTACCGATACTTTGAACCTTGCCGTTAGCATTCCATAAGTTTAACTTCAGAAAAGATTCTTATGTGCATGTTTAAACATTTCAAAAACCCAAACTACCCTTATATCATTTTATGAAACCATCTCACCGAAAATTGATAAAATAAACAAAAAACGAAAATAAAGAAATAATAAGAAATTGCAGAAAATACAGGAAATACAACAAAAAATGAAGGCCAAGAGAAAAATACAACAAAATACAGAAAAATATAAAACTGCAGAAAATACAACAAAAAATAGGAAAACGGGAAAAAGGAAATACAGAAAACACAAAAAATTGCAAAAAAATAAAACAACTTAAAAAATTAAAAACAAGAGATACCATGCTTTAACATGCCTATTTTTTGTTATTTTTGTACTTTCTTCTCTCAGACTGTCAAACTTTAAATGGGAATTTTAGTAATTTTACCTTAACAGTCAAGCCCATAAATAAGGCAGGTGCAATGTGCTGGAATTTGAAAGTTCAGGGGAATCACTACCCCCAAAGTACAGGGTGGCAGTCTATAATTTACCCTAAAATATAGGGTAAAGCAGGATTTTAAAAACAACTTTTTTTTTTCAAGTTTTAAACATTAAAAAATGAAAATCCAAAATCAAAATTAATAAAGATACTTGGAGCCTACTGCATTTTCCTGCTAAACCTTCCAAACTTGTCATCTAATGCCTTTCTCAAAATGCCCATTGAAATACATCATTTTCTTCAAATAAAATAAAGACCAAAATGCATTTTATCAAAGAGACATCAGGGATAGAGATCCCTAGTAAACTTACCATATAGAAATTTTTATGGTAAGAAATAAGAAAGAAGAAATCAGACATCCCAAATCAAATTACGATTTTTTGTCAGCTTGTTTTTTTTTTCCACATTGTTCTCACCCAAATTTTGTACCCACTGTCAACTATTTATCTTTAAACCCCATTAGATGCCACACTATGACTTGACCCTTGTTATACATGTTGGATTTTGCTCACTTTGTGTTAATTAGACACTTGCTGGAGCAAAAGGATCACACTTCTGTCAACTATTTACTCCAGTACAATGTACCTAAGCAGCAATTTGCTCCCTACTTGTTCTCTTCTTATCTTTTTTATTACCACCCCACCCCCTTAAATCTCAGAAGTGTGACCCTTCAATTTTAAGTGGAAGTTTACACAATGGGCTCAGAAATGACTGCAGTGGGATTATAAACCTAATTGGCCTTCGGCTTATTCAGTTATGAGTATTGTTCAAAACAGCTACCTACGCTGCACATTTGTTTCCAGAAACAAAGAGCAAGCTATATACTTTAGAAAAGGGTAAAGATAAAGGACACTGAATCTAAATTCATCCAATTTGGAAAGTATACTGCACCTGAGCAGGGGGTAAGGACGATACCCAATCTGATGCATGTGTTGGAAGAAGACCCAATGTATTGAGCTGTCATAAGAAAATAAACACAAATGAATAACCAGGAATACCTGATTACTTAATGGTTGGTAGTGCAAGAAAAGGTGTCATTGCATCAATATGATGTCAAACAAGTGCCTCTTACCTTCCAGACACCCAATGCTAGACCTACCAGGTTCAAGGCAATAAAAAGTAACTTGGGTGCAAGAATATCTACTTTTGAATCCTTGTAAGGCTCAAAAACTGCACAAGTGGCATTGGACATGATTAAATCAGAATTGGATATTACTTAGTCTAAGCAATCTCTGAAGTAAAAGAAAATGCAAATGCTAGATATTTTAATACAAGAAACAGAAAGAAAAAGCAGCATAAAATCCCTTATGTCTTCTCTTTCTTATTTTTAGCTTCTTTTCTTTATTTTGTCTTTTAAGTGTCTGTGGGTAGGAGAGAGGGGTTTGCAGCAAGCTGCACCTGGGAGCAATGTAATTGTGCTTGCATCATCCTATCAAATTTAAAAGCATATTTTAGTTAAATGAGTGAAGAGCGCAAACACACACACACACAAACAATTCTACACATGAACCACAGTGACAATGATACTCTATTTTCTGAAATTTGGCCATGCCAAATACAATGCCTTATTTCATCTCAAAGACATGCCACTCTTCTATACAACTTAAATGATTATAGTGGTATATGGAATGACTGCCATTTTTGGAATTGCCTTGCTGTTTTTGCCTCAATCAGCAACACAACACCAAAAACATTAGAAACCTGTTTGGTAAAGACAATTCCACATGGTGCTTAAGGTGTTTACATCAGTTTAGTTAGCAGTCCATATAAGCTGATCACAAAGGAGCTGTGAAAGGGGTTAAGGAATGCAATCCATGAGGTGGGGGTGGGGAGACTCAGATGACGTTTATAGAGGGAAAGCAAATTCTGGATGGTGTGCTAGTGGCTAGTGAAGTTATTGATTCAAGAATCAGAATGGGAGGGCAGGGCTGGTATGCAAAATAGACATTGAGAAGGCTTATGATCATGTGGAGTGAGGTTTTTTGGAGGAGGTTCAAAGGCTTATGGATTTCGGGAAGAGATGGAGAAGCTGGATGTATGCATGTGTATCCTCGGTTTCCTTCTCGGTCCTCTTAAATGGGGTTTCCTCAGAATTTTTCAAAGCACTAAGGGGTCTAAGACAAGGTGACCCAATTTCTCCTCTTCTTTTTGTCTTAATGATGCAAGTGTTGAATTTGCTTCTGTCGAGAGGAGTTCAGTTGGGTTTATTTGAAGGCTTCTCAGTTGGTAGACGGCCCTTGCATCTCTTGCAGATGATACACTTGTTTTTCTTGGTGCTCCAGTGGAACGAGTTCTTAATTTGAGGCTGTATTAGTTAATTTTGAGCTGTTAACTGGTTCGAAGGTGAATTTGTCTAATAGTATTCTAATTGGAGTGGGGGAGGTGAGTAGGGAGGTGTTAACAGATTGTGCAAATGCCTTTGAATGCAAGATTGGTGAGCTCCCTTTTTATTACTTGGGTTTGCTGGTGGGGGCAAAAAAGATTGGATGGGTGGAAAGCAAGATATTTGTCTTTGGGAGGGAGAATTATTCTCATTAGAAGTGTATTGTCAAATCTTCCAACATACTATTTGTCTCTTCTATAGAAGGACTTTCTTTGGGAAGGAGTGGAAGGAGGGGGTGACAAGAAACTCCACTTGGTGAAATGGGAATAGAGTATGCAGACCAAAATAGGGAGGGGGTTTGGGGATTAGAAGAGTGAGATTTTTTAATAAAGCTCTTCTTGGGAAATGGTTGTGGAGGTTTGGGTTGGAGAGGGAGAGTCAATCATTATGGATGAGAGTGGTGGTGGGGAAATATGGACTGGTTAGGTTTGGTTGGGAATCAAGGGAGGTCAGGGCTTCCAATGGAGTTTGTGTGTGGAAAGGTATTATGAAATTTAACCAGGAGTTTAAAAACTTCAGTTGTTTCTTGTTTGGAGATGAGGAGAGGATAAGGTTTTGGGAAGATGATTGGAGTGGGGTGGATAAGCTGATGGAGGTGTGTCCAAGGCTGTACACTCTCTGAGCATGAGGTCTCCATCAACCAATGTTTTAAGTGTCATGGGGATCAGAAGGCATTAAGGTTACAGACCATTCGAGAAATGAGCTGTGGTGGAATGAGTGATCTAATGGAAAATATACAGTCAAATCTTGGTATCAAGGTTCAAAATATCAATACGCCCCTGTGTATCAGCAGGGGTGTATCGGTACTTAAAATGGCACGCTTTTATATTTTTTTAGTTTTTTTTTTTCAAAATTTCGTTTTTGGGCCTATTTTTAACTATATTTTGCATTAAACAGAGGCCAGTTTCTGAAACACCTGTAAATAGGTGTATCATGAAGTGCCCGATATGATACGCCCAATATGGGGCATATCGTATTGAAAATTTGAACCTTGCTTGGTATTCAGCATTGTACAAGATTTTTTTTTTTTTTGATAAATAGCATTGTGCAAAAATTATCTCAAGATTGACCCAAGTGTGGGCATTTAGGGCAACCCAGTGCCCCTGAGCTTTAGCTTGGCTTATTTCTATGGATACTGTACTCACTGATGATCACCTTAAGAACAGAGGTTTCTGTCTTGTTAGCGTGTGCTACTTATGCAGAGAGCAAGAGGAATCTGTGTGCCACCTTTTTATCCATTGCAAGGTGACTATTTTCATGTAGAAGCTATTTTCTGCATTGTTTAGGGTGAGATATCCCCAACCTGGTTCCCCTGCTCAGATCTTTTCTTCATGGCCAAAGTTCAAAGGTTGTAAGAAGGCCAAGCTTCTATGGTCCTGCAATCCTTTTGCAGTTTGCTGGTGCATATGGAAGGAAAGGAATGGGAGTTGTTTTGAAGACAAATGCTGGAGTTTGAAAAAATTAGTGGTGGCTATTAGCAAAGTCTCTTCTGACTTGGTGCTGGTTCACCCTGAATTTGCTCAGATAAAAAAAGAAGATTTAGGGGAAGGACAAGCCTGTGACTTTGATAGTTATTTCAGTTGATGTTATGTATTTTGAACAATTAGTCTATTTTTCTATTGAGTGTATGGGTAGGTGTTGCCTTGACACCCCATCTAGCTGTACCTGTTTTTGCTTTCATTAATAATTTTTTTCCCTTTTACTTTTCAAACAAAAAGCCATGCTAAACACCACCTACATTTCTCCTGCTTTCAACTAAGTCTAGAATATATGCATCATTTATTTTTTAACAATATATACATATTTCATCTCATGTTATTCTTAAACACTTTACATGGCACAACTACATGTTCCAAGTAGTATGCCATAACATATGGAAAAACTAATCTCATAATATATGAAAATTAGCTGTGCAAATGTTGGTGTTTCAGATCGGTTGAGTTCAAGTGGGAATTCCATATTGTGATTGTTATTGATAGTCAACAGATGTGCCTGGAACAATGTCAAATGGGGAATACAAAGTGCAACATAATGTCATAAGGTCAACTGTTTTTTGTTTCAAATTACTTGGTGTAATGGTAAAATCCCAGGCTGGCATGCATGAGAACACGGATAGTGGGTTTGAATCTGATAGCTGCTACTTTGTGCAAAAAATGGCAAGACTGTACCCAGTCTACCCTCCCAAGACACCAGATAGCTAGGACTGACATTAGGTAATGGCATTTTTATAATCAGATATGGATATGGGAAATGGGGATACAACTCTCCATTTCCTAAAATTCTGCATATAGATACAGGTATCTATCCCATTTAATATGCTTGTATCATGCATTTATATCTGGTTTTTGAAGCTAAATGACATTAGTAAAGACTTATGTCCTGCCAAATTTAATTAAGTTTTTAACATGTGCAGATTTTTGAAGTTTAAGCATACCATTTTACATATTTTCAAAAGTGTAGATATAATAAAATACATCTAGAAGTACCTATGCAGTATCTCTATCATATTTGATAAGTATCGTATTTGACATCGGTGCACTAGGCATGTACAGGTATCTGGATATCATAGACTTAAACATGAGTAACTCCTAACTCTCAACTTGGATGTGAGATATTTTCCATAGCATAAAGGCAAAAATGGAAATAAGAATTACCAAATAGCTCCTCTAAATTCTATGATCTGGCATAATTAGATCTATATTCATTTATGTTTTAAACATTCCAAGTTACTTATAATAACAAAAAAGTAAGTAACCACCAACTAAAAATTAGTTATTTTCCTCCAAATGTTAAATGCTTAGATCTTCTTCTTCCAGGAGGGAGAAGAGGGACTTGGACCATCTAATTTTGTCTAAAATGATAGTTGCATCCACTAGCTTCCAGCAGATAGGTTTCATTTAATTGATAAGGAAAACATCATTAAAAGAAAGTAAATATGAAGTCACAACTCACATAGTCAGAGATCAATCACAAAAGGAGAATATGAGTAAGAGAAAGAAGGAAGACTGAATCCTACAGACAACAAAAAACCTATAAAAGCCTCAAACTATCAAGGAAAAGAATGCTCGCAGTAATTGCTTATGCCCATATTTTTTATAAACAGATCAGGTCATTGATCTTCTGTGGAAAGAGAACCAACCTTAAATCAGTAGGCAAGGTCAGGGCCTCCCAAATAAAATAAGAGAAACTCCAAAGGCCTCTATTTAGCAAACTCAAATACAAGATCACATTATTAAGGCACTTCTCATTTCTTGATTTGTAACACTGCAGGTGTTCGTAATGGTCTGGGCTTGTCCCTTGTGTTCTTGAACAATTTGTATAGGAACAATCACTCTAGAATGGGACAAATACCTAGTGGGAAAACTATTTTGGGTGCTTGGATGTAACTCCTCCAATCCCTGGAATCTCATAAAAGAATAAGGATGTCCTACGGTTGGAAAAGCTATTGGAACAACTTGGTTGTGGGTGACAAGATGCAAGGAATTCAGGGAAGTCTCCATCTCTAAGTATTTTCATTTTAACATTATATAGACAATAATAGATGGTTTCTGCCTTCAGAGATCCTACTGTATAAAAAAAAAAGGCTCTCTTGAGTTGAACAGAGAATAAAGAAACAATCATAACAGTGTGGGAAAACATTAACCAATTGAATAAAGCGAGATTTAGAATTTAAATTAAGAAACATTAACCAACTGTAAAAATGTTCTGCCAGGAAGTATAAACCTGCCATTAAAAACAAAGGCATCATTGATCACATTCCAGTATCAGTAAAATGCCAAATTATATTTTAACCAGGTGAGATTCCTCTTTTTTTTCCTGATAAGTACAAGTACTGTGTGCTTAGTCAGCACACTTCAAGAACATCGGATCAGTGTCTGCTACAACAATTTCTGGTAGAAAGTTGTCTCTGTACCTTAATCCTTGATGTATCTGCATAAGATAGTAAATTGCAGTATCCAGATGCTACACTTCATGCCCAACAAGCAACAAAGCATCAAGAAATAGCAATTGGTAGGAAAATACACTTCATACATAACATACAGAAATTTCCTAGACACTAAATATTGAAAGCAGAAAAACCAATAGTTGCATCGATTAAAAGAATTACAATGCTAATTAATCACAATATTTTTAAACAAACAGAACTTATCAGAATGTATATAATATTACAGAAATTGCAAAAAGCTCTTCATGGTCATTTTTGTAAAACAATAAATAACCTAAAGCAAACTAACACTAGTCTTGTAGCATACTCTTTCCAACCCCTTGGAGGGCGTTTATGGGTTGCCAAAGAGCTGAAAATGTGATGCCAATGCTAAACAGATGAACTGCACTTCCAGCCATCCACATCATGAAGCCCATCATTAGCAGATTCTTTAAAGGCGATTGGGCCACTTCCCAAGCTTTCTGTTCATGAAAAAGAAGTGCAAAATGAGAATATGTTAAACAGATTTTTGTAGATAGCAAAAAATGTCACAAAAGAGCATTATGAGATCATAATTCGTCTAAAGTGGAAAACTGAACAGCATGCTCTAGATAAACAGAATCAAACTAAACAAATTGAAGGAAAGAATGCTCACTTATGAAAAAAAAAATCTCGGATGTAATGTCCGAAAAATTTCAGCCCATTAAATCGTAAAAACTTGCTTCCTAGCCCTAAATGCGACTATGAACCTTCTTCTCACTAGAAACCTATAGCAGTGACGATAGTGAGTTGCTTGATTCTCTAAAATAGAGTCAGAAAAAGAAAGAAACGAAAACTAAAATAACACTTCAGGAATTGACCATCTAAAATCGATAAGTGTATCAAGTAGATTAGTTTTGAATCACAATTCCAAACACTAACCCAAAGAACCGACGATTGGAAATTTCAGAGAACTTCATGCCAGTGTTACACAAGATGAGAGCTATCATCAAAGGTAACCCTAATGGGGGACAAAGGCGCAAATACCTGCGCTTTCCAATTCGCTTCGGCGTCCTTCTTTTGGCGACTAACAGTCGAATCATCCTACAGGAAAATCACCCAAAAAATCAATAAAACTTAAAGAAAAAATTCATGATTCTAGATAGAAACAAATGGCAATAAGAACCTAAAACAAAGCTCGCGGTGTCAATCTGTTATGGAATTTGAAAAAAAAAAACCAAAAAAAATATATATATATATATAAACCTGATCTGAAGAAGCTCGAGCATAACCAAGAGGATCCGGAATATCCCGAGAGGAAGGGGAGGTTGAATTATCAGTAAAATCGATGGCCCATCTTCGTGCTACGACTCCCTTGCCCTTCTCCATTTTCTCTCTCTCTCTCTCTCTCTCTCTGCTGCTTCTTTGTCTGTTGATCTGTTTGTTTATTTGAGTCTCCTGCGGTTTAATAAAAGACAAAGCAATTAGGTCGTTCAGTTCCTCCACTGAAAGGCTGAAACTTCCCCCAACTTTTAGACATTAGCATATGGAGGAAAATTACAAAATTACTCCACTGATTATATATTATTATACCCAAAAAAAAACTGTTACAAGCCTATGTGTGATGTTTGATTACACATATGGATATTACTGATGATCCAAATGCCCTCGTAGACCGTACCTGTGCAATGGGAGTGTAGCTGCTGTTAAAACCCACCATCATTTTTTATGAATTCTTTTAAATTTATTAGAATTTTTCAAAACGTCTAAAATTCACCATGACATCTCCCAAGTTATTCACATCATGACTAAACTGCCCCTGGATTGTGAATCAGCCTGTTAAACATTTTTTTAAAACTGAAATTCCCTTAAGAGCTCAATCTTTCTTGCTCTTAACCCAGAGTGCATTTTCTGCTGTATCTTCTGGAGCATGCGATATCAGTTGAGAGATCATAGTTTCAAAACTTTCTTTCTCGACAATGGGGTAGAGATGCGACAGAGGCGTTTAGGCTATTCAAAGCAATGCCATTTGAAAGGAATGCTGTGTGCTGAAATGCGATGATTGTAGGGTTTATTAGGTAGGGTGAGATTGCTGCTGCAATAGAGTTGTTTGTTGTGTGCTGGATGCTGTGTGCTGCATCGATGCCAAACATCATCTTTATTTCTCTAAGCCTTATTCAATTATGCTCAAACACCAAGAAGTAAGAACCTTTAATGGAGAGAGATACCAAGTTGAAATATGTTTACATTTATCGGAAACATCTATCTCTCTGTTCATAATCCAAATACATACATTTACTGTTCAAATCGATTCCCATCTCGTATCCCTAATCGTATACCGTCTCAGCCACAGCTGATGCATGACCGTGTGGAACGCATTGTTCGGCCGCGGGGACGAATTCCAAACAAAATGCTGACTCGCCAGTCGCCACCATCGCTAGATTCTCGTATCTATCTCCCTTGCACGTGTTATCCAATTACTTCTTCATCCCCTCAACCCCTCCTCCTGCCCCCACAAACACAGCGATCTCCGACCATCTCAGCACGTCCATGAACGGAAGACCGAGAATTGGACGCTCCGTAATCACCACCGGCACGCAACCGAACTGCAACGCGTCTCCGATTCCTGAAATATTTCCTCCGTAGAAAAACAAGCAGAACTTACAACACGGGATCAGACGGCTCGGATTTGACCAGGAACTGGGGATCGCCACGCAATTCGTTCGAGAACATCGATTCAAGCTTCCCATTTTGATCCTCGTTGCCGTTTAGGTTTAAGTAGCCCAGGTACTCGGCAGTTCCGTTGCCGGGCGGCGCGTGAAGTTGTTGGTCGTTAAGGTGAGCACAGCTGACATCTTTGTGAGGGATGAACCTACCTTCGACGATGTTCCTGTCGGAGTTCATGCCAATCCCGCTACAAGAGACGTAGAAGTGGTCAGCCCCGAGTGTACGGTTCCAAAAGGGGAAGTCCGTCCGCAGATTCCTAATCAACCGGACGATCCCTCTGTAGTTACGGGAGGAATCGTGGGGGAAAGGCAAGTAGAACAAATGGGCATCCTCGGCGTTGGTCGTTACGAAGGAGTTTTTCAGGAGAGAATCGTGGAAAGAAAGGGAAATAACGCGGGCATTAAACAAAGAAGATAGAAAAGAAAGATTTTAACGGTAGAAGAAGGGTAAAATAATAAATTAATGATATCCGTTAGTCAAGAAGCCATTATCTCACTGACATGGTGAGTTTTGTTCGTGGTGGTGTAATGGATGAAGAAGGTTATCGTGAAGGATCTAGATGTTAGTGCTGCTGCTTGTTGTCTAAGCTGGAAGTTGTTTGGAGGGCCTGTGGCTTGCCACGACGGACAATGGGCTGTGTCGGGTATGGTACAATTATATGGATCGTGACGGGCTTGTGGTTTTAGGTTTAGAAGTCGGCACAGTATGACATGACTAAGCGGGCCCGCGTTCCGGCACAGTCCAAAACAATCCATATATAATATATATATATATATATATATATATATAATTTTATTATATTATATTATTTTACTATTATATATATAAACAATTATATATATCAAAATTCATATAAAATAAAGATAAATTAAAATCTCCTTGTACTATGGGGTCAATGATACTTTCTTTTCCGATAAACACCCCCCGAACTTTGGCCATTAGACAAAGAATCCCCTCTATTAATATTTAGTTAGTTAATTTAAAAAAAATATATTCACCTAATTATTTAAATTTTTCTAAATGCCTAAACTACCCTTTTCTAAGTTATTTTAAAAAAGGGTATTGTCAATAATCTTCCATTCTTAAATGAGGAATGGCAGGCGGAAGAACTTGATAGAGCAATTGTAGGCCTACACACATGAATTCCAAGAAAAGTAGATAAATTTGAATATGAATGCACTCTCCTTGAAATCAACTTAAAGCTCCTGCTGAAAGAAAAGAAAATCAAGTCTGTTAGTTCCTGGCTAACAACTTACCGTGAATGTGAATGAGTAGAATCTTAGGGTCCTAAGCTCGTGTCATACTGAAACCTCAAAAACTCTAATTTGTTCATGAAAGACTCTTATTGCATAGATAAGCGATTACCACATATTGTGATTCAAGCAATTCTAAAGAATTTCAGTCTTTAATTGAGAAAACTAAAAAGGGGGAGATTGTGATTTCTGGCATATGTTGTGATTCAAGGAATACTAGAGAATCTCAGTCTTTAACTAGGAAAACAAAAAAAGGAGATTGTGATTTCAGCTAGAGAGAGAGAGAGAGAGAGAGAGGAGGGGGGGAGTTGTGTCTTTCTCTACTCTATGTGTATTATTGCTACTTCATATTTTTACCTTGTTTATTATCTTCGGTTCCCAAATTTTTATTAAAACTAATAATAAATAATAGTTTGTCGTGTTCAATCTTATAGTTGAATACGTGTATGCATTTATCATCATTTAATAACTGGATTTCCGATTTTATTATGAGAATATGCATTTTTCAGTTTTCTCTTACACTTGTAAACTTCTCGTCGGATGTTTGGAATGAAGAGCATATTACTCAGTACCGGTGGTTAGCAGCCGTTACTAGTAGCCACACCAATTTGGTCTTTATCCTGTGTCTATGACCACCATGCAATTAATGAAGAGGGGAGAATTGAGAATTTCTAATAATCCTTTAAACGCACCGGTGAGAGGTGACAAAACGAACTACCGAATTCTGTTCGGAGATCGTATGAAAAAAAGGGAGTGGAGACCAACTGTGGAACTCTATTTTTTTATATCTCAGTTTCGTTTATTATCTAATTAATAATCCTTTAAATGCACCAGTGAGATGACAAAAATATTTTTCGGTGAGAATCAATGAGGATATTTTTTCAGTCAATTGGGTTTTAAGGGAGAATAGCAAAAAAAAGAAAATAGAGAAAGGTTAGTAGGGCATTTTGGTAAGTTAACGCTTTTGTCATCTGATTTAGAGACTGAGGGGGTATTTGTCGCAATATAAAAGTTCAGGGGTGTTTGTCGCAGTATAAAAGTTTATTATTCTTTTAAATTTTTTTAAAAATATGGCTTAGCCCAATCTGTGACCCGGCCTAGCCCAAAACTCTACTGTGGATCAACTCGGCTTGTGGCACTGCACGGGTCCATGCGAGCTTGGGCCATGATCATACCAATCCAACCCCCAAAGTATCACCAAAAGAAAAAAATACAGCCCAGCTCGGCCCGCACTTTGCACGGGCAGCACGCGGGCCATGCCGATCAACATAGCCAAATTTGCACTTGAAAAGTTTGTTGCTATGGTTGTAATGGCACCATGGTTCTTGTTCAGATCCTATCAGAGTTATACCATCGGAGAAGCTTGGTAAATTGATTCCATAATTGGTAACAGGTCGAAAGGATGTTAAGTCAAGGTCACAAATGATTCTTCTAGAGCTTTGGTTGATTTGGACACTAGACTATTTCGTGAATATTCTCTTTTTAATAAAATCATTTTCACTTATCAAAAAAAAAAAGCAATAAACCTCTCCCAACAAGGAATTAACTGCTTTGCACAACACAATACCATTTTTTGTTTGTTTCAACGAAACATTTCTAATACAACTTACAATTCTGAAGCTTCAGATGGAGAGAGAAGGCAGGGAAATCTCGAACTTCAACTGTTAATCTTCCACTGAAATAAATCTGATACTGTATGGATTGAACCCGGCAAGCCATGTTTATTAGGAATGAGCAGGAGAGACCTGATTTGGCTGATCAAGTTGCTGATCCATTTCCGAGATGCTCAAAGACGAAACCATTGTTTGAGATGACTCCTTAAGAGGATTATCACCATCTACTTCTACAACCGATCTTTCCAAGGTGGGAATAATAGGAGGCTTTATTCTTCGGGTAACTGTCATCGTCAACCCCTCAGTTGTGTGAATGGTTGTAGAAGTAGATGGTGATAATCCTTTTAAGGAGTCACCTCAAACAATGGTTTCATTTGTGAATGGTTGCTCCAGTTGTGTGAATGGTTTCATTGTCAACCCCTCAGTTGTGTGAATGGTTGCTCCTGTTGTCATCTCAACCTAACCTGTACATTTTTTTTTTTATTATTTGTTCATTCTATTTGTGAGTGTACCTTTGGAAAGTTCTATACAGAAACATATTTGGATGGATATGGTCAAAATAAGTATAGATGGAGATGAAATGCAGGACTTAATGGAGGTGCACCAGGAACTATTTGAAAATTGAAATGGCGAACAAGGATCGCGAGCACCACTACAGTCTGCGAGGTTCATTAGTGCATCTTGAAAGAAGAGGATCTGATCAGCCACCAGTACTGATTTGTTTAGTGAAATGGCCAGCACCGTTGATGAAGACGCCGACGCAGTTCTCAGTGATGTTGAAGGGGACGATGCGATTCCGATTGTCCTCAACGACCCATCTCAAGAATACATATCCGTGGAGAGATTTAGGGAGATCATTTCGGGGCTTGAGCGCGAGCGGAAAGGTAGAGAAGTTGTGGAGAATGCAAAATCCGAGCTTCAGATTTAGTTCAATCGCTTGAATGTGCTAACGCATGAGGCAATCAAGAAGCGCGACGAGAGTGGGAGGCAGAGGGAGGAAGCGTTGCGTGAGAAGAAAAAAATTTTGTGATCCTCCGGTGGAATTGTGACACGTGGCACCTCATGCCAACTAAGTATGGCCTCTTGGTAGCTCGCCATAAGTGGCTTGCCACAAGCAGTTTGCCATAGGCAGCTCACCATAGGTAGCTTGCCACAGGCAGTTCGCCACAGGCAGCTCGCCATAGGCAGCTCGCCACAGGCAGGCTATCAAAGCTTGCCATCAGTTTGCCATAGGCAGCTCGCCACAGGCAACTCGCCACAGGCAGCTTGCCACAGCTCGCCATAAGCAGCTTGCCACAGGCAGCTCGTCACTTGTAGAGAAGCTCAGTACATGAGTAGTTTGGCATATCGTAGGAAGATCTCCTGCCTGACGACCTAGCCTAGACACCGACCCGCCGACTAACACGGGCACTGACCTGACGACCTGGCCTAGACAGTGACCCGCCGATTAACACAAGTGCCGACCTGACAACCTGGCCTAGACACCGACCTGTCGACTGAGGCAGGCGCCGACCTGGCCGCCTGACACAAGTGCTAGCCTAATGACCTCGAGGAGTTCATCATCGTACCCTGGTTCTGACGGGATGTGACAAGTCTTGCCGTTTGGAGGCTTTTCACCCACCTAACCCGCGAGGACTCTGGTATATAAAGACCTCACCCCCAAAAGGGGAGGGGGATGGAAAAAATGGAGGTAATCCTTGCTCTCTAGCTCTCTCGTTTCTCCAATATTATTTTTAAAGCTCTCTACAATCAGAGTGCTAATTTAAGCGTCGGAGAGCCCCTACCGAGAAAATACCCCCGAGTCCTCTGATTCAATTCTCACAGGTCCCTCAGCTCCCGCCGCGTATAAAGATGAGGAAAATATGGAGTTTCCATAGGTAGGAAAAGATGGAATTCTTGTAGGTCTCTCAGTTCCCATTACCTGCAAAGGAAATGATACCACCTCATGCTGAGGGCAGTCGGGTTGCACTGCACCAGGGAGTTTCACCATTCTCCAAGACACAGGCCGTCTAGTAGGGAGTTCGCCACCAGGGAACTCGCCACTAGACAGTTCGCCAATAGACAATTCACCATCAGGCAATTTACCATCAAATAGCTCATCACTAAGGCACGTTACCGAAGCAGATGCTTGAGACTTAAAAATGAGCTTCCGAAGTAGAGATAGAATGTTGCACGACAGCTCGATGAAGCAGTTAAGGCAAGGAACTCGTGAAGATTGGAGGTCGAGGTTGCTGCTCATATGCCTGTCAAGTCGCACGTTTCAAGTATGCATACGTTTTTAGAACGCGTGGCACGCTCTTACGCTGCTGATCGAGAGTGCCTGTACCGAAGCCGAACTCCTTATGGTACATACGCACACAATGACGATAACGAGAGTACGGTAGCCACCAGGCCAAATATCTGAGAGCCGGGTGTTATCTGGACGCCTGTCGGTAGGGACTCGGGAGTAATCCCAAAGGATCCAATCCAACGGATATCCAAGCAATTGAACGGAGACACGAGAGAAGTCTTTCCCACTTCTAAACTCTGCTCCTCCCTCGTGCCTACAGGTTTTGCTTCTTTACTTCGGTCTCTGTGTGCTACGAACCCAAACCACGTTTCTGTGTGTATGTTGTTTTTGACGAAAATCGCACTGCAACGTGGACGGCAGTTTTATCTCCAGCTGTTTCTCTCTCCTTTATGAGCAGACTCGAGTTTAAATGCAGCCCCTGCTCAACTTGCCACCCCACGTTCAGTTTATTCGTCCGCAGACACGGCACTTGTTTCAGTGGAAGCGTTCGGAGGAAAGCTTGCTAGATCTTGTGCAAGAACAATGTTGGTTTCCATGTCGAGCACTGCAGGCCTCGTAATCCCCTGCAAGGGTATATGGATTCGATTGCCGTTTCCTCTTTCTGCGTTTCTTTCTTTTCCTTGTTTTCTGTTCTGGGTCTTTCTTTTCTCTCGAATCATTTTAAAATGTTTGCATACTTTTTTTTTTTTTTCTTGTAACTTTCTGATAAATGTCTGCTCTGATTGTGCAGCTGCGGTTGCATGGGAAGCCGGGAAGCCGCTGGTGATCGAGCAGGTGGAGGTGGCTCCACCACAGGTCATGGAAGTCAGGATCAAGATCAAATATACTTCACTCTGCCATACTGATCTTTACTTCTGGGAAGCTAAGGTTAGTAAATGGTTACGACTTTATTTTCAACATTTAGTTGGGAACAGGGTTAGACACCATTTTTCTTTGATTTAATAATAATCGGTTGCTTTCTTTTATATTTTTTTTTATTCACATCAAATATGAACGAGCAATTTATTGTAGTTTATGGCTTCTATCTCTTTCGACCTGATTTTTTTTTTAATTTATATTAATATGAATATTAGATTTCCTCCAATGTAAATCGATCTACATTTTCCCTATTCACTGGTTTAGGTAAAATTTTCCTGCTAAAAGGACAAAACTTGGCAGCTTAATTTGCTTGACAAGGTTTTTAATTTTTGGGGCTTTCACCATACTTGTTACTTCCTGGGCTGTCCATCTGCAAGCATTTATATTTTTAACCTTAAGAAATTTGGGTTTTGGATTTTCAGGGCCAAACGCCATTGTTTCCTCGCATATTTGGCCATGAAGCAGCTGGGTAAGCTATTCTGTACGTCTACTTTTTGTCCTTTATTCCCTTCAACTTAGTTTTACCTTATAGACTGAGGAGAGGGTGTTGCCCCTAGTATTAGAGCAGGATAGCAAAGTGGAGAGGTGCATAGAGAATCTCATGTGATAGGCAAGTACTACTTATATTGAAAGAAAAATTTTATATAAAACAGTTGTAAGGCCAGCAGCATTATTGCTGTATGGAGCAGATTGCTTGGCATTCACAAACAACTGTTTTAAGTGTGACAGAAATACTAGGAAAGGATAGAGTGAAAAACTGGAAAGGATAAGGTCAGAATTGAAGTCATTTGTGCAGCTAACGATGATTAGTAGTTACTTAAGTTGCTTATATTTTCAATTTTTCACAGTTGTTGGATTTGTCTGATGGTGAAGTATATGAAGTAGAGTTTCTAGGAGACATATAGGGGAATCCTCATAAACAAAACTTGTTGGCAGAATTGTGGAGAGTGTTGGTGAAGGAGTAACAGACCTTAAGGAGGGAGACCATGTACTTCCAGTGTTCACAGGGGAGTGTGGGGACTGCAGTCACTGCAAATCTGAGGAGAGCAATATGTGTGACCTTCTGAGAATAAACACAGACAGAGGAGTCATGATTAATGATGGGAAATCAAGGTTTTCAATTAATGGAAACCCAATCAATCACTTTGTTGGAACATCCACCTTCAGCGAATACACTGTTGTTCATTCAGGCTGTCTTGCAAAGATCAATCCATTGGCACCTTTGGATAAAGTTTGTATCCTCAGTTGTGGCATCTCAACAGGTTAGTCAAACTTGATCTTGTGCCTATAAGAATGTTGCCCATAAGTTGTCTGTATATATTTATATCTTTTCTCTCAAATTTCAGGTTTGGGTGCTACTTTAAACGTGGCTAAACCAAAGAAGGGATCTTCTGTTGCCATATTTGGCTTGGGAGCTGTAGGCCTAGCCGTAAGAATTCTGCAATTCAATTACTTAATATCTAATTTCTTTTGCACAGCTTTTACTCTAGTTTTATTCAATTTTGTGTTTCTTTCCTTCATGTCTAGGCTGCTGAAGGGGCAAGAATTGCTGGAGCCTCAAGAATTATTGGAGTTGATTTGAACCCCAAGAGATATGTGGAAGGTAAGCTCATCAAATTCTTTTTATCAAAGTCCTTGCAATATTTAGTAAGCTGTTATTAATGGCGAAACCTGTTCTTATTAGTTTAACATGTTTTATCTTTTCTAATATCTTCATTGCCCTATATTTTTTTCTTTCTTCTTTTTTCCAGCCAAGAAATTTGGTGTCACAGAATTTGTGAATCCTAAGGACCACAACAAACCTGTGCATGAGGTATCAATCTAATTTCCTGTTTACAGCTCTGTTTTCTACTCTAAATATGGTTTTCTTTTTCTTACATATCCAATTCTCTTGATCCACACAGGTTCTTCGAGAGATGACGAACGGTGGGGTTGATAGGAGTCTCGAGTGCACAGGAAACATTAATGCCATGATGTCTGCTTTCGAATGCGTTCACGACGTATGCATCATTATATATCAAATAGCAAATTTCATACTTCATTTTCTGTTGATTCTTCAGTTTATTTTGTTTCTTATGATCAATTCAGTAGCCATTTACTTTGCCCACTAAACAATGTAGGGATGGGGTGTAGCCGTACTTGTTGGAGTTCCAAACAAGGATGCAGTTTTTATGACCAAACCCATTAATGTTTTGAATGAAAGGACACTCAAAGGAACCTTCTTTGGGAATTATAAACCTCGCACAGATCTTCCTTCTGTTGTCAATAAGTACATGAACAAGGTAAGTTCATGCAATCACTGAAGAGATGTTTGCATATTTCCTTTTACCAGTCTCAAATTTCTTGTCTTGAGTTTCAAGTGCCAAAAATCTTAGGAGGATTGCAAAACTTTTTCTCTGCAGGAATTTGAATTGGACAAATTCATCACCCATCATGTTCCTTTCTCCGAGATCAACAAGGCCTTTGAGTATATGGTTAGGGGTGAGGGTCTGCGCTGTATCATCAATATGGAAGAGTAGAGACTGAAAGGAACCATGGTATTTGGGCCTTTCTCAATTGCTGTCAATGTACTTGAACTTTCTTCCTCCTTGTTTTACTTAGCGTCTTTTTTGTACAATGTGAAAGTTGTAATCGTCTAATACCCTTCGAGCATGAACATGAATATGAAATCTTGACAAGTAGCCTATGCCAGAACTCAATTTTTATGGAAACTGACTACAACTATACACCAAAACTCCAGCCAAAGGAGGTGCTTCGGAGATTCTGTGGGCGTTGAGGACATTACAATTGTTTACACAAAATGGGTATTTGATGTTTCAGCTGGTTTATTGATAAAAAAAAAAAAAAAAAATGTTTCAGCTGGTTTCTCCTCCATTTGGCAAATTTCATCCCGGTATCCCTGCTCTGATCTGCCAAAAACCCAACTTCATTTTTTTGGATCTTGTGTGGTAGAAGAGTATTCAGGGACTTAATTGAATCATCATTCACAGTCACGGGCCTGGGCAAACATGTCAGGATTTGCACTGATGTGGCTTTGATTCCTCTGTATGTGGTCAATTTGAACAAAAGTTTGTTTTAAAGTGGTGTTGTCAATGGATAGGCATGGATCCCACCCGATAAGTATGAGCAGAACCAGTTTCGAATCTGACCTATATGGTCTGCAATCCGGACAATATGGTCTGACCAAATAAGACCCCATTAAAATCGATAGCTCAACAGTCAGTCCTGCATCAATTTGGGTCTTAATCCCTCGGCCCAATTGTAATCAGGACACAAAATACACCAACTGTTCTAGCCGGTCGGGCTGGGCCGGGTTTATGGTCAATTCAGGCCCAACCCCAAGTTTTGGGCCTAAGGCCTGAGGTCAAGGTTGATCTTTTCGATCTGAGTCCAGTCCAGTCCAGTCCGCACTGTAATCAGGTTTGAACTATCAAAAGGATATGCCTAGACTCAATCCAAAAATAGAAGTCTTACCCGAGTCTTACTTGAGACAAAAATTCAAGCCCAGTTTATATAAAATTTCGGACTGGGTTCAGTTGAACCTGCAAATACATACCAGTCCTTATAATTGTATCGGTTTGGTTTGTCAGGTCTACCTGTCCAGATGGGTGAGCATTTTGGGGGTGAATTTTTGGATTTGGCCTTTGAATCCATATTACTTATCTTACTGCTTAACCCTTCAGATATTTTTATAGGACTGATTGTTACTGCTGTTGATACCAATTGGCATAGAATTAAATGCTTTGATACTAAAATTATATTATAGGATTGAATATTTTGTTACCTAAATGATGTAGTTAGATGAGAATCATTTGGGGTTTTGGGTCAAATCTTTGAGAATTGTAAATATTTAGGCCATGTTTGGTTTGAAGGAAAAGATAGGGAAAGAAAGGGAAACGTAGGGAAAACTATACAAGGTTTGTAAGGGTTTCCTACCTTTCCTTTTCTTTCCCTACTCTATCCTTCAAACCAAATACAACCTTAGGGATTAAAAAAAAGTAGAAAAGTTTTTACAACAAACCCAACATTAAAAAAAGAAATAGAAAATTCAACAAGGTTTTGAGTAGGGCTGTTCATGGGTTGGGTTGGGTCGGTTTAATAGATTTTTTTCAACGACCCGACCTGGTTGGGTTATTTAAAGAGCAAATAAAATCCAACCTGTCATTAAGCAAAATCGACCCAAACATGGAGGGTCAGTTTGGTTAGTTTGGCATTGTTTGTGAGCAGCCCTATATTTGGTGTAAAATTTCCCACTCAAAAACAATTCTCAAGGCAAAAGTAATTCCTATTTAACTAATGTTTTATTGTTCTTTAATGTTAAAAATAAGTAACAAACTAGAAAGAATAAACTAGGATAAGGATTACCTAGTTAGGGAAAGACTATAAAATAAAAAACTAACTCAGTTCGGTTCTGTTCAGTTTTGGTTTTTGATGAAGGATGATTTGACTCGATCTATGAAACGACGACACGTGGACACTAACCCGACGTAAGCGACAACTCAGCATTGTGGCCCAATACAGCTAGGTAACGGGCCCATAAAGCAGCTCGCCACATCATATCGCGCAAAAGGAGGAGCTCGCCATGACGCAAGCTCCGGGTTCCCCGAGCTACCCCCAAAGGGATATTCCGAGGCAACTTCATCTCGCAAGCTAAGAAAACCAACTCGCCCAAGCTCCCAAGCAGACAAGTCATCCTGAGGACTAATTCTACTAAGGGTACTCCTAAAGTATTCCAAGCTCGCTGCAAAGTAGCTCGCAAGTGAGTCGCACGAGCATTCCATAGGAAGCTTCTATCTGATAGCCCGTACCAATCAGGCTATGCCATATCCCTTACTGACGGCGCAGTCCTTGTCCTTTCATCAGTCTGTGCCCACGTCTCTCTGTAGGCCGAGGCATGCCTATCACTTTGGGGACGTGTCACTCGCCCGGGCAAGGAGTACGTCACAAAGGCCACCTATGCAGCCCTGGCAGGTAATGGCTGTGGCAGGGGGCTCAGTGACGGTTATGCCCGGTCTCACAAGGAGCGCCCCTATAAAAGCCCTCAGGGCAGAGGAGAAACTTCTTCTTGAAACCCCCGATCTCTCGAGTATAGGAAAAAAGCGCGACCTCCACTCTTAGCCTTTGTTTTTCCCTTTACTTCCTATACATAGTACTAACTTAAGCATCGGAGTATTCCCACTGGGTAAATCCCCGAGAATCTTTCATTTCATCTTCTCAGGTGTCGTTTGTTGCCAACAAGGAGCCAGTCAGCAGTTAGCTAGGAGTGCCCGGATCGTGCTACATCATTTGGTGCCGTCTGTGGGAAACACTTCAAAAGGCATTTCTTTCTAAACTCTTTCAATTCCTTCTTCTTCCTTGAAACAATCCAACATTCATGGCTTCCCCTAGCAACGTCGGACGAAGCACGGAAATGGATAACTCCAGGGAACAACCCCAGATTCCTACTGTTTGTATCGGACAGTTCACCGTCCTCCTCTCAGCAGACGGAATCCCCAGCTTGAATGTGCCTCTCACAATGGCACCTGTCATGGCCTCATTCCCTACTACAGTCGGAACGACGTTCACCGAACCTTCGGTCGTGCCCCTAGTGAATAGCCCGAACCAGCTAGAGGACCTGATGCAGTGCATGAGAGCCATACAGGCCCAACTGCAACAGTTCTAACAACTTCAGCTCTATCAACAGCATGTGCTGCACCAGGTCTCCCAGTACCAGTATCAGCAGCAGTTCCCCTAGCTGCCCCAACCTCAGCTTCAACAGCCTCAGCTCCAACCTCAGCACCTGGCCTCGCAGCAAGCCAAGTCCCGCCACTAGAGCGAACACTCTGGCTGGGGAGAGGTCCCCCAAAATCTCCCAAAAAACCAAGCCTCCCCCCATGGCAGACGGGAGAGACCGGCTACCCCGATCTTGCCGCGGGCGGACATGTCGGGAGGACCCCGGCTCGGCAGGTCAGCGTCGCCTCGACAATTGAAGTTTGGAACCCTGATTCTCGAGAACCGGTTCAAGATCTTGGCAACAGACTCCAAGCAAGCCCCTTCTATCCGTAGCCATCACCAGCAGACCGGGCTACCCCTGATGCAAACCGTTATGGATAGCGCGGAGGTGAGCAACACGAACGCCGAGCCCGTCAAGAAGCAGAGGCACCGATGCCGAGCTTGCCGATCTGTCACCCGCCGATCTGTCACCGATGCCGAGCTCATGAGCAAAGAAGAGGTAGGCTCGACCGGAGCCAAAGCTCCCCTCCTCTCAGTTCTGTCCCCCTGTCTTTCGAACTCCTGGCGGTCCTGATGCCCAAGGATTTCAAGCTCCCCCCTCTTGATAAGTATGTGATCATGTAGATAACTTTCAGTCACAGATGCACCTGGCGCGAGCCAGTGAGTTGTGCATGTGCATGGCCTTCTCCACTATGTTTAGGGGAGTAGCCCACACATGGTACCGGAACTTGGCGCCCGGGTCAATAAGAAGTTGGGCGCAGTTCGCACAAGCCTTCACGTCCCACTTTGTCACCACCAAGCGGTGCCCGCGAACTGAAGAAAACATCTTCAACGTAGCACAAAGGGAGGAAGAGTCCATCAGGAGCTATATCAAGCGGTTCAACAACGCTTGTATGCAGATACCTTGCCTGGATCCCGCCGTATGCCTTGCAACAGCCAAGAAGGGCGTGAAGCACAAGGAGTTCAAGTGGCACATGATCGTCAACCAACCCGTGACCATAACCGAGTTTCTGAAACTTGTGGATAAGTTCATAGCCACCGAAGAGGAGATCAACTAGAAGGGTGAGGGTGCACCCAAAAAAAGAAAGAGAGAAGGAGAACCTTCCAGTCAAGAGGACACCCGAAGAGAAAAGAAAACAGCTCAGGGTGCAAAGCCGGGTCAGCTGTTCCGAGCTCCTACTCTGGACTGAGCTGATTACACTCCACTGAATGCGAAGCGGGCCGAAATTTTGATGGCGATCAAGGATGCCCTATATGTGAAGTGGCCACCCCGTCTGAGGGGGAATCCCAATGATAGAAATAAGGATTTGTATTGCAGCTTTCACAAAGACCACAGTCACAGCACCGAGAGTTGTAAAAACCTCCACGACGAGATAGAGGAGCTCATCCATCGCGGATATTTGAGAAACTTTGTACAAAATAATAATAATAATAATAATAATAATAATAATAATAATAATAATAATAATAATAGTAATAGAACAGATTGGCAAGGGGAGCACGAAAAAGATGCTTTCGAGTCCAGCAACAGGCTGGTCGAACAATCGCAGAGGCAGCCTCCAGAGGAGAGGCCAGTTCGGGGGACCATCCACATGATAGTGAGAGGTTCAATCGTTGCAGGTTGCACTTCAGCGGCAGCTCGAAAGTCGGTTCATGAGGTCACCCTGGACGAGCAGAACCCCCCAAAGCAGCCAAGAACAGAAGAGTCGATTTTCTTCATAGAAGACGATGCGCGAGGGGTCCATTACGCCCATGACGACGCGCTCGTGATAAAGCTAATAATCAACGACTTCAAGGTCAGGCGCGTACTCGTCGACTCAGGCAGCTCGGCCGACATACTTTTCAAAGTTGCGTTTGACTAGCTCCAGTTGCAGAGAAGCAACCTGAAGTCCGCAGACACTCCTTTTGTAGGATTCAACGGAGAAGAAGTCCGGCCCCTTGGGAAAATAACAGTACCTGTAGAGGTCGGTGCATGGCCTTGTGTGGTCAGATTTGAGCACAATTTCCTGGTGGTAGCGACCCCCTCGCCCTACAATGCCATAGTAGGTCGACCGATTAACCATGTCCTACGGACAGTGGTCTCCACTTACCATTTGGCTATGAAGTTCCCAACAGACTTCAGGGTGGGAGTAGCGCAGGGCAACCAACTTGAGTCCCGCAAGTGCTATATTGCTACCCTAAAGGGGAAAACCAAGGTAGCCGATGACCTTGAACTGGAGCGACCCACGGAGCAAGGCGAAGAGCGAGCCGCACCCACGGAAGAAACGGTCGCGGTACCGACCTTGACAGCAGACCCAGCTTGGACGCTCTAGATCGGTGCTTCCGTCCAGGAGCCCCTACGATCCGAACCGGTGAGTTTTCTACTTCAAAATTTAGATATTTTTGCATGGTCCGCGGCAGAAATGCCCGGTATAGACCCCAAACTCATAACTCACAAGCTGAACACTGATCCTGTAGTTAGGCCCATTAGACAGTAGAAACTCAACCTAGCCCCGGAACGGTGGAAAACAGTCGATGAGGAAGTCGAGAAGCTCCTCGCAGTGGACTTCATAAGAGAAGTCCAACACCCGAGTTGGGTATCCAACCCCGTCCTGGTAAAGAAGGCCAACGGCAAGTGGCGCATGTGCGTCAACTACACCAACCTAAACCGGGCTTGCCCGAAAGACTGCTTCCCTCTCCCCCGAATCGACTATCTGGTGGACGCAACCTCAGGGCATGAGTTGTTAAGTTTCTTGGACGCCTATTCGGGCTATAACCAGATTAAGATGGACCCGGTAGACGAAGAAAAGATTGCCTTCATGACGGAGTTTGGCCTATACTGTTACAAAGTTATGCCCTTCGGGTTGAAAAATGCAGGGGCAACCTTTCAGAGGCTTGTAAATAAAATATTTGCACCGTTAATCAGCAGAAAAGTAGAATGCTATGTGGACGACATGGTCGTCAAAACTCAATTTTCACATGAATTAATACAAGACTTGTGTTCTGTTTTTGAAATTTTGCGTAAGTTTAATATGAGATTGAATCCAAACAAGTGTGTGTTCGGTGTAACCTCGGGTAAGTTCCTAGGATACATCGTTAACCGGCGCGGCATTGAAGCCAACCCAAATAAGGTTAAGGCCATATTGGACATGAAACCACTCCAAAAGCTGAAGGAAGTTCAGAGGTTGAATGGCCACATAGCCGCCCTAAGCCGTTTCATGTCTAAATCGGTGGACCGCTATTTGTCATTCTTTAAGGCAATAAAGAGCAAAGGGTTTGAATGGACCCAAGATTGCTAGCTCGCATTCGACGAGCTCAAAGAATACCTTACTAGCGTGCTGACCTTAACCCGGCCCGACGAGGGCGATGCTTTAGAACTCTACCTCTCGGCGAGCGACGATGTGGTCAGTTTGGTACTAATTAAGGAAGTAGATCGAGTCCAACGACCCATCTATTATGTTAGTAAAGTATTGCATGGAGCAGAAATGAGATACCCGGAGATGGAAAAGCTAGCATACGCATTGATAATTGCAGCTTGGAAGCTCCGCCTGTACTTCCAAGCTCATATTGTTATCGTCCTTATCGAAAAACCTCTAAGGCAAGTATTACTTAATTCCGAGGTCTCCGGTCGGTTGACGAAGTGGGCCATTGTGCTCAGCCAGTACGACCTCCAGTACAAGCTGCGAACTGCCATTAAGGCCCAAGCCTTAGCAGATTTCATAGCCAAATGCACATTCAACTCCGAAGTTCCCAGTCTGGTTGAGCGTGAGGCTCCCACCTCGGGTGAGCCTGAAGCTCTTGGATTGGTCGAGTCTGAACCCCGTGAAGTAGTAGCCAGTGTGGCACCTCTCCTAGCTCGGCCAACCGTGAGCTGGGATGAGGAGCCCTGGATCCTTCATGTAGATGGCTCCTCGAACCAGTAGGGCAGCAGTGCCGAAATAGTTCTGCACGGTCCAAGCGGCATGAAACTGGAGTACCCGCTACGCTTTGAGTTCGAGGCATCCAACAATGAAGCAGAATACGAGGTGTTGATAGCCGGACTAGCCTTAGCCAGAGAAGTAAAAGCCAAGCACATCATTATCTGCAGCGACTCCCAGCTCGTGGTCAACCAGGTCACGGGCGAATATGAAGCTCGCGAGCCGACCATGGTCACCTACTTAGCCAAAGTTAGAGAGGCCCTGCTCAACTTCCAATCACACTTCATCAGACGGATCCCTAGGTCAGAGAACGCCGAGGCTGATGCCCTGTCCAAGTTAGCCAGCACTAGCGACATCACCATGAGAACTGTGTACATAGAGGACCTGTCTCGGCCTAGCATTCTCAGGGGGGGGGGGGGCAGAGGAGGTCGCTCTTGTCGTTCGAGTAGAGCCAAGCTGGATTGACCCACTCATGAGCTTCTTGTTACACGGGACCCTCCCTACATACCGCAATGCAGCTAGAATGGTGCAGCGCTAGGCAGCTAAATACGTTATGATAGACGAGCGGCTATATAGGAGATCCTACATGCTTCCCTACCTGCATTGCTTGCGACCTACCGAGGCCAAGCTCGTACTCCACGACACTCATGAGGGTCTGTGCGGTGGACACTTGGGGGGCAGAGCCCTTGCCTAGAAAGCGCTTCGGCAAGGGTATTATTGGCCAACAATGAAGGCAGACGCCATTGAACTTGTTAGAGACATGCCAATATTTACCACCAACCCGCTGTCGACCTCAAGTATCTCACCAGCCCATGGCCCTTTGCATAGTGGGCATCGATCTACTCGGGCCATTCCCGCTAGCAATGGGTGGAAGCAAGTTCTTAGTAGTGGCAGTGGACAATTTTACCAAGTGGGTAGAAATCGAGCCCCTCAGGACGATCACAACCCGAAATGTCCAAAACTTCTTTTGGAAGAACATCGCATGCCGCTTTGGACTACCTCGGGTATTGATTTCCGACAATAGCAAACAGTTCGAGGACATCAAATTTCAAGATTGGTGCTGAGACATGGGGATCCAACAGAACTTTACTTCAATCGCGCACCCTCAAGCAAACGGTCAGGAAGAAGTCACAAACAGAGCCATCCTCTACGGACTAAAGGCACGGCTGGACCGATCTAAAGGATTGTGGGCAGATGAACTACCCATTGTCCTATGGGCCTACCGAACCACGGAGAAGACCACCACGAGAGAAACACCCTTCAATCTCACCTACGGCACTGAAGCAGTGATTCCCGCAGATATCGAAGTACCTACGTTGCGCCTAGAAGCAAACATCGATCAAACAAACGAAGATGAGCTGCATACCAACCTCGACCTACTCGGCGAAGTAAGGGACCTCGCGTACATTAGGACCGCAGCCTACCAATAGAGAGTAGCTCGGTACTATAACGCCAGGTTCAAGAGGCGAAACCTCCGCATTGGCAACCTGGCCCTTCATAAAGTTATGGTGCCTGAGCCCAGTGCTGGCAAGCTCGGGTCCAACTGGGAAGGTCCTTACCGAGTGAAACAAGTGCTCGAGGAAGGAACATATGAGCTCGAGACCCTCGAAGGGAAACATGCACCTCGAGCATGGAATATTGTCAACCTGAGGCAATATTATTTGTAAAAATCAAGCGGACTACGGGTCCCTTCAAAGCCTAAGGGCCAGAAGACCGAGCTAACATGACCTCGGCACAAGAAGACCCTAGCTGCCACTTCGGCCTGGGAGAAATCCAGGAGCGCCTATGGGCCAGAAGACCGAGCTAACATGACCTCGGCACAACAAGACCCCAGCTTCCACCTAGGCCTGGGAGAAATCCAGGAGTGGACTATAGGTCCCTCCCAAAGCCTAAGGGCCAGAACACCGGACTAATATGGCCTCGGCACAACAGGACCCAATCGACTCTATGGCATGGGCAAACTCCGTGAGTGGGCCACGAGCCACTCCTTCAGCCCAAAGGCCAAAACACCAAGCTAACAAAGACCTCGACAGACACTTCAGTGGCGAAGGCAAGGTATGAAATATCAAAAGCATAAGCAGCTTGGGTTTAAACCCTACGAAGCATAGCTCGTCCCGACACATTGGTCGAATTGAGGAATAACCAACCTCGGACATACGTTGTAATCACTTCGCGGTATACCACAAGGGCCTTAAACGTGACAAATCGGGATAACGCCTACCGAAGAGCCCTACTTCAAGTATGTAACTTTAACAGCTCAAATGATGAGATTGCTTTAGTAGAAATAAAGGGAGTTCATCATACTCAGAAGAAGGAAGAAACTTTCATTGTCGAAAAAAAAAGCAAAACAAAAAAAAACAAGTGCAGTAACCGAGCTAAACAGCTTGGGAAAGGTTTGATCATCATAGGGCACAACCGCCCAACTGAGAACTTGTGAAAGACCGAGTTTACGGCACTCAGAAGCCATAGAAGCCCAGAGGAACGCCACCTCAAGAATCTGCCTCCTCATCCTCTGGAGAATTAGGCTCCTCTTCATCTGCTTGGTCTGCTGTCTCAGGAAACAGACCCTTCATAGTAATGCCTTCGAGGTTGAGCCCAGAAAACTTCTTTCGAACCAGCCACCGGAAAAGCTTAAACCCTAAGCGGTACGAACTCGAACCATACTCCGCTTGGAGGCCATGAAATTCATGGGAGTCTTTAAAATCCAAGACCGCTTTCTCTCGCTTTGCCTCCACCATCTGATCAAAGTTTTGGATCCGATTCAGAAGAGTGGACTCCAAGTCCCGCACCTGCTGCATGAGAAGCTCCCTCTCCCCTGCCATCCTCGACGACTCCTCCCTATAGCGTGCACTCTCTTCAGTAAACCGAGCGATTTGAGCCTCCTGGTCGTGGACGAGCAGCTCCTGAGACTCGCTCCCCTTGCGGGTGTGATGGAGCTCGCCTCAGATCCGGTCGAGCTCGACCTGGAGCTTCTGGTTGGCAGCACACTGGTTGAGGGCGTCAATGCGATGGATGCGCGTCTGGAGAGCCATGGCATAGATGGCAGAATTTACCTATCAACGAAAAAGAAAGATTAGAAGACAATGGAAAAGGGAAAAACAAGAGAGGAAGAGGGAAAAAAGTCACTTACCACCATGCAGTGAGCAGAGGCGAACGCGGAGAGATCCCCGGGCTCCATGTTTCCCCACTGAGAGATTTCATCATTGGTGATTGCCTTTCGACTCCTCTAGCGAGCTACCAGATAATCATTTACCCCTTTCCAGTTTCCCATTGGGAATCGGGGGTAAGGACGGGGCTGAAGGGGGTTAAAGGGTACCTCCCCCGGCTGAGGGAGCTCGCTTCCCCTAGGGTTAGTCCCACTAGTCCCCTCAGGAGGGGGCATCGGAACCTCGGGCGAAGGAGAGGGCAGGACCGACTTGGCAGACCTGAACTCAGTGCTTCCCGAAGGCGGGGTTCGATCGGGGCGCGTCCTCTTCACCTGGCGTCTCTAGCTGCCCCAAGAGAAGGCGACGCGAATCGGCACTATACATGATGGCTGCCACAAGACCACAAGGCATTAGTCCAACAATAAACAAAATGCATGTGTATACAATAGTCACAAGGCACTATGCGACCTAAAAGACCGACCTACCTGGGCTCAAGCTTGCCTACACGAGCTTCCCCTCGACTAAGTAGTCCGAGCAATGGAAGCCTATTGACGCCTAGGACAACATCATTTTTCGAGTCTCAGGGTCCAGCTCGGCCCCGGGGTTCTGGATAGTGCCCCTCCAAGTAGTGGGAAAGGGCCACCCCTCGTGATTATAGACCACAAAGTAATCCTGCTTCCAGGCGAGAATCTTATTCGACAGTTCGTATAAGAGCTTATAGCCGCGACGGGGGGAGAGGTAATAAAAGTGCCTCTTCAGAGGAGCCCCAGGAGTAGCATTGGGATGAAGTAGGTCAATAGTGACATTGAAATGATTCAGCACCTCCACTATCAAGGGGGGCAGGGGAGACGCAAGTCAGCCTCAAGCTGTTCTTGAAAGATCACTATATCATTGGGACCATGCTCCCAGGGGAAGTTGTCAGTAGGGAGGTTGTAAACCAGGTCCCCAGGGAGGTGAAAGTAGCGGATCAGAGACCTGAGTCTCTCCGCTGTCATTAAGGAAGGGCCAAAGGTATCAGGCTCCTTCCCCCTAGAAGTAGACGTCGTGTCGCCAGAGGCTTCCCGAGCCTCCGTGATATGCTCCCAGGCTCCTCCCGAGCTCGAGGGAGCATCATCATCCTGGCTATCGCCCATGTGATAGGTATGGCGTGGGTACCCAGACATGGCTGACAGCGATTGGGACTTACCAGAGTAAGACAGAATGGAGCAGACTAAGGAACTCGAGTAGGCTAGGTGAAGAACGCGACCTCAGAATCCAAAAGATGGCATGGAAGAAGATAGGCCTGAGGGGGGGGGGGGCTATTTATAGCCCCCGTCCTTTCAAACTGAGGGCCCGGATCAAAGCAGATCCAACGGTCCACAGATATCCTGACCGCATGCCTAAAGCCGAAGGCGATTGGCGGCACATCTTCCATGATTAAGGTAGTCACAGGTGCACGATGTTCAGAATTAAAGGCCACCTTAGCACGTTTTTGGAATCCGAAAAGTCAGAGAAGTCAGAAGATCTCTTGATTCCCGCTAATGCATTTAATGGGGGTAGTCAATCAAGTTTGAATTTCGGTCAAATCAGTCCATCGCACTTCATAAACTCCCCGCGCTAAGGCGATACTCTTAGCCTGAGGAATGGGGGGCAATTGATGAAGGATGATTTGACCCGATCTTTGAAACGGTGACACATGGACACTGACCCGACATAAGCGACAGCTCAGCATTGCGACCCAGTACAGCTAAGTAACGGGCCCATAAAGCAGCTCGCCACATTATATCGTGCAAAAGGAGGAGCTCGCCACGACGCAAGCCCCGGGTTCCCCGAGCTACCCCCAAAGGAATATTCCGAGGCAACTTCAGTTCACAAGCTAAAAAAACCAGCTCGCCCGAGCTCCCAAGCAAACAAGTCATCCCAAGGACTAATTCTGTTAAGGGTACTCCTGAAGTATTCTGAGCTCGCTGCAAAGTAGCTCGCGAGTGAGCCGCACGAGCATTTCGCAGGAAGCTTCTATCTAACAGCCCATACCAATCAGGCTACGCCATATCCCTTACTAACGGTGCAGTCCTTGTCCTTTCGTCAGTCTGTGCTCACGTTTCTCAATAGGCGAAGGTGTGCTTGTCACTTTGGGAATGTGTCACTCGCCCGGGCAAGGAGTACGTCACAACGGCCACCTGCCCTTTCCCCTATAAAAGCCCTCAGGGCAGAGGAGAAACTTCTTCTTGAGACCCCCGATCTCTTGAGTATAGGAAAAATGCGCGACCTCCACTCTTAGCCTTTGTTTTTCCCTTTACTTTCTATACACAGTACTAACTTAAGCATTGGAGTATTCCCAACGGGCAAATCCCCAGGAATCTTTCATTTCATCTTCTCAGGTGCCGTTTATTGCCAACAAGGAGCCAGTCAGCAGTCAGCTAGAAGTGCCCAGATCGCGCTACATCAGTTTTAACATATGAAAACTGAAACCCAAACTAAATTATCAGTTTATCCCTCTTTACAACCTGAAACCATCTGGTAGTGAAGAAAAATTGACCAAATCGAATTGGGGGACTGGTTTGATCGGTTTAGCATTGTTTGTGAACAGCCCAAGTTTTGAGTTTCTATAATATTTAACCTCATCAAGATTTGTTACAAATAACAGTTGTCTCAAGTCTCAAATGTAACTGGTTTCACTTGTTCTTCTCACCTCTCCTTTAGCTCTTATTTTTGAGGTCATTCATTCTCATTACTACTGGCCACTTTTGTTCTTTGGTAATCCTACTAACAAAAAACAAGAACCCATATCAAAGTTTTTGAAGCAATATATATATATATATATATATATATATATATAAACATATCGGTTTTCAAGGACACCATACGCTTAATAATAGAGATTTGGAACATATATATATTTTTTTGAAGACACATTTTGGTAGATTTAAACATTAATAAACATGTAATATATCCATAAATGGTAATAAAAATTAAAAAAAAAGGAGTATATAATTATTGACTCACATTTTTAAGTATTGAGCTTATTGATGATTTGAACCATGACTTTTGGTTACATTTTTCTTAAAAAATCTTCAGCATCAAGCAATATCTGTCAAAATTGATGTATATGGGCCGATACTAATATACATTAATATGCATCATTGTGCTCATTGAAACATGTTAGCATGTTTGATCAGAAAAAGAAAAATGCATGTCTATGTGGGAAAATGCCAGTTTTTATAGATTCTATTACATCGTAAATTTTTATAGGTTTCGTTTAGTTAGGAGCAGTGACAAGTGGAGAAATCTATCACAATACAACGGGAGGGAAACTGTAGCGTAGGTGAGGGTTTAGGACAATACATTCAAACTTTGTTATTCGATCTAAACCCTTAAAACTCAATCATAAATCCACCAAAATCCCACCCATTTTGGCCTACAATTTGGTGGGGAAAGTTTTTAACATAAAACTACCTAGTTATATTTTAGAGAAAATCCCTTGGAATTGAACTTCTTTAGTAGAAATGGGTTTAGGTGCTAAATCTCCACTAATTATTTTTCAATTTTTTAATTAAATCTTTCAAGTATAACAGATTTACATGTTTAGATTTTTGAAATGCATAGATAAATACCGATCTCTACCAAAACTATGATGTTTTTTTTTTTAAATTAAGTCTATCGATTTTTTTTTTAAATTGGAAAAAATAAAAATACAAAAAAAAATACTTGATTAAGAAGACCCTTGAGCACCCTCTTGCATGGAGGGCTCCCAATCAAAATTTCCTAGGTTTTCGTTTGATAAGGACAACAACTTCACCATCACAGTCAAAGCTAGAGTCACACTTGTACATGATTTTGTGTCTTAGATTTTATATTTCTGGATCTTCTACCAATCTCTTTGATGTTGTATCTAATATGTTTTTGACCTTAAGATTATATATATTTTCCACTTCCCATCCAGAACCAAGGTTCAAAGTATCTACATAGGCCGATATGCCGGTAGGGTGTACCAGCCTATATTAGTGCTTTTTTTTATATTTTATTTATTTTATTTTCAAAACCTGTTCAGAGGAATCGGTTTAAGTCCTGGTTACCCTCTGAATCATGGTCTGATCCTATACAACCCCAATAGGGGTGTACCAGGAAGTCATCGACATGAGACATATCAACTGATACGGGCCGATACATGTCAATACTTTAAACCTTATAGAGCTCTCATCTCTCTCGAATGATATCATTTTAAATCTGATCTCTGAGGAAGAAAATAACATGTTAATGTCTGTCTCGTTTGGGGAGGAGATTATAAGGGCTCTATTTGATATTGGGCTTTGGAAGGCTACAGGCCTCTATGGTATCTCTTCTATGTTTTACCAAAAATGTTGGGACCTTGTTTGAGAAGATCTGGTCCTATTTATTCAAGATTTGTTTTTAATTCCTTAAACAATTATTTTTATCAATGCTACGGATGTCATCTACAACAATTGTTTTGGTCCCATTGAACTCACGAATGTCATCTACAAAGTAGTTAACAAGGTGGTTACTCAAAGATTGAAGTCGATCATTTCTCGGCTTCTTACTCCATTGTAGAATGTCTTAACTCCGGGTAGGCTTATCACTGACGATAGGATTGTGGCAACTGAGGTGATAAGCTCCCTTAAAAAGGAAAAAAGGGAGATTCAAAGATTTTTTTTACTCAAGATTGATCTATCCTAGGCCTATGATCATATGGAATGAGATTTTGTTATTAAATGTTTGTAGCTTAGAGGATTCTCCCCACACTTTTGTGAATTACGTAAATGGCCCGTGCGATGGACGGGATATTTGTACCAATGAATGATACCACAACCAGATATAGATCTTAACCAAGTGGGGTGTAGTCACTTGTTTGATTCTTCACTTGTGTTAGTGCCAACTTATTGTCCTAAAATAAAATCATACTTCAATTACTTCATCCTACTTGAGTGTGAGTGGTAATGTTAAAGAAAATAAAACTGACTTAAGACATGATCAAGGATTCCATTTATCATACAATGTAATGTGTGTGTATATAAGTACACAAAAAGCTCCATATTGCAACATTAGCACAATGACTTAGAGGGCTATGAAACCAACCATAATGATTCATGCCAGCCATAAATTAAAATCCAAGGACTAATCCTATTTGGATTGGTGTGGAATAGATTCAGTTCACTTATAGAGCCTAGTAGCAGGGGGGTTTGCTCTCAACTTTTCCAGTGCAAGATGTTGAAACCAAACCTTGAAGATGCCAAAAGCAAACTAGAACGACGGTTTTGCTCTTAGCTTGCAAGTGTAGGATATTGAAAGCAAACAACTTGGATCTTTAAGTAAAACAAGCACTAAGTTTTTGTATTTTTATGATGTCTTTCACTGATGGTTAAGAGAATTAGGTGTGTGAGAATTTACAAATTACAAAACACCAAAAAAATGCTTAGAAATTACAAATATAAACTTGATTTGGGAAAATGTAAGCCTACTTAAGACACAAGATTAAACATTGAATTAAACCCAAAGATGAAAAGTGCTTGAAACTTATAAATCAAAACTTATTAAACCAAAACCCTAATTGCTTAAATTTAATTAAAAGAAATAATTATCAAAGAAACTCAGTTTTAAACTAAAGCATGATATGAAACCAAAATTCCTATTGCATTCTCATAACTTAAAAGAGTGAAAGAGATAATAAAACTTTGCAATTGTGATAAAGATGATATTGAGTACGATTTTGGCATATATTATTGTTGACACATCTTGAGATGAAAGGCAAAAGACTGCATATAATCGAAAATGAAGAGCAAAAACACTTGCTAGGGGAACATAGCAATAGCATGTTCCTCTATGTGAATGTTGCTGAATGAAATCCTGTGTTGCCCTACATATCCACAAAGGGGGCTGAGATAAGGGTGTCCCCTCTCCCCTACCTTTTTAATTGGGAAAATTCTCGATCAGTACCCTGTACTTTGTGTTGAGTGACAATTTGGTCCCTAAACTTTTAAAATGCAACAATTCAGTATCTGACCGTTCAAAATGTGACAATCCAGTACCTATCGTTAACCAGTCCGTTAATCAGCCGTTAAGTGACATTTGAAAAGTCAAAAATTCCCTTCAAATGCCATCTAATTCTCTTTATCAACCATCCAAACCTTGACAAAAAACTAAACATCCCCAAATCCTAGCCTCTTCTATTCAAAAAAGTTGGTGACTGCTTAGAAGAATCTAGAATTTGGGACTATTCATTTTATTGTCAATGTTTGGATGGTTGATAAAGAGAATTAGATGGCATTCTTAGAGCATTTTTGACCTTTCAAATGTTACTTAAAAGCTGATTAATGGACTGATTAATAGCAGGTACTAGATTATCACATTTTGAAAGTTCAGGTATTAAATTGTCGCATTTTAAAGTTTAGGTACTGAATTGTTGCATTTTAAAGTTCGGGGACCATATTGTCACTCGAGCCAAAGTACAGAATACTAGTAAGGAATTTTCCCTTTTTAATTTTTGTCCGGATGTTCTCTTTCATCTCCTACTCAAGAAAACGTCAATTGGCTTCTCAAAGGGTTAAGGTTTGATAGGGGAACATGTTCTCTTAATCACTAATATATTTATATTTGGATGGATGGACTTTTGTCGATGAGTTTAAGGACTGCTTGGACTCTTTCAGCAGCTGATTATATCAACTTGTAAATGTCCAAAAATCTTCAATTTTCTTTAATCCCAATGTTCACAAGAGTAATAAGAGGATCCTTGCCTCTATCAAACATCCTTGTAAAATACTTGGGCGCATATCTAGATGACAAACGATACTCCAAACAAAATTGGAAGCTCAGTGTGGAAAAAAAATTGAATAAATTGCAGAATTGGAAGGCTAAATTGTTGTCATAAGCAGGTATGGGTGCCAATAAAAAGCGACTTGTAGGCAATTCTCAACTATTATCTCTCTACCTCTCTCTCATCTGAAAGGATTACTCTTCCAAAATTAATTTACTTTGTCGTGACTTTTGGTGGGGTTCATTAGAGAAAGACAAATATCTTATCAGCTAAATATCTTAAGCAATATGTTCCTCCTTTTGGTCGATTAATAGATCTACCAATTCTTTTGGGGTTTGGGCTTCTATTTTACTTGGTAGATCTTTAATCAAGACCCAGTTATTGGCAATGGATGGCAGGTGAGTATCCAAGATGATCCATGGATTGATGGGTGGAATCAAAATGCTGTTAGAGAGTTGGGACTTTCTTACTTACAATGGTAAGCTAGCTAATCTAATTGATGCAATACTAGAAACTGGAATCATTCTTTGATTTCTGCCATATTTCCTCGACCTCTAATGCCATCATCTTACTCCATTACTGTCACATGACACCTCTATGGATACCTCTATGGAGGATACTTGATCTGGATAACTTCTTCTAATGGGTTTTTTTTTGCCTTTGCTTCCGCACTCTGAGCTCTTCATCAACACTCTCCTAGTCATCTCGAGCTGACACTACTTTTAGTGGTCTTGGAACCAATTTTGGAAATTCAAGCACCTTCAGCCTTGGAAATATTGCACTTGTTTGCAATATTTATCATTTGCAACAAGAGTCCATGGATCATTTGTTTTTCCATTGCCCACCGGCGCAAAGACTCTGTTTCCTTTCTCCATTAAGCTTGAGAGCGGATTATCATTCTAACTATTCAATGCTCTACTAACTTTATGAAGTGAGATGGAGGATCCTAGGAGGAATAATGTTTTAGTGTTTGATAACTGCTCACTAGTCTTTTGGTAAATTTGGAAAGCTCATTGTGGTTTGATCCTCAACAAAAAACCTTTTGATATACTATCCATAGCATACTTGCTGATTGTAGGGATCTTTTGAATAGTATCCCTCATTGTTAAATGTGGTTTACCAAAAGATTTGGAAACTGATGGTGTGCGATTTGGTGGCTCTCACTTGGAAAGTGATTTGGACGTTGAGCTGGAAGTTTCGTTTGTCGGTGGCCAAGCTAAGTTTGGCCGAGCCAGGTCTGACCAAGCTATGTAGTTCTGCAAGAGAGAGAGTTAGGGCGCCCAGGCTGCTTTTACCTAGGGTGGGCACCCTAATACTTAAGTCAGTGAAGAGTTCTTTGAGATGCTTAGAAGATTAGAGAGTGTGAGAGTTTAATCACACGTAGAGCCGTTTCCATTAGTGAGTGATTAGAGACCTATAATAGGTCCCAAACTCTCGTAGAGCCGTTTCCATTAAGTTGGGAGAGAGTAATGACGTTGGTTATGTAATCTGCACAGAGGGCTAAGGTCCATCTGATTCACTCTGATGCGCATGATGCGGGTAGGTCGGCCTAACGATCAACTCATTAATATTCTAGAGAACTCGGTCTGGTAATGGATCTATGTGATAAGTCAGTGAGCATGCCTTAGAGGTCGCCGATAGTATCTTTCTTGGCTCGTTCGGTCCCTGAGGTAGGTCGTTCCTTGCTTGGAGGTCCTTTAGGTCGGACAGGCCAAGGTACCTTAATTAGGTCAGCCCTGGTAAGGCTACTAGTTGACCTGCCGAGGTGTCACTTAGAAGCCATGTGTTGTGATGTAATTTGGAGGACCAAATTACCCCTCATCAGAAACCAAGTGATGCATATTTTGGCTAGGGAAGCCCTTACTATCTCTTTTTGTACCTAGTCATTTGTGCCTGATTTTTTGCATTGTTTGGTTCTCCATGATTGTTCACTAAACAATTTTAATGAATGAATGGCCTTTTTATTGCCATAAAAAATTTTACATAAACAATCAAATATAGATGATTCGGTACATGTAATAATTCACAAAATAGTTATATACCCATTAATTAGCATATTAATATTAGATTGACTTGAATGTTTTGTTCCAATTGTACACTAAATGTGAAATGTAATAATTAATAACTCATTTTTAATAATGTATTATTTTTTTTATACATATGAGTTTGTACTTGCTTGATGATTTTGAGTGTATAATTTATAGGATTCAAATATTATATTGGAAATACTTATAACCAATCATGTGGTTATTTATCAAATTGACTAGGCTAAGGGTGCCAAAGCCCTTCCGGTATCATGTCTTTTCAGACGCATAGATTTTTCCTAATTGATAATAGTGAATCATTATATTTAGGGTCCATTTGTTTTTTGCATTTTAAGAGGAAAAAGTTGGTCAATGGGGAAATACCCATATTCTCTTTTTTTCCAAATTTATGTGAGATCCATGGAAATTTTATTTTCCCTGGCAGATTAATAATATCCATCTCCTAGGTGGGTAAGTAACTTTCCCACCCGAGGGGGGAAGTTGTCAAAACTTGGATGGGACAAAATTATCACTTTAAATAATAATTTTTTTTATGGCTAAGAGGGTCAATATCTTATTTACTTGGGAAATAAAAAAAATGAATAAATGCATTTATCTGGATAAGTATTTCCTACAAAACACAATTAACTTCCCAAAAAGCAAACAAGGCCTTTGGGTGTAAGATTGAGAATTGGCACATTGATCATTGCATTATTTGTGAAGTAATTATGTAATGTTTACATCCATAAAAAGTTATGCAATGTCTATATATCTTCAATATCGATTATTAGGTATCATTTCAACAACTATAATGCACTATTTTATGTTTGAACTTTATTTATATTCTTAATCGGTTAAAGGTAGAGGCGAGGCAGTTGAGTGAGACCGTGAGAGTGAGGTGTGAATTGTGAACCTCAGAATATATTGTATATTATATTTATATATAAATAAAAAACTAAAAAAAATGGAAACATATATAAGCATATACTTATATATGATTGTATTCACATAAACTAATTACATTTATTTCTAATTTTTAGACATTTGAGGATACAATTTATTTCTTTTATGATATTGATCAAAAAATTATTTACTTTATGGCTATTTTATATATTTGGTTATTTATTACATAAAAGAATCCTCTATATTGAAATTTGTTTTGCACTTTTTTGCCTAAATAAATCATCTATTTTACCTAATTTACATGTATTCTAATATACTTTTCAATATAGAAAAATTTATAAACTTTTCAAATCAATATTTTTCACCGTACACAACTTAGCTAGAATTAAGTAACATGTGAGTGGATTTCTGGTTAGAAAATAAAGACTTCAAAATTGAAATATCTCTTTTAATAATATTAAATGGATGGAGAGCAAATTGTCTTCCCAATCCCTAGGTTCAGATTCTTTTATGAGATTTTCCTTTGTAAACCAACTATAGGAAAAGAAACAGGGACAAAAAGATGGACAAAGGATTTGTGGAGCTTGATGCTTAACATTCTTGATCGAATCAGTAATTGCAAATATATTTCTGATGAAAAAATGTGCTGATCCTTTGTCAACTGAACATGGACTACCTCATGTGGCTCAGTCTTTTCAGTCGTTTCCTGATGAAAAAGGTTATCTGACAATAGAAATGCTATTTATCTTTGTAGCTATCGAGATTGATAGCAGAGTTAGAGAATGCAAGTTTTTGTCCCATCTCTCTGAGCTTGATGCAACTACAGAACCGAAGCTAACAAACTGAACATGGAAGGCCTTACGACACCTCCTCCTATGATGAATTTTCTAAGCAGATCTCATTAGTTATCAATCATCACCAGGAAGAAGGAAAAAATGCCGAGGTATAACAATAAACCTCTCCCAACGAGGAATTAATTGCTTTGCACAACACAATACCTTTTTTTTTTATTTTATTTTGCAACAAACCATTTATAATACAATTTACAATTCTGAAGCTTCAGATGGAGAGAGAAGGCAGGGAAATCTCGAACTTCAACTGTTAATCTTCCACTGAGATAAATCTGATACTGTATGGGTTGAACCTGGCAAGCCATGTTTATTAGGAGTGAGCAGGAGAGACCTGATTTGGCTGATCAAGTTACTGGTCCATTCCCGAGATGCTCAAAGATGAAACCATTGTTTGAGATGGCTCCTTAAGAGGATTATTGTCATCTACTTCTACAACTGATCTTTCCAAGGTGGGAATAATAGGAGGCTTTATTCTTCGGGTAACTGTCATTCTCAACCCCTCAGTTGTGTGAATGGTTGCTCCTGTTGTCATCTCAACCTGTACATTTTTTTCTTTTTATTATTTGTTCATTCTATTTGTGAGTGTACCTTTGGAAGTTCTATACAGAAAATATTTGGATGGGTATGGTCAAAATAAGTATAGATGGAGATGAAATGCAGGACTTACTGGAGGTGAACCAGGAGCTATTTGAAAATTGAAATGGCGAGCAAGCATTGCGAGCACCACTACAGTCTGCAAAGCAAGTTAAATGAAGTCTTGAGTAAGCAAGTCATAAGTATTTTTTGATGCCTAAACAGGTCATAAGTTCAAACGTAGTCTTTCAAGATGCATTAATGAACCTTTTTTTTCAATGTGAAAGTCATGGCAAAAAATATTCTACCAAGAAAAGAAAGTTATAAGATGGTGCACAGAGCTACTATTGGTGGTACATTGATTGGATCTTTCTATTCTTCCACAAGGCACAAGTACATACAAAAGCATGCCCCATTCTGTTTCCTGGGATATATATCTTTCTTTCCATGTCTTTCACGTATTTCTTTCCAGTAAAAGTGATGGTATTGCACCAGTGCCTGTAAACTAATTATGGCTGTATAAATTTATATGGTGATTAATAGGATTACCTCAAAAGAAGCAAACATATCCCCCGCGCACTTGCGCGGTCCCCCACCAAATGGCAAATAACTGAGGAAGGTGAAAGTTTATGTCAAGATTTTAACAGTATAGACATAAAAAGAATAGTAATGATGATGATGACTCAAAAGGCTTGGCAGTATACCAAAATGATTTATTTCACATCCATAAATACTCAACCAAAGCAAAATAGCATGGACAATGTGTATAGTGATCCTCTTGCTTTGCTACTAGAAGCATAGATCTCAAAACGAGACCAAAAATCCCAAACACTATTTAAGTTTAGAGTTCACCAAGAAGCAAGAAATATTTACTTTCTTTCTACAGTGTACAGTATTTTACTCTTAGGTACTTACTGTTTCTCTTATATGCTGTTGCAGAATAGTGCTGCAAATAAACAAAGGTGTGAATTGGTGATCTAGTTCACCCATGAGAAGAATATTAGCATCATGTTGTGCATCGCAAGGCCATTGTGATGTCTTGGGATGGATGGTTTGGTGGGAAACTAGGGTTAAAAATTGGGAGGACCCTGGATGAGCTGGTACTGAGCACACCCATTCACCCACCCACAAACAAGGGGAGAGGGGGTGACTTCAGCCTTGGGCTGGGCCAAGGCCCAAATTTAGCCATTAGTGCTAGGCTCGAACATAACCTGATAAGTAGTAGGGGTGCAACTTGGGGTACAACCTATGAATTGAAAGGATGGCACCAAACATTTCAAAGCAGCTACAATTTGGAAGAGAGATATTGGGGCAGTGCTTCTTGCCAATGGAGAAATTCTTCAAAGTGAGAGATTTGTAATGTGTCATTTATCACTTTGTTTGAAATTGTTGAAAATTTAGCTTGTAATGAAGACTAGTTGCATTTTCTGAGGTTTCCTGTTAGCCTTTTTGGTGATCACACAAGCTATGATGCAGATCATTTCATGAATTAAATTTCCATACCACAATCTTTTCACATGTCATGTGCTGGAGGGAAATCAATACAGGCCATTGTACTTGAAGAGCTAAGATGATGAAATGGTCTGGACCTTAGCCTCAAATGGTGAGTTCACCAACCATTGGAATGGGTGTTGTTTGATCAAACATATGCATCATTGTCACTGGGGTAGATACCTGGTGTATAATTAACTGGTGAATATTGGCTACCTCAAGACATATGCATCATTGTCATAGAAATACAGAATCAAGTGGAAAGTGGTTTGATCTGGACAATGTTTTAAGAGAAGGGAACTAATCAAGTGATATCAAAAGATTAGATGGATGACTGAGGCCCCAATCTGTGAAGATCACACTCAGATTTTGAGATCTTGACTTGTGCCACCATTTGTCAGATCTTGGATGAACTTTTGAAACTCTTTTCAAAAGATCTGCCTTCTTTTTGAGGACATTTCTGTTGTGATGAGGTACTAATTTATAACATTTAGGTCCTTTCTATCCTGGGAATACTACCTGCTAAAGTTTTGGAATCTCAGTAAAATCATTACCATCTCATTCCCCTGCAAAGGAAGCTATATCACCACAACCTCCTAAGAAAGCAGATTTACAGCCATTGGAGGTCGAATAAACAGATCGCCCCCCCCACACACACACAAAAAAAAAAGGCCACACACAAACGAAGGATATAATTATATATTTAACAAAAAAAAAAGGAGAGTTGTACCAAATAATCCATATTTTTCAAAGAAATTCACGTTCAGTTAGTATGGATGAATCTAGCTTCTCTAAGCAATAGCCTCTGTCTCTTGTACTTCCCAATATATATTATTCCTGGGGCACAGACATCCAGGATTACCATATATCCCTATATCAACCTATTATCTTTTGTTTTTGATAAATATATCAACCTGTTAGAATGTTAGAATGAAGTCTCTTTGTATGAGTGTTCAGCTGATAAGTCTTATTAGCCCATACTTAAGTTAAATCATCCTGTAACTGGGCCTGGGTAAATGGGCCTAAGCCTGTTTAATGTTTTAAGTTAACTGGGTGTCCCATCACTAATCAGGGGCATTCCAGTAAATTCTTGTACCATTGTACTTCATTCAAATATATATCATTGCTGGTCGACTGAACAGTACAGTTCGACATTTCCAGCATACCAGTGGTTTTCTTCTTCACTTCTCTACTTTGAATACAGCATTCAGCACACATGGTATCAGAGCTGATTCGAACCTAGGGTTTCAGCCAGCACACCAGCTTCTACTCTCTCTTCTTTTGCTGCTCTTTTTCTCATTTCTTCTTCTTCTTTGGGTTGCTGAAAAAAACAGGGTTGTAAGAGAACAACCTAGGGTTTCCCTTGGTTGTAGGGCTCAAGGGAGGTAAGGCCCAGAAGTGGATGTCCTACTAACTTCTTCTTCAGCAAGATAGTAGCTATTTGGCTACTAAGTGAGGTCTGTATAGGACAGACCTAGTCGAGGACTGACTTCTGCAGTCCTAACCCTAGCCGAAAGGGGGAGAGCTTCCCTACAACAGCAGCTTCGAAGCCCAGCAAAACCAGCACAGCAAAGTGGTAAACAGCTCCAAGTTCAGGTTGGTTATCAGTCCGAAACCCCTCACCACTGCTGTACCCGAGCTCCTTCAGCCTAAGTGAAGTTACCTAGGGGGCTGTCAGCTCTAGTTTGCCCAGCACTGAACTCTTTGACCAGTTAAGACTGAAGTCAGCATGTCCTCACTATCCAGAGAAGTTTCCTCCAGGGATATCAGACCTGCCGCAAGGTCACCCAACCTGGAAAACCCTAATCTGCACAATTTGCAAATCACTAACGTATTGTTGGATGAATATAACTTCAGAGAGTGGTCCGTCTCAGCAAGGATGTTCATTACCTCTCATGAACTCACAGGCTATTTGGATGGAGACAAGAAAGAAACAGATGTTGGCAATCCTGAATACACCGTGTGGCACAAGGAAAATGCCACAGTCATGTCTTGGTTGCTGGCCTCCATGACTCCTCGGGTGGCTAGAACTGTTCATCATTTCCCTACAGCTGCTAAGATTTGGGAGAAAGTATCCAAGACATACAGCCAAAAAAAGAACAATGCTAGAATCTACAGGCTGAACCAGGACATTGCAGCCCTAAGGCAAGGAGACGTGTCCCTAGCAAACATACTTTGCAATACTGGAAGGCCTCTGGGAAGAGCTTGACCATCACTTGGTTTTGGACTAGGAAAATGCCAGGGATAAGGAGAGGCATGACAAGCAGATTGAAAAGAGCAAGGCCTTCAAGTTTCTGGCTGGACTAGACTCAGTATATGAAGGTATAAGATCACAGATTCTAGGGAGAGATGAATTACCCGAGATCCACCATGTCTACTACCTGGTGAGGAATGAAGAAGTAAGGAGAAAGGAGATGCAAGTTGACTCCCAGACACAGTCAACAGAACTATCTGGAGAATATTCAACCCTAGTCTCCACTAAGGGAAATAGACTTCCAGACAAGAAGTCCATCAAGTGTACTCATTGTGGTGGTGAGAAACACACAAAGGAAAAATGTTGGGCCTTGTATCCTCATTTGAAGCCAGCTGCTTTGAAAAAGGACAAAAGACAACATAGGGGGCATATAGCAAGTGGGAATCTTGCCACCAACAACAGCAGTGACAAGTCACAGAATACTCCAATTGTGTCCTCTTCCATCACAGGGCAGGTCACCGACTCCTCTAGACCAAGTACCTTGGGCTTCTCGGCTAGTGAGGTAGAGATTCTCAACCGGGCATTAGCCCGTCTAAAGAATAACCCTTTAGCTTCCACCTCTCTTGCCAAATCAGGTACAGTCTCTGCCTTTAGTGCAACTAGTTCCATTGATTCCTCCTCATGGGTGATTGATTCCAGAGCGACTGACCATATGACACATATGTCCTCCTTATTCTCTTCATACCATTTGTTGTCTGGGCAGGATAAGTTGAGAGTGGCTGATGGGTCTCTCTCCACCATCTCTAGAAAGAGGGTGGTTGACCTAAGCAAGGGCCTCTCTCTTAAATCTGTCCTACATGTTCCTACTCTTACCTCAAATCTTTTGTTTGTTTCAAAACTTACAAAAAATTTGAACTGTAGTATAACCTTTTTTCCTTCTCATTGTGTCTTTCAGGACGGATTGACGAGAAGAACGATTGGGAGTGGTCGTGAGTATGGGGGACTCTACTATTTTGATGTAAACATCAGCTCAACCTTACAAGCTTCTGCTACTACTAGTCTAGAAAGTGTGGAGTCAATAGCTAGGTTGCACCTGTGGCATGCTAGGCTAAGTCATGTGTCTTTTTCTTCTTTAGCAATGTTGTTACCTGAATTGTTTAAGGGAATTCCAAGTCAGTCTAATTTGTGATGTGTCAGATGTCAAAACAATGTAGAAGTGTGTATCCAACTTCTAGTAATGAAATTCGAGCTCCTTTTGATTTAGTGCATTCTGATGTTTGGGGTCCTTCACCCATTGTCTCCATTGATGGCTTCCATTACTTTATCAGTTTTATTGATCATTATTCTCGGTGTACATGGATTTATCTGTTAAAAGGACAAGATGAAGTGCCACGGATAACTATGGCCTTTTGCAAGATGATTGAAACACAATTTGATAAGAAGATTAAGCAATTCCGGTCAGACAAATGCGGCTGAATACTTTGAAAGATCTTTGAACTCATTCATGGAAGATGCAGGCATATTACACCAATCTTCTTGTGCTAACACCCCTCAGCAAAATGGGGTTGTTGAGCGCAATTGCAGGCACCTCTTGGAGACAGCTCGAGCTCTACTCTTCCAGCACAAAGTGCCCAAGCAATATTGGTCTCAAGCTATACTCACTGCATCATACCTGATAAATCGGACGCCATCTAAGGTATTGGGTATGAAGACCCCTTTCTCTGTTTTGTGTCCCACTCTTCCCGAATTTCCTCTCCCCCCACAGGTTTTTGGCTATACATGCTTCATACATGTGAAGGATCCAAAGAAAACCAAGCAGGATCCCAAGGCTACAAAGGGAATATTTATGAGGTACTCTCCTACACAAAAGGGGTACAAGTGTTATGATCTTGTCTCCAAGAGAAAGTATGTCACTAGAGATGTAGATTTTTTTAATCTCAACCCTATTTCCAGTCTTCTCAGAATCCTCTTCAGGGGGAGACAAATGGGGTGGAAGAGGATTCTCATCCTCCTTTCTTTTTGTTCCCCTTTCATCACCTTCTACTATTCCTAGTTGTGACATTTCGGGTCAATCTAGTGAGGCACCCACTGTGCCAGTTACATCCCTTGATACAGCAGATGCTCCTGAAGGCTCCAACAAGCAAGAGAAAGAGATATTTACATACAGCAGAAGAAAGAAGGGCCCTCAATCTCATGATTACAACCAACTGAACTCAGATCAATCTGTCTTTGCAATCCAAGGTAATTCTGACCCTCACACTTCAGATTTGGATCTTCCTATTGCTCTCCGTAAGCCTGTTCGTTCTTGTACTACCCGGCATCCCATAGCTGATTTTGTTTCTTACTCACACTTATCTCTTGCCTATCACTCCTTTGTGTCTGCTCTTTCCTTTGTTCGTATCCCTTCCAGGTACTCAGAGGCAGCATCTGATCCAAGGTGGAAAGAAGCCATGCATGAAGAGATGAAAGCCCTAATGAAAGCAAGAACGTGGGAATTGGTTGACCTGCCAGAGGGGAAAGGCACTGTTGGGTGCAAGTGGGTATTCACAGTAAAGCACAGGGAAGATGGGTCAATCGAAAGGTATAAGGCTAGACTTGTGGCAAAGGGATTTACACAAAAAGAAGGAATTGACTACAAAGAAACCTTTGCCCCAGTAGCAAAGCTCAACACAATCCGGGTCCTACTATCACTAGTAGCAAATTTATCTTGGGAACTTCATCAGCTAGATGTGAAGAATGCCTTCCTAAATAGTGATCTTCGTGAAGAGGTATTCATAGAACCCCCACCAGGCTATGATGTTGGAAAGAAGGTATGTAAACCAAGGAAAGTATTATATGGTTTGAAGCAGTCTCCCCAGGCATGGTTCGAGAGACTTTGTAAGGCTATGAAGAAAGTGGGGTACACTCAAAGTAGTGCAAATCACACATTGTTTACAAGGAGACAGGATGAGAAACTTACAGCACTCATTGTTTATGTGGATGACATGGTGATCACCAGAAATGACTTAGAAGAGATGAAGAGGCTAAAAGAGTTCTTAGCTTCAGAATTTGAGATCAAAGACCTAGGGAATCTGAGATATTTTCTTGGGATTGAAGTTGCTAGATCAAGAGAAGGAATCTACATATGCCAGCGGAAATATGTGTTAGATCTCCTACAGGAAACAGGCATGATGGGATGTAGGCTAGCAGACACTCCAATAGAACGAAACCACGGACTACAAGAACCAATGGGTGAGGAATACTATGATAAAGAGAGGTACCAAAAATTGGTAGGAAAGTTGATATACTTATCCCTTACTCGGCCAAACATTGCTTATGCAGTGCATGTTGTCAGTCAATTCATGCACTCGCCAAAGACCCCTCATACGAGAGCAATGGAAAGAATTCTCAGGTACTTAAAGACTTGCCCAGGGAAAAGAATCCTATTCAGGAAAAGCAACAAACTTGAAATTGAAGCATACACTGATGCAGATTGGGCAGGTTCTATTGGAGACAGGAAATCAAACTCAGGTTACTGTACATTCTTAGGAGGGAACCTGGTCACATGGCATAGTAAGAAGCAGAATGTGGTGGCTAGATCAAGTGCAGAAGCAGAATACCGAGCTATGACACACGAGGTTGCTGAACTCTTATGGCTCTAAACTCTTCTTAACGCGCTTGGTATTAAGGCTGAGGGCCCTCTCAGGCTATATTGTGATAAGAAAGCAGCTATCAACATAGCCAACAATCACGTGCAGCATGACCGGACAAAACATATTGAAATTGACCGACACTTTGTCAGAGAGATAATTGTTTCAGGAGAACTCTGTGTACCCTATACACCATCTGAGATGCAAATTGCAGATGTATTGACTAAAGGACTGACAGCAACAAAGTTCAGAGACCTACTTGGCAAGCTAAACATGATTGATATCCATGCTTAGCTTGAGGGGGAGTGTTAGAATGTTAGAATGAAGTTCTTTGTATGAGTGTTCGGCTGATAAGAGTCTTATTAGCCCATACTTAAGTTAAATCATCCTGTAACTGGGCCTGGGTTAATGGGCCTAAGCCTGTTTAATGTTTTAAGTTAACTGGGTGTCTCATCACTAATCAGGGGCATTCCAGTAAATTCTTGTACCATTGTACTTCATTCAAATATAAATCATTGCTGGTCGATTGAACAGTACAGTTCGATATTTCCAGCATACCAGTGGTTTTCTTCTTCACTTTTCTACTTTGAACACAGCATTCAGCACACAATTATCCTCCATGACATTTTTTAGGGCACACAGATATTATTGACCACATGTTTCAGTGGGCCGGCCTAGACTACCAAAAGACAACTATATATGTCCATAGGAAATTTTCTTGTAAATGGGTGAATAACTCATTTTTCCAAGGTGTCAAATTTTTAATACTGACCTGTAGCTTTAAACAAGCATAAAAATCATAATTACCTAGAGTATTCAGGAAAGTTCAAATATCCACTATCTTATTTGTCCAACTAACATCAATAACCAGATGGAAATATAAAAAGATAAACACGAATGAAGTATCATAACAAGAATGGAAGTGCAAATCAATTCATCAAGAGAATCCATCCAACAGAAAAGAAGAAGGAAAGTCAATATTACATTCCCAACAGATCAAGAAATGAGAAATAAATTTTAAGGAACCTGAAATTTTGGTTGATCTCATTTGGATTTGGTCCATCTAGGGGCCACCTTTCAGGATTGAACTTGTCTGCATCAGTCCAATGATTAGGGCATCTATGCAAGTTCCAAACAGAAATGAAAATATCTTCACCCCTGTCAAGTGTCAATGAACATAATACAACTTCAACATTAACACAATGCTCACATGGTAATATTCATGGATAGAATATTACTATGTAGGAAACTTTTTGTAAGGTCAACAGAATCAAGTGATTTAGTTGTTAAGATGCATATGATAAGCAAGAATATGATTATTGTAAAATACAATAAATAATTTGAATTAACTGTTGCACTACTATAGTAAAAAAAAAAAATAGGACATTACACAAAAAAAAAAAGGAGAATGACCAATCAGCCCAGATCAGAATTTTATAGCCCCATAGTACAGGGGGAATGCATCCTGACCGTGAATTGATGCCAAATTCACGGGCAGGATGTGATTTATAGGGGGGTAGAGGGCTAGAAGTAGGGGGGCTGGAATTCAGAATTCTTCATCGGGTGTTTCTGTACTTCTCCGAAAAAAAAATCATAGCAAAATGATCTGATGAAAGAACAACTGCATTTAATCTATCAGAATAATATGTCAGAGTACAAACTAAATTAAGCAAAGACATCTTCTTTCCAGTGATATTTTCATAATATTTTGTATTAATACCATAGAAACGTTCTACATATTCTCATTTTTTGCAGTTTCATCAGCAATCAGTGCAAGGAAGACTGGAAAAGAAACTTGTAATTTTCAAGTTAGGTATTCTGTAAATGTTGCTTTCTTTTCTTTCTTTCTTTGTTTCATGCCTAGATTTCAATAAAGGTAGTAAAGCACTTTCAACTTTCAAGAAAGGCAAAATCATGTCAATAAGACCAAGTACCATTCTTTCACATTTTTCTATAGTTTAATTTACCACTTCTTTTAGCTATTGGATCCATGTGCTGATTCAAGCTACCCCACACACCCACCTCCAAAAGTTCACCCAGAATTAAAAAAAGAAAAAGAAAAGGTGTACAGAGGTGCACCTTTGAATGGTATAGATAATATAACATAATAACACACACACACACACACACACACACACATATATATACCGGTCAGTTTAGTTAACTGCCGGTTTTTCGTATTGGTTAATTGAAACCAAACTGAACACTTCTGTTTTTCAAAAATACCGAACCGGTCGGTTTGGTTAACTAGAATTTCGGTTCGGTTTTTCGGTTTTTGATGAGCACCCCTACCAAGAAGGAGAGGTCATCCTTGCTTACTCTGGAGTTATCGGAGATAATGACTACATAAGAGAAGAAAACCTGGACATGTTATAGCAGTAGATCTTGCCCCCCTGTTACAGGGCCTCATTGCCGATATATACTCAGGGTTTAGCTTACTGAGGTGAAGGTGTTTCAAGTGATCATTTGATGGATGAGAGATGAATCAGATGGCCCCTGGAGTTTGAGATACTTCAACATTATTTAGAGCTAGGAGGCTAGAGATTTGTCATCAAGAGGGAGCATGTCATTCAAATGGACTTACAAATCAGCTAACTTGTTTCCTGTTAGTCTTGCCTTTGCCAGGATGGGTGGTGCCTTAGTGCCCAGAAATGGAATGGGAACTAGTGTAAGAGCCAAACCATTGGAACATCAATTTGAAAAGCTACTAACATATGGATTGGTGCTAGAGCATGTATATGTGTATATTCACAGATAAATATATGTTACATATTTATGTGTTTTTCATAAAAGGCATTATGTGAAATCATAGTTTTCAAGGTGTCAAGGCGAGACTAGGCGACAGGGGGCGCCTTGTCATCTAAGCGATGGATTTTTTTAAGTAAAAACATGTATCCTAGGGTAGTTCCCTAGGTTCCATAATCATATTTCCTTAATAAATATCCATAATTTTCATAAGAAAAATATAAAATTCATGTTAAAGTATAGAAAATCAACATATTCCAACATATTCATGAGAAGAAAAAGAAGAAAGAAAAGAAAATTTAAAAAATATAGGGGCTGAACCCCTATTTCTGTTATAGGAAAAGAAGAAAAGAAAAGGTGGAAGAAGAAGAAATTAGTATATAAACACACAAAATTAGTAAAGAAAAAGAAGAAAATGTGTTGATTGGACAACATTTTATGTTCTTCCTTACTTATTGGTTCAGGTTTTGAAGTCTTTGAGGGTTCAATACAGAATTTAGCAATGTTTGTGTTGATTAAACCCTAACAAATAAGAAAATAATAAAAAGAAATTAGTATATAAACACATAAAATGAATATTTTAGTTTAAAAATGTCTATTTTATAATTATAACCTAAAAAATTTAAGAATATAAAAGTTTTTTATAACACGCTATAGAAAACTGCTTGGCGATTAGGCGAGGTGAGCCTCCAAGGGCGCCTTGTCGCCTAGGCGCCCACCTAGGCGTCGCCTTAACAACTATGTGTGAAATATTATTTAGGAGGTTATTATGTATGCATGTACACTCCGAGGGCATTACAAACACTGGAATAGGCCCACATGAGGCAGTTCCGTACCTGTGTTACACAGATATAGTAAGGACATGGCTGGATATGGCATCAAATACAAATTTTACACAGAAAATTGAAGTACCCAACATGATACATTTCTGAGTATCATAGTTCTGGACACTAAATTTGGTACAATAGTTTTGACAGCAGACTAAGGTTGGTATTTTCAGTTTCTTACATTTCCAGTTACAAAACTTCTACAAAAAGCTGAAATATGTCAACCTAAATTTATGGCAATATGAAGGTTCACTAAGGATAGCAGTGATCTCAACAATAATATTTAGGTATAATTACTTATATATACCCTGAGGTTTGAGGAAACTACTTATATATACCCCATAGTTCCTACTTGTATATACCTTGTTGACTTTTCAAATATTACCTCTAACATATATCAGCAGAAAAGAGGGATTGGTTCGAAAGAAGCTTCGATGAGGAAGAAGTTAAAAAGACTATCTTCAGCATGGATGGAGATAGGGCTCCAGGGCTAGATGGCTTCCCTATTCTTTTCTTCCAAAAGTGTTGGGAAATTGTAAAGTCAGATCTTATGGATTCTTTTAGGGATTTCCACTCTTCTGCCATTGTTAACAAAGGTCTAAACTCTACCTTTCTTTGCTTCATCCCAAAGAAAGGGGGAGTATTTTAAGTTAAAGACTTTAGACCTATAAGTCTGATAGGGAGCATCTATGAAATTTTGGTGACGGTAATGGCCAATAGACTTAAATAAGTCCTTGAAGATCTAATTTCACCAAAACAATTTGCTTTTGTAAAAGGAAGACAAAATGTGGACAGCATTCTTATTGCAAATGAGTTTGAGGAACACAGAAAATCTTCTGGGATCCTGGGGGTCCTTGTGAAACTTGATCTGGAAAAGGCGTACAGTAAAGTGGATTGGAACTGTTTTCTTGATTGCTTTAGGCTAAGAGGTTTTGGTAGAAAATGTATTAGGTGGATTAAAGGTTGTATTGGTTCTCCTTGGTTTTCAATATTGATAAATGGTGAAGCGAAAGGTTACTTCAAGGCAATGTTTTAAAACACGGAGGCATGATGCGAGGCTTTCCACTACCTAGAGGCATGAGGCGTAATTCAGAACGCAAGAGGCGTAAGCCTCCTTAAGAGGAGGGGGGTTAGGAGGAGGATGAAGAGGTAGGGGGGATCTCATTTTTTCTTTATTTTTAATAAAAAAAAATTATATTAAGAAGAACAAAGATGCATAACAGTAGTTCAAAGGGGGGGGAGGGGGGTGGTGTCTTGTCAAAGGGGCAGGGGGCAAACCATTTTCTTTCCCCTTATCTTTTCTTCCCTTCCCTTTCCTTTTCTTTTCTTTCATTTTCTCTTTTTTTCTTCTCTTTCCTTTCCTTTTCTTTCCCTTTCTTTTCTTTTCTTTTCCTTTCCTTTCCTTTTCTTTCCCTTTCTTTTCTTTTCCTTTCCTTTCCTTTCCTTTTTTACTTTTTTCTTTTTTTTTTCTGTATTTTCATATCAGATGTGCATGAGGCACAAGAAGCATACGCCTCTAGCATGCCTCATGAAAAAAGCACAAGAGGCGCATGCCTCTAGAATGCCTCATGAAAAAAGCACAAGAGGCGTACGCCTCTAGCACGCCTCATGAAAAAAGCACAAGAGGCGTATGCCTCGCCTCTGGCATATGCCTCAGGGCGTTTTGGGAGCGCCTCGCCTGGAGGCGCGTACGCCTCCCACGCCTTTTAAAACACTGCTTCAAGGCTAGTAGGGTCTAAGACAAGGTTGCCCTCTTTCCCCCTTACTATTCACTTTGGTGATGGATGTATTTAACTCTCTCTTTTATAAGTCCATTCTTCTTAACTTGGTGAAAGGATTTGAAGTGGGTAGGGATAAGATTCACATCTCACACTTACAGTTCGCCAATGACATAATCCTATTCTTGGATGCCTCCACAACCAAAATCACAAACACTAAAATGGTAATCAAATGCTTCAATCTTATCACTGGTTTGAGGGTTAATTTTGCCAAAAGTAGTATTGTAGCTCTTAATTGAGTGGAAGTGGAACTTCTAGAAAATTTCAAATCTGTATTGGGGTGCAAAGAGGAGAAACCTCCCTATTTCCTACCTTGGGATGCCTCTTGGAGGGAATCCAAAATCCCTCAACTTCTGAAGACCAGTGGTGAAGAAATGTGAGAAGAAACTTGGAGAAAGTGTTCTCTCTCAAAAGGAGGCAGGCTAACTCTCTTAAAGGCTTCCTTAACAAATTTACCAGTCTACTTTCTTTCGATCTTCCAGATTCCAACCAAATTCAGAAATTAGATTGAGAAGCTTCAAAGGAACTTTCTTTGGGAAGGTGGTGGGGAAAACAAAAGCCATTTAGTCAACTGGAAACAAGTATGCAAGCCTAAAGAGGAAGGTGGTTTGGGAATTGGACAGCTTAACTTTTCTCTTAGGCAAATGGCTCTAGAGATTTCCGAAAGATTCCAATGCTCTTTGGACAACTGTCATCTCAAGCAAATACGGACTAAATGCAAACGGGTGGGATTGCAATCTCCATTTGAACAGGATAAAGTCCACAAATCCTTGAAAAGGTATATGTTCCATTCATACTTCTTTCTTTCCTTTTATAAGGTATAAAGTGGGAAATGGTTTTAAAATTAAATTCTGGAAAGATCTTTGGTGGGGGGAATCCACCCTGGAAGCCTCTTTCCCTAGGCTTTTTAACCTTATCCTCGACCAAGAAGCCATTATTTCTTCCTGCCTTTCAAACCAAATTGCCAAGAACTCTTTAAACCTCCACCTCAGAAGACCCCTAAGGGACTCGGAGATTTCTGATTTAATAGCCCTAATTCAGACCCTCAAAGAAGCCTACATCTCCCCCTTTTATTCTGACACCTGAATATGGACCCTACACCCAAATGGTGAATTCTCTTCTAAGTCTATGTTCAGGGCTTTAATCGTTGATGAACAACATTCCTCCTTTCCTTATAAGAAAATCTGGTGTAGCCACATCCCTTCAAAAATTCGCTTCTTTGTTTGGGAAGCTTGTCTCCAGAAAGTAAATACTTGTGATCTCCTGCAGAAAAAGCTTTTGGAAAGACGCTCCATATCTCCTCAGGTTTGTATTCTATGCTTCAGCAAAGGCGAATCTGCAGATCACATCCTTCTTCACTGCAGGTTCACCCAAAAGATATGGTCCCACTTCTTGAAAAGGGCAGGTTATAGCTGGGCTTTTCCAAAACACATTATGGACACATTGCATTAATGGCAAGGAACAGGGTTAAGTAAAAGGGGTAAAGTCTTTTGGCAATCAGTGCTACATGCAGTGTTGTGGGGTGTTTGGAATGAAAGAAATAATCGCCTCTTTGACAATAAAAGCAGAACCCTGAAGGAATTAATCTCAGATATTACTTACCTTTGCAACCTCTGGACGGTGAATTCAGATCTGTTCAAAGGACTTTCGGTCAATGATCTTAATAGAGATGTTTACCCCTTTCTGTTTCTCCCTCATCCCCAGCAAACATCCATGAGGCACCCCATCCCCATCAGTAAAGGAGTGATGACCCTTAGCTTCGACAGTAGTGCCTTAGGTAACCCTAGTTTTGCTGGTATTGGAAGTACAGTAAGGGACGAAAGGGGCAATATATGCTGGACTTTTAGTGGTCCAATTGGCTTGGCTGACTCCACAAAGGCTGAAGTGATGGCGGCTCTCACCGGAATCAGGATAATAAAAAATTTGGGAATTCAGAATTTGACTATTGCAGGTGATTCAGCAAATATGATAAAATGGTTTAAGAGACAAAGAGGTTTGGGATTCTTTGGACTGTTAAAATGTTAATTTAGTTTGGATTCCTAGGGAACACAATCATACTGCAGATGGCCTAGCTAAATTTGGTATGTATTTGGAGCATTTGTATAGCGACAAGCTTCCTCCTTTGTAACTTGTGGGGGTTCTTCCCCTGCTTTGTATATCTTCCCATGTTCCCTCTCGTTATCTTAATGAATTCTGGTTAAATTTTCTCAAAAAAAAAATTAAAGGATAAAAGCACCCCTAACTGTTTATTAAATTTTCAAAAATAAAGAGGGTGAAAACAGAAGAAAAAAATAGGAAAAAAAGAGACTGAATACAACAACTCTTCTGTAAATTTTTAAAAACAGAAGTCTTCAAAACCGTAAGGCCAGGTTCAAACTATGTTATTGCTTTCAAATCATCTAGTTAACTATTGTTACAGTAAAAAATGCATAGGAGGAGAAAAAGAAGAAGAAAAAGAGGGAGAGAGAGAGAGAGAGAGAGAGATGGTGGGAGGAGAATGGAAGATGTGTTACTCTGGTTTTTTCAATCCGGGGAGGAATAGGGGTGGCAATTTTCCCCGTTCCCGATGGGTACCCGGGCTCCCCAACCTGATGGAGTCGGGGATAGGGGGTACCTTGGTAGGGTCAGGGTCGGGGATGGGGCTACCCCTGAATTCTCGATCGGGTTCGAGGATGGGGATGGGGAATGCAATCCCCACCCCGACCCGTCCCTAATTAATAAATATATAATTATATACATAATAATAATATATAATATATAATATTAGTATTATTAATATAATATTTATATTATATTATTATATTATTATTCATTTATTTAAAGATTAAAACTTAAAAAACAAACACTTGACACTTAGAGGTTAGAGTCTTCAACAGACACAAACAGAGAACTCTGAACCGTGAACCCTAGTTAGTCTTCTTCCTTCATCTTTGTCACCGATTCATCGATAGCCATCGTTGTCTCCACCTGCCCATCGGACATCGGACGTCACTGGACGTCTATCGTTCCTGACTACCAGTCTACCACTCAAGTCTCAATAGAGGAATGAGATACTCAAAGAAGAAAGAACTGAAACTCAATCTCAGTCTCTCAGACTACCAATCTATCGTCGCCGGCCACCGTCGCCATCGCTTGTCGGACTCTCTCTTTCATCGCCGGCCTCAACTCGCAACAGTCCTCTCTTTCAATCTCAGTCTCTCTTTCTCTCTTTCTCTTTGTCTCTCTTTCTCTCTTTCTCTTTGTGTCTCTTTCTCTCAATCTCAGATCTTAGTCTCTCAAACTCGCAATGCCATTTTTGCTTTGTTAATGGCTAAATGCTCAGGGATTCGGGTCTCCTTCCTCGTCGGAGTCGGGGATGGAGGGGGATTTCTTTCCCCACTGGGGATTAGAGACGGGGATGGGGGGTGATTTGGGGGTCGGGGTCGAGGATGGGGAATGTAATCCCCACCTCGAACCCGCCCCGTTGCCATTCCTAGGGAGGAAGCGGAGAAGGGTAAAAATGGGATTATAGAAAAAATTAATGAATACCTACATGTGGTATTAATGGATGGCCGATTTGTGATAGGTGGGGCCAACTTACAAGGTATATGTGAGTAGGTTTTGAAACTACAGGGTATATATAGTTTCCTAATATTTAATACCTCAGGAAAACAGTAGCATCAAGCAAAATTTGTTATCATAGATAAGTGCAACACAAATGAAACAAAGTAAAAGCTTTAGCAAACAACAAAGCTATCCAAAGCTTATGCTGAAATGATACCTTTTTATTAGGTACTTTCCAAGCATGCCATCCTCAAGAGATCGTCGAATCAGGACAGGAGGCTGTGGATAGAGCCTCAAGGACTGCAAAGGAAAAGGAGAGGAGAAGTCACAAACAGAAACACTCCCGAGTAATGCATATAAGGGAGGATACATCCAGTGTTAGATTCCAATTTCTTACTTCATTGATGACTCGGGTTGCATACTTTAATTTCTTCATGTCATCAATAGTTGGAACCCGATCTCCTAGGACAGAATCAACCTAACAACCAGAACGGAACCAAAAAAAAAAATCAAATCATCTGAAGCATACAGTGCAAGTAAAATTATGTAATACTCTAGCTACTATCCTCTGATTTACAGAATACTCTGCCTAATATCATTTAGGAAAATGTAAAAGGCATAAAAGAAATAACCGCTTTTCTTTCATAAAAGAAACTAACCTCATTTTGAAGCTTGGACATGACACTAGGATTCTGCAGGGATAGAAAAGTAACAGCTTCTTTAGAGTTTAAACATATGATATATCTCTGCTGTGGAAAATAATAGCATGCTCCATATTGTAAAATACAAATTTTATAAGATTTTGGGTAGCATGTTTAACTAGATATAGACAGTGGGGGCATATAACCATGAAAATCTGTAAAAATAAAACCAATGGCAGACATAAGAGAATTACTCAGACTAAATGTACTTTTATTTATCAACGTCTTAGAGGTGAAGGCAGGAGTAGAGGTGTTACTATGTTAGGACTTAGGACCTATAAATGCATAAGGATGTAAGCCTTGAACCGAGACCTCATAACTCATAAGACCTCATTTTTACATAAATATGAATTAACATAGAAGAGAATATAGAGATGCTGAAAAAAGTAAGGACTATATTTTATTTAGGAAAAACATAACTTATTTAACAATGATTCTTCTTTTTGTTCATTTGCAAATTAAAAAAAAAAAATTATGAGAAAAATAGAACCTACATTTAAAACCTTCACTCCTATATAAAAAATTTCAAAATAAACATTCAAAAGGGTCTTAAAAACCTTGAATTTGTTAAACGCAATAAATGAGGTATTATATTAAGAAAATAATTGTAAATATTAAAGAGTTAATCTTTAATTCAGTCTTGTTAGCAGACCCTATTCATATTGATGCATGAAATAATATCATTAACAAAAGGCACCTCAAGATTTGAGGCATGAGGAATGTGTCTGAGGCACGAACATCAAGGTATTTTCCTTTAGCCTCACCTCAATGCATTTTTCTTCAGCCTTGCATTCCTTTTAAAATGGTATTCTAATGGTATGCCAGGGCAGGGCACAAATGACAAATTTGCTAATCTGATTTCCTGTCACAGAAGGATGTTTTTTTCCAACGAATTCTCTCATGTATTACTTGTACATGATAGACTCAAGTTTGGCATGTATTTCATTTCCCAACTGATGATGTCTATATGTTTATTTTTAGTTCTTAAAATGATCAAGAGGTGTCCCCATAATTCAAATGCAGTCATCCCCAACACTCAAAAATGGAAAAAAAAAAAAAACACTTTATGTAGCAGCACTTATTTGCATAAAACATTTATTTCTGTATGGTAATTTACTTTGTAACCAAGCATGGAGAGGATGAGAAATACTAGACATAACCAAAGCCACCTGATCATGAAATGAAAAAGGAGCACAGAGCAGGTTCAATTTGTTGGAGAACTAATTGAGAAATCCATACTTTGGAGTGTTGATGGAGTGCCTCAAATAATCCATCCTAAAATGTGAATTCCTTGTGGTGCTTTATTTATTTATTTATTTATTTATTTTTTGAAAAAGGTAAAGTATGCTTGTATTAATATAAGGTCCTGTGTACAATGAGAATCTGTACAAAATGAAGGACCTCAAAAAAGGCCATCCTCAAAAAAGTATTATCAGATATAGTATCTCTAAAACAGTATGTATAGACATCCAACTTCTCAAAATCTCTATTGCCAAGTTAATGACCTCAGCTTCAGTAGTAAATTTTTTTCTCAAAAATCCTATTTGGGGTGCTTTAATTTTAATATGAAAAAGTTTGGTTTTTTGACAACATGAGCTCCCAATGAGCTAACTTTCCACATCTCACATTCAGAGGAACCGGACCAGTAACACCTGGGTCCCACCATATGGCCATGAAGATGCACTGAACCAAAGCTGAGCTGAAAATGTAATCAAGATGTCTGTGTGTGTGTGTGTGTTCTTGTTGCAGTCCTTTGTACAACGGAGAAAAGTTCTAGTACATCTTTTAGAAAGTTGAAAATAGCTGCTTAGAGAGTTGAAGGGAGGAATGGAAACAAAGATGATAAGAATAATTTGGAATCAGCATGGTTGCAGAATTCTCAGGTAGTTGTGGGTGGTTCTTTGGATAGCATTCAAGAGGAAGTTGGCAGTGGTGATTTGGCTGAAGGACATGTAGCAGACGTAAATCTTTTTTAAGAATTGTTATGATGAGGACAGTGCAAGGGACAATGTAAGAAAGGTAATTTCTGTTAGGAAAGGTAGCAGACTCTAATCATTCTACAGTTAAAGACACCCAGGTTTTGAATGTGTTTAACAGATAGAAAGGTTTGTTTGGATTGTTATAAATAAGAAATTGAAGGAAGTAAGGAAAGGCAGAAAGAAAGGTTAAAGGTTTTAATGGGCAAAGGGGGAGGAATTGGCCTGCTGGTCTTAGATTGGATGTCTTGCTTTAGTAGAAGGTGTTGAGCTTGCTGGAAAAGGGCTGTGTTGGGGTCTGGATGTTGTTAGGTGGGGTGAAGGATTGCATTATTGGAAGGGGTTTCAGAGTAGGTGGTGGTTGAGTTTTCTTTTATTTTTTGTTCTTTATGTTGATTTATAATTTTGTTGTTTGTTGTATGTTTTGGTTGGGTGTCTTTTGTTGAGGCGGTATGTTTGGGGTTTGCTCTGTTTTGGTCTGTTCTGAGGGGGTTTTTGGCCGTTGAGTGATTTCTCATCACCTCACTTGTATTTCTTGTATCTCTATTTCATTTAATAAAATTTTGTTTTACCTTCAAAAAAATAGTAATGCATAAATTAGATGGTTAAAGGTTTGTGTAGGCCCTTTCTTAAGGAGGACCCATCCAATTGTGGGCCCTAGTCTGCTTAATATAACATGTGGCAAGCTATAAGAGCCCAAGACTGCAACTGATTACTGTGGCTCCAAACTCAAAGACATTCCCATTTTAACAAGTAAAAGTAATCCTAAGGATCAGGAAGAAAAATAAATACCCCATTTATGCTTACCAAACTTTAAATCCTATATACCTTAGAAAGAAGATAGAAGGTCCATGTTAAAACTGCAGCAGATGTTTCATGCCCAGCTATAAGCATTGTCATTAGGTCATCACGAAGTTGCTTGCTAGAAACCTACAAACAGACAGATGTCCCCTTTGATTGAGGAAATATTTCATATGAGAGACATAGAAGCAGACATATTGTGTAAATACGAGACAAGCCATACGTCATCCCCTGATGCTAAAAGAAAATGAAGAATACTGGGATCTTGCTCATTCATATATTCTTCATGAAACTGCAGGTCTTCTTTTTCTACCATTCTCTGCAAATACATAAAGCAGATGTAAAATTAAATTGATCTGGAATCGACCATTAAAAAGACCTTAGACAAAAAGCGTCCAGTCTGCACCCACATTGCTGCTACTGAAAAGCCTCTAATCAATATAAAAAGCTGATCAACAAAGCAAACATGCAAAAGCTGAATCCAAAGAAGAAAATCATGAAAGGAAACATGACGGCATTATGACGATGTCTAATGGCTCAGAAGGTCAAAGTGCATATGATTTCATCCATATTAATTAAAAGTAAACAGGGAGTGCCAGCTTATTTTTTATTTTAGAAAATTTTCCACCTAAAGCTGAAGAAATCATGATGATATAATTGATTTCTGAAGATTCAACATCAAGGATGAACACAATAAAATACTTTTGCAATCAAAAGAAATATTTTAACTCAAAAATAAAATATAATAAATAACAAAATATTTTAACAATAAAAAAAGACAAAATATTTTGTTGCTTCCAACAGATGATAAATGCTGCACATGAAGTGTATTATCAGTTTCCAAGAAATACTTCATTATCAGTTTATTTTGTCAATTTGAAAATTCAGATGTAATTTTGGAAGGAATTTATTTAAGAATTTAGTATTGAAAATTGTATTGCTACAATCTAGATATAATATCTCTATTTGGTTGTTGAAACCTGCAAGTACCAAGGTTTTCCAAGGTATTGTATGTATAGGGTTCATGATACCTATAATTCGTGGAATGAAAAGATAACCCTAAAATAAGGTTGATGAAAGGGGACCATGAGAACGGAAGGGAAAAAAGAGGTACTTTATGCTATTTCATGCAAAATATGGATTAGATGGTATTGATTTACTGATGTCTGGATATCTGTTTATACTTTATCCTATTCATTGTGTTCTTATTACACAAAATAGAATATGGAAAATGGCTAGATCAAATTCAGAAGTGTCAGGGACCATAGGCCAAATACACCAGAATAGCAGAGTTATTCTCAATGAGAAACTATTGAGGAAAAAGCTGTATCTAATACTTCCATAAACAATGTGGTCCAGATTAAAGCATTCTTAGTTTCTCATCAATATGCAAGGAATCTATGGTTCTTGAGATCAATAACCTTCTAATATCTGACATTATGTTACCACAAGTTGCAAATAGGTTCCATTTCTGTGTTGGAGACATAGTCTATGCCATCCGGCCATCCCCTTGCCTTATCTGGCCAATTGTCTGTTATGAATTTCTTCCACTGAACTGGTTCTGTGGTAGACACTTTTTTTAAAGATGGTTTTTTTATCAATAACACAATTCATTAAATAATCTCAATAATAATTGAGGGGACTCAGAGGTGATGGTAGGATGGCTGATTAAAGATGGATGTAATATAGTCAATATCAATAACATCCAATGTTAACAACAATAAAACCACACCTATACCTCCTTTTGAGGGATGGGAAACACAGTTTTGCTATTTAGCTTCACACTTTCATCTATATATTAAGAAGATACCCCACTTATCACATACAGAAGATCTATTACTAGCAGACATCCTATTGTTTCTTATCTACTATTAATACCATGTGCAATGCATGTGCCCTCCTCACCTGTGTACAACAAATAATATCCTTTAGCTTTTTCACTTCCCAGGATCCTGAAACTTTGAAGAACCACTATATTCTAAAGCCCTAGAAACTGAAAGAGAATACACCTTGGAATGATAATCTTTTCATGAGCTTGGAACTGGACTTAGAATATGAATGATACACCATTCCTACAACAGCTTACAACTAGAATTGCCCCATTGCGTACGAAATTATGAAACATCCATCAGAGGCCACTGCTCTTTTCTGATCTGTATTATCACGATCCATCAGAGGCCACTACTTGAAACTATGAAAGATCTAGCAGCCTTTAGAGAGGTTGCAACCTCACTTGCCCCACTGCATGTGAAGCACTAATTTGAGACCAAAGCTCCATGGTAGAGAACTCCAAAATCCAAACACACATAGTCATATTGTATCACCATTCCCAAAGGCCTCATTAAAAAAAAATATCCTACCATAATTATTTAAAAAAATGTTATTTCATACTCATTTTCTCCACAAAAAAAGTTAAAAAAAAAAATTAGGTATAGACTTCTAGCCTCAACCATGGTTTTAAAAACCAACCCAGAAACAGAACTGCTTTGACCACCGGTTCCTAGGTCAAATGGTCCAATTGTCCAATCCAAACCCCAGTCAGTAGGTTTTGGGGTCCAAAACTGGACCCGGAGCCATGACCAGTCTGGTTTTTCAAATCATGGCCTCGACTTACTTATTTTGATCAATTTCCAGCTTAAAGTTATCAACAATTTCCTTCCCCTCTTCATGCAAAGTTTCTAGCTTTACCTTGCATATCGCAATCAGATCGTCAAGTGTATTATTTATCAACTTGAGAGCCACTCGAACTTTCTTTTGACGTGGTGACAAATCCTTCCATATAGGGATATCCCAGAATGGAATAGGTGAAACACTGCGGTCTTCTGCTTCTCGCAAGACCGTATAGACAGCCTGGACATGCCAATTGCATGTATGAAGTTCAGTATAGCAATCAAGGGAAGAAAATGAAAAATAATTGGAGCAAATAGAAAGTTCTAAGTTCAAACTGAAAGAAAAGAAAGAAGGAAAATGTAAATGTTATAAAAGGGCATCACCCACTAAACAGGAAAATTGAAAAATGAGTCAACAAAGTACCTCAACTATTCCAGTATCATTTGTTAAAGAATCAAAATCATAATTAAAGACAGCCTTGCCAATTATGTCCAATGTCAGCCGTGAAAAAAGTGACTCCATCTCTACATCCTCCCCATCAGATGCAGCAGCATCTAGCTTCTTGCAAAGCCTATCTGCAGCTTGTCCAAAGAGGCTGATCATAGCTGCTACATACTACAAATCAAAAATCAAAGTATATAAACTAAAAGCACATAATCATTAGAACAGGTCAACAAAAAGTGACTCCAATCCAAGCTAAATTCTACTTTGCAGAAGAGGATAGAATCCTCAAGGCCATTGAATTACCTTCTGATGTAATGCAGGGACAATAGCCCGCCGTCTAACACGCCAAATCTCCCCATCGACTGGAATCAGTCCCTTCCCCATGACAAAATCTAAAATTTCTGCCAAGATACCCTACATATCAAGACGTTTGATGAAATTATGCCACAACGTAAAAGCAATTCACTCTATCAATAAAAGAAAACGGTAGCAAATTCAGTAATTGTCTACCTTTGAGTAAGCCTTAGAGTTGTCCCTCAGTATATGCTTTGCTATAGAAGGATCAGAAACTATCAAAAAGGACTGAAAAAAAAATGATCACCGATCGATCAATGACGCATGGAGACTTTAGCATACAAGACTTCATGATTTGACTTCTCTTTGAACAAAAGCGGGAACGAAAGTATGAAAAAGCCAAACCTTAGGACCAAATGTCAACCTGAATATTCCACCATAAGTGAGGTAAAGCTCATACAAGGGGATGAAAAAGGCCTGACCCCGTATGGCCTTGATAGCTCCTTTGGCCTCTGGAATCTTCGGATTCTCTTCAGGGTCATCGGTCCACTTCGATAAGAAACCAAGAAATTCTCGCGGAACGCCCAATTTCGACAGACCATTCCTCAACAGGGACAGAAAACTTTGCCCAAAATCAAATAGAAATGGAATAAACAAAGAGGGAAAACAAAGTTTCATCGATATTTTAAAAAAAAAAAAAAGCGCGAGAAAGTGAATGCTAAACTACAAAACAGCATAAATAAGAATACCCAAATGGTGTTATACTTATTAAATCGAAATTACAGAAAGAAAAGTCATGGGTGTGCTACTATATGCAGGTTCTGTTCTTAATCAAGCATACCCAGATTTCTGTACTGTGAATTCACCGGAAGCAATTCGGGCATACAAATCTGCCCGCTTCTTCTCCTCGAGAAGCCGCTCAACGCTCTTGACTCCATCGCCACCTGAATTAGGTTTCCGCCCATTTGAAGAGGAGCAAGTAATGGTAGAGTAGCAAGAGGTCCCTGCAACAGGCACTATCCATATAAAAACGAGGAAAGACGTATTAAATTCTAAGATCCAAGTAACAGAGCAAGAAGGAAAGTTCATGATACCATTCAGTCTGGTAGGATAAGTTGAGGTGGTTGTGGTGGGTCTCAATCTTTTTGCGTGCAATTTGGTTTGAAAAGATTTTGTCGAGACAGATGCAACTTGCAGTAGCGAAAGGTTGGCAGCCATGAAGGCTTCAGTGAAGAAGACTAACAGAGAAGAGTTTCAGGAACGATTTGTTTTCGTCAAAGATGAGTTGAGTTGCAGCGGAAATGGATCCATGAACATTAAGAAGTCGAGGGAGAATGAGACGGTGAGTGGAATTCAAGATGATAAAGCGCTCAAACTGTGGGCAACCTTGGGCCAGTGGCGCTAAAAAACGAGACCGAATCTGCTCGCGCCTCACACGCACATACTGGAGCATCTCCCGAATTTATTAGTTTATTATTCACGGGAGATGTTTTTCAATGCACGGTGGACGTGTATGTGAGGCGCCCACTAGTGAGCAGCAGATCCCACTTCTTAAAAAAACAGAACTTGAAAGGTTGGAAAGAAATTCAAATCAGCCCCCACAACGTCCCATGGCACATTCTCATTGAAAACATCTCCCGATCATCATCATTTTTGAAATATCATCAAGAGATATTCTCAATACACGCGGAGATATGCTGTAAGACGTTGTTGGCGATAATCTTGTGGGGCTGATTTGATCTCGTTGTTAAGAAGATGGAATCTGGATTCTGAATTGTCAGACCAGGCCGAAGGAAGAGTCAGATATTCGTCCAACGATATAGTGCATCACAGAGATATTAAAACCAATGCAGTCTCACTGTGCAGTATGATATGGCCCACCATTATATTCATGTGGGCCTTTGGATTAGAAGATCATTTACAATATAGAATTGTCAGAACTCTGAACTCTGTATCATTCACATGTTTTGCTTAGCATTGAAAGCAGCAGTTTGAGGCTCCTAACAAACGCTGGAATAGTGAGAAGAAGAGAGTAACTAGTGGTTGTGCTAAATGGGTGTAGGTGGGGCTGCAAACGGATCCAATCGAATCGCATATGGGTTTTATTCAAATTTGATTTCGTTTATATTGGGTTCGAATCGGATCATGTCCATCGAATATCTAGCGGGTTTAAATCGAACTCGGATTATAATTGGAATATTGGAATATTGGATATTAAATAGTATAAATATATAATACTAAATATGACCAAAATATTGAATATTATTGAAATTACAACTTTAGGCCAAACTTTAATAATACATAAAATGTAAATTTTAAGCATATATAAACATTTTATATATATAGATATATGGGATAGGGGCGCTCTTTGTGTACACGAAATGGAATCTATTCGTGCGAGTACATTCTCATGTGAAAGCAACTCATTTCCTATTATATATATAGTTATCTAATTATATAAATACTATTAGATATATAATTATATAAATATTGTTAGATAATTAGATATATATAATTATCTAACTATATAAATATATAATAGTTATTATAAATCTTGTTAATAACTAGATATTGAACCGTTTGAACGATTTTGACAGCTTTTTTTTATCGGAATGGGCCAACCTTTTGGTTCGAACAGTCAGACCATTCGATCCGGTAATGAGACCCCTGGTTGGTTTGGTCTCCAGGTCCGTTTTAAAAACCATGATGTTATGTCATTCGAGCGTGTGACTAATATGACCTGAAAATGGAACCGTTCTAGCCATTGGTTTTTGGGTCATCGATTCAACCGTCCAGTTCGAATGAATGGCCCGTTTTAACAACAAAATTAAAATAATAATAATAATAATAATAAACGGCCAAAAACCACTGAACTAGTTAACAGGTTGATGGTTCGACCACTCAGGTCAATGGGTCGTTGATCGATTCAACAATTTTTGGCCAGGGATCGGGATTGGGGTAAAACGGAACTGGTTGCTTGAACGGTTCTCAACTAAAAAAATAAAAAAAAAATGGATGACCCATTCTGACAACAAAAATTACAAGCAAAAAATTGAGTGCATGAGGTCCATTAAGCAGTACCATACGTGATATGTCATTCAAGCGTGTGACTCATACAACCTGAAAACGGAACCGTTCTAGCCACTAGTTTTCGAGTCGACAATTTGATTGTTCAGTTCGAACAGATGGCTAATTTTGACAACAAAAATTAAAAATTAAAAAAACAAACAAAACCCATTGAACAGGTCAATGGGTCATTGACTGATTTTTGGCTAGGGACCGAGATTAGGATAAAACGGAACCGATTGCTTGGATGGTTCCCAATTTAAAAAAAAAAAAAGGCCAAAAAACCATTAAACGGGTCATGGTACAACTGTTCGAGTCAATGGGTCATTGACTGATTCAACTATTTTAGCCAGGGACCATGTCAATGGGTTGACAATTCCATTCCAACCCCCACAAAGCAGGGCCCCTCCGCTAGTATATATTTAAATCGAATGGAATCTAACTATATGGGATTAGATAGGGGAAGATCCATCCATTTATAAATGGATAGAATTTGGATAAGCCTTAATAGGATTGATATCGAATTTTAATTAGATACCCTATGCAGCCCTAGGTGACAATGGAGGAAGGGTTGTTTCAGTTTGAACTCAAATCTCCTACCCACAAACTTTTCCCACATCCCTATGTACCAACACTACAAGCACTCATTAGGAATATCTCCATTGTCATTGATGGGGAGTGGGAACTGTGAAGAGTTTGTGAGTAGGAGATTTGGAGTGATCAAGAACTCCAATCCCCTACCCCTATACTATTGAATTCCAACACTTTGCCCCTAATTATCATTATTAGGGTAAAAAGACAAACATGTATGAGTTTTGTAGTTAAACTTAAATATACCTTCTCACCATTAGTTTTGGAGTTTGACTATATAACATTAAAAGACATGACACCACAAAAACTTGTGACCAATCAACTGGTATCATAAAAGCGACAACCAAACAGGTTGGATTTATCAAAATTCATAGGGTTTGATTGGACAAAACCCTTCCAATATCATGCCTTTCTAATAGGATAGTTTTTTTTTTTTTTTAACAGTTGAACAAAAAATACAATTTTGCCCCTTGTTTAGATGTGAAACGGTTACTCCATGACACTATTGTCATCTTTCACCTTGAAATCTTGTCCTTGTAGACCCTATGAAATCATGGATTTATGTACAGATTGGAGACTAGTTCAAAAGCCCAAACAAAAGGCCCATTCATTTTTTTTTATTTTGGAAGGGGGAAGGTCCAATGGGATTTTAGTTTTACTGACTGAGATACTTATGTTCTTTTCTCATATTTATGCGGGGTCTATGGAAAATTCATTTTTCTTGGATATTAGTGGGTAAATAGCTTTTCCACCCATGGGAAATTTGTCAATACTATGGGACAAAATTGCCCCTTATAATAATGACTTTTTTATTGCTTAAATGATCACTGTAGTATTTATCTGAAAAATAAAATGAACATGGATAAATTAAAGGTATGGGAGATTCATCATATGGATGGCTGAACCTTGCAAGAAAGTTGGGCGAAATTTCAAAAAATTTTTACTCCTATCTGGGAATCCTATTCCCAATTTAGAAAACTACATTTCCAAGGTTCGTTCTTGTAACCAAACCAAGCCAAATCTGAAACCAAAATAAGGGAGGGATATACCTGATACGGAACCCACACAAAAATGATCCTCCCAACGTAGGTGTTCATGCCCAAAGAGAATACCAAATCCTCCATCCACTAAAGATGACACAGTTTAGGATGAGGCAAGATCGACAGGTAGTTCTTCACCAAGAACTAGTGATTCTTTAGCAAGAATCGAATGGGACAGTGAGCACAACTTCTAAATTGTTTCTTCTGGCAAGAAACAATATCAAGATCAAATCTTGATCCAATCCAAGAACTGGAAATCAAACAGGATGGTGCGGCAAGAGTATAAAGAAAAAGAACAGAAGACAAAAGCAGTCTAATTGTGTTGTCTTCTCTCTGTATTCAGCGAATGTGTCATTGGAGGTTCACCTTGCCCCCTTATTTATAGCTTTAAAGAAAAATTTTCATAATCTCATTAGGAGTTTCCTAATCCAAATTTTTTATTTGGATCTTGACTCTTTAAGTGATAAGGATAATCCCTTATCTTTTCTACAGATAAAGATCAGCCTTTCTAATCAAACTAGGAGTTCATTTGATCCAAATCTTTATTTGGATTTGGACTCTTTAAGTGGATAAAGATAATCCATTATCTTATCTGCTAATCCAAATCCCAGATTCACCCATATTTAATTAATCTAATTAACCCAGTTCGAAATGGGCTTTTAGGCCCATTAAGCTTTCAAACTCACTTACACTTTAATGTTGTCTAGTTTAGCTCTCTTTGTATGACGTGGGACCCTATCATTGATCTACACATCAGTCACATGGGTTCAGCCTAGCCTCTGTTACAAGGCCTAATCAAATTCACTACTAAACACAGTGAACCCCCGAGTCCATCACTAAGGGCTCTTAATGGGCCCAACATTTACACTAAATGGTCATTGGGTCCAGCCATCTTATGAACGCCCAAGGACTATAGGCAGATGCTAGATTAGCCCATTAGGTATAATCCTCAATGGTCTTAAACTTAACCTCTTAGCCCATAATGATCAAACATTGTCCGACAAGAGATGACCTCTCCCTCGGCTGCAAGGTGCAGTGCTGCAGTCTCTACTCACATGGATTCTGGGAATTAAAACTTTTTGCAAACATTTTAAAACCATAATATATATATATATATATATATATATATATATATATATATATATATATATTTTCCAAAATAAATTTTAACGGTTAAAATCAACTACCGACAGTTTAGGTTTCTATAAGAGAGAGTGCATGACCGATCATTCACTTTGTCCAATAAAGGGGCTGATTCTGTCACTATGATCACCTATTTAGATGAATTTTCAAATTGTCCAAACATACCCAGGTTTTGACCCCCTCTAAGGATCTCACTAATTGGCAAATCAAAGACAGCCAAATCCAACACCTAGTGCAGTATTATAATCGATTGTAGGGGTCAGGTGTAACATTTTAGTTTTGCCAATCTTCAGGGTTTCAAGAAAACCCATACTACTTGGCAATACACCAATGTTAGCCTTGGCAAGATAAATCTCCCCAAATCTATCCAACGGTTGTGAAGATTCTAAACTAACATGAGTATCATATGTGTCCAGTTTAAGGTTATTACACAGAAACACACCATAATAACATGAATCAAATATTACTTTATTCATTTACAATAAATGTCATAATGTACATCATGTTGATTGGAGCTAAGGGCATACACTATCTAAATGTATTTATCTAAAAAATAAATGTGTTTCTAAAAAACAAACAAGGCTAAAGTAGTAACGAGGTTTCAGGAAAATTCTAAGACAAAAATGTATACTTATTCAAAAATTAATCAAACGGTTTATGCATTTGTTTTCCCTTAAAACCTTGTGGGTTTTTCAGGCAATTTCTAAGACATCTCATCGTCGTCTCTAATATAAACATTATCAATTAATTAGCTAGTTTTTGAAATAGGAATAGTTACGTAATAACAATACAAATAAATAATAATGAGGACAACAAAAGCTTCTGATTTTGAGTTGAGAAGTTGAAGAAAACCACTGGTTAACAAGAAATGTCAAAACTCAAAAGAATGACTAGGACCTTAGGTTTTCAAATCACTTCTACGGATTCTCAGTCTCACAAGCCATGTAGTTCACTAATATCTAAAATAGTTTATACTTTATATTAAAACATAGAGTAGAATATAAGTAAATTGAATAAAAATAGAGTGGAATATATAGATAGATAGACAAATACTTTGAAGCTTATGTCTCAGTTTATCCTTTAACATTTTAAAACCTTGATTCAAATAGAGATATCTTACACACACACACACACACACACACACACACACACACACACACAATATATATATATATATATATAGAAAACATGTGCTCTCTTCATGTAGAGAATGGAATCTAATCGTGCGAGTAGATTCCCACGTGAGAGCAACCCATTTTCTATTAATATAATTAGATATATAATAGTTATTATAAAAATTGTTAATAACTAGATATTGAACCGTTCGAACGGTTTTGACTATTTTTTATTTTTTATATTTTTTAATTTTTTGTCGGAACGGGTTGATCGTTCAACCCGATAACCAAACCCTTGACTGGTTTGATCTCTAGGTTGGTTAACAGTTTTGACTTTTTTTTTGTTAGAACGGGCCAACTGTTTGAAAGACCATTTGACTCGATAACTGGGCCCCTGACCAATTTGGTCTCTGGGTCGATTTTAAAAACCATGATGTTATGTCATTCAAGCGTGTGACTCATATGGCCCGAAAATGGAACAATTCTGGCCATCGGTTTTTGGGTCAATGGTTCGACCGTCCGATTCGAATGGATAACCTATTTTGACAACAAAAATTAAAAAAAAAAACAAAAACCATTGAACGGGTCAACGGGTTGATGGTTCAACCACTCGAGTCAATGGGTCGTTGACCGATTCAATGGTTTTTGGCTAGGGACCAGGATTGGGGTAAAACGAAATTGGTTGCCTAAATGGTTCCCAATTAAAAAATAAAAAAAAAACCGGACAACCTGTTTTAACAATAAAAATTATAAGCAAAAAATTGAGTGCATGAGGTCCATTAAGTAGCACCATGCGTGTTATGTCATTTGAGTGTGTGACTCATATGACCTAAAAACGGAATCGTTTTGGCCACCGATTTTTGGGTCGACGATTTGATTGTTCAATTCAAATGGATGACCCATTCTGACAATAAAATTAAAAAAAAATGAAAAAACGATAAAAAACCATTGAACGGGTCAATAATTCAACCACTCGGGTCAATGGATCATTGACCGATTCAATGATTTTTGGCCAAGGACCAAGATTAAGACAAAACGAAACTGGTTGTCTGGATGATTCCCAATTAAAAAATAAAAACGGCCAAAAACCATTTTATGGGTCAATGGGTCAATAGTTCGACCGCTCAAGTCAATAGATCATTGACCGATTCAATAATTTTTTACTGGGGACTGAGTCAACGGGTCAACAAATTGATGATTCCATTCCAGCCCTTGCGAAGTAGGGCCCGTCCGCTAGTATCCATTAATCCAAATTCAATCTGATAGGACTCATAGAGATCTGAATTCGAATTAATATCCCATGAATATATGAAACATAGATTCAAATTTAGGCCTAACCTATACTAGGGTTGGAGTTGGGTTGACGCCTCAGGTAGCTAAAAGCCCAACCTGACCCAAACCAATCTCTAAACTTCGTCTTAGAGAATGGGATAAATGTGGTTCAGATTGTGGGAGATTCGCTACTGATTAGTGATTATTAAAGCTGTGGAGGCTGATAATTTCTCCTCCGTGGTGGTTACAAAACTTGATTGCCGATTGCAAAGCTTACTTAGATAAAACCCCTCTTTGCTCAATACATTTTGCTCCCATAATTCTGCAGCTCATTGTATAGCAAAGTATGTTTTATCTGTCTCTCAAACTCAGACCTGACTCTTTGTCCTTCATTTCTTCACTCATGTATTGACTATTGACGACTGTACTCAGAGCATATACTCAATGAAATGGCCTCAATCAAGCTTCAGGAAAAAAAAAAATAGCATTTGTGCATGTTTTCAATCTATTCTACTAAATTGGACTATAAAGCCCAATAAAAGGTGGACGAAAATACATTTGAGAAACCTTTCAAACCCAAAAAGCCCACCCAAGCCTGAACCCAACCCAAGTTGCACTGACTTGACTTAATCTCAGGTTGGGCTTAGGTTGATAAACTTAGGCTTAACCTTGGGTTGAGACAGGCCAAAGCTCGAGGTCCAAGTTGTATCCTTCCAGCAATAGCCAAATTCTACCCAATGAATAAGGAGGTGTTTGACAATATGGTTGGTTTTGTTTTCGAAAACAAAAACAAGTTTCATGTCAGCTAAAACAATATAATTTTGCTGACGTGGCACTTATTTTTATTTTAAAAAACAAAATCAACTATGTTATCGACCACCCCTTAAATGGTTCAGATTTCAAATATGGTTCAGTCTAATAATATGATTAAACGGATCTCTGAATTTGACTTAAAGTAGACTCGAATTCAAATTAGATTAAATCTGATCCATTTACGGCTCCGTTCTTCATTACAGCCCTCTTCATAAGTAGTCCCTTAAGCATAAACACTTTTCACATTGTGCTACTAATTATGCAAAATTTCCCCTTTTCGTTTTCTCTGTTTTGACATGAGAACATGACAACCTCTTGCTGATCTGTGGCAGATCTCAGAATTTGCTTTTATACCTACAGCCTCCATAACCAAATTCCCAATCCTACAATCAACCCCATAAGGCCGTAACTTATTCTAAGCTTGGAAAGAGTTTCCTACCCGTTCGTTACCAATTTGGTATCAGAGCTAAATCCTGCATCACCTTCTACTAATTATTCTAATTAATTTTTTTTACCCGCATGCAATTGATCCTTAAACTCCATTATCAACTACACACAGATGCTCTTATTCTAATTCTCATTTTACTCTTAGCATGTAGAACCCAAAAAGAAAAATACAAAAAACAACTATTGTCAAAACAAATGACTTATTTAACAATATTGCATGCAATCTGTCTCCTTTTTAATTGACAATCTGAATTATCCATTGCAAAATAGATGGCTAAAATTTTACCCTTTTATATAGGAAGGTATCGCCTAGTCTCCTTGGGTGGATGGCTCTATCTGGAAAATATATCCTGCTTCAGCAAAGTGAGCTTTTACCAAGGCTAGAGCCTTGGATCGATGAGAGATCTTGTTCTTCTCTGCCTTTGGCATTTCTGCGTAACTGCAAGAGACAACAACCTCATGTAACAGTGCTGGAATGATATCATCAAAGTATAATTCACACAAAAGGGGAGGTAATCCATCAAAGCAGCAGGATAGGTTTACGTTTGTTCATAGCCATCAGGTTGAAAGATGGGATCCCATCCAAAATCGTTTGGCCCCCTTGCAGGCACTATTTTCCCCTACATTGTCCACAGCAAGCCACATATAAGTACCACTTTATTAAATTTAAGCCACTCTTTTCTTTAAAACATATATAAAAATGAGCTCTTTTTCATTATAGTTCTATCCGTATATGATCTAAATCTAAAACAAAACGCTGCATAAATTAAGATAAAGTAAAAGACAAAAAGAAGGATAAAGCCACTGTTTTATTTAATATAAGAGAGTGCATACCAAAAACAAGAAAAAAAAAAACTCCTTATACTTCTAATCCTTCTTTTTCTCTTCTCAAAGCCCTTGGATCTTTTAAATTTCAATGGTAAAACTTTAAAACAAAGTAAAAATAATATAATATAGTATATAATAGAATGTAATAACACATATTGATAAGATATGGAAATATTAATGATATTTTAATAATGTGCCTGCCTAGTTATTTTTGCCACCCGGGCATGCACATAGTCACCTAGACTGGTGCCTTGTGGTTGTAAGTCAAGGTGTCCAGGCGAGGGGCCTAGTCACCTAGGCGATGCCTAGGCAGGCACTATCTCATATATCTATAAACACTAGTGCCCTCAACAATAAAACAATTAACTGAATTAAGGTCTAGTGCAAATTGTGCATATAAAAGGATCAGTTGCTCTTTGAGATTATCTAATAGTAACAAGTAAATGACACTTGAAAAGAGAAAGTTTGCATAAATGAAAACTGACGAGTGTTTCCCATAGATATGAAGTTTCCAAAATAAGCTAACATGAAAGTTGAAACTTGTCAATCTCATTTCACAAGTCTTGAAAGTTTTAGAAGCTTAATATTGCTCATTGTATCAAATATCACCGATTATTTGCATATTCTGATTTATGACAGTTCGAATCAGATGTTCGCTGTTTTTGCCAGAAATAAAGCTAAAACCATACCATAGTTTTTCCAACAAAAGTCACTGGTTCCACATTTGGCCCAAGTGCAAGGGAGAAAACACACAAAGCATAAGCAGATTTATCCTCATAACCCAGCAATAACTTGTTCAAACCTGCAGAATGGCAGAAGCATCAAATGAAGAAAAAATGGTTACATTATTTGGAAAACAAAAGAATTATAAGAAAGAAAATATAAGAAACAGTACGTGCAAACTAAAACCTTCATGACCAATCTTCTGCAGAAACCACTTGCTGGTCAATTCCGTATTTCCAATTGAATTAGGGCCATTACAGACAGCAAAACACAAGGACCATTAGAACCAGAATTTTAACAAGTATGAAGCACTTATGAATAATTAGAATTAAAAAAAAAATAAAGAAGAATTTCAGTGAATCTAGTATAGTAGATGGTATAAAACTTTACTAGTTCCTTTCAGAACTTCAGGCAAGATTTCTCTGTTCTATACCATAAAATGGATCCATTAAAGGGGTATTAATGTAACTGTACCTTAATATAAAACATTAGTTTGAGGGTTAACTGCCTTACTCTGGTCAATTCACTCAACTTTTCTTATCTTCCTTATCTTCTTTCTCTTTCCTTCTAACACAACAGAAGCTTACATCTTCTTGAATTAAATAAACTAGTTGGCATTAGAGCAAGAAGGGAAGGTTCTACATCTCATACCTGCTCATCTCTTGAACATGAGCCCTGATGATTTTATCAGCAGGCATATGGTAAGCCAACAGAACATAAAAGATAGAAACCTAGAATTGGATTAAGCTCCATTTGTGGGTTATTTTGATGTAGAAATCTAAAAAGAAATTGAATCAGTTCGATGTTTCTACATGATTTTCTAGTGAAAATTTAGGAAAAATCATATTAGAGTATTCTGATTGAGGTATTGACCATATGCAATTGCTGCAATTGGGGTTGGAAGATCTTGATTCAGATAACCTTTTGGAATCCAATGAAACTAATCTCACTCAATTTGAATAAGTTTTGAAGGGTATAGTGAGTAAGTGTCAACAAACTTCTCTCTTTTGCCACCAACTTAAATCAGATTTTTTTTTTTTGGGTCTTTCCTTTAAAAAACTGCTATTTTGGGTCTTGTGGTGATCCCAATGGCTTGAATGGAGTTATGGTGGTCTATTTTGATCCTCTGAATTGAGTTCTGATCCATAGGAAGTGGTAGTCTTGGTGTTTCCAATCTCTTCTACACTTTCTGCAAGCCTACCAAGGGGAAGGAAGCTTGGAACCTTTTTTTTGGATCAATAAGCTAGGTACAGATTTCAGTATTAGTGATTGTTGACATCCCTAATATTGAGATTACCATTATGTTTGATGAGTGTTCCAAAAAATTATTTTTTATTGGTAAATTAATATTTTTTATTGATACTGAAGTATATTTATACAGAGGTATCATATATATATATATATATACCGACAACAAAATGGTGTACGGTCACCACCCTATATGTTTGGCAAATGGAATCTTCAAAGCTCTCTTTGCTCACTAAACGGAATCTGTGCATGAACTATGTTATTTATCACCTTTGAGTATTTTACTAATTACAATAGTGTCATTGAAAATCAATCATTGCCTCCTTCTTAGTTATGCATATAACATCGAGTTTCATGTAATTCTCCCCAAAGAATTCAACCACTTCCACTATAACACTATTTTTAATTTTTCATTTATCTCTATTTTCCAGTTTTCATTTATCTTCAACTACTTTCTCCATGAACCTTTAATATTATTTACAAGATAATAAATGTTTTTAATATATTTTTTCAATTAATCAATATAATTAATTAATTGTCTTCTACTCATGTATCATCTAGGCAAACCCCAATTTGGGATTAAAGTATCAGATGACCTTTTAATATTATTTACAAGATAATAAATGTTTTTAATAATTTTTTCAATTAATCAATATAATTAATTAATTAAGTCTTCTAATTACGTTTCATCTAGGCAAGCCCCAAGTTAGGATTAAAGTATTGGGAACAAACTCAACTTGTAAACTTGTGGGTCTAATGCACATTCAAGCCTGGGGCCAGGCCTAAACAAAAAGCCTAGGACCAAGCCTTGAATTTTTGAGTTAGGCCTGGCTTGGGCTGGTTGGGCCCAAGCTTGACTTGGAAATTTGAGAGCCTAATGTGAGCTCCAGCTGGGCTAAAGTATTGAGCCAAAGCTTGGCCTAAGAATTTGCGAGCCTAATGTAGGGCCAGGCCAAAACCAAGTCTAAACACAAAACTTAGGACCAAGCCTAGAATTTTTGGGCCAAGTTGAGCCTTTTCATCTACCTCTCTCTAACATCTCTTAATCGAATTCCATAGAACAAAAACAAACTAATATTTTAAACCATTCTCTCTCCTTTAACTTTCTTTCTTTCTCCAAGAATTGAACCACTCCCTCTATTGGGTCGGGCCTAAAGTATTGGCCCAAGCTCAACTTGAAAATTTGCAGTCTTGGGCTGGGCCTAAACACAATACCTATCCCAACCTTGGAATTTTTTGGTCAACTAGGTCTCAAGTTAGACCTAAAGTATTGGGCCAAAGCTTGGACTAAAAATTTGCAAGCCTAGTATTGTCCTAGGCTCGGGCCTTTGTTTTAAAAAATAATTTTTTTTTGAATTTTCTCCTTTTTGGCTTACATTTGAGTAAAATAAAATAAAACAAAAATCCATGATTTCAATTGATGGTCAGATTTTTTTTTGTGATCAGGAAGAATAAAATGGAGTAAATGTGTGGCCAATTGGCATTTCAAAGATTCATTCATAAAAAAAACATTGGCGTTTCAAAGATTGAGAGAGAGAGAGAGAAGTGATGTGATTTCAATTGTAATATTTACAAGGCAAAATCCATGTTCCATCAATTTTCATAGAATGTATTATAGATCTTGCCTAACTATAACTTTGAAAAAAAAATTAGATATTTCAATTAGATAAGTGAAGCAAATTTAGTGTAACTTAATTAGTTAATTTAGTTAACTTAAATTAATTGATTAAATATGGTAAATTAATTAATTATTAATTTAATTAAACTAATCAAATACTTAAATTACAGTAATTACTCAAATTTTAAAACAATAACTTTACAATTACAATTAATAACTTTAAAGTAATTAATAAAGTCTTAAAAATACATTTAAGTGAAATTAAATCATACACTAAGACATTTTACCAAGTGTATACCGTTGGAGGGGAGTGGGGGAGGGAGAGAAGGGGGGTGGGGGGAAGTTGGGATTTAATGGGATTTAGTAACTTTTCAAGGAAAATGTTCCCTAGCTCAAAATAGGCTATAATTTTCTTTTGACTTTTCCTTTCTTTGTCATCCCTGGTATATGCCATGCCTCCAAGCATGCTTTAACTGAGGCAGGCATGTACCAACTTAACTTCAGGATCTTTATAAAGTAGCTCCAAATCTCTGAGACAAACTTGTAGTGTAAAAATAGGTGATTAACTGATTCTGTCTCCACACTACAAAGGCTGCATCTCAGGTCATTGCAAATAAAGCATCTCTTTAGCAACAATTCTTTGGAGAGGCATTTCTCTAAAGTTGCCACCCATACAAAAAACTTAACTTTGAGGGTGCCACTGTCCCCCAAATGTCCCGGCTAGAAAAGGGGACTTAATTTTCTCCCACTATAAAGCCGTAAAAGGATTTTACTGAGAACTCTAATCCCAATTAAGATTCAAAGGTGAAGTAGAAAGGTCTAAAAAGCTCGAAATCACCTTATTTTTTGTACAAGGAAATGGAGTACATGGAAGGAAACAAGTCCTTTAGGGGTCAGCCCTCAAGCCAAATGTCTTCCCAAAAGCAGATTAGGTTCCCTGAACAAGCATCATGCCTGATAAAACTGAGGAACTGAGAAAGCATGTTGTGGATTTCTTTCCCCCAATGAGATACACCAACACCCCAGCCACTCTCCAATCTCCAATGAATACTATCCACTACTTCAGCCCACAAATTTTCCCACTCAAGTAACCACCAAAATAACCATTATCCTAAAAGAGTTGTGTTTTTCTTTCTCAAATTCCCAAGACCTAATCCACCCTCTTCCTTACTTGCACACAATACCCCAATTGATTAAGTGGTCTTTTCTTGTCTCTCCTGGCTCCCAAAGGAGATCCCTCATAATTTTTTCTAGCTCCTCTTCAAAGCAGCCAGTCTCTTCCCACATCTTTCTACAACTGGGTTCTAGAATCAGCTTTCCTTAGGGTTGGCTCCTAGGGAAGTCCTAAGTAGGTCAGAGGCCAAGGGGTAATTTGACACTCTAGGCACTCCGTGACCAAACTTAGGACACTCTCCTCCATATTAATCCATGCTACATAACTTTTGTCCAAATTGATTTTCAGATTGGACACCTTTTCGAACCTTTGAATCAGTTCTTTTAGTTTCCTCACACTCCTAAGGTCTCTGCTTTACAAAAAATTATGATATCATCTGCAAATTAGAGGTGAGTAACTGGGACCCTGTTTCTACCCATTCTCCACCCCTTAACTTCATCTTCCCTATCTGCCTTAGAGAGGAGTCTACTAAAACCATCCACCATTAAAGTAAAAAGAAAAGGAGAGAGGGGGTCTCCTTGCCTTAAACCTCTACAGGTTGGAAAGAAATCTTTCACCACTCCATTAACCAAATGCACCACCTCTCCCCAAACCCCCATTGTTGCATTACTTCTAGTAAGAAGTTCAAGTTCACCAAGTCATAAGCCTTTTCTAAATCCAATTTGCATACAAATCCTTCCTTCCTAGATCCCTTCATTTCTTCTACACAGTCATTGGCAATTAGGATTTGATCAAAAATTTGTCTCCCTTGAACAAAGGCTCTTTGGAACTGACTTATGAGACTTGAAAACAGATATAGCAGTCCTAGGTTTAGTTTGAAACCTATTCAAGAAGAAGAAGAAGAAGAAGAAAGAAGAGAATGAGAGGAAGAGAGAGCAGAATGAGTCAGGTTCTGCCACCCCCTCATTGGCTTTTATATTACTTGATAAAAAAGGAGTACAAAGACAAAAATACTCCTGTCAACTATGACAGAGAGAAAACACAAGTACAACAGTTTGAAATAAAACAAATAAATGTGGGGAGCAACTTCGTGCAACTATCAACATATAAAAAACGACAAGATGTCATTGTCTTCATCTTTACACTCCCCCTCAAGTTGGGAATAGATATTGTCATATTGAGCATTCACAACTTGCGTAAATCTGTTTCCATTTTGACTTTAGTGATTGCCATGGTGAAAAGATCAGGAAGCTGCATATCAGAGGCATTATAAAATCAAGCACACTTCTTGGGAAGCTACTCTCTCCATAATGAAATATCGATCCACCTCAATGTGTTTTGTCATGTTATGTTGTATTGGGTTATGGGCAATATTAATAGCAGCCTAATTGTCACAGTACGGCATTAAGGGTTTCTCATGCTCAATGCCAAGTTCTTCAAGTAAAGATCTCAGCCATAGAACTTCTGCCACTCCATGAGCCATAGATCTGTATTCGAATTCAATACTTGAACAAGCAACTACATTTTGTTTCTTACTTCGCCATGAAACCAGATATCCTCAACAAAGGCACAATACCTAGATGTAGACCTCCTGTCGTATACACATCTAGCCCAATCTACATCAATGTACACCTCAATCTTCATACGACCATTATTCTTGAAGAGTATTCCATGACCGGGACACCTCTTGAGGTATGCTAGAATCCTCTCAACAGCCAACAAATGAGTGGTTCTCGGGGAATGCATATACTGACTTTTGACACTAACAGCATACTCAGACAAAGACATAGGAGTTTCCCACCAGACGTTGATACATGGTCTTGTCATCAAGAGGTTCACCATCTTCTACACTTATGATTCAATTCAATGGGAGTATTTGCAGGTTTAACCCCCCCAACTTTCCTGTTTCTTTCAAAAGGTCAAGGGCATATTTTCTTTGAGAAATGAAAATGCCATGTTTAGATCTAACCACCTCAATGTCCAAAAAATATCGGAGAGGCTCATTTAGACCACACACTTTTCATCAAGAGGGGTGTTTCCTCTTTGACACTTCTTGCTGTGTATGTAGATGACATTGTGGTCATAGGTAGTGAGGTTGATGAGATTAATTCCCTCAAATTTTTCCAGAGCAAATCTTAACCTGCAAACTTTCTTGCCAGCATCTGTATCATAAAAACCAGGTGGTAACTCCATATACACTTCCTCCTGTAAATCACCATTGAGGAAAGCGTTCTTGACATCCATTTGGAACATAGGCCATGAAAAGTTTGTAACCAGAGATAATAAAACTCGAATGGTATTCATCTTGGCAACTATAGCAAAGGTCTTTGAGTAGTCAATGCTATAGGTCTGTGTGTAGCCCTTTGCAACAAGACAAGCTTTATATCTTTCAACTGATCCATTTGCATTATGCTTCACAGTGAACACCCATCTGCATCCAACTGGTTTCTTTCCATTCGGTCGACCAACCAGCTCACATGTCCCATTTTTAATGAGTGCATTCATTTCCTCTTTCATTGCATCCTTCCACTCAGGCACAGAGAGAGCTTCCTGTACAATTTTAGGAATGGATATAACAGAAATGGATGCCATATAGGATTTATAGGATTCAGAAAGGTGATCGTATGAGAGAAATTGAGATATGCAATGAGCAGTGGATGTGGTGCATCTCCGTTTCCCTTTACGAACTACAATGGGAAGGTCAATATCATTAGTAGGAAACAATGGCTCTATGATGGTAGTCTCAGGATTGGAAGCAATAGTATCTAAATTAGGTGTTGTAGAAGAAACCGGAACTGACCTAGGCTTATTAAAAGCACCAGAATCAACTCACCTCCACATCCTACGATAAACCTTCAACTCCTTACATTTTTGACAATGATCCTCCTGACACAATTCCTTTTCAAGAATAGGGATAGGAAGAGGAACTTCGGGAACAGACACACCCTTCTCTTCTCTCTCCCCCTAAGATGAAACTCTTGGATAAAATGGAACATCCTCAAAAAAGGTAATATCCATAGACACAAACCGAGAGCCAAAAACTAGGTCATGTTCCCTTTTGATTTTGTGCATACCTGAGAAAAATGCAATTGGAAGCTTTTGGATCAAATTTAGAATGATTCGGTCCCAAAATCTGAACAAAACATATGCACCCAAAAACTCTAAGAGGAACAAAAAACAAGGCTTTCTCGAGATACAATAAGGTGAAAGGAGTCTTCAAGCCTAGGACACGAGAAGGAACTCAGTTAATGATATACAGTCATATGAATTGCATCCCCCCAAAAACGTATTGGGACATTTGAATTGGCCATAATGCTTCTTGCAACCTCAAGGATGTATCTGTTCTTCCTCTCAGCTACCCCATTTTGCTGAGGGGTATAAGAACAAATGCTCTGATGAATAACTCCATGCTCAAAGTACGAGCTCAATGGTTTGGAGAAGCATTCATTGGCATTAACAAATCTGAAAATTTTGATCCTCGCCCCAAATTAAGTGAGAACTATTTGATGGAAGGCATGGGTCAAAATGGGGACCTCATCACGAGAACACATGAGATAAACCTAAGAGAAGTGAAAATAATCATCAACAAATAATAGGAAATAATTGTATCCCCCCATAGCAGTGATATGATATGGTCCCCAAACATTAATATGCACAATTTCAAAAAGAACGTGCTTCTTTTATTACTCAAAGTATAGATTGATCTACAATGTTTTGTCACAACTTTCACACTTTAAATTGGACACTTGGACTCATTCAAACAAAGTAGGAAAAAGACTCTTTAAAGACCTAAAAGATAAGTGACCTAACCAATTATGCCAGAGCATAATTTGACTTATAGACTGAGACACAAAAGACTTTCCAACTCCTTTATTTCTTCCTAGTGGATGCTCAAGCAAGTAGATCCCATTCGCCTCATGGCCAGTCCCAATCACCTTCTTTGTCACTAGATCCTAAAAAACACAATGATCAGGGAAAAAGTCATTGAACAATTCTGGCTTGTAGTAATGCTACCAACGGAAAGAAGATTAGTACTAAGTTTGGGCGCATGTAAAGTTGATGATAAGGAAAGTGTTTCAGACGTTCTAATGCCCCCCTTGCCAAAGATGGAGACAAGGGAGCCATCAGCAATAGAGACCTTATCTCTAATAGAGGACAAATGGTAAGAAGAAAATAGAGAGGCCAACTAGTCATATGATCAAAGGCACCCGAATCTACAACCCAAACAAGATCAATGTTACCTGAAGTTGAGGCATGATAGGTAGTAGCCCCTGTACCTAAGTGAGCAAAAGCTGAAGTGGAGATAAAGGAACCTGAGGTAGACTGAGATGGTCCAGTAATGACGACCTCATTTTCCAGTTGTGTCAGGACTGCCCTAATAGCAGCCAAGGCATCCAAGGAGGTAGACCTAGATCCGGTGGAGGATGAGACATCTGTAGTAGTAGCGACATTTGCATTTCCCTTCTTATTCTTAATTATTGAAGGTGCCAACTAAGGATGAAGCTTCCAACAGATCTCTTTGGTGTGTCTAGGTTTCTTGCAATAGTCACATATGATCTCCTTTTTTTTTTCCTTCCTTACCTCTCTCTCCTTGTCACCATAATGCTTCAGCGTCAGGGTTGCTAAAGTTGTTTCAATCTGGAAGTTTTGTAGCATAACTTTCCTTCTACTCTCCTCACTATGTACTAAAGAGTATGCTTGAGACATGGTAACACCTTCCCTAGTAAGAAGTTGTTATCTCACTATGTCATATTATTTCAGAATTCAGCCCTACAAGGAACTCAAAAACCCCGTTCCTTTCCAACAATTTGTTATATGTTGTTGCATCCTTTTGACCATAGTTGTCAAGGCGACTAGGTGTTTTTTTATGGCTGCCTCGCCCAAATGCCCCAGGTTTTACATACTAGGCGAGCGCCTATATACATATATAAAATTATTATTATTTTTTAATTTATTGGTTGTTGTCGCACCTCAGCTCCAGCAGCAGCAAGTAAGTTTTTCTTCTTCAACATTTTTTTCCTTTTTTTAAAAAAAATAAACAGTCCACCAAGCCAGGCGCCAGTCGCTAGTCCTCCCTTCTATAGTCACTTCTTCAATTCATCCCACCCCATGAAGCAATGAGTCCAACAGTCATCCCCTTGACTCCTTGAGCTGAGTCCATTCTTTTTTTTTTTTTGAAAATTTGAGATTTGAAATGTTTGAAATGTTTTATTTTGAAAATCTGAACTGAAACTTGATTGTATGCCATGCTGAATAAAATCTGAGATTTGAAATGTTTTAATTTTTATTTTGTTTCATTAATGTTTTTTTTACATGGCTGAACTACTCTAGTGCTCTTTTATTTTTTTATCAGTTTTGTTTTGATTGTATGGATATTTTTTTTTTTATTTCTATTTGTATACAAGTATATTGCAATATTGCCTTTGCTTAAATGCATTATGGTTGCTTGCTTACTTAGGATTTAGGAAATATGTGAATATTGCAATATTGAATTTGCTGATTTGCATTGTGCTTTATTTTGAAAATCTTAACTCTGAAACTTGATTGTATGCTATGCTGAATTCAGTATGCTTAGTGTAATGTGTAGCTAGTAAGTAAATATATAAGTTATAAAATAGTTTAGGTCCTTTAGGAAGTATATAGAAATCTATAGATTTTATATTTATAGATTCCATCGCCTAGGCGCCTGGGCACCCCATGGTCGCCTAGGCGCCTGGGCACAGCCTTGCCTAGTCACCTTGAAAACTATGCTTCTGACTTTCCCATTCAATCGTCTCCAAGTGATCAAATTCATGCCATAGAGACTTCAATGTTGATAAATAAATTGACACGGGTTTCTCCCCCCATTTCAGATTTGTCACTTCAACTTTCAGCTCATAAGCCCTTGCTACATCAAGAGGCTGAGAATAATTTTCCATCATATTATCCCATATTTCCTTTGTAGTCTTTGCCCAAAGATAGTTTCTACCGATATGAGGCTGCATTGAGTTGCAAAGCCAAGTCATTATCAAATAATTTTCTTGAACCCACTTCGCATAGGAGGGGTCTTCCTTGGCTGGCATCTTAGTGTCACCATTTACATACCCTAGGTTACCCCTTCCTCCAATGGCCATCATTGCCGATTGAGCCCATTTAAGATAGGTTGCTCCATCAAACTTGATGGTCATAATCTGGAAGGTGCTGTTGTCTGTCACACTACCAGCCCCTACAAGCCCTTCCCCAATTGATTAGACTCATTTCCAATATTCTCCATTCTGAACTGAGAAAGGTGTCACACTTCCCAGCAATTTTCTGATGGAAGGAATGATTTTCTTATTTAAAAAAAGAGTCAGGCTGAAACAAATTGACTGTAACACACCTGGTTGTTCCAGCAAAGGAAAAAAACCCTAGAAAACAGAGAAGTTTCAGTCGCAACCTCCAAAGACTACTGACAGTCCTCTACTTGCAGTTGGCCTCTAAACAAGTCAAAAAACTGCCCAGAAAACACTGAGTGCCACCTTCAACTTAAGTTTTAATCCCTAAATCTCAATCAAAAAAGGTTTCTCTGATTCTTCCTTGTCACTAGGCAGAACTGAGAACAAAGAGGCGCAATGACAGTGCACCGAACTCCATTGACCTCCAAGAATCAGGCAAGAAAAAATTTAAAATTCCAGCCCTAATAAAGTCTCATGCAGCCGGATGGGCAATGCCTACATGAGACCAAGAAACTAAACCTAAACCTGCTCTGATACCAACTAGAAAACAGATATAGCAGTCCTTGGTTTAGTTCGAAACCTGTTCAAGAAGAAGAAGAAAGAAGAGAATGAGAGGAAGAGAGAGCAGAATGAATCAGGTTCTGCTGCCCCCTCATTGCCTTTTATATTACTTGATAAAAGAAGGAGTACAAAAACAAAAATACCCCTGTTGACTGTGACAGAGAAAATACAAGTACACCAGTTTGAAATAAAACAAATAAATGTGGGGAGCAAATTCCTGCAACTATCAACATATAAAAAACGACTAGATGTCCCTGTCTTCATCTTTACAATGAAAGAGGGGAGTATTACTTTAATCCTCAAAGACAAGACTTTGGCAATTATTTTGTAGGTATTGGTCACCAAACAAATGGGTCGGACTCGGGAATCCTTAGGTTCACTGGCCTCAGGTTTTTTGGGAATCAAAGTCAAGAAGGTTGCATTGACTCCACGGCTAACAATATGTGTATTTGAGAATTCCTTCAATACTTCAAGTAGGTCATCTTTCAAAACTTCCCAACAATCCTGATAGAAATCCATTGTGAAGCCCTCCAGACCCGATGCTTTAGATCTATTCATGGAAAACACCGCCTTTTTTTATTTCCCCCCCCCCTCAAAGTCTCTTTCCAACCATCCTGCTACCTCCTCTTCCAGTAGGGGCCACTCTAGTCCTTCTAAACTCAATCTCTCCTCCAAAGGTCTTCTATAAAGGGATTTAAAATGATCCACAAAGGTTCTAGCTATTTCATCCTGATTAGATATCACCTTCCCATTAATTTTGAATCTAGCCACGAAGTTCTTATGCCTTCTACCATTGGCCATCGCATGGAAGAATTTTGTATTTCCATCCCCCTCTTTTATCCACTTATGTCTTGACTTTTATCTCCAACAAATTTCCTCTCTACTAAGAACTTCCTCCAAATCTTTCTTCAATTTCCAATATTGATTCCGTCTCTTCCTCGTTAAGAGCTCTCTCATTCTCCAACTTGTCCAATTCCTCAATCTGAGATGTGAGACAGTGAGAGTAAGCTTCCTTTCTTCAAGTCCTTCAAAATGGTCCCTATTCCACTCCTTTATCTTTCCTCAACCTTTGTAGCTTCTTATGAAATTTGATTCCCTCCCACCTTACCCCCCTTTGGTCCTCCTTCCACCACTAAACTCTGTGAACAAAATCTAGATACGTCAACCACATATTTTCAAATCTAAAGGGAGTGAGACCATTTAGAAAATTTTCTCATCCTATTCTAATGGGATGGTGATCCAAAGTGACTCTGGTAACGCTCTAGACACCAAATCTTCTCAATGGTTCTCCAAACCACGTTAAACAAAAATCTATCCAGCTTTGAACACAGTGGATTTTCCTGAAAGTTGGACCAAGTAAATCTGGTATGCATAAGAGGGATCTCCTTTAGAACACGCCTGTCTATAAACTCATTAAATCTCCTCATACTAGTGGTTATTGACTGATAGAGGTTAGAAGTATCATTAGAGAACCTTATGACATTGACATCCCCTCCCAGACACCAAACACCTTTCCACAAACCCCATATTGCATACAGTTCCTCCCAAAGCTCATTTCTTTCCCCGTGCCTATTTGGTCCATAAATATCAATTAATACCCAGGAAAACCCATCATCCACATTCTTAAACTTTATTGATACAATGTATCTGTCAATCAGCTCCTCCATTGGTTCCAACACCTCATCTTTCCAAAGAATCACCATACCCCCCGAAGCCCTCAAGAAGGAGCCTCATCCATCTTATGCCTCTTGATCCCCACAAACTTCTGATTAGCTTCCTATCCAGCTCTGCTAATTTAGTCTCTTGCAATATCACGACTTCATGATTCTCTCTTTTTATTAGATCTTTTATTACCCTCCCTTTCCTTACATTCCCCATCCCTCTCACATTCCAATTGATAATTTTCATTCTTTCACCTTTATGTTAACCCCTCCTCTTCCTTCCCTACTTGGACTGTCTCCTTCGGCCTCCCCTCCCACTAAACTCGATATCATCCTCTACATCAGAAATTAGCCTTTCTACTTCTATCTTTCTTCCTTTTTTTCTTTTCTCTTCACTCTTCCTAAAATACACTTTTGGCTTTTAATTCCCTTGAGATTTGTTATCCTTTAAAGATGAGTTGGCCTTCTTTTCCTTCTTTATCTTCTTTGTCATCTCCTTCCATACAAGGTTCTTGAATTCCCACCTCAGTTATTTTTCCTTTAATTTGATATCCTAAAAAAAGTTGCTTATTAAGCCCCATATCCTCTCAACTTCCTCTTCCAACCTTTTCCTTTCCTCTACATGCCTCCCTTCTAACATTCCAGTCCCACCTTCAACTTCCTTTCCCATTCCCTCGGGCTGGGTAGCTGGTGCATCTGTTTCAGGCAGAGCACACAAATCAGTAACCAAAACTGAATGGACACATGTACCTGGAAGGCTGGAACCATGGGAGATAGAGCGGGAACTGAAGAAGTAGGGAAATCCAAGTCAGAGATCAAACCAGTAGGTCTGTTCCCTGAACTAGGCCTCTATACAATGGGGCTGGGAAAAACAACATCTTTGGTTGCATCACTGTCCTTTTCCGTTATGCCCTTCTCTATTGCCTTTGTGTTCACCTTCACAGTATCTTCCTATCTTACTTTCTCTATTCCCTGTTCTCGCTGATTGTTTGGGGGTAATTTCTTTTTTTTTTTTAATGATCTCTTCCTTTCTTTCTTTTTATTTCCCTTCCCTTTCTTCTCTTTCTTTCCTTTATTTTCCTTTTTCTTTTTTTCTTTTTTTTTGTCTTTTTGTATTCTGGCGTACATGAAACACATGAGGTGCACGCTTCAGAGGCATCAATACTTCTGACATATGCCTCAAGGCATTTTGGTGGTGCCTCACCTGAAGGCACACCTCCCATGCCTTTTAAAACATTGGTCCATAAAAATTGTTGGTTCATGTTCCCGGAACTTATCATTAAAAGAAGGCGGTCAGTGTGACATGGGGAATCTCAGAATTATATGAACTGTTCTATTAGGACTTAAGAGTAAGAGGAGCACGCTTATGAGGTTATTTCCCAAAATAAAAGGTGGCATATGAAATTGAGGTTAATGATGTAGGAAAGTGAAATGATTATATAGGAAAATAAGAATTTTATACATATTGCATGGGCAGTAAGCTGATTTCTAGACTAGCTATTAATTACAAATTTACTTCATCAGTAGGTATCACCTCGCCATACAAAACCATGTCTTGCTGATTTTAAGGAATAAATTGAGAATTTGAAGAAAACCCAGCATTTGTTGACTTCATTGGTAGTCTGACTCCACCTACCTTTTCAAAGGTGAGGCATTTCCAGTAATCATCCAGACCTTGCTATTGAATTTCAAGCTCAAGGAGAGACCATAAGGCCTAAGGGTTCAGTTCTACGCTACGTAATCCATTTCTTCCCCTATGTTTATTAATATCCACTTATTGTCCTTTTCAATTCCCTATTTTGGTTTTTCTTGGATATTCTGTAAACATCATATTATTTCCTTTATTTTTTTATAGTTATTGCATTGTTTCCTTACACTTTACAACCATTCTCCTTTGCAATGAATTATTAAACTAAGGCAACAGAAGAGATCACATTTAGTTATATCTTGGTCGCCAATCCTAAGTGTACCCTGATTTACACTCCTACATAGTTGTCAAGGCGACGCCTAGGTGACAAGGCACCCTTTGAGGCTCGCCTCACCTAATCACCAAGTAGTTTTGTACTATGTATTATAAAATATTTTTTATTCTTTATTTTTTTACACTATAATTATAAAATAGGCACTATTAAACTAAAATATTCATTTTGTGTGTTTACATACTAATTTCTTTTTATTATTTTTCTTATTTGTTAGGGTTTAATCAATATAAACATTGCTAAATGCTGTATTGAACCCCCAAAGACTTTAAAACCTGAACCAATAAGGAAGAACTTAAAATTTTGTCTAATCAAGGGTTTTAACTTTTTCTTTTCTTCTTTTCCTATAACAAAAATAAGGGTTCAGCCCCTATATTTTTTGAATTTTCTTTTCCTTCTTTTTCTTTTCAGGAATATGTTGATTTTCTATACTTTAACATGAAGTCTATACTTTTCTTATGAAAATTATGAATAATTATTAAGGAAATATGGTTATGGTACCTGTGGAACTACCCTATGATCTATGTTTTCTACAGAAAAAAAAAAAAATCCATCGCCTAGGCGCCTTGAAGACTATGCACTCCTATTACTATTAAATGTACATTACATATATCCTATTTTAGTCCTACTTATTTTAAAAGTTAAAACCTCTTTTTTCTAATGTAGTTGTCAATAAACCTAATTTTGCACTTAATCATTTTAATGATTTAATCAATTAATATTTAATACTCTGCCATCAGCAGCCTCTTGAATATGTTTAGTCAATTCATCTATGACAAAAAAAAAAAAAAAAAAAAAAAGATGAAGATGAAAAATAGAAGAAAAAAAAAAAAAGACATGGAACTAGTCGCCCCAAAATTGTTTCTGGGATATAAATATAGAGAAAACAGAAGTTCACCTTGATTGAAGAACATGATTGAAAAGTTAGAAACTTACATGTAAGGTCCTGCAATAGATTAAAAGATCCAAATGGTGTTATAATATAGTAAAAGGAAGAAAGAAATGACTAAAAGATATCTAATAATACAAAAAGAGCACAGGCCCATTTACCTGGGAGACCCTTTAGGGCATTAAAACAGAGGCAAGTGTCCTCAACTAGAACAGGCCCATTAACCTTGAAAGCATAGAAGAATCAGAAAGAAACTTAACTAGAAACTCAAATCAACAATAAGCAAATCGGTATTGATAAAAAAAAAAACTAAAAGAACGACCTCCTTTGCAGCTAATCGAGCTTTTTCTTTGGAGATTTCTTCAGGCTCTCCTTGTAATTCAGGAACTGTAAACACATAACGAAGCAAATCACTTGGTAAAAGTGTGTATGCACAGACACAGATAGAGAAAGGGGAGAGAGTTACTGTCGAGCTTCAGAGAGTGGAAGGGAATGGATTGGCCCAAGATAGCCCGAACTTCTTCAAGCTTCTTTGCATTTCCTGTGACGAAAGTCACTGGACGCGATAATACCAAACCAGATGCAGCTGCTCTAATTCCAGCCATTCTCACCCTTTCAAACGAGAGAGAGAGAGAGAGAGAGAGAGAGACTCTTGGTTGTGGCTGTAGAAGTGAGACTGTGAGAGGAGCTTCGCTTGCTCTCCGTCAGTCTCTCCCAATGGAATCAAAAGGTTATAGCGCGTTGAGGAATACTACCTTTCATTGGTCAGTCGAAGAAAGTCGGTTCCATTGATAGTGGCTAACAGAATCCGAAACCCGATCCAAGGTCCGGTCTTGAATTCAATTAAGCTTGAAATTCAACTGCAAGGTCTGAATGATTACTGGAAATGGCTAACCTTTGAAAAGGTAGGTGGAGTCAGATTACCAATTAAGTGAACAAATGCTGGGTTTTTTTTTTTCAAGTTCTCGATTTATTCCTTAAAATCAGCAAGACATGGTTTGTGTGTATTTTTAATACATTATGAGAACAATGAGGTTTTGTTTGGTTTGATATAAAAAAAAAAAAAAAACAAAAACAAAAGTGGAGGGAAAGTTCTTTGGGAATTTCATAAATATGGTAAAAGAACTTAAATTTTCTATTAAATTAAACATAGTCTAGGTGATTGATGATCTAATGTCATCATTTTGGTTGTTGTATTTTTATAGAGTAATAAGACATGAAATCTTTCTTTTGGCCCCGTTTGCTTTTCGGTAAATTATTTATCCGGGTAAATGCAGTTAATTACTTGGATAAGCTTTTCCTAGGAAACAGTTACTCGGGTAAGTGCATTTACCCATGTTCTTTTATTTTTCATGTAAATAAGGTAATGACCATTTTAGCCATAAAAATCTATTATTAAAAATGACACTTTTGTCCTATTCAAGTGTTACCAACTTTCCCCCTAGGTGGGAAAGTTATTTATCCAAATAAGTGATACTCAAGAAAATAAACTTTCTCTTATCCCTACACAAATTTGAAAAAAGAACATGGAATTCTTATAGCCCCTCTCAAAATCCGAAAAAAACAATACCCCCTTAAAATTAAGTTTGGGCTAACCTGGTCCAAAGTCCTTTAGGAAATGGGTTTTGGCAAGTCACACATTATGTTTATTTCGATTGGTGAAGCTTGGTTTAAAAATAAAACGCAAGATAATGGTTTTATATTGGATTGCAAGTTCATCTCTCTCTCTCTGACATACACACACGTTTAGTTGTGTGTGGTTGTGATATAACTTGTCTCACCCATTTAATGCTAAGAATGAGTGTGAATTACACCTAAATTATCCCAAATTTTCGCACCTACTTTTTAACTACCAACAATGAGAACTAGTGACAATATTATTGGATTATTTAAATCAGCATTATATATATATATATATATTTTTTTTTTTCATTTCTTCTAAGTTTCGAATAGAAAACTATTTGCTTTTCATTGAAATACGAACCTTATCTAAATTTATAATATTAACAATATTTTTTGGTGTAAGAAAATGTTTCATTTTATATTTGTACCCTTAAGCAAAAGGATTCTATCCTAAGTTGCGTAGTTCATTATTCCATTTAGTGTGTTTGTAAGTCGCATGTTGTCATGTGTAAATGATTTACAATCATACTATTTACTTTAACCCTTTCCTTTTTCATTTGCCTTTGTTGCAATGTTAATTGTGTAAAAGCCAATTACTCTTACATGTTATCAAGCATCCAATACTTGGTGTATACTGATTGGGTAGTGTAATAAATGAAGGAAAAATAAAAAAAATGTAAGAAAAAGAAACTTGAGAAGCCTTTTACATATACCATCCATTTAATGTGAGATCGTAGGTCATAGAAGGCAAAATTTCTTATAACATTGTTAAAATCTTGGGTTGATAAGTATGACAATGCAAGTTTAGTTTTCTATGTTAGGACTTAGATACGAGTTGGATTCCAAATGAGAAGCTTAAGTTTACTATTGATATATGCTAAACGTGAGAGAGAGAGAGAGAGAGAGGATTTTGCTGATTGATAAGTGAAATGTGAGAGAGGTTTTTAGGGGATTTTACCAATTAATATGTGAAATGTATGAGATAGAGAGAGAGAGAGAGAGAGTTATAGGGGTTTTTAACGATTCAATTAGGGCAAAATGCAATATGCTTGAAAGTTATGTGAAATATGAGATTTTTAGGATTGATGCTTGTTATTTTTTAGTCTTAGTAAAGAAAACTATGCATGTAAACTAAAATGCTTTTCCTTGCTTTGGACGTTTAATGCTTTAATTGGTTCATAATTGTAAAAAATAAGTAAAATTTAGCCAATAGTCAATGAGAATGAGAATTGTAGGGGTTTTTAACGATTCAATTAGGGTAGAATGCATCAATGTTTTCAAACGGTCGTTGACCCAAATGGTTGGACTGTTTGGACCAGAAACCGTTCAGGCGATCAGTTCCGTTTTACTCTAAACCTGGCATTTGGTCAAAAACCGTTGAATTAGTCAATGAACCATTGACCCAGACGGTTTGACCGTTAAACCGTTCGACCCGGAGAATGATTTGCTATAAAGTTTTAAAAATTGAAAAATCTCATATACGAGAGAGATCTGAGATGTGTGAGACAGATTTGTGCGAGACGGTAAGAGAGAGTGAGATTTGAGACTGAGAAATCTCAGATTTGTCACCATCGCCGCTGTTGTAGTTCATTGTCGCCGTCGTCGTCACCGCTGCAAGCCTGCAACCTACAAGTCCTCTTCTTCTTCTTCTTCTTCTTCTAAACTCTTTCAATTCAACTGACAGTTTTCTCAAATCTCTCTCATTCAAAGTTTCAACTTTCGACCCTCATTTTCTCTTATATAGTATATATCTTACCATAATATTCCAATCTAATGGATAAGATGTTCAAACCGTTTGAACCATTTGACCCAAACGGTCAAACCGCTGACCCGGAAACTGGTGGCCAGAACAATTCCATTTCCGAATCAATTTTTAAAACCTTTGAATGCATTATGCTTGAAAGTTATGTGAAATATGAGATTTTCATCGTTGATGCTTGTGATTTTTTAGTCTTAGTAAACAAAACTATCCATGTAAAGTAAAATGATTTTCCTTGCTTTGGACTAGACCTGTTCATGGGCCGGGTGGCCCGACGGGCTGGCCCGGCCAGGCCCGACCCCTGGACGGGCTTGAATAGGCTTTTTGGCCTGTGGGCTTAACCTCGGGCCAAAAATCCCGGCCCGCATAAAATTTGAGCCGGGCTCGGGCTTTGCCAAAATAGCCCAGCCCGAGCCCAGCCTGACCTGACCTATAGTTAAACCTAAGTAAACCCGGCCCGTCCTATAGTTAAACCTAAGTAAAAACCCTATGTGATGTCTATTTGAATAATTTTTTTTTTTTATTTGAGAAGGTCATTGATTCACTTGTAGGCTCATTGTTCATTTAAATAGAGGAAAAAACATCTAAATTAAAATAAAAATATCCATTTGAATAGGGAAAATTTTGAATTTCTTTTATTAGATCGGGCTTCAGGCTCGGGCTCGGGCTCGGGCTTCGGGCTTTTTATCAGGGCCGGGCTCAGGCCCAAGTTATAAAGCCGTTGGTCGGGCCAGACTCGGGCTCGGGCCTAACATTTTTCTGTTAATAAAGAGTCAAATCCCAACCCGGCCCATGAAGAGGTTTACTTTGGACGTTTAAAGCTTTAATTGGTTCATAATTGTAAAAAATAAGTAAAACCTAGCCTTTAGTGAATGAGTTCACGTCTTCTCTTTTGTTTAATATAGAAAATTTTAATTTGCCACACAAGAGTATCCTTCACATTTCAAAATTAAAGTGATTTCTTAAATGGTGTGATGACAGATTTCTATTGCTCTAGTATAGAAAAAAGTACGGAGGGTATAGAGGAGGTGATTACCTAATCACTAAAGAAAGAGACAAATTGCAATAATGACCTAGACATAGTGTGAGGTGTATTATTTGTAGTTAAGCCTACTACAATGACGCATTTGGAATTAGGAACTACATACTTAACTAACACTTTCTTTTTTTTGGCTTATGACTATAACAACCACTTGTCTGACTCATTTTTAAACATATAAGTGTGTGTTGGTTCGTATCTTTGTTTGTAATGTCATGGAAACTTGAAAGGTTTTGTTTATCTCATGAGTCATCATCATTTCAATTTTGAATCACAATGTTGGATTTAAAAAGAGAGACATATATGGCTGGACTCCGGATTTCTTGCCCATGACTACCCACAATACATCACCCCCGTGTATTGGAAACATCTCCCCGTGCATAATATTATGCAGATGATGAGATATTCTCATGTGTGGCTGTGATAAACGTGGGCAGAGTTCTCGTGGGCAGGAGATCCGGGCTAACCTATTAGAGAAAAAAATAGGTGTTCATGAATGCGTAGGTAGTTTTCCCTAATCAAATTTTCGAATCTTTCTTTGTAGGCATGTAGTAAAATAACTACTCTCTATTTGCTTGCCTATCTAGACAATCAAGTTGAATTGTGTTGGGATTGTTGGATTTTTTTTATTATACAAGACCTTGATGCTACTACTAGCGACGTTTTAAAAAGCGACTTGGAAACGGAACCATTCTGACCACCAGTTTCTGGGTTGACGGTCCGACCATCCGGTTCAAACAAACAGTCCATTTTGACAAACAAATTAAAAAAAATAATTAAAAATAAAAAAACAGTCACAAACCTTTGAACGGATCGACGGTTTGACCGCCCAGGTCAATGGTTTGTTGATTTTTTCAACATTTTTTTGACCAAAAACGGATTTTAAGTAAAACAGAACCAGTTGCCTGAACGGTTCTTGGGCAAAATGGTCCGACCATCCAAATCAATGGCAATTCGAAAACCTTGACTACCAATATAAAGGTGACTGACACAACAAATCTAGAGGTACAGGCTAAGAATGCATCAATTTCAAAATGACTAGTGGTGTGCCTTGGTAGTGCTTTTTCCTTTGGTCATATTTATACATTTTCTTAACAAGTGTGGAGAGATGTATTTTTTGGTGTAGGGGATGTGCCCATGATGCAAGAAATCTATGGAATATGAGCATCTAAGCAAGCAATTCATTAAATTCAATACATATACAAAGGAGATTAATCATTTAAAAGATGAGATTGATCGTTTGTAGGAATTACTAAAAGGTAATGGAATTGATGTTGATGCTCGTCTTGGGGAGAGGAATGTTGATGAAGAAGCAAATGTTGAAGGAAAATTCGGGATTTTTCAAGAAAAGTAATTTGTTTTCTTGGTGACTCGTTGCCCAATGAGAATGAGATTCTTAGGGTTTAAGGACCAAGGCACAGTGTGGGAAGGTGCTAGACACCCCACACGCGCCCGACTAAACCGGCCTCTACTTCACCAATATTCCAAGAAAAAATTAATAATTTTGGGCACTAAATAAATGAACTAACATGTATCTAGTAATGTAACAAAAAAAATGAAAATTTGGGATTAGAAAAACCCTAAGTATTAAACTATGTGAACAAAAGCTATTAAATTTTTAAAATGTGAGCCTAAAAGAAGTTCTTGAGAGAAAAAGAGTGAAACAAGTAGATCTGAACTTAAACTCGGGCTACTATCTATGGAATTACAATGATGCATGAATGCATAATCCTATAGTGCAAATGCCTGTACACAATGCAATGGGTGCCCAAGTTAGATCAGAATTGTTAATGACAAAAAGAAAAAAATAAAAAAGATATATGAAGGAATTAGATGACAGGCATACGATGGAAACCAGAGATCAACATGTGCAATTCATGGGATATGGTTCCGAATGAGTTGAGCCCTATTTGCCACCTAATAATATTGATAATTCCCTACAACAAAGGTACCATATGTTAGTTACTAACATGAGACATTTAGGTATTTGCTAACAAATAGAATTCTAGTGTGCTCATTAGATCAAAGGCTCTAGAAGGGAATGAAGGGCTGAAATTGGAAGACAAGGGAGATCAAAGGCTGAGGTTTAAAAGGGTTTTTTTGGGGGGAGATTGATTGAGAGAATGATCTGTTAATACAGCTTTGGGAGAAATCCTCTCAATCCATCGAGACAATGAGTAGAGGATTTTACCAATTTACCTAAATTGGACATTCCAAATACAAGTGATTGGCTTGATTGATTGGAGGCTCATAGCTGGTCAAATCTTGGATTTTAAGATGGTTCTAGAGGCTGGGAGAAATGTTTAGTCGTGGGATGCCCTAAGGTTCGAAGTTGTAGTGAAGAGGATTCTAAATGGAGGGCCTAGATTGAATCTAGCTTTAGGTCTCAAGATGGTAGGGCTAACAGTGTCGGAATTGGATGATCTTGGTAACGTTGGACTCGGAATTTTGAGCTCTATCCATATACAAGGTTGGATTTCAGATTTTATGTGGCATATGGTTCAAGATCAAAAGTGATTATAATCGGACAATTGAAATTAGTTTCATCTTTGGGTGTTAAGATGAAGGGGGTAAACAGTGTTGAATTCCGCCGGATCGACTGAAAGGTTGGTTGAAGCATGATTGAAGCTTGAAGAACTACAAAAAAGACTGAAATGCACAAAAATGAAATGTCTACAATACCTATACCCTATGAGAAAAGCTGATACCATACTTGTTATTTATCTTATTAAGTTGATGACATAATTCTCTACTCATTAGTATTTTCATTGGCATAGGGAATTAGTGGTGCATCATTGTGGGGGTTAGTTAAACAAAAAGAACAATTGGTTGTAAATGACCTGGAGTTAACTAAGAAGTTTTTTTTTTTTTTTGCACCACCACGAAATAAATGATTAATACTAATATTTGTTTTCATCATCACAATCCTCCCTAATTTTATGTCATATATATTCACCCATGTGCGTTTGATATATCACAATGATCAATATATTTAGAATAATGTTGATCTATACCTTATTGAATTGTACTATTTTTAATTTTAAGGGATGGCCATCTGAGGAGGTAACTTCTTAGAGTACTCTATTTATGTGATGTGGAAATAGTTGTTTCTATTTGTTCTTGCTATTTACAGGCATGGTAATAGTTGATACAATGTTATTATTGGCTTGAAACAAGTTAGTGATACAAAGGTTTGCTTACTGAGGCTAATGGACCATGACATAGTTAATGATACATGTCATTATGTGTCCACCTTATCATAGGTGATAATTGGTGAAATTTGTTATGGTATGGATGATTATATGTATATTTATTTCACTGTTTGTTTTTCATTTTTTTTTTCACTTTGGAAAAGTGATACCTTGAACCCATAAGCCAATCTCCAACTTAAATTAACGATTCTTGAGTTTTCAAAAAGCCTTAAAAAATATAATTTGAAGACTACAAGACGGTTAAGTTGGTGTCAAGTCGACCCCTATATGCAATGGTTGTCAGGTTGGGTTGGGTTGGGTTTGAGTGGAAGCATGGAAGGGTTGGACAACTCAACCTATGTCATAGTCATTCAACTGTAATTTTTGTGACACGTTTTCAAAACTCAAGAGCCATTAATTTAGGTTGGAAATTGGTTTGTGGATTTTTGGATTGACATTCTTACTCTTCTATGTTCTATTTTTATCATGTATGGATGATTTTTGAGAGAAAATGAAGTAGAAAGAACCCTATGACATTCTTAATTAGGTGTGATCTTGGGCTAGGTTAGGCTATAGACCTACTATAAATCTTTATTAATGTAAATATTTTAAACAGAATTAATAAAAGTTAGTTTTATAATTAATAAATTTCACATAGAAAAATTAATTTTATAAGATTACTAATTTTTATTAATTTTATTTATAAAGCTAATTTATTTTAAATTAATTTTATTTATGATATTAGAAAATTAATTGGACTTTTAATTAAAAAAATCATCATCATCATTATTAACAAATTGGATTTAATATTTACAATTTTTATAATTTTTAAATATGACTTGAATGGATTAAAATTATAACTTTTATAGTTTTATTAGTAATGATAGTTGATAATTATTCTACCTAATTAATTTAATTAGGAATGTTTTAACTACATAAATAAGTTACCTAATTAAATAAGTAACTTAAGGCACAAGATTGTTAAATAATTTGCACTTATAATTGTTGTACAACATATGAAGCAATATTCGCATCAAACTAATGGACCCATATGTAGTACCGGTCTAAACTCAGAAAGGACCTATATCAAGGGGTTCAACTTGGGTGAGCCTAGCTTGGGCTAAGGGTGTTCATGGGTCGGGTTGGGTCAGTTTGAGTCATTTTATTCAACTGACCTGACCTAGTCGATTTTTTTATTGAATAAATCGAAACTGATTGACCTTGAAGAAAGACTGATCCAAACATGAAGGGTCAATTTAACGATTTATCCGATTTATTTAACTTCTTTTTTTTCTCTTTTCAAAACTAAATAATGAAGACTCTAACAGTTGTCTCTCCATTCCAATTTCCAGGAGTTATTGACAGCAATGCTTGCTAAACTCAAAAAGGTAATAAATAAACTAATAAAGGTAATAAATAACTTTATTTAACCTCTCTATTTTTCTCTTTCCAAAATTAAAGAGTGAGGACTCCAACAATCCAACATGTATATCTATTCCAATTTCCAAGACTCCTTCACATCATTGCTTGCTAAACCCAAAAAGGTAATAAATAACTATACTTAAATTTAAAATTAACTAAATAATTATGATAGGGAGTAGGCCTAAGTAGGGACTACTTAGTAATTACTTAAAACACATAGGGTCGGTTCGGTTCGGTTTTCATGTATAAAAACCGAAAACTGAACCGAGTTATCAGTTTATTTTCTCACAGAAACCGGAACCGACCGGTGGTTTTGAAAAACCAATCAACTCGGGTTGGGTCGGGCCAGTTTGGTCGGTTTGGTTGGTTTGACATTTAATGTAAACACCCCTAGCTTGGGCAACGTAGGCTCAATTATAGCCCTTGGGCAATAGAGCCTAGGTTGACCTTATCCTAACTCGGGCCTAGTCAAACTATATAACTACGTACTTGCACATGTAGATACATTATTTCCATACATACATACATACATACATACATACATATATACATTATTTTTTATTCCATATCATTTTTGAAACAACCAATGAGATGCACTTTCACATAACCTAAATAATCTCTTCTCCTAAAATTTCTCCTAAACTACCTCCCCCACTTAATGTAAACACCCCTAGCTTGGGCAACATAGGCTCAGTTATAGCCCTTGGGCAACGGAGCCTAGCTTGACCTTATCCTAACTCGGGCCTAGTCAAACTATATAAATATGTACTTGCACATGTAGATACATTACTTTCATACATATATATATATATATATATATATATATATATTATTCCATATCATTTTTGAAACAACCTATGAGATGCACTTTCCCATAACCTAAATAATCTCTTCTCCTAAAATTTCTCCTAAACTACCTCCCCCACTATCTCCAAAATTAGCTCTAATTCCTATTTATTTTCTAAATTATCTCTAATTCATATTTTTCTCCAAAATCATCTCTAATTTAGTAGAGAGTTTCTCTCCTAAATTAATATTAATTCCTATTTATCCTCTCCCATACTATTTATCCATATCTATCTAAAAAAGTTTGGATTAAAAATTTAAGAATTATTTAAATATTCTAACACAATTATATAATAACTTTAAAATATTTATTAAAAGCACAAAAAACAATTTTATATTTTTACAAAATATATCACGAAATTATGTACTAATAATTTAAATTATGTTTTACCAAACTATCAATTTAAATGTTTTTCAAATACTTAATAATATGTAATAGCTTTAAATAAATAAAATTCAAATAACAAAAAATTTTAAAATTTTATAGATTATTTAAATATTTATCATAACTAGATTTTCAATAGTTAAAATAACGGAGTTATGTAATAAATTAAAAAAAAACTTCAAAGTAGAAAAATATTTTAACATAATATTGAAAATAATAATAATTTATTATATTACAAAATTAATAATGAAATTATGTAATAATAGAATAAATTATGATTTTATGGATAATTAAATTCAATAAATAATTAATATTTTAAAATTTAAATATTTTACATACTATTTAAGTGTTTAAATAAATAAATATTTTAAATAAAAAAATATTTAACATAACTAGATTTTAAATAGTTAAAATAAAAAAATTATGTAATAAATTTAAAAAATTCTGAAAAGTAGAAAAATAATTATAACATAATATTGAAATTAATAATAATTTAATATTTTTACATAATATTATAAATAACTAATTTCACTTATATCAAGTAATAATTTGAGAAAATTACTTAAAATAAAATTAATATTTATTGATAATAATTTTCAACTCTTAATTTGTATTTATTGTATAATTATATATACTAAAATTAATATTTATTGTATAATTATTTATACTAAAATTAATATTAATTGTATTTCAGTAATTATTTATTGTTTTTGTGATATATGTATTTTCAATGGTTGTGTATAAATTTATTTATTTTTGTTATTTAACAGAAAACTTTCAATAATTATTGGAGATTAAACTACTATTATTGATTTTTTTAAATTTAACTTATTTTAGTTATTTTATTTATTGCATTTTTGTTATAACTTATTGATTAGTTAATATTTATTAGAGGTTAAGCTATTATTTGAGATTATACTATTTATTGACTAAGTTAATATATTTTTAGTACTTATTGTATTTTTGTAACTATTGTAATTATTGTATTTTTTTATTATCAATATATTTTCACTATAAATTTTTAATAATTATTGGAGATTAAAATATTGTTATTTATTGGAGACAAGGCTATTAATTGAACTAAAATTAAGAGCATTCATGAGTTGGTTCAGTCCGGCCATAGGCTATTTGGCCAACCAAATTGACCTATTCATGAGTTGTATCGGTTTGGGTCAGTTTTCACAATAGGTCAATCGGTTCAAAAGATTTAAAATTAAAAATTAAATTTATTTTTAAAAATTATAGTGCAATTATTAAAAACTAAATTTAAAAATTAGATTTATGAAATAAAACATTTTAGACTAAGAAATATAGGAAATTTCTCACTTTTTTATATTAAAATTTATATTTAAAATATAAAATATTAATATATATATATCCATGGTTAGGTTGTTCAATTTTGGTTGGTTTACAAATGGCCAAAGTGAAACTTATCCATCTTGGTCGAATTGGGAAATTTTTGAACCAAAGCCGACCTAAAATACAGAAAATCGACCAACTCGGGTCGAGTTGATCGGGTTGATTGGTTTCACCAATTTGATAAATAAACCTAACTAAAATTAATTATTGTTATTTTTGTATTATAAAAATTTTATTAAAAATAGTATATAAAATATGAATAACTATTAATTATTTAAAAAGTTGAAAGTATAAAACAATTGTATACTCTTATGTGTTTCTGTTAGGGTCATTTACTATAACACACTTTATAGTTTTACATATTTTCTTAAACCTACCTTATAGTTTTCATTTTACTAAAACATCTCATATATTTTACAAATTATTTACTTAATCAACCTTTCATTAAGGAGTACTTGTTTTGCCATTAGGCCCATGATTTTTTATTCCAAAAATACCCCTAACACTTTTTTATATAAAAAACAAAATTAGCCAAATATAGCTAATAGAGTGGTTGTTTGTATCTTATTAAGGGCAGGAATGGTATTTTCATTTATATTTTCTTTTGATTAAATTTATTTAAATGAACATTAGGGTCAATACTTTCATTTTCCACTATCATCTAATGGAAGCGTTGCAAATTATAAGTGGTGTTTTAGTAAAATGTTAACTATATGGTATATTTTTGTAAATCCATGAAATTATAAGGAGTATTTTAGTAAATGACCATTTCTATTATTTAGCTTTCACTTAATAAATCCCATGCATCACGTGGGTCCCTGCTAGTATATATATTAAAACAAAGCGGTCAAGAAATTTTCTCTTTTTTTCTCTTTTTTTTTGTTTTTTTAGCTTTCCCTGCTATTATTTAGCTTTCACTTTCCAAATAACCTAAATAATATCTTCTTCTAAAAGTTATCCTAAACTACCTCCCCCACTTTCTCTAAAATTATCTCTAATTCCTATTTATCTTACAAATTATTTATAATTCCTATTTATCTTCACAATTATCTCTAATTTAGTAGAGAGTTTCTCTCCTAAATTATCAATAATTCCTATTTATTCTCTCCCATACTTTTTATCTATATCTATCTAAAGAAAATTTGGACTAAAAAAATTAAGAATTATTTAAATATTCTAACAAAATTATACGATAATTTTAAAATATTTATTAAAAACACAAAAAATAATTCTGTATTTTACAAAATATATCACAAAATTATGTACTAACAATTTAAATTATGTTTTTCTAGATTATCAATTTAAATGCTATTAAAATATTTAATAATATGTAATAGCTGTAAATAAATAAAATTCAAATAACAAAAAAAATTTCATATTTTAAGATTAATTAATTATTTAAATAACTAAACATTTATCATAACTATATTTAAGTAGTTAAAATAACGAAATTATCTAATAAATAATTTTACATTTTTACAAAAATATATCACAAAATTATGTACTAACAATTTAAATTATGTTTTTCTACATCATCAATTTAAATGTTTTTCAAACATTTAATAATATGCAATAGCTTTAAATAAATAAAATTCAAATAACAAAATTTTAAATATTTTATAGATTATTAAGTATTTAAATAACTAGATATTTATCATAACTAGATTTTAAGTCATTAAAATAATGAAATTATGTAATGAATTTAAAAATTTTCTGAAAAGTAGAAAAATAATTATAACATTATATTGAAATTAATAATAATTGAATATATTTACATAATATTGTAAATAAATAATTTCACTTATATCAAGTGATAATTCGAGAAAATAACATTCAAAAATTAATATTTATTAATAATAATTTTAAACTATTAATCTATATTTATTATATAATTATATATACTAAAATTAATATTTATTATATTTCAGTAATTACTTTTTATTTTTGTGATAAATGTATTTTCAATGATTATGTATAAATTTATTATTTTTTATTTAATAGAAAACTTTCAATAATTATTGGAGATTAAACTACTATTAGTGAAATTTTTAAATTTAATTTATTATACTTATTGTATTTATTGTATTTTTGTTATAACTTATTGATTATTATTTATTAGAGATTAAACTATTTTTTGAGATTATACTATTTATTGACTAAGTTAATATATTTTTAGTACTTATTGTATTTTTTCGTTATTAATATATTTTCAATAATTGTGTATTTTTGCTATAAATTTTCAATAACTATTGGAGATTAAACTATTGTTATTTATTAGAGATGAGACTATTAATTTAGCTGAAATTATGAATGTTCATGAGTTGGTTCGGTTCGGTCATAGGTTATTTGGCTAACCAAGTTGACTTGGTCAGGTTGGGAAGTTGGTCAGCCGAAACCGGTTGACCTTTTTGTGAAAACCGACCCACTCATGTTGTATCGGTTTGGGTCAATTTTTTGGTTTGGTTAGTTGGTTCAAAAGATTTAAACTTAAAAATTATAGTACAATTATTAAAAAATAAATTTAAAAATTAGATTTATGATATAATACATTTTAGACGAAGAAATATGGGAAATTTCCCACTTTTTCATATTAAAAATTATATTTAAAAATATAAAATGTTTATAAATATATATCCATGGTCAAGTCATTCGATTTTGGTTGATTTACAAATGGCCGAAGTGAAATTGATCCAACTTGGTCGAATTGAGAAATTTTTAAACCAAGACCTAAAATACTAGAAAACTAACCAACTCGGGTCGAGTTGATTGGGTTGGTCGGTTTCATTAGTTTGATGAATAAACCTAAATGAAATTAATTATTTTTATTTTGTATTATAAAAAATTATTAAAAGTAGTATATAAAATATGAATAATTATTAATTATTTAAAATTTTGAAAATATAAAACAATTGTATACTCTTATGTGATTTTATTAGTGTCATTTACGAGAACTCATCTTATAGTTTTACATATTTACTTTCAACATACCTTATAGTTTTCATCTTATTAAAACATCCCATATTTTACAACTTATTTACTTAATCAATCTTTCATTAATGAGTTTTTGTTTTGCCATTAGACCCAAGTTTTTTTATTCCAAAAATACCCTTAACACTTTTTTTTTGTACAGAAAACAAAATTAAGCAAATATAGCCAATAAAGTGGTTGCCTGTGTCTTATAAAGGGCAAAAATGGTATTTTTATTTTAATTTTCTTTTGATTAAATTTATTTAAATGAACATTAGGGTCAACACTGTCATTTTCCACTTTCATCTAATGGAAGATTGATTAAATCCATTGCAAATTGTAAGTGGTGTTTTAGTAAAATTTTAAATATATGGTAGATTTTAGTAAATCCATGAAACTATAAGGGGTATTTTAGTAAATGATCATTTCTATTATTTAGATTTTGCTTAATAAATCCCGTGCATCGCACGGGTTCCCACTATAATTTAAAGTTTAGTATGTGCTTATTCACTAATCCCAGCCCAGTGGCCCAAGCCTAATCCAAGTGCATCAAAATTTATTGCACACTAAGCTCAAGTTAGACAAATCTGGCTTGATATGGGCCTCAAGTCTTTAATAATTCTAAGGGTTAGGCCATGGTTAAGCTTAATTGTTGTTATTTTAATTAGTATGGAATTGTTTTACCTAATTAAGTAAATAAATGTGAAATTATTTTAATTATTGTGATATTTTACTTTACAAAATTATGGTTAATTACTAATTTACTATTAAATTATTGTTATCTTAATTACTGACATTTTACTTAGACTATTCATTGAATATGGTAATTTATTATTAAATTACTTTTTCAAACAATTCATTAACTAACTAACATAATTTACATTAACTTATTTAACACAAATAATCCAAGACTGGTGGCCCAAGCCCGAGCCCAACCCAAGTACACCAAATTTTAGTGCGCATTGGGCTCAAGTTGGATAAATCTAGGCTGACCTAGGTCTCGAACCTTAACAATTCTAAGGGTTGGGCCAATGTTGAGCTTAGTTTTTGTTATTTTAATTACTATGGAATTCTTTTATCTAATTAAATAAATAAATGTGAAACTATTTTAATTATTATGATATTTTACTTAAATTATTTAACCCAAATCGTGTGCATGTTTGGAACCCATAAACCAATTTCCAACAAAAATTAATGGTCCTTGAGTTTTGAAAAAGTCTCAACAAAAAATACAATTGAAAGACTATAAGTTGGAGTAGGTTCAAAAATTGCATATTATTCAGTCAGGTTGGGTTGCTTTTGAGTGGAAGCATGGGAGGTGATGCGATCGTTTCTGGTCACGTACCAATTTTTTTTTTTCGTGATGTATCAAGTGGCCTGTGACTTAATTGCATATCATTTGACCTGCTCCCAAGTGGCCTATGACTCAGAGGATGATGGAGCTCCCTGGTGGCGAACTGCCTGGTGGTGAGCTACTTGGTGGCGAGCTCCTTGGTGGTGAGCTACCTGGTGACGAGCTCCCTAGTGGTGAGCTACGTGGTGACGAGCTCCCTGGTGGTGAGCTACCTTGATGAGCTGCTGGGTGCGCTGCCTTGGTGGTGAGCCTCCAAATGTAGTGAGTTCAGATCTGTGTTAAGAGGAACTTAGATCTGAACTGTTGCAGGTCTGCTGTAGCAGAATTCAGATCTGAACTCAGATCTGAGTGCTGATCTGAATTCTCAATTGCCCCTCTTGTTGTTCATATGATCTCTTTTTTTTTTCTCCTTTTCACTTTTATATATATATATATATATATATTTGTAATGAAAAAATAAATAAAAGGCTGAAACACAAACTAACTAAATCTTTTCGGCAGAGTGTTGCAGATCTGAGTTCTGCTGATCTGAGTGCCGAATGCAACTCAGATCTGCAACACTTATGTTGTTGTGAATTTTTCTTTTTTTTTTTTTTTCTTTTTGAAGGTAACAACACCGAGATTGAAAGGAAATCAAATCTATCTTTATTAAAATGAAACTGAAACAAGGAAATGAAGTAATCTACTGAAGAAAGAAGAAACATAATTAAATCAGTACATCTGTTGCATTCAAAGCTAAAATGTAAAATGAAGCAATTAAAACCATCTATGAATGCAATGATGACTGAGACCAGATTAAGAATGCCCAATATTTCCTATTATTGCTTCCCTAAATCCCTGGCAACAGTGCAAAAAACTTGATGTGTGGCTCATTGTGACACTAGCAAGTGCACTAGCTGTTCAAGTAATAAAGTGGTGAGAAGTATCGTTCTCACGAGGATTTAGGAAACAATTACCAATACTAAACTGGGCACTTCTTATCTGATCAACAATAAATCAGAACTTTTTGTCAAAAGCTAAAAATTATAAACTAAAATCTATCTAACTTATTGGCCCAATTACCTTCAAATCGGGTTAGAAAAATAAGCAGTAAATGACAATCTCAGAATTCAGCAATCTACCAATTTGGATCATTCGAATAAATCATGATTGAGCATTGGTTTGGTGAAACCCAATGTCATGAACAGCCTCTCTCAAGCACATGTTCATCCTATGCATGAGTGGCGGTTCTTCTATCTCTAGCAAGAATCTAATCCCCATGCATGCATTTCTTCAAACACTTCTAAGGTATCAATTCAAATCTGAATTGATCACCAAATGAATTGTGCAAATTATCTCTAACCTTGCACTCAATTCAGTTCTTGAATAGTAGATCTGAATTCCAAGCTTTAGATCCATTCGGCCAATCTGTAATTTGCAGATCTGAATTCTCTTTAAAGCAATTCAGATCTTGCAATCTCAGATCTGAGAATTCAGATATGAGTTTTGAAGGTTAATTGGCCGAATTAATCTACAATTTAACCCCTATTCAATAAACTTCAAGTACAATTCATAACCATTCGAATGAATCAAAAAGAATTTGATTGCTGAATTGAAATTTTACAAGCTGAAATACATCAAGAAAGAATGGAAGAAGGAGAAAGAAGAAAGAAAATATAATAAAGAAACTGAATTCAAATTAAAGGAGAATGAAATTACAATTGAGTTATTACAAAAGATCTTTGAATAACAAACCCCCAATTTCGAACTCACCTTCTTCTTCTTGCTTGCTTGACTTGAACTTCCTTCAGCCCTTATTCTTCTTCTTCCTTGCGCCTAGCCTTCTTCTCTTCTCTTCTCTCAAGGTGGCCGAACCTCTAAGAGTGAGAGAGCCTTCCTCTCAAGCAATTGAACACCTCTCCCCCCTCCTAGAGTCCTCCTTATATAGTTTTTCAAGGGGGTTCTTGCCCCTTTTTGAAGCCTCTAGAATGGGGTGTATTACACCCCTTTCTTGAACTTTCTAGAGCTCTCTTGAGAGCCTCCTAAGGGTTGCTATTTGGATTGCACTTAGGCTCTCTCTTAGCACATGATAGCTAAACTTTGATCTACTCTTTTGGGCTGAGAATGAGCCTTCTTTGCTGGGCCGAATTCAACTCTCAGTTAGGCTTTCTTTTCTTGGGTTTTCTCAAGGAATCCATTTGCTCTTCTTGGGTTGAAATGCTCTCTCTTGCTTCCACAACCGGGCTGGGCGGAAATTGATCTTTTTGAACCTTCTTTTCTTGCATTTTTCCTTCATTTTCTTGGATTAATTATCCCTGAAACTTATTCTTAGCATTAAGCTAAATTAAGGCAAAATTTAATAAAACTGATATAAAAATCCATGCTAAAGTCCTAAAAAATTATACATAAATTGTAGGTTCATCAAATACCCCCACACTTAAGCTTTTGCTTGTCCTCAAGCAAAGACATCAGCCATAAATTGAACATTCCCCCATTTCTGTTCTCACCATTTACATGGTGAATTTTTTAAGATAGAAATGTATTGAGTAGTTAGGGAACTTTTGCAAATGCTTAGCTCTTATTCTTGTAAATTACCATTTAACATATGTATAAGATCCAAGGAAAGGAGAATATGAATTTCATCATAGTCTAGCCTTCACTCCTAATTCATATATAAATCAGCTCCTTAATTGTCAAGGTTAATAATCAAATTCCACTAAGTTTCACATCTGTAACTAAATCTTAATGAGAGTTCAACTTTAAGTGCCCCTTTGAACCTCAGTTGTCACCATAATTACTTATTTCCAAGGGTAAGTGCATCTTATGCTCCTTCTCACCCTTTTCTTCTTCTTTTTTTTTCGGTGTGAGTGCATTTTAGCTCCATCTCACACACTTTTCTCTCCTTTTTTTTTGGTGTGAGTGCATCTTATGCTCCATCTCACACTGGTCACTTACTTGAGGTAGGTAAATAGAACTCATGTTCTGAACTGCTAATTTTACTATTCGGCTCAAAATAGCGGAGTCAATTTGGGCTTTTGTCATTCTTTGCAACTATTGAACCTCAAGAATCAGCACTTCAGATGTGCACTATCTTTCTTGACCATTAACCATGAAATCAAAGACTTCCATACACATGAAGATAGCTAGGGCTAGTCATGTTGAAAAGCATATTCAACTCACCTTTTCTAATGCATATATCAAATTGGGTCATTCACAAGAATAAAATCTTAACAAGTACATTAGTCTCCCTCAACTCATTGAATTCCTTCTTAAAAATCATCAAGTAAATAGTAATGAACTTGAGGGGTTCCAGGTTATGTCATTGCCTGCATATGTGTGTTGGGGTGAATGAGGTGCATGGTTTCAGCCCCCATACCCTAGCCTCGGGCTCACTCCCCCACACTTAAGATGAACATTGTCCTCAATGCTTGTAGTGTTAGGGAATCACTCTTTCTAAATCAAACTGAAGAAAAGAAAATGATGAACAATGTCCTTAAAGAATTGGAATTTTGGGAAGAAGATCTTTATTTTGCTAACTAATATTCTAAAAGGGTAAATGACAAAGAGATGCCTTAACCTGTTCTGGATCAAGCAAAGAAGATTATTGGTTATCAAGATAAACAGTGAATGGAGGGGGTACAATACCTCCCATTAAATATGATTTCAGGCATTGACCATTTACTTTAAATGTGCCTTGAACCGGGTGGGTGATTTCTATAGCCCCATGGGGAAAAACCTGTGAAATGGTAAAGGGTCCAGACCACCTAGATCTCAGCTTACCCGGAAACAAGCGGAGACGGGAATTATCTAACAATACCTGTTGGCATACATAAAAGTCCCGTCTCAGCAAGTTCTTATCATGCAAGTTTTTTGTTCTTTCTTTATAAACTTTGGCATTCTCATAGGCAGCAAGTCTGAATTCATCCAATTCATTCAATTGCAACTGCCTTTTAGCCCCTGTGGCTTGAATGTCAAAATTTAAAAATTTAAGAGCCCAATAGGCCTTGTGTTCTAATTCAACTAGTAAATGGCATTCTTTACCAAAGACCAATCTATAGGGGGACATGCTAATGGGTGTCTTAAATGCAGTTCTGTATGCTCACAATGCATCATCTAATTTGATGGACCAATCTTTTTTAGCAGATGCAACGGTCTTTTCCAGAATTCTTTTGAGTTCCCTGTTAGCCAACTCCACTTGGCCACTAGTTTGAGGGTGATAAGGGGTAGCTAATTTATTTGTAATTCCATATTTCTGCATTAACCTCTCAAATTGGTTATTGTAGAAGTGAGTTCCCCTATCACTAATTATGGCTCCCGGAGTGCCAAATCGGGAGAATAGCTTCTTTAGGAAGTGTACCACCCTCCTTGAGTCATTTGTGGGTAAAGCCATGGCTTCTACCCATTTGGATACATAGTCAACTGCAACGAGGATGTACTTATTACCAAAAGAATTTCGAAAAAGTCCCATGAAATCTATACCCCAAACGCCAAAGATTTCACAGATCAAGATATTGGAAAGGGGCATTTCATTCCGTCGGAAAATGTTTCCCGACCTTTGGCATTTGTCACATGTGGACACATACCTATGGACATCTTTGAAAAGTGTGGGCCAATAAAAACCTGATTGCAAAACGTTGGCTACAGTGCGGCTAGCTCCAAAATGACCTCCTGCTTCTTTATCATGGCAAAAGTGGAGTACCGACTCCATCTCCTCCTCGGGGACACATCTTCTTATGATCTGATCTGCACCCAATTTATACATAAATGGTTCCTCCCACAGATAGTATTTTACATCAGAAAGGAATTTCTTTTTCTGTTGATATGAAAGGTTAGGAGGAAGGACTTGTGCAGTTAGATAATTAGCAAAATCAGCATACCAAGGAGATGAGTATTCCTGGATTGAGTACAGCTGTTCATCCAGAAATTCCTCCCCAATGTTTCTAGTTATTTCCTCTTTTGAGCTTACCTTGTCCAATCGGGAGAGATGGTCAGCAACTAGGTTTGCAACACCCTTCATGTCTCTAATCTCACTGTCAAACTCTTGCAACAAAAGGATCCACCTGATCAGTCTTGGTTTTGAGTTTTTCTTGGTAAGCAAGTGCCTTAATGCCAAGTGATCTATGTAAACAACAACCTTGGACAATATCAGATATGAACGAAACTTGTCAAGTGCAAATATTACTGCTAGCAACTCTTTTTCGATAGTGGTGTAATTGAGTTGGGGTCCATTCAAGGTTCTGCTAGCATAGTAAATTGGCTGAAAATGTTTGTTCGTTCTTTGTCCTAAAACAACTCATATAGCAGAATCACTCGCTTTACACATTAATTCAAATGGGAGGGTCCAATTGGGTGCTACCATATAGGTGCATGGATCAATTTGTCTTTCAAGATGTTGAAAGCATGAAGGCATTCAATTGAAAATTCAAAAGTCACTTCTTTCTGAAGCAAGGTAGATAATGGCTTGGCAATTTTTGAGAAATCCTTAATAAACCTCCTATAGAATCCGACATGTCCTAAGAAACTTCTCAAAGAATGAACAGATGTTGGGGGTGGCAATTTTTCAATTGCCTCCACCTTGGCCTTGTCGATTTCTATACCTCTTTGAGAGATCTTGTAGCCAAGCACTATGCCTTCTTGCACCATAAAATGACATTTCTCCCAATTCAACACAAGATGTGTTTCTTCGCATCTAGTAAGCACCTATTCCAGATTAGTTAAACATGCATCAAACGAATAACCGAAAACTAAAAAATCATCCATAAAGATCTCAATAAAATTTTCAACCATATCAGAAAATATAGACATCATAAATCGCTGAAAGGTTGCTGGGGAATTGCATAACCCAAAGGGCATCCTTCAGTATGCAAATGTACCATATGGGCAAGTAAAAGTGGTATTTTCTTAGTCTTCTGGTGCAATTGGTATCTGGTTGTACCCTGAATATCCATCCAAGAAACAATAATACTCATGCCCAACTAGCTTCTCTAACATTTGGTCCAGAAATAGGAGAGAGAAATGGTCCTTCCAGGTGGCTTCATTTAATTTTTTATAGTCAATACACACACGCCATCCCGTGATGGTTCTAGTAGGGATGAATTCATTTTTCTCATTTGGAACAACAGTCATACCCCCTTTTTTGGGCACAACTTGCATAGGGCTTACCCAAGAACTATCAGAAATAGGATAAATGATCCCAACATCTAACAGCATAATTATTTCAGCCTTTACCACTTCTTTCATGTTGGGGTTCAGGCGCCTTTGGGGCTGAATGGATTAATGCCTTTGATATCCTCTATCTTCCAAGCTATAGCATTTTTGTGTTCTCGTAGCACTCTTAATAGCTTTTCTTTTTGTAAGGGATTTAGTGCTGCAAAAATTATTATGGGGAGATCTGATGGTGCCTCAAGGAAAGCATACTCTAAATGGGAAGGTAATTGTTTCAATTCAAGGGTGGGGGGTTCTTGGGATGATGGCTTACCTGATGGTCCATGCAATTTGCCTAGGTTCTCTAACTTGAGAAACCCCTTTCCCTTGAATTGAGACTTATCATTTAGGTATGCTATCATGAGGTTTAACTCTTGATTTTCTTCTTTTTCCATGTTTCCCTGCTGGAGGCAGAGTTCAAGAGGATCAACTAATCTACTTACCTAGAAGCATTCATCAATTGTCAATTCAATGGCATCAATCATAAAACAAGAATCATCACTAGAGGGTGCATGTTTCATAGCATCAGACATTTTAAAAATAACCTCCTCATCTTGTGTCCTAAGGCTGAGTTGTCCTTGTTGGACATCAATCATTGCTTTCCTGATAGTCAGGAAAGGTCTCTCTAAGATCAGTGGGACTTCTACATCTTCTTGCATGTCTAACACAATGAAATCAATTGGAAAAATGAATTTGTCAACTTTAACTAAAACATATTCTATGATCCCCCTAGGATGTCTAATGGATCTATCAGCCAATTGTAATGCCACTCTAGTGGGTTGAGGTTCATTCAATCCCAATTTCTTGAAGATAGAATATGGCATTAAATTGATGCTAGCTCCTAGGTCACATAAAACTTTTTCAATTTTGAGACTGTCTATAGTACAAGGAATAGTGAAACTCCTTGGATCCTTAAGTTTCTGAGACAGCTTGTTTAGAAGGATAGCAGAACATTCCTCATTTAAAGCAACTGTAGCCACATCTCCTAGTTTCCTTTTGTTTGCCAATAATTGTTTCAAAAACCTTGCATAGTGTGGCATCTGGGCTAAAGCATTAGCAAAAGGAATATTAATGTGTAAACTTTTAAAAATTTCAAGAAACTTATCAAATTCCTTCTCCAATTTTTGTTGCTTCAGCCTGTTAGGGAATGGAACTTGTGGCTGCTAGTGCATCCCTTGTTGTGCTTCTGGTTGTTCCTTCTTTTGTTGTACAGTCCCAAGACTTGTTTCTGCCTTGGGTTCAGCCCAATTCTTCTTTTCTACCTCAAGCAACTCTTTTCCACTTCTTAAGGTAATAGCTTGCACCTGTTCTCGCGGATTCACTTCAGTGTTACTTGGAAGAGTTCCCGACATTCTGGAAGAGATCAATTGTGCCAATTGTCCTACTTGGTTTTTCATGTTTTTGATTGAGGCTTCCTGGTTCTGGAACCTGGTTTCCGCACTTGTTATAAATTTTGTCATCAGTTCCTCCAAATTGGACTTTGGTTCGAGCTAATGATAAGTCTGGTGGAAAGGCTTTGAAGTATGCTGATTTGGCCAGGGCTGATTTGAATGTCCCCTCCATCCTGGGTGAAAGGTATGGTGACTTTGTTAACCTTATTGTCTTGATGAATTACTGACAAAGTCGACTTGTTCAGTAGATGGCCTGAACTGATTGCCAACTTGGCAGTTAGTGCTGATGTGGCCTCCCCCACACAGTTCACAAGTAAGAGGCTGCACATGCATGACAGCTATCTGCATTTCATCAATTTTCTTACTAAGTGCTCCTATTTGTGCAGATAGTGTTGTATAAGTATCAACATTATGCAGGCCTTGCTGCTTCTTAGTTTGAGTCCTTTCAGAATGCCATTGATAGTTGTTGGTTGTCATTTCCTCAATAAGTGCATGGGCAACCTCAGGAGCTTTATTAGTTATGGACCCTCTGACTGCAGCATCTAATATGGTCTTATTTGAGTTGGTAAGACCATTATAGAAAGTCTGCACTTGCAGCCATATGGGAAGGCCATGATGAGGAACTCTCCTCAACAGGTCTTTGTATCGTTCCCATGACTCATATAAAGATTCCCTTCTTGCTAGAAAAAAGTAGTGATGTCATTCCTCATTTTAGCAGTTTTAGAAGGGGGAAAATATTTAGAGAGAAAACGGCCGGCCATTTCATTCCACGTAGCTATTGATCCTACCGGCAAAGAATTCAGCCATGCTTTGGCTTTATCCTTCAAAGAAAATGGGAATAACCTTAGCCTAATGGCATCATCACTTACCCCATTGTGTTTAAAGGTGTCACATATTTCTAGAAAGTTAGAAATGTGTGCATTGGGATCTTCGTGGGCCAAACCACAGAATTGAACCATATTTTGTATCATTTGGATTATGGCCGGTTTAATTTCAAAGTTATTGGTAGCAATAGTTGGCCTGATAATGCTGGAGCTGTCCCGGTGAGGGTGGGCTTGGCATAATCCATCATAGTTATTTGTTCAGCCATTTCTTGTGCTTCTTGTCTGACTTGCCTAGCAGCTCTCAAACGGACACGGAGAGTCTGTTCATGAGATGATCTGCTCCTCTTTGTAGATGGCGGGAGCCGATGAACCTACGAGAACTAAATCAGAGGACCCGGGGGTGTTTACCCGGCGGGGTCACTCCGGTGGCTAAGTTAGCACTCTGATAGTAGAGAGCTTGAAGATGATATTAGAGAAATGAGAGAGCTAGAGATCAGAGGTTACCTCCATTCTTCATCCTCCTCCCCCTCTGGGGGGTTCGAACTCTTATATAGCGGTGTCCTGACAGATTTGGTGTAACCGCCTCTAATTATCTATCGCAACCGTTACTTTCCAGGGCTGAGTTGGTGGGCATAGGTAACTGTTGCAGGGTACGGTCCTGTCAGACATGAGGCATTGTCAGAGTTGGCAGGCACGAAACCACCTGGCCAAAGATGTGGGTGTAGTCTCTAGATCTGGTAGGTACAGTTGTCAGGTAGAAAATATTCCTGCGATACGCCGAGCTGCTCTACAATGAGGTACCTTGCACCAAGCTACTTTTTACCGAGTTACTTTTCACCGAGCTGCTGGTAATGTGTCGAGGTGCTTCTACCTGAGGCAGGTCTTCGTGGCCTAATAGGAGGTGAGCTACCTGTAAGTGGCCAGCTGCTTGTAAGTGGCGAGCTACTTGTGGCGAGCTGCCCCTAAGTGATGAGCTCTTCGTAAGATGCTAGGCTGCCTATGCCGAGCTGCCTGTAAGTGTCGAGCTACCTCTAAGTGGCGAGCTCTTCGTAAGATGCCAGGCTGCCTGTGGAGTGGCCAGCTGCCTATGCCTAGCTGCCCCTAAGTGGCGAGCTCTTCATAAAACGCTAGGCTGCCTATAGCTAGCTCGAGCTGTCTAGTTGTCAAGAGGCTACACTTAATTGGCATGAGGTTCCAGGTGTCATAATCTCACTAGAGGGCCAAATCCGCCCTCATCAGGAGGGTTAGGTTAGGGTTGGGTCAAACCCTTGCCAAGTTGCCCAAGCATATAGGGTTCAACTTATTACCAACCCAACCCGTGCCAATCTTTCAATTGTATTTTTTTGTGACACATTTTGAAAACTCAAGAGCCACTAATTAAGTAGGAAATTAGCTTATCGATTATTGGGTTCACATTCTTACTTTCCTATGCTCTATTTTTATTATACTAGTAGATGTGTACGTGCTTTGCACATGGTAATTTTTTAAGAAGAAGATGATGATAGTAAATAATATGTTTCTAAAATGTTCCACAATTTTTTTTTATTTCTACATGTATAAAAATTATTTCTTATTTGTCACACTTATTTTTGTTTGCTATGATGAATATACAATATTAGAGATGTGCCCAAATGTTTTCTACATTTTTTTTATTTTTTATACTTTTGTGTCTTTTTATTTTTTAAAATTTGATTATTATTTAATTATAACATTAAGGTTGACACATTTGGCCTGATAGTTTTAAATTGTTGACTTTCCACCAAATAGGAAAACAACTCCATTATTAGGTTGGTCTTGAATTTCCATTTTATTTTCATCATCAATAAAATCAATTATTCTTTGTCATACTTATTTTCTTCAGTATGGTTAATTAGTATAAGATATTAGAGATATGCCCAAATGTTTTCTACTTCATATATATATATATATATTTAACTTTTTATTTATTATTAGTCTTTAATTACGACTTTAGAAGTTGACACATTTGACTTAAAAGGTTGAATTTAATGATCTACCACAAAACAGGAAAACAATCACTTATGGGTTAGTTTTAAAATTTTTATTTTATTTTCGTCATCAATAAAAATTAAAAATAATTTTTGTTTATCGTGTTTAATTTTTAATATAATTAATATAAACTAATAGAGATGTGCTCAAATATTTTCTACAAAATTCCAATTTTTTCATATCTTTTGTATTTATATCATTTTTAATTTTTTTATTTAATTATGATATCAAGTTGACACATATAACTAAAAAGGTTGAACTATTCACCCACTAGCAGAAAAAACTTTTTCATTTTTGGGAGGTTTTGACTTTTATTTCCAACATCAATGAAACAACTATTATTCATCATACTTGTTTTTATTTAATATGATTACTATAAAATATTAGGTAAAGTGATTAAATGTTTTTACAAATTAAATTTATATATTGTTACATTTTTTGTGTTTTATCTTTTTTATTTAGTAATGATGTCAATGGTTGACACATTTGATCAAAAAGGTTGAATTATTGACCATCCACCACGAAAATAAATTTTACTTTTTGATTAGTTTTAAATTTATATTTTACTTCAACATCAATAAGAATAATTATTATTTATTATACTTATTTTTATTTAGTATATTTAATATAAAACATTAGTATAATGTGTCCAATTTTCTGTACTTTTTATTTTTTATTTTTACTTATTTATATTTTAAAAGTCTTTTATTTTATTAGGAAATCATGGATCGACCCATTGATCCGAATGGCTGAATTGATTACTTGCCACATGTTGGAAGAACAACTTTTTTTCTTGGGTCAATTTTAAAAAGCATATATTTTATATCATTAAAATTATTGGATGTAAATTTAATTGGTGAAAAGAACAACTTAAATATAGGATTGAATGAGAGAATGAGAGTTAATACCCTAAATATAAGACTTAATGAGATGAAATTAAATGAGGAGAAAAGTAGTAGTTTAAATTACATTTTGTGCCCCCACAATTTAGAGATGGATCAAATTCAAACATAGGGGTATTCTAGTTAAATATAAGACTAAATGAGAGGGATTTGAATGAGGAGAGAAATGGTTGCTCAAATTACACTTCTGTCCTTACAATAAGTGGGGCCAATTTAAAAAATTGGGGGGTATTTTAGTCAAACAAAAGTTATACACTTTCAATAACACTTTTAATAGTAGTATAGATATGGACAATTTTTGAGAGAATGAAGTAGAAAGAGCCTTATGACAATCTTGATTATGTGTGATCATGGACTAGGTTATGCTATAGACCCACTATAAATTTTATTAATGTAACTATTTTAAATAGAATCAATAAAAATTAGTTTTGGAATTAATAAATTTCTCATAAAATTTTTCATTTTATTGCATTACTAAATTTTATTAATATTATTTATAAAACTAATGTTATTTTAAATTAATTTTATTTACGATATTAGTAATTTAATTGGACTTTTAATAAATAAAAGTTATTATTATTATTATTATTATTAAAAATGTGAGTTAATATTTACAATTTTTGTAGTTTATAAATATGACTCAAATGGATTAAAATTATAACTTTTGTAGTTTTATTAGTAATAATAACTAATTATTACATTACGTAATTAAGTTAATTAGGATTGTTTAACTACATAAATAAGATACCAAATTAAATAGGTAACTTAAACCCCAAGTTTGTTAAATAATTTGCACTTACAATTGTTGTATAACATGTGAACCTATATTCGCATCAAACTAATGGACTCATACGTAGTAGGGCTCTAAACCAACAAAGGACATATATATAGGGGTTCAACTTGGGTGAGCCCAACCTAAGTCCAAACCGACTTGGCCCACAAATTTATATGAGGTTGGCTTGGATTTTCGGTCATTGGGTTGAGCCTAAGCCTAAACGTTTGGGCTTTTTAACTTTTGGGGCCAGGCCCAAGCCTAGCTCATGGACAACGTAAGCATTGCTTGACCTTATCGCACCCAATTCAAGCTCATACACATACACGCTCATACATACATACGTACATACAAAACATACATACATACATAAATAGTTTAAATTTTAGTGTGTGCTTATTTCCTAATTTAAGCCCAATAGCCCAAGCCCAAGCCCAACTCAAGTGGCAGGGCAAGACCCTTAGCGTGAACTCCACCTACCCCCTCGTGCTATCGAGATTCGAAGTACGGGACAAATCCACCTACCACCTCACGAACTCCCCGTGCCAAGGCAAGACCCTTAGCGCGAGGAGTGGGGGGCAATTGATGAAGGAAGATTTGGCCCGACCTCATAGTTATGCAACACGTGGCAAAGGCAACAGCTTGGCACAAACAGTGCGCCTAAGGCAAGAGCACTAAAGGAACCAGCGGTCCGAACTCCCTACTAGGAACCCAAACTCACTACTGGGAACCTGAACTCTCCCTTAGGCCCCAAGCAAAACCCGAACTGGCCTGCCCTATGGCAGTTTGGAACACACCTCACCGAACTGGCCTACCTTATAGCAGTTCAGGACACACCTCACCGAACTGGCCTGCCTTAAAACAGTTCGGGACACACCTCACCGAACTGGCCTGCCCTATGGCAGTTCAGGACATACCTCCGAACTCAAGACTTCACCTCACTCACCACTCCAGCCCTTCGCCTCTAGGACGCCAAACTGAACAAACCGTACCATGACTGACACCGAGGATATTCGTATCTAGGGGCGGCGCACCTGACTAACTTGGGATCTGACGCTTAACAGCTGCACTTCAAATGGCCACCTGCCACCACCACCTGACACCGCCATCTCCAGTTACAGAGACGGCTCCAACAAGGAGCAGTGGCGGTTCTATCCCAACAGAAAGGATGACACCCAAACTGGCAGAAACACAGAAATAATCATACCCGACCTGACAGAGGCCTCGGAGTGAGTGCGCGAAGTGGTTATAAAAGGCCCCCTACCCCCAACAAACAAGGTATGTGAACTTTGCGCCATCTATTCTTTACTTTGCCTTTGAGAGAATACTAACTTGAGCTTTGGAGTTATCTCATCGGGTTCCCCCCGGAGTTCCCTCATCTTCTCCGTTTCAGGCTCCCCATTGCTCCAGTCAGAGGCAAAATCGTTTACAGCTAAGACAGCCGGATTGTGCTCCATCAATTGGCGCTGTCTGTGGGAAATCTCCTAAAAGCCTCCCTCTAAATTTCTCTTACCTCCCTTACCTACTCTTCTTCCAAAAAACTCCAATACCCATGGCTTCCTCCAACAATGCCGGATGTGGGACATAAACAAACACCACCGGGGAGCAACTCCAAGTCCTCGTGGTGTGCATTGGGCAGTTCACCATCCCTCTTTCAGTGGATGGAATCCTCAGCCTGAATGCGCCACAAGCAGTGGCGCCCCTGAACCTTCCTGCCTTGAACGTCCCTCTTCCACTCCCCATCGAAGCAACCCTCGCTGAGCCAACTGCTGTCCCACTAGCAACTCGCCAGAACCAGCTGGACGACCTAATGCAATGCAATGCATGCGAGCAATGCAAGTCCAAATGCAACAATTCCAGCAGCACCAGGTGCTACACCACCTCTCCCAACACCATTATCAGCAGCAGTTCCCTCAGCTACCCCTAAACCAGTCACTGCTTCCACCTCGGCACCCTGTTCCGAGGTGGGTTAAAGCCTCCCCTCAAGGTGGATGCCCTCACCGAGGAGAAGTTTCCCAACTCCAGAAACCCCCTAATAGCCAGGCCTCATCCCTAGGCCGAAAGCAAAGAGAAGTTATCCCCGCCTCGCAGCTCGCAGGTGGGTCGGGCTCCTCACCCACAAAGTTTGCACCTCGGCGCTCCAAGCCTGAGTTCCCATTCACAGAGAACCGGTTCAGTGCCCTAGCAGCGGACCAACACTCCGGGCCCATCGAGCTCGCCAACACGGAGGCTAGCAGTGCCAGCACCAGGCCCGCTCAACGAAGGCGCCGATGAAGTCGCTGAACTGCTACCCATGTCTTACCCGAGCTCAGAGGCAAGGAAGAGACGAGCTCGGACGAGGTAAAAATTGTCCCTATTCTCTCAGTTCCTTCCCCATTCGCATCATAACTCCTGACAGTTCCCATGCCCAAAGACTTCAAGCTTCCATCTTTGGACAAGTATGATGTGTCCTTTGACCCCAACGACCACGTCGACACTTTCTAGTCGCAAATGCACCTCGCTAGGGCCAGCGAGTCATGCATGTGCATGGCCTTCAGCACCACCTTCAGGAGGGTGGCCCGCACTTGGTACCGGAACCTAGCCCCGGGGTCAATAAGAAGCTAGACCTAGTTGGTGCAGGTCTTCACCGCACACTTCATTACCAGCAAGCGGTGCCCCATGACCAAGGAAAGCATCTTCGGAGTAGTCTAGAGGGAAGGAGAATCCATCTGGTGCTACATCAAGCGGTTCAATGAAACATGCCTACAGATACCGCGATTAGACCTTGCAGTACAGCTTGCGGTGGCCAAGAGAGGGGTAATGCACAAGGAGTTAAAATGGCACATGGTGGCCAGCCAGCCCGCAACTGTGGCTGATTTCCTCAAGCTTGCGGACAAGTTCATGAGAACGGAGGAAGAAATCAACCAAAAAACCGAAGGCAGGGTCGAGAAAAGAAAAAGAGAAGGTGAGCCCTCCAACCCAAGCGATAGAAGAAACCAGGCCTAGGAGGCAAAGCCAAGCCAGCCATCCTGAGCTCCCTTAGCAGTTCGGAAGGATTACATGCCATTAAACACAAGGCTGACCGAAATCTTGATGACGATCAAGGACGCCCCATACGTAAAATGGCCACCTCGCCTAAAGAGTAATCCAAACGATCACAGTACCAAACAATGTAATAATCTCCGGGACGAGATAGAGAGACTCACCCGTCGCGGATACTTGAGAAATTTTGTACAACATAATGATAGTAATAATAAGGAAGGTCGGCAAGGGGAACACGGAAAGGATGCCCCCGAATCCAGCAGCAGACTGGCCGAAGCATTGTAGCGACCTCCTCCAGAAGAGAGGCCAGTTCGGGGAACCATCCATGTAATAGTGGGAGGTTCAGTAGTAGCAGGGTGCACTTCGGCAGCAGCTCGGACGTCAGTTCACGAGGCAGCCCGGGAAGAACAGAACCCTGCAAAAAGGCCGAAGACGGAAGAACCGATCTTTTTCAGGAAGACGACGTGCGAGGTGTCCACTATCCCCATGATGATGCGCTCGTCATAAAACTAAGGATCAGCGACTTCGAAGTCAGGTGCGTACTTGTGGACTCAGGTAGTTCAGCGAACATCCTCTTCAAATCAGCGTTTGACCAGCTGTAATTGCAAAGAAGCGAGTTGAAGCCCGCAAACACCCCTCTGGTGGGCTTCAATGGAGAGCAAGTTAGGCCCCTCGGGAAGATAATAGTACCTGTGGAAGTTGGTACATGGCCTTGCGCGGTCCGACTCAGCCATGATTTCTTGGTGGTCGCGACCCCCTCCCCATACAATGCCATAATAGGGTGACCAATTACGCATATTCTGTGGACAGTGGTCTCCACCTACTATCTGGCAATGAAGTTCCCCACGGACTTCGGGGTGGGGGTAGCGCGGGGCGACCGGCTTGAGTCCCGCAAGTGTTACGTTGCCGCCCTGAAGGGAAAAACTAAGGCGGCCGACAATCTCGAACTGGAACGACCTATTGAGTAGGGCGAGGAACGAGCTTCGCCTATAGAGGAAACAGTCGCGATCCTGACCTCGACTATAGATCTGGCTCGAACGCTACAGATCGGTGCTTCCATCAAAGAGCCTCTACGAACTGAACTGATGAGTTTCTTACTTCAAAATTTAGATATTTTTGCATGGTCCGCGGTGGATATACCCGGTATTGACCCAAGCCTTATAACTCACAAACTTAACCCTGACCCTGTAGTCAGACCCATTAGACAGAAGAAACACAACTTAGCCCCAGAGCGCTGGAAGGCAGTCAACGAAGAGGTCGAAAAACTCCTCGTAGCGGACTTCATAAGGGAAGTTCATTACCCGAGCTAGGTAGCCAACCCGGTGCTGGTGAAAAAGCAAATGGCAAGTGGCGCATGTGCGTCGACTACACCGACCTAAACCGCGCTTGCCCAAAAGACTGCTTCCCCCTGCCCCGAATTGACCGCCTAGTAGACACAACCTTGGGACATGAGCTGCTAAGCTTCTTGGACGCCTACTTAGGCTATAACCAAGTCAAGATGGACCAGTCCGATGAGGAAAAAACCAGCTTCATAACCGAGTTCGACCTGTACTGTTACAATGTCATGCCCTTCAGACTAAAGAATGCTTGGGCGACCTTCCAAAGACTTGTAAATAAGCTTTTTCGACCGTTAAGTGGCACGAAAATAGAGTGTTATGTAGATGACATGGTCGTCAAAATGCAATTCTCGCAGGAATTAATAAAGGACTTAGATTCTGTCTTCCAAATTCTGTGTCAATATAGCATGAGACCGAACCCAAACAAATGTGTATTCGGTGTCACCTCGGGTAAATTTCTAGGGTACATTGTCAACCGGCGAGGTATTGAGGCCAACCCGGACAAAATAAAGACCATCTTAGATATGAGATCACCCCAAAAAGTAAAAGAGGTCCAAAGGCTAAACGACTGCATAGCCGCCCTCAGCCGCTTCATGTCCAAATCGGTAGACCGCTGCCTGCCTTTCTTTAAGGCAATCAAAGGCAAAGGGTTTGAATGGACCCGAGATTGCCAGCTCGTGTTCGACAAGATGAAAACCTACCTCGCCACTATACCAACCGTAGCTAGGCCCGAGGAGGGCAAAGTCTTGGGACTGTACCTCTCAGCGAGCGATGAGGTAGTCAGTTCGGTACTAATAAAGAAAGTAGATCGGGTCCAGTGACCCGTCTATTATGTTAGTAAAATTCTGCAGAGAGCAGAGACGAGATACCCGCAAATAGAAAAGCTAGCGTACGCGCTGGTGATTGCAGCTCGGAAACTCCGCCCATATTTCCAGGCTCACACCGTCGTCGTCTTGACTGACAAACCTCTGAGATAAGTCTTACTCAAGCCCGAGGTTTCCGGTCGGCTGACGAAGTGGGCCATCGAGCTCAGTGAGTATGACCTCCAGTACAAGCCTCGGGTTGCCATTAAGGCCCAAGCCTTAGCGGATTTTATCGCTGAGTGCACATTCAGCCTCAAAGCCCCTGGGCCGGTTGAGCCCAAGATCCCCAGTTCGGATGAACCCGGAGCTCCCAAGCCAAAAGAGTATGAACCCCGTGAAGTAGTAGCCAGTGTGGCATCTCTTCTGGTTAGTTCAAGCGCGAACTGGGATGCGGAGCCCTGTATCATTCACGTAGATGACTCCTCGAACCAGCAGAGCAGCGGGGCTGGAGTAGTCCTATGCGGTCCGGGTGGCACAAAATTGGAATACGCACTACATTTTGAGTTCGCGGCATCCAACAACAAAGCAGAGTATGAGGCATTGATAGCCGGGCTGAACCTAGCGCAAAAGGTAAGAGCAAAGCACATAGCCATCTGCAGCGATTCCCAGCTCGTGGTCAACCAGGTTACGGGCAAGTACGAAGCATGCAGGCTCTCTATGATCGCATTCTTGGCGAAAGTAAAAGCAGCTCTGCTCAACTTCCAGTCACACTTCATCAGGCAAATCCCGAGGTCAGAGAACACTGAGGCCGATGCCCTGTCCCGGTTAGCCAGCATGAGTCAGAACACCATGAGAACAGTGTACATAGAGGACTTACCTCGGCCTAGCATTCTCGATGGGGCAGAGGAGGTCACTCCCGTCCTTGAAGCAGAGCCGAGCTAGATTGACCCACTCGCGAGCTTCTTGCTAGATGGAACCCTCCCTGCGGACCGCAATGCAGCCAAGAGGGTGCAGCGCCAGGCAGCCAAATACGTCATAATAGACGAACGGTTGTACCGACGGTCCTACACGCTCCCCTACTTGCGTTGCCTGTGACCTGCCAAAGCCGAGCTCGTACTCCGCGACACTCATGAAGGTCTGTGCGGCGGACACCTTGGGGGCGGAGCCCGAACCCAAAAGGCACTTCGACAAGGATACTACTAGCCAACGATGAAGACAGAATCCGTCGAGCTTGTCAGAAAATGTGGCAAGTGTTAGAGGCACGCCAATATCCACCATCAGCCTGCTTCCGACCTCAAATACCTCACCAGCCCATTGCCCTTTGCACAATGGGGGATCGACCTCCTGGGGCCATTCCCGTCAGCAACAGGTGGGAGAAAGTTCCTAGTGGTGGCAGTAGATTACTTCACAAAGTGGATAGAAGTTGAACCTCTGGCAACAGTTACAACCCGAAACATACAGAACTTCTTTTGGAAGAACATAGTATGCCGCTTCGGGCTACCTCGGGTATTGATCTCCGACAACGACAAGCAGTTCAAGGATATCAAGTTCGAAGAATGGTGCCAGAATATGGGAATTCGTCAGAACTTCACATCAGTCGCACACCCGCAGGAAAACGGTCAGACAGAAGTAATGAACAGAGCCATCCTGCGCGGACTGAAAGCACGTCTAGACTGAGATAAAGGGTTATGAGTGGACGAGCTACCAAGTGTTTTATGGGCTCATCGGACTATAGAAAAAACTGCCACGGGAGAGACCCCCTTCAACCTCACCTACGGCACTGAAGCGGTAATCCCAGCGGAAATCAAAGTACCTACACTGCGACTAGAAACATATGACGATCAGACAAACGGAGACGAGTTACGTACCAACCTCAACCTATTGGACGAGGTAAGAGACCTCGCGCACATTTGGACAGCGGCCTATCAGCAGCAGGTAGCTCAGTACTATAACGCAAGAGTAAAGAAACGAAGCTTCTAAGTCGACGACCTGGTCCTCCGTAAGATTATGGTGCCCGAACCTGGCATGGGAAAACTTGGACCAAATTGGGAAGGGCCCTATAGAGTAAAGAGAGCGCTCGGGGGGCATACGAGCTCGAAACCTTAGAAGGAAAACAAGTACCCCGAGTGTGGAACATCGTTAACTTAAGGCGATACTACCTACAGACCGCCAAGCAAAGTGGACGAAATCGCTACAAGAGCCTAAGGGCCAGGATACTGAGCTAACAAGAGGAACCTCGACATAGGCAAGCAAAGAAAAGTCGGGCATATTATTAGTTCGGAAAAATATCAGTCAAGACTAAAGAGAAGTAGAGACTAAGTATTAAACACCGAAACAGGTCACGCGAGTGCAATAACTCGGGCAAGAAACAGATCGGGCATATTATCAGTTCACCAAAATATCAGTTCAGGAAAAAGGCAATTAACCAAAAAGATTGTCTATTCCATTGCAAGAAAAGGAAGAGTACATTTAAAAAAAAATTTACAAGCCCGGAGCTACTTCTTCCTCATCAAAAGGCACTTCAACGACACCCAAGGTCCTGCCTCGCCCTCGGAATCCGGCTCGCCATCAGCAGCATCGGCCATCTCCTGAGTTATACGCGAAGTGGATATGGCACTAATATCGAGCTCGGGGTACGTGTTCCGGATCATCCACCGGCTCAGTTTGAATCCCCTTCTGTAAGAATCCACCATCAGGTCGTCAAAGCGCGGTGAGGCGATGTAGTCATCAACGACCTTCTTCTTGGCATCTTCGATACCGTGGGAAAAGATCTGCATTTTCTCTCTTATGTCCTCCTAAAGATATTCGACCTGATGCTGCAGGTCTAGCCTCAGGTCCGCCATATGCTTCACAACCACCCCCATGGCCTCAGCATCCCTCTGAGACCTCGCCTGCCTGGCCATAGCAACGCGAGCAGCTTCCTCGGCAGCATGAGCAGCTGCCTTAGCAACTCGGGTAGTTTCCTCTTCGGTAGCTCGCGCCTGCCTCGAGCTCCTCTCCACCTAGGCCGCTAAGGCATGAATAGAAGAGTTCACCTACCAAAAGGAACAAGTGATCAAGAGAACGACAGCAAGAAGGATAAAAACTAAGATGACCGACAAGAAATTTTGACTCACCACCATAGCATGAGTTGCGACATGACAGGCGATCTGGTTCAAGGGAAGATCGGTTCACGCCGCGATCTCCTCGGGGAAAGTGGCCTCCCTACTCTTCTGAAGAGCGTAGTTCAGCGACAGCACGCTCCTGAACTCCCCTTGAGATCCCGAGCCCGATGGCCCAGCTCGTGTATGAGCGGACCCTGAGTAAGCAGGAGCGCTAAAGTAGACAGGAGCACCTGTGTGAGTTGTCTCGGCATAAGGGGCCCCTACAGCTTCCTGCATTGAAGGAGCCAGCTCGGGCTCTCTGGGCGGATCCTCTGACATGTAGTCTAGAACTTGAGGCTCCATGTCCTGGGGCAGCTCGGTACGAGTTCGCTTGGCGACCTGCTTCCTCCTCTTCATGCCTTGGAACAGGCGCCCGCCGTGAGTCCTCTTTGAGTCCATCACACCTGCAAAAAAGAGTTCGACATCAGAGAAAACAAAAGAACAAAGCAAACAAGGAACCTCTGAGCAAGGAACCTACCCGAACTCAGGCCGGCCGCAATAAGCTTGGCCTCCGTTAAGTTCTGATGGCATTTTAGCCCTAGTCGTGCCCATTGCCGAAGGCCCTTCACCATCTCTTTATCAAGAGTGACACCAGAATCAGGGGCGGCCTCCCCCCACCTGGTCCGAAAAGGCCACCCTTGTGCACTTCGCACCTCGAAGTAGTCCCGCTTCCATGTCGGGACCTTGTTAGGAAGTTCGTGCAGGAGCTTAAAACCCGGGCGAGGAGACAGGTAATACGCCCGCCTACCCATGGGAAGAGAACCCGCTTGTTTCTTGAGCATTAAAATGGAGGAGAATATCTCCAAGTCTAAAGGGAAGCCCTATTCGCAAAAAAGGGAGGCTGTCCCCACCAAGTTCTGAATAGAGTTCGAATGAAGCTGGCCAACGGTAACTCCGAAGTGGTTTATGACCTCGACGAGAAGGGGGTGGAAAGGCAATCGCAGCCCCATAGTGAGCTGCTCCCGAAAAATCACGATCTCATCAGGACCGTGTTCCCAACGAAAGCTACCAAGGAATGAAATAGGCATACCCTTTGGCAAATTGTAAGAGATAACAAGAGATTGGAGCCCCTCGGGCATCATGGTCGAAGGACCAAACCTATCTAGCATCCGACCTCGATGAGAGATAGATACCAAATTGCCCGAAGCGGCTCAGCCTACGGGTTCGAAGTCGTCCTTGAGTTCCACCTCAGGATCACTAAGGCCATCGGGGGATGCGACTCGGTTCGTAGAACCTACATCAGACTTACTTGAAGAATCGCCTGAGCTATCCAAGCTAGACATCAAGGAGAAAAGGTGGATTCAAGAAAGTACTCACCGAAAGAAAGTTTTGAAGGCTCTGGAAACTGAAACAAGCAAAAAACGTTGAAGGCGAAATAACAAGCCTAGATGCGAACTGATAGGCCTGGAAGCGAGCTGAAAAGTTGGACGCGAGCTCAAGAAGCAAAACGCAAAAGTGACAAATCGACCTGGTCCCCTACTATTTATACCCACAGTAACCAAGAATCAATAGTGCAGATCAGAGCCAATCCGACGGCCCGCATTCGTGCTGACCGCACGTCCCTTGAGACCAAGACGTGATTGGCGCACGTCTTTCTGAAACTGACAATGTGTTGGTGCACGTCTTTCTAAAACTGATGATGCACTGCACACATCTTTCTATAACTGACAGCTGCCAACACATGTCTCCTCGCCTTTCAAACGACAACGATGCACTTTTTTCAAAATCAAAAGACCCGCTGTCACATCTCCTGGTGGCATGCTTTTTTTGAAATTTGAAATAAGCGCACACCAACATTTGTAAGTAGGTAGGTGCGTCTTCCGCCTTTTGGGCACTCAAGAGAACCAAAGAAACCCGACAATGCACCTCACGCTATCAAGATTCGAAGCACAGGACAAATCCACCTACCACCTCGCGAACTCCCTGCGCCACGGCAAGACCCTTAGCGCGAGGAGTGGGGGGCAATCGATGAAGGAAGATTTGGCTCGACCTCATGGTTACGCAACACGTGGCAAAGGCAATAGCTCAGCACAAACAATGCACCTAAGGCAAGAGCACTAAAGGAACCGACAGTCCGAACTCCCTACTAGGAACCCGAACTCACTACTGGGAACCCGAACTCTCCCTTAGGCCCCAAGAGAAACCCGAATTGGCCTTCCCTATGGGAGTTCGGAACACACCTCACCAAACTGGCCTGCCTTATAGCAGTTCGGGATACACCTCACCGAACTGGCCTGCCTTAAAACAGTTCAGGACACACCTCACCGAATTGGCCTGCCCTATGGCAGTTCAGGACATACCTCCGAACTCAAGACTTCACCTCGCTCACCACTCCAACACTTCTTCTCCAGGACACCAAACTGAACAAACCATACCATGACTGACACCGAGGATGTTCGTATTCAGGGGCGGCGCACCTGACTGACTTGGGATTTGACGCTTGACAGCTGCACTTCAAACAGCCACCTGCCACTGCTACCTGACACTGCCATCTCCAGTTACAGAGATGGCTCCGACAAGGAGCAGTGGCGGTTCTGTCCCAGCAGAAAGGATGACACCCGAACTGGCAGAAACATAGAAGTAATCATACCCGACCTGACAGGGGCCTCGGAGTGAGTGTGCGAAGTGGTTATAAAAGGCTCCCTACCCCCAACAAACAAGGTATGTGAACTTTGCACCATCTGGTCTTTACTTTTCCTTTGAGAGAATACTAACTTGAGCTTCAGAGTTATCTCATCGGGTTCCCCCCGGAGTTCCCTCATCTTCTCCGTTTCAAGCTCCCTGTTGCTCCAGTCAGAGGCAAAATCATTGACAGCTAAGACCGGCCGGATTGCGCTCCATCAAGAACCACATTCACTCTTGCTGTTTGAGTTTGCTTCAATCTGAGAAGATCCACTCTTCGTTCGAATCAATCCACCATTTTCATAACTCAATTGCTCAAGTGTTGTGTTTGGATTTGCAGTTACAAGGAGGGGAATGGGAGAAGAAAAACACTTGTAGTTGTAGAGAGGGGAATGGAAGAAGAAAAACACTTGCAATTGCAGAGAGGGGAATGGTGAGAATGAAGAAAATGAAGAGTTGTATACTTGTTGGTTGTTGCAAAGGGTGAGAGACTGAGAGTGGAAAATCAACGAGAATGAATGAAATGTCAATTCTGTGTTACGGACAAGGGCTTAGGGTTAGTCGGTAGGGGGTTCGAGGAACATATTTCCTCATTTACCCCTAAGATATTTTATTTATTGGATCAGATGGGGGTGCACCTGAGTTCGATCCAATTTTTAATCAGATTCCACTTCCACCATTTGAATCCGATCCGATATGACATTTGCCCTAATCGAATCCAAGATTATCGGATGGAATATCGGATCAGGCCATGGGTTTTCAGGTATTGTTGACAGGCCCAACTTTTAGCATCAATGCAAATGTGCCTCTAAAATGCATTTTTTTAGGCATTGTTTTTGCCCGCCTCTAATTCTAAATCATGCGCCTCTAAAACATATAGAGGCAAGGCTTTTAGAGGAAATCACCTAGCTGCATCCTATTTGTTTTAGAGGCACTTTGTGGACTTTTAAAGGTAGTTATGACCACTTCAATAGAGAAAAAAAATAAGAAAAGTTGAAGATCCATCTTGCATCATGTGTATCACAAAACCCTCCTTATATAAACGGGTGAAGATGATGATGTAATTGGTATTAGTTAACCCTATTTCTGTGCATTATGGGATCCATATTTCCATTTGAAGTGCGGATCCCCTATATGAGATTTAAGCATAATTACTTACATGTAAAAGTTAAAAAGTTAACTATTTAATTTGAATAATTACATCAATTCATTATTTAACTAATAAAATATTTAAAATAGTTAATTAATTAATTATATTCTTTTTTTTTGAGTCCTGCTAAGGCCAATTCATTACAGTGCTCAATGAGCTATCATTATAGATACATTCCTCCATGAAAGCAGGGCACACATGCCAAATAATAATTTTAGAAGAAGACAAAACATAATGAGCTATAATGTGCACTACCTTATTGACTAATCTTGGTACAAAGGCCACTAAGCAACTTGAGAGAGTATTTAAAATGGCTTTGCAATCCGACATGAACCGGCGAATTTGCCAAGGGGGAGTGACCGTAGGCTTCAACAGAGCTATAATAACAACCTTTGCATCTCCCTCTAATAATACCGAAGATAGACCCAACTACACAATGAACTTTAAGCCTTCTAAGAGAGCTTTGGCTTCAGCTTCAGTTGCAGAAGTAATAGGTAAAGGAATACTATGCCCATAAATAAAGTTCCCAAAGTGATTCCTTAGCGCCAAACTTGCAATAGCTTTGTCCACCCCTATTGCACTATCAAAATTTAGCTTCATAGCACTTTTAGGAGGGTGACACTAATGATTGACCAATCTATTAGACTCTGCCACCACTAGGTTGTTAGACAATTTTGTATGCCCTTAGCTTCAATCAGTTTTGATGTACTTTTGATATTTAATGTAAATAAATAAAGTACATTTTTGATTCATGTGTGGTATGCTTCTGTGTAAGACCCTAAAACTGGACACTTAATGAGACTTGTGTTAGTTTTAAATGTCCATGGCCATTGGATAAGTCTGGGGAGATTTATCCTGCAAAGGCTGACACTGGTGTGTTGCCAATTGTTGGGGTGGCTTGTCTCAGCCGCTAGGGTGAGACCCAAGGCACACGCAGTGTATGATTATTTGAACTCTTGAACCGGACTAAAATTCCAGACTTGCCCTGGACCTTGGAGATTGATGGGCAAAACTAGAAAGTTACACCTAACCCCTAGACCCGATTATGCTATTGTACTAGGGGTCGGATCGGGCTATCTTTGATATGCCAATCAGTGAGATCCTTAGCGGGAGTCAAAACCTGGGTATGTTGGGACAGTCTGAGAATTCATCTGAGTGGGTGATCATACTGACGGGATCAGTCCCTTTGTCGAACAAAGGTAATGATCGGGGATGCACTCTTTCTAATGGAAACTAAATTGCCGGCAGTTGATTTCAATCGTTGGAATTTTGTTTTGCAAAATTTATATATATAATATATACTTACATATGGTTTCAAAATGTTTGCAAATGGTTTTAATTCCTGGGATCCATGTGAGTAGAGTGTGCATCACTGTTCCTTGCAGCCGAGGGAGAGGTCCTCTGTTGTCAGGCAGTGCTTGATCATTATGGGCTGAGAGGTTGAGTGTAAGGCCATTTAGGATAATACCTGATGAGCTAATATTGCATGTGCTCACAGTCTTTGCGTTTTTATAAGATGGCTTGGCCCAAGGACCACTTAGTGTAAGTGTTGGGCCCATGGGGTCCATGTGATGAGCTCAAGGGGTTCACTGGGCTTTCCAGTGAATTCGACTAGGCCTTGTAACAGATGCTGGGCCAAACCCATGTGGTTGGTATGTAGATCAATGCTTGGGTCCCACGCCATACAAAGAAGCCCAACTGGGCAGCAGTTTGGAAGACTAGTAAGCACTTAATACATATTAGACCTAAAGCCCATTTCGATATGGGATGATTTGATCAGTTACTTAAGGGGGCGGATCTGAGATTAGGTTAAGCCCAAAAGCTGATCTAATCTGCAGATAATCTTAAGAGGAGTCCTAATACAAACACATATTTGGATAAGGGCAACTCCTAATATGATTAGGAGGTTTTCTTAATCATTAAGAAAGAGGAGGAAAACCCTAATTTCGAATTACTTGAATTCGAACCCTAGGTGTTTTTCAGCAGACAACCCTGCATTCTTGAGATAGGATCTCAGATAACCCTAGATAAGAAAATAGTAGTTTGCCACCTTCTTCTCTAGCATTTTCCTCTAGAAGCTGCCGCCACTCTTTTTGCCAGTTCGAGTTCTTAGTTAAAGAAAATCAAGAAAGGTTCTTGATTGTTCATGTGGTACTCACAGTCTTCCATCGAGTTCTTTAGAAGTGCCTGGTTCGTGGGACGAACACTACTGATTCGGCCCCATCATCACTGTGTCATCTTCAGCGGGAGCTGATCTTGGGATCTTCTTTGGGCGTGTACACCAACGTTGGGAGATACTACTTCTATGGATCAGGTATAATGACTCCCTTCTCTTCTGGTTCAAATCTGGTTTGGTTTGGTCCAAGTAGAATCCTTGAATTTTGATTCTAAAATCAGGGAATGCGATTCCCAGTTGAAAGGAATGTAGGAAATTTTTGAAATTCGCCCACCCATTCCGCAATAGTTTTGGCGTCCGTATGATGGATCCCACCATTCCTTTCATAGGTTCCTTAGAATGGATTTAGACCTCTGTATTTGGCTTTCTAAATCAGATAATTGAGCCTTTGCACTAGATATCACCCCCTCAATACTAATTGGGGAATGTTCTAAGGCCTTGCAACACATCTTCCAGATGTGCTAAAGAAGAATTGCTCCTTTAGCAAGGGTAGAGACTGCATTATCATTGAAAGCATCATCCATTAGTACCCATTGAGATAGGCACTCTATTAAAGATTGGTGTCTGAGTTCATTAGTCCTGAGACCTAAAGAGCTACCCAAGAGTACTACTCTTGTAATCTGATTCATCACAAAAAGATGATCAATTATCTTATTTCCTTCCCCACACAAAGGGCACATTGCCTCCACCTTAATTGTTCTCTTTGCAAGCTCCATTCTAACCAGGAGTAAAATAGAGTAGAAAATTAAATGAGTATAAAAGTCAGCACACACACAAGGTTGGTTGAGTTGTATTATACATACAATTGTTGTGATAAAGTTTGTTACAGATATAAAAAAGTTTAAAAGATATTTATGAAGGAAGGAGAAATCCATCATATGGACGGCCAAACCATGCTAGATGTAGGGTGAAATTTCAAAAATTTATTTTACCTTTCCGAGAATCATATTCCTAGTTTTAGATAAACTGCATTTTTTAATGATTGTTCTTGCACTGTAACTGGACCGGATCTAAAACTAAAAGAAAGGGAGAAGAATACCTGATACGGATTCCACACGTGTAGTTCCCGAAGTGGGTGTTCACGCCCAAAGAGGGTACCAAAACCAGGTTCCGTTGAAGATGGCACAACTTAGGATGAAGCCGGTTTAGCAACACAGTCCTTCAACAAGAACTATAATCCAATTGCTTGGATCGAGCAAGGGAGGTGAGAATGAAATTATTCTGATTTTTTTTTGCAAAATCATAAGTGAGAACTGATCTCTACCAATTCAAGAACTAGAGAACAAATTGGCTTTGTATGGCGGCAAGAGCAAAAGGAGAGAGAGAACTAAGAGCAGTGTTATCTGGAGCAGTTTGCCCTCCTCTATTTATAAGCCTTAAATATCAGCTCTCCTAATCCAATTAGGAGTTTCCTAATCCAAATCTTTATTTGGATTTAGAATCTTTAAGTGGATAAGACTTATCCTATTATCCTAAAGGTTGATCCAAACCCATATTCGCCCAAGTCACCTGATTGCTTAAGCTGTCATGTGACTTATTAATTAATCTAATTAATTATGGGGTTTAGGCCCATTAATCAAGTGACCCACGTCCCCTTTCAGTTGGTAGCCAATTTGGTTCTCTTTGTATAGCATGGGACCCCAATAATGACATCATATAAGCCCATATGGGTTCAACCCAACTTTTGTGAAAAAGCCTAACTGAATTCATTATCAAGCACAATGAACCCTTGAGTCCATCAGTATGGGCTCTTAATGGGCCCAATATTTAAGAGTTCAGCCATCTTATGAAGGCCCAAGGACAATGGTCTTAAGTGAGATTAGCCCATCAGGTAAAACAACCCTAAATGGACTCTTACACTTAATATCTCAACCCTTAATGATCAATCATTGCCTTACAAGGGAGTACCTCTCCCCTGGCTGCAAGGTGCAATGTTGCACTCTCTGTTCGGATGAATCCCGAGAATTAAAACCTTTTACAAACCTTTTTCTTAAAACATAATATATCTATCTATCTATTTATTTGTCTATCTATCTATCTATCTATATATATATATATATATTTATATAAATATATTTTGCAAAACAAATCTCAAACAAGTTTGAAATCATTTGCCAATAGTTTGGTTTTCATCAGGGAGAGTGTAGTCCTAATCATTCACTTTGTCCAATAAAGGGGTTGATCTTGTCACTATGATCACCCGCTCGAGTGATTTCTCAGATTGCCCCAACACACCCAGGTTTTGACCCTGAAGGATCTCACTAATTGTTACATCAAAGACAACCTAATTTGATATCCAGTGTAGTACCATAATCGAGTCTAGGGGTTAGGTGTAACTTTCTAATTTTGCCCATTAGTCTCCAAGGTGCAGGGCATAACTAGAAAATGGTATGGGTTTAGTGTTTCAAACAAGCACACACTACATGTGCTTCGGGTCTAACCCTAGCCACTGAGATAAGCTGCCCCAACCTACTTGGCAGCACATTAGTGTTAGCCTTGGCAGGATAAACTTCCCCAAGTCTATCCAATGGTTGAGAACATTCTAAATTAACACGAGTTTCATAAGTGTCTAGTTTAAGGGTAATTTCATAGAAACACACCAAATATAACACGAATCAATTATGTACTTTTATTTATTTACAAATAAATGGATATGTACATCAATCTGATTGGAGCTAAGGGCATACATTGTCTAACAGTTTATCTTATTGTTACAAAATGAGGTTAGAGTCATGCAAGATAAGGAAATCTGCTACGTATCTATATGATGAGATTTATCTCTATTTCCAATATGAGACTTATCTCTATCTCCAACACCCCCGCTCAAGCGAAACGGGGATGGAATCACGGTAAGCTTGGAATAGTGCTGAGAGAACCTAGCTTAAGATAATAGCTTAGTGAAGATGCCAACTAGTTGATCTAGAGAACGCATAAACCGTACATCCAATAATTTGGAAGCCACACACTTTTGTACAAAGTGATAACCCATGTTCAATCAGCAGCACATTACCACACCTCCATCATCTGACTTGCCTACAATATCTCTCCCAGTTGCTCCCTCAAATGAACTGCCTATAGCATCTCCATCATCATCTGGTTCTCCGACAAATACATGTCCTCCTACAACATCTATACTTCCCATGCAAACAAGAGCCTGATCAAGTATTACCAAACCCAATCCCAAGTATATGTTGATGAGTAGTTTCTTAAAAGAAATTAAACCTTCTTCCTATACTGAAGCCTCTAGAGATCCTATATGGCATAAGGCAATGGATGAAGAATTCAGAGCTCTTTTTGACAATTAGACCTGGATACTAGTTCCTCACCCTTCAAATTGCAATATTATTGGAAACAAATGGGTGTTCCAAATTAAAAGGAAATCAGATCGGAGTGTGGACCGGTTTAAGGCCCAACTTGTAGCACAAGAATTTACTCAAGAGCTTGGACTTGATTATGATGAAACCTTCAGTCTAGTAATAAAACTAGTCACCATTCTGTTAATTCCATGCTTGGCTATTACTTACAATTAGGAGGTATGCCAATTGGATGTTAGTTATGCCTTTTTGCATGGAAACCTTGAGGAGGATGTTTACATGAGACAACTAGTGGGTTTTACAAATCCTCAATTTCCAAATTATGTTTGTAAGTTACAGGGGTCTCTTTGTGGACTTAAGTAGGCTCCTCGTGCATGGTTCACCCATCTTCATGATGCTCTTCTTCATATTGGTTTTATGGAGTCAAGGGCCGATGCTTCTCTCTTCACATTGCGTTCTCAATAGTTCTTTTGTGCTATCCTCACCTATGTTGATGATATACTGGTGATTGGATCAGATTCCTCTCAAATTAAGTCTATCATCTCTGCTCTTCAACAACAATTTGCCTTAAAGGACCTAGGTCCCTTGCATTACTTCTTGGGTATTGAAGCCCAAGCCCATCGTTCCAATTCTGGTCTTCATCTTTGCCAACATAAGTACATTCAAGATCTTCTTACCAAATTCAAGATGCATGAAGCCAAATTCAGTGCTACCCTTATGGCATCCTCTACTCGGTTGTCTGCTCATCAAGGTGAACCACTAGTTGATGTTTCTCTTTATTGAAGCATTGTGGGAGCTTTACAATATGTGACTCTCACTTGTCTTGACATATCTTTTGCTGTAAACAAAGTTTGTCAGTACTTGCAACATCCTACAATAGAACATTAGGCTGCAGTTAAATGCATTCTGCGTTACTTGAAAGGATCAATTACTCATGGCATCTTTATTCGTCATTGTTCTTCTATCACATTGGACGCCTTCTCTGATGTGAACTGGGCTTGGTGTTTAGATGATCGTACATCCCAAGGGGGCTATTACATTTTTCTGGGTGGAAATTTAGTCTCATGGAGCTCCAAGAAGCAAAGTACGGTATCTCATTCTAGTACAAAATCTAAGTATCGTAGTCTTGCGACAGCCACATCTGAACTAACTTGGATTGAGATGCTCTTATTGGAGTTGGGTTTTCCTCTTAGTACCAAACACATTTTATGGTGTGACAACCTAGGAGCAAAACCATCAAGGGCAATCTAGAACTCCTCAGACTCCTTGTACTTGGTAACCGCCTCCTCCTTGCCACTAACAGCTTTGCCTCCGCCTCTGCCTCTTCGGCTACCTTCCGTGCCTTGTTGCAGTCCCCCTTGAGCTCATGAGTATAGTTCTTCAAATGCCGCAACTCTTCATCCTTGGCCGCTGCTACTTGTTTCAGCTTGGCCATCTCCATCTGCAGATGAGAGAACTCGCTCTCCCGAGCCTCAACCATCTAACGAAGGGCACACATCCGGTCAACTAGTGTTGTCACCACACAAACTACCTACAAAAGGAAAACAAGTCATGAGAATGACATATCACATCGAAGAACGGAAAATGGTGGTTTAGATGTCTTACTACGACGGGTTCCCAAATGGCTACACTTTCCAAAACCCCACTCATGTAGTTGTTGGTCTCTCTAAGAATGTTAGGAGATAGAATGCCTCGAGCCAGTTGCTCGGGCATGCCTTCAGTCTCCAGAATGTCCTCTAGTCGGACACAGTTGCTCAACCTGTACACTTCGGCACCCTACTCTGCCAGACCTGAAGGGAGGACCTCAAGACTTCCCTACAACCTAGTGTGTGATTGAGAACCGTCAGAGCTGATGTCCACCACGTCTCTCTCACCTGGCCTCGACCTCTTATGGGACCGAAGGTTCACGACCTTTAGGCGGTGCTACTGATGAGCCGTCCCAGCCTGGGCTATTGCCCTCCTCTACGTGGCAGCCTGCATGCTCCTTGTTCTCTCCTCCTTGTCAACGACTACCACATCTACCAAAGAGAACAAGTCATGTAAAGCCAAAGAAATGAAACAAGAACAATGACACTTACAAAATCAAGGATAGACCAGCTAGGGGCTCCATCAGCCCGACATGGATCAGCATGGAGATCAACATGTACTCTTGCATGTCTACCTTCTTTATCTGCCTAATAGCCGCTAACTCCTCCCTAGACAGCTCGACCTCGGTTGGTGCCTTCACCTTGGTCCTTAGGATTGATAGCTCAGAAGAGAAGGCCAGCCCCTTGGGCAGAGCATGAAGAAGAACCCTTCTAGTGTTTCATTGAGGAGGGGGACCCGACGAGCACCTTATTGTGTTGCCGACCTAAGAAGTAATAATGACCCTATTGGTGCTTCTTCAGGTGTAGGAAGTATGTGAACATCGATGAGGTGATGTCCACATTGTGAACCGAGTAGTAGCAAATGAGTCTAACCAAGTATCTGAAGGAATTGAGCATCAACTGGATTGGATAGACACAGTACCACCTCAGCACCGTCGTGATAGCCTTACTCAAAGGAAGCCTCAGCCCAACTATCAGGCTGTTCTCGTAGATGTAGATCTCTCTTGGCCAAGTTGAGGTGGCCCTCTCACCGATGTCGGGGCACCTCAGCTTGTACTCCTCGGGAATGTTGTAAAGGATCCTAATTTAGGCTTGGTCTTTAGGTGTTAACCCATAGGGCGAAGACGCAAAGTGGCTTCTGAACCGTGTAGGAGTGCCAAAACCCTCTTCTAACACAGTATTCACTTCAGCCTCGTCGGTTTCCCTGACCTTAGCTTCCCGAAGGGTTACGACCTCTTCCGTTGCGACACCCTCACCCTTTGTTCCATTGACCTCGGCCCTGTGGGCTTTGTCTTGCGGGCTACGAGCGCATAGGCCTCGGGATGAGACCACAACTCGAACTCACTACCTGGCATGCAAGAGCTTGACAAAGAGGAAGGACAAGGTGAGAAGGAAGATGAAGACATCTTACCAAAGAACTACACCGCGGAACACCTGCAATGCCAGTCGAGGACTAACACTCGTTGAGCTTCTATGATCACTCACTCAAAATGGCAAACTAAAATAGCTCACCACCTCCCCTTTTATAGGGGGGACTAACAATCTAGATCAGCTCAAATAAACGTTGTTGATTCGACGTTGCACTTCGTATGCACGTGACCTTGGGAAGATGAAATGATGTGTCTGACGATTCATAACGAAAACAATATGAGCGTTGAACCAGCCAGTCCGCCCAGCGAATTGGTCTTACCCCAGGCCAATCAACTCGAAGAAACTAAACTTCCTTAGCTGAGGACCGTAGAACTCTTTCATGCATAGCTGCAACTAAGCACTACACTCCTCGACTTTGGAACTGGGGGAGTGGTATTTAAGTGATGGTTGAACTGGCCAAGGATGCCATGTGGCTATCTCTGTGGTTGCCACCTCTCAAGCCACGTTGATGCCATACGTAGTGGAAGAGCATGACTAAGGAGTGTCCTACACGAGCAAGGAAGCGAACTCAACTGAGGAGGAGGAAACTTCTTGAAGATCTCAACGGATGCCCTCATCTCGACAACCTTGGAAGCCCTATCCATCTGGGACACGGATGTCCAATTATAAGTAGGTATTCCTTGCTCGAGGTAAAGGACTTTTGGAACTACACCCTTTGAATACCCCTTTGCACTATCTCTTCAGCTCGGACTAGCACTAGCTCAACTTGCTCGTCCTGACCACATCTTTCTCTATCCTACTAATTTGAGCATCAAAGTACCTACCTTGGTTCAGAATACCTCGGATCGAACAACATCAACTTTCTTTCTCTTACTCTCCCTAAAAATTAACGTATGTTCAATTGCTATAATTTACCCAAGATTTAAATTATTCAAACCTTTCTTTCCTAAATACGCTTTCTCTCTCTTGCACAAACTCTTCCTAAAATGTAACATATGTTTAATTACTCTAATTAACCCAAGATTTAATATTTTCAAACCTTATTTCTCTTTGTCCTCTTTCATCATCCTTGTTATTTCTGAGCTCTCTCTAATCAGCATGAACAATGGAGATTGCATGGAGTGACGATGGTAAGTCCATTTCCTTAGCTGTCATTTTTTATTTGAAATGGTGTTGTAGGCATTATTTGAAATGAGTTATGCATGCTATATTATTATTTCATCCTTGATGGCCTTTCTGTAAAAAAAAAGGAAACTAAATCTTGGTTTCGGAACTTCTGAAACATATGAACTTATTAGTTCCTTTATTGTAGAACTTCCAAAACATATAAACTTAAATTCAAAAAGCATTCTTCCAGCTATATAGTTTCAGAATCATGTACCTATACAATATTTCTAAGATGTCTTCAAATGTTTAGGGAGATCAACTTTGTTGAATCTATAGTTTTGGCTGATGTATATTGTGTTTTTTGTTTGAATCTATAGTTGATCCCATGTAATTTGAGGTTTTTTGTCTTCATTCCTCCATTTATATTTACATATCAAAATAATAAATAGTAATATTCCCATGGATCACTTATTGCTGCGATACCTTTTTTTTTTGACACTTGCCTTCTGCACAAGATAATCTTCCATGGTAAATCAAATTGATTCCTATATTCTACTTACCTTTTTCTTCATTATCAAAATGATTCTTAAAGTTGCCCCATTGCCATCTCACCAAATTTTTTCATACCCATTTTTGGTCTCCAATATTCATCATTCTTCTAGTACTTTTACAGGTCTTAGACTCTCAATGAAACTACTCAGTTGGATAGAGGTTGAGCTTGAGGCAAACATAGGTGAAAAACCAATCCTACCACGAGATTTCTGAGTTAAAACTATGTGAGTGAAGTTGGTATTATTGTTTTACTTTTCTTTTAAAGATGTCAGTATACCCTGCATTCAATTTGTAAATTTGCTTAGCATTTTTCATTTCCACTATTTGTCTATTAGCCTTGTATTTCTAGTTAATCTTTATTAGGGAACTTCTTTTCAAAAGCTTAACCAAATGGTTTTTATTAAGGTTCTCTTCTTTATTGTGGGAGAAATGGAAAGTCAAGACAAAAAAGAAAAAGACCCCATTGCTTTGTATCTTGATAGGGTGGAGGTGGAGGAAAATCATACTTTAGCTTTTCATTCTATTAAGCATGTAAGCAAGTTAAGAAAGTTTTATTGAAGAAATAGCCACAACATTAATTGAAGCTTTTTTTGTTAATAGTGGGTTACTATGATTCCATTGATAAGTGACCTTTTGCTTTGGTCAGGATGTGTTCACTACCATCCACACCCTGTTGGGAGAGAATTCCTCTCCTCCTTGTCAAGTCCAAACCTTGGTAGCCAATTGTAAGGTGTTATTTGGTTTTACTCCCCTTGCTCTCTTAAGTCTGTACCACGTTCTTGCTTTGAGTGGTTAATGAATTTTGTTTTTTGGTTTAAAAAAATTGAAGTTTTATATCTTTTCCATTTTTTAAAAGGACAAGCATTATATTTGAGGTTATTCATATTAACAAACCTGTAAATATATGTTATAATAGAATATATGTTAGAAAATGAGGATAGAAGTGAGAATAAGGGATTTACATATGTCACTTGTACATACATGAAAACCACTCGTTTTAATTGTTTAAACCAGCTCTTATCCCTACAATTTCATTTACATTAATTGCAAACATAAGATGCATCTTCCTTGCCCTAGTTGACAGGGTTGTTAGGTTGAGATAGAATAAAATTATGATCTTAACATTATTTGATTGTATTTAAAGAATGTTAAAAAATTGCTTATATTAAGGAAATGATAATTTGATGAAAAGTTTTAGATTTGAGTGCTATTGCTAGCTTAGTTAAACAGACACTTAGGCTGTGTTTGGTTTGAAGGAAAAGATAGGGAAAGGAAAGGAAAGACAGGAAAACCAATACAAGGTTTGTACATATTTTCCTTTCCTTTCCTTTCCCTACCTTTTCCTTCAAATCAAACATAGCCTTAGTGTAGCAACTTTTGGCTTTATGAGATGAACCCCACTTGGACAGTCCATAAGTATGGTATGATGAAAATCCTGAAAAGTCCGAAATAGGTATTTTATAGCAAAACTTATGACTTTCCACTGAATTAAGCTTCTTTTAATGGCTTATCCAAAGCAATTCAATCAAAGCCTCAGCCCTCCCGAACGTTCCCTGAATATGATACCAGGGGACCTTGGTGGGGCTGGAAGGTGACACTGGTGGCTGCTTAGTGTACCAAACTCAATATGGGCCCGATTACTCATTGTGGACGGTTCACTCACAAGTCACAACAGATCATCTAGCATTAGGAAAATTATTTTTCATTGTATATAGGAAGTTTCTTAGTGAAGCATTTTATTGAAGTTCATGCCTTCTTCTTAAGTGATGGATAAAATATTTTTACTACGTATTTTAAAAAAGGTAACTACGTATATCTTTACGTAGTATAATTGTCAAAAGACATCAATTCCAAAACCTTGTGTTTGATGATAGGAGAAATCCCAAGGCCCTATGCAAATAATAGATGATTAGTAAACCCCACTTTGAGTGGAGTTCAAGATTTTTCATAAATTCTTAACAAGTGTTGAAGCCCATTATAGCTACACAGAAACCCAAAAAAAGAAAAACTCAAACGAATCTAGTACCAGAACTAAAGTAATTCATGAACTAGTAGATTCCCTAAAGAAAATGAAAATAGCTAGATTTTCTGAATTTAAATTAACCAAAGTAGTTGGGATATTATTATTTGGATGTTGATTGAGGAACTTTGCATTAAGCTGCAGGCTTCAGGTATGAAATTGTTTACTTAAGTTGGTAAAGTTTATAGGGGTTCGAGCCATATATAATTGGGTTCAAAACCTGGTTTCACCCACCCATTAACACCTAATCATCCATCCTTGCCCGAAAACCAGAAGAAAAGAGAATAAAAGGAAAAGGGGGTCTTCGAACCCCTCCCCATATATGAAGGTTTTGTGTAGACTACTTTTTCAAAGCAAAATCCCTTGAGTTACCAAACGATCCTATACATCCTTAGACACTGAGTCCAACAAAGAGGATGCTCAGCTTAGGTCTCTTTTCTTGGCGTAATGGGTCTAGTTGCTGGTATCATTATTCACTTATGGACTAAATGCTTCAATAGTTGGGAGACTGCACCAATGGCCATAAACTCTAGCATGGAAGATATACTCAGTTGTTAGATGGGCCCAATCTGAGATCTCTATTGGAAACGATCCCATATCAGACAGTCCAGATTTAGCCCAAAAGTAGGTGTACCATCCAGGCATCCAATGCTATCACACTTTGCTTTTGGGTTCAATCTAATATCTCTACATCTGATTTGCCGTTTGTACACATGAAGACCAAAATAGTACTTCGATGGATTGTAAGGTATATTATTAGCTAAAGAATTCATCTACCAAGTAGAGATTCTCTCCCTGTATCTCTGTGTGTGGCCTCAAATATTTGTGATCACTTTTGCATGATGACATCACGACATGGGGCGCCGTTTGTTTTATAAGGAGGGCCCATGATTAGACGTCAGGTACTCAGAGAGAGAGACTCCTAGCTAAGTGTTTGTTTTGGGCCTCTGAGAAATTTGGTGATCTATCTATATATATTTTTTAGTGTTAAAGCACACTACACGCCATTAAATGGTCACTCTTTTCTCATGGATCACTGCCATATAAAACCCATCTTAATTCTTAGGTGGAGAAGAGTTTTGTTGGACAGACACAACGTGTAGAGATTCCATTTGGGAGCTTCCCAAGGTCACAATAACTCTAAAAATAAGGGCTATAGGCAGCGCCGTTTAGCTTTTTCTGAGCCTTGTCTGTGCCTTTCTAGCCTCACCAACTAGTTGTTTTTATTAAACCTTATATGGTATCAATTTTATATAGTTTTCACATCACAAATTTGGGACAAAAGGGTTTGGATTGCTCCGGCAATAGGTGGAAAATGGATTCCAACCACGTGGATTAGCCTCAAAATTAGGGATGTGTTGTTAAAGCCATCCCCCAAGTCTTATCATCTCTTCCCAAGCTTAGATTGGGCTTGAGTCCTGAGGCATGACCCAATTATTTTGTTTTACTTTCTTTCCTTTTCATTTCTTTTCTTCTTTCAAATCAATGCAATCAGGGTGGAATCTAGTCATTGGATGGATCCCACTAGATGATCTCTTACACAATTATTAGAACTGAGCTGGATGTCAAACAAGATAAAGGGCTACTAGCCCTGACCAACTTGGTTCACCTAATAAATTGAACCATGTTGATCCAACAATATCATCATTTAAAGTTGAAGCAAGATTCATAAAAATTTTTGAACCTACCGGTTCATCAGCCAAAAGAGACAATCTGATAAAAACCATTACCTAATGTTTGATCCAGCGGGGTCTGGGAAGAGTTGGACTAAATACAGACATGACCTCTTTGACATGTTTTTGGACTTATCTTTAACATCAAGCAAATGGCTCATAAAGAGACCATCTGATATAGACAAAAATCAGCCGGTTCAATACTTTGTTGAACTGATTCCTACTCACCAACAGTAATCTCTGCAGATTTTTAGGGCCTATTCGTTGTAGGGATGTAAAATATTCACATTCTTTTTTCAGATTTATGTGGGGTTAATGAATAATTTATTTTTTCTGGGTATCACTTACCGGAGCGGATTAATTAGAGACAAAAGTCATGCACATCGGGCTGGTCTACCCTATCACAGCAGAACATGTCAGTATGATAGGTAGTTCAGCCGGGTGTGTACAATTTTGTCTTCATTTCATCCGGACTCGTGATATCCATCTCTAGGTGGATAAATAACTTTTTCACCTAAGGGAAAAGTTATCAACACATGGAACAAAATTACCCTTTCTACTAATAACTTTTCAAGGTTAAAATGATCATTCTCTTGTTTACTTAAAAAATAAAAAACATGAATATATACACTTACCTGGATAAATAAATTTTCCTGAAAAGCGAATGAATACTTATAGGCCCGAACCCTAACCTAAACCTGATGTAGTTGAAATTCTTTAAATCAAACAATTCGACTTGGGCTTGCAGCCCTAGCTAAGATGCCAATAGGGTTGGACCTACATCCAGCAAAACATCACTGCATCTAACCGTAACATAGGATGCTATGTCAAGCTAATTTACTAGTTTGCTTGTGTGATAAAATATAATGATGCTCTCCCTCTCCTAGAGTCTAAAGTTTCAGAGTTGAAAGAAGTAAATTATGCATTAGAAATCATCCTACCACATTGAAATCCGTATTTCATTATATAAAAACTCCAAAATGCCATTGAATCTAACGGCAAACCAGACCCTAATGGCTTCCCAATGAATACTCCTAGAAAAGAAATATAAAGTATTTACATGTGTACATACTTTAATATTCTTTTTTCTCACTTAATGATTTAATAAGATCCCCACGTGCAGCCCTAATCAGAACCGTTGGATTCAAACTATTCCTAGGTAGACAGTGCTTCTGTAGCAGAAATGGGTAGCTTTAGAGGTTCTGATACTGGTACAATTCACCCATTAAAAATACAGAAATGTGGTCTTAATAATGTAATTAGTTGATTAAATTATGCTAATTTCATCCATTAGCTGCTGGCTGATGATTCGAACCAAACTGGTCTCCAATTGTTCATGGGTCCACGGTCAAATTGGGACCCACAGTCTCAGTCTCAGGCTCAGGTTCACCCGTGCAACTAACCTTTCATTGAGAATCCGTCAACAATTTAAAACAATATGATTATATATACCCTAAAATACATGGATATATAATTTTTATATTTAAGTTTTATAAGCATTATGTGGGAAAACAAAAGAAGATAGCGTCAAAATGGGTCAAATGTTCTGTCATTCTATCCTCGTTTAATATCCTAAGCTAAGCAAGGGTCTATAATGCTAAGAGGTCAAGCCAGACCCTAAGTTCTAATCTATAAGATCTAATGAATTATAAACTGCCTATATAATTGTTTATTTAATTATCTATAGGGTTCAAATATGAAACCCATTTAGGTTCAGTTCAAGATTCCTTTCTCTGAAATCAATTTAGAGATGGAAGTTCTAGTTCTTGACTTTAATCTTTCAACCCATTTCTCTTGCCTGGCTAAAACTAATTTTTTTTATTCTCTTTAATTACTTTTCTCTTTTCCTGAAACTCAATGAATTTTATTTAATAGAGAAAGGGCAAGGAATGTGGAACTTTCCTGAGAAGTTGTCTTTGTTTTCCTTTTAGCAATCTTGGGCTAAGGTTCATTAATCAATATTGATCTCAACTTGCTCTTAAATCTGGATTTGATCACTTTTAACTTGACTGGACTCAATCTGTTACTACTTAATTACTGCCCTTATTATCATCACTGTAGCAGTTTCTTATTAGATGGACCATTAGGTATATCAAATGTGAGAACAGACTTTGATGTACTTTCTTCGGGTATCAAATTTATTTTTATAATCATAAATCAGTAAGAGCTCAACCAAAAAAGGAGAATGGAAATGATAGAAATGAAACTAATTTAAGGAGTTTCATAATAATAAGTGTCTGTGGGTGGGGAGGTGGGCATGGGGAGATGTGGTGTATGTTAGATAGTTCTGTATGCCCTTAGCTTCAATCAAGATGATGTACTTTATGAGTTTATTGTAAATGAATAAAAATGCATATTTGATTCATGTTTTCTTGGTATGTTTCTGTGTAATACCCTTAAACTGGACACTTAATGAGATTCGTGTTAGTTTAGAATGTTCACAGCCAGTGGGTCGGTCTTGGGAGACCTACCCTGACAAGGCTGACACTGTGGTGCCACCAAGTCGGTTGGGGTGGCCTGTCTCAGCTGCCAGGGTGAGACCCTAGGCACTTACAGTGTATGATTAATTGAATCTATGAACTGGACCAGATTTCCAGTATTGCCCTGGACCTTGGAGATTGATGGGCAAAACTGGAAAATTAGGCCCGACCCCTAGACTCGATTATGATACTGCACTAGGTGTCGGATTGGGCTGTCTTTGATATATCATTCAGTGAGATCCTTAGCGGGGGTCAAAACCTGGGTATGTTGGGACAATTTGAGAATTCATCTGAGTGGGTGATCATAGTGACAGGATCAGCCCATTTGTCGGACAAATGTAATGATCAGGAATGCACTCTCATTGATGGAAACCAAGACTGTCGGCACCCGATTTCAATCGTTGAGATTTATTTTGCAAAATATATTTTATATGAGATATAAAAGTATATATATTATGGTTTCTAAAATGTTTGCAAGAATGTTTTAATTCCCGGGATCCATATAAGCAGATAGTGCAACACTGTTCCTTGCAATCGAGGAAGAGGTCCCTTCTTGTCGGGCAGTGTATAATCATTATGGGCTGAGAGGTTAAGTGTAAGACCATTGAGGATAATGCCTGATGGACTAATTTTGCATTTTCCCACAGTCCCTGAGTGTTATAAGATGGCATGGCCCAGGGGCCACTTAAGGTAAGTGTTGGGTCCATAGAGCCCATAAGATGGGTTTCAGGGGGTGCACTATCCATAACAGTGTATTCGGCCATGCCTTGTAACAAAGGCTGAGCCAAACCCATGTGGCTGATGTGTAGATCAATTTTTGGGTCCCACGCCATACAAGGAAACCCAACTGGGCAGTAGTTTGGAAGGCTAAGTGAATACATAACCTTAAATGGGCCTTAAGCCCATTTTGAACTGGGCTGATTTGATTAGTCACTTAAATGGGCAAATTCTAAGATGGATCAGTTGATAGGATTGGGCCCAGACCCTATCCACTTAGAGAGTCCAAGATCTAAATAAGATTTAGATCTGGAAGCCTCCTAATTTGATTAGGAGATGGCTGATCTAATCTGCAGATAAGATAATGGTTATCCCTTATCACTTAAAGGGACTTCTAATCCAAATATGATTTGGATCAGCAACTCCTAATGGGATTAGGAGCTGATCCCTTTAAGATTATAAAAGGAGGAGGGGGCGGCAGCCTTTAGACATGCAATACACAACTCCTGTCTTCAGAGCTGAAATCACAAGAAGAGAGAATTCTGCTCCTTGTGAATACTCTCTTGCCGCTTCCTTCCTGCAGTCGCCGCCTCCAGCAGTTCGATCTCCTCCTCTCTACAAGAGTAATCAAGATTTCATCTTGAAACCAATCTTTTTGTGGAACTGTATTCACAAGTCATCCAATTGATTCTTGCGAAGGGTCAAGTTCTTTTGGAAGAACATTGCTGATTCTGCTCCACCCTGCACTGCCATTTTCAGTGAGAATAGACTTTGGATCCTTCCTTGGGCGTGAACACCTCCATTGGGAGATACCGTTTCTCCGTATCAGGTATAATCCCTTCCTACTCCTTTTGGTTCAGATCTGATTCAGTTCATAGTTCAATAATGATCATTGAAAATATGATTTTCTAAATAGGGAATTCGATTCCCAGTTCAAGGGAGAAAAAATTTTTTGAAATTCGCCCCCTTATTCCACAATCTTTGGGCGTCCATGTGATGGATATCCTATCCCTTCAGTGTAATGGTTCTTTATTTAAAAAACATCTAAGTTTACTATATTATTGATCCAAATACGTGTGGGGACACCCGTTCATGATACTGGCTAGGTTGATCACTAACCATGCTTACATTCTAGCCGTTTGATCAGAGTGTTCAACCATTTACTGGGACCATTCTCCACCCTAATGAAGGTTAAGGTGGCTGAAAAAAAGTGGAAACTAAGGGCACAATTATACCAGAAATAGGTCATTCATAGAGTACAGTAGGCCCTCTAAATATTTTATGAAATCAAGCTTTGGCCTTCTCTCTTACTCTTTTAGTAAGAAGTCTCCTACATGAGCTCCCTTTATTAGACAATCCAGATGGGTGAGAATATTGGGGCGATTATGATCAGCTATTTAGTTTAATCCTAATTAAATTTTCAAAGGCTACAATTTGTCCTAACGCAACGATTGATCTAACAAGTGGCTGACCATCTTGGCCATGTTCTAACACACATCATTAGAAGACAGTCAAGTGTTTCAAGGAGGTGTAGTGACAGCAGAGAGCAATCTCTTTTTGCTTACTCTTCCTTGTGCATTATTTTTATAAATTGATTAGTGATTACTTCCCTAATAAACATAATAATGGGATTGTTGCCCACATTCAGTGGATCCTAACCTAGAAAAAATTCATAGGTCAAAGGCCCAAGCCCATCTGATAACTTGATCCATAGAATCATATCTCTAGACAAGATATACAGCAGAATGTAATAGATTCAGGGGATAAGACCTGTGACCATCTTGATGATCGCCATTAATTTTCAATGCAAGGAGATCAATGAGGCATGGCCGTTCATTGGGTGGGTCCCAACTTCCTGTGTAAATTGATGTTTACGTTAAAAAATAGCCACCCCTTGTCCATGCACACCAAGAAGATTACAGAACAGAGAGAGGAAGGCAATTGCCAAGCAAATCAGACCGGCCAAAAGAAGAAATTAAACAAATGTTTAATTAACATGGTTGAATATAATAATAAAGGATGACCGCTGACCCAGCAAGTAGCAAGTGGCAACTCTACTCTACTCCTTCCCTTAGTATTTTCTTTACAAAAAGAGTCAAGATTAATTAAACATACTACACATAAACAAACATGTAACACAGACTCTGTAGTCTGGTATGATCAGACTTTCTAGTTCATATATAATAATGCAACTATGTATTTTATATTTCTCTCTGTTGTCTCTTGAGGAAATCAATGCATGTACACATGCTGTCTCTGCTTCCTGCGCGTGACGCGACCTAGTACCTCTACACTCAGTGAGAGAGAAAGAGAGAGAGAGAGAGAGAGAGGTGGTGCTGGTGGACTGGTGGTAGTGGAGCTGGTGTTATATAATTAATGGGTTTTCCTTAATTAATTCTTTCTCTTTCTCTCTCTCTATCTATCTCTTATGGGTTTTGCTTGTTGAAGTAGTAAAGAGAAGAGAATAGATTGTCAAAGTAGTAACAGTAGAGAGTAAGAGGAGTTTTGAGGAAAGAGAAAGGCAGGAGGAGACCCAATGCAAACGCGTGAAGGAAGGGTTGGGATTTGAGGCAATGTCGATGCCGAGGTTGAGGAGGCAATCCCACAACAACAACGACAACTTCAACAAGACTACTACCAATCTCAATATTGGCCATTACTGCTCTCCTTTGGCTACCATTCTGGTCGTCCTCGCTCTTGTCTTGGTCTTTCATGTCGAACCAGCCACTGCTGCTAACCATGAAACGCTCGTACTGTTCTCTTGGATACGTAGCTACCCTTCACCCTCCTCTTCTTCTGTTTTCCAGAACTGGAATCCATCAGACCCCAACCCATGTAACTGGACTCACATAGCTTGTTCATCTCAAGGCTTTGTCACCCAGATTGTTATTCAGTCTGTTGAGCTCGAACTACCTGTTCCTTCCAATTTGTCCTCCTTTGTTTACCTTGAAAAGCTTATCATCTCTGATGCTAACCTCACTGGAACCATCTCGGCTGAGATTGGAGACTGTGCCAAGCTTTCTGTTATCGACCTTAGCTTCAATGGCCTGGTTGGTAGTGTCCCTGCTAGTATTGGCAAGCTCCAGGATCTTCAAGACTTGGTCTTGAACTCTAACCAGCTTACTGGGAAGATCCCCAGTGAGCTAGGCAACTGTGTTAGTCTCAAGAATCTTATACTCTTCGATAATCGTCTCGGTGGCGATCTGCCAACAGAACTAGGCAAGCTGGCAAGCCTTGAAATCCTACGCGCCGGAGGGAACAAGGACATTGTTGGGGAGATTCCTGCCACGCTGGGTGACTGCAGAAGCTTGACTGTACTTGGGTTGGCTGATACTAAGGTCTCCGGCTCCTTACCTGCTTCACTGGGTAGGCTCAGAAAGCTCCAGACGCTTTCTGTCTACACTGCCATGCTCTCAGGTGAGATTCCACCGGAGATAGGTAACTGTTCAGAGCTTGTGAATCTGTATTTATATGAGAATGCTCTCTCGGGTAAAATTCCACCGGAGCTCGGCAAGCTTAGGAAGCTGGAGAAGATGTTGCTGTGGCAGAACTCCTTTGTTGGGGCTATTCCAGAGGAGATTGGAAACTGTAGCAGCTTGGTGATGATTGACCTCTCGCTCAATTCCCTCTCTGGAAGAATACCTTGGTCTTTCGGACGTCTCTCGGAGCTCCAAGCGCTGATGCTCAGCGACAACAATGTCTCTGGTGCGATACCTTCTGTTCTTTCCAACTGCACAAGCCTGTCACAACTGCAGCTTGATACCAACCAGATATCAGGTTTGATCCCACCGGAGCTTGGGACGTTATCCCATCTGACGGTCTTCTTTGCCTGGGAAAATCAGCTTGAAGGCAGCATTCCATCCACTCTGGCTGCTTGCAGTAGCCTACAGTCACTAGATCTGTCTCGCAATTCACTTACTGGTAGCATACCTTCTGGTCTGTTCCAGCTCCGAAACCTCAGTAAACTTCTATTGATTTCCAATGACATTTCCGGTTCAATACCGCCGGAGGTCAGTAACTGCAGCTCTCTCATTCGGCTACGCCTTGGAAACAATAGGATAGGCGGAACTATCCCAAAGGAAATTGGTTGTCTCAAGAGTCTCAATTTCCTTGACCTCTCTGACAACCGTCTAACTGGGTTGGTGCCGGATGAGATTGGGAATTGCACAGAACTGCAGATGGTGAACCTTGGGAATAACATGCTTGAAGGTGCTCTGCCTAACTCTCTTTGCTCTCTCAGTGGACTTCAGGTGTTGGATGTGTCAACGAACAAGTTCATAGGTCCCATTCCGGCTGGCTTTGGCTGTCTTACATCCCTGAACAAGCTGATCCTCAGCCAGAATTCCTTCTTAGGATCAATACCCACATCTCTTGGACTCTGTTCAAACCTCCAATTGCTTGATCTTAGCAGTAATAGGCTCTCTGGAGGTATCCCATCAGAATTATGTCGGATAGAAGCTCTCGACATTGCTCTCAATCTGAGTCACAATGATCTTACAGGGTCAATCCCAGCCCAGATATCAGCTCTCAGCAAGTTATCAATACTTGACCTCTCACATAATAAGCTTGGGGGAGAGCTTACCCTGCTTTCTGGGCTCGAGAACCTGGTCTCTTTGAACATCTCTTACAACAACTTCACTGGTCTCCTTCCAGATAACAAGCTATTTCGACAGTTATCTGCAACAGAGCTCGCTGGCAACCAAGGTCTCTGCGCTTTTGGGCGGGACTCCTGCTTCTTGAGTAATGTAGGTGGGATGGAAGTAGGAAACAACAGTAGTGATCTTGGGAGGTCAAGGAAACTTAAGTTGGCAATTGCATTGCTGATTGTGATGACAGTGGCAATGGTTGTTCTGGGAACACTTGCAGTGATTCGAGCACGCAGAGGAATTAGAGATGATGATTCTGAGATGGGAGGGGACTCATGGCCCTGGCAATTCACTCCATTCCAGAAACTGAATTTCTCTATTGAGAAAGTACTGAAATGTCTTGTTGATAGCAATGTAATTGGGAAAGGGTGCTCGGGGGTGGTTTATCGTGCAGAAATGGACAACGGTGAAGTTATTGCTGTGAAGAAGCTATGGCCAACAACAATGGCTGATGCTAATGATGATCACAGTGACAGATGTGGGGTTAGGGGAGTTCGGGATTCTTTCTCCGCAGAGGTGAAGACTCTTGGTTCTATCCGTCACAAGAACATTGTAAGGTTCTTGGGTTGCTGTTGGAATCGAAATACAAGACTGCTCATGTATGACTATATGCCCAATGGAAGCTTGGGTAGTCTGCTTCATGAGAGAAGTGGTAGCTGCTTGGAGTGGAATCTGAGATACCAGATTATACTTGGAGCAGCACAAGGCCTAGCTTATCTACACCATGATTGTGTCCCTCCCATTGTTCACAGAGACATCAAGGCCAACAACATCCTCATTGGTCTGGAATTTGAACCATATATTGCTGATTTTGGCCTGGCCAAGCTCGTCGATGATGGCGATTTTGCCCGGTCGTCGAACACTGTTGCCGGCTCCTATGGATACATTGCTCCTGGTTGGTATATTCTACTCATGTCAAAAGTCTTTCAAGTTTCAATGCAGTTGGCATTTCACATACACAGTTCTCAGTTACCAAATTTGTAAATAATATATAATGTGTTAAGTCATTTGTTAATTTGCAGAGTATGGATACATGATGAAGATCACAGAAAAGAGTGATGTTTACAGCTATGGAGTTGTTGTATTGGAAGTATTGACAGGGAAGCAACCAATTGACCCAACTATACCAGATGGGCTTCATGTGGTGGACTGGGTGAGGCAGAGGAGAGGAGGAATTGAAGTTCTTGATCCTGCCTTACTTACTCGGCCTGAATCGGAGGTGGAGGAAATGATGCAGGCACTGGGAGTAGCATTACTGTGTGTCAATCCTTCTCCTGATGAGAGGCCGACCATGAAGGATGTGGCAGCCATGCTCAAGGAGATCAGGCATGAGAGAGAGGAGTATGCCAAGGTGGATGTACTCCTCAAGGGATCACCAGCAAATGATTTCCAAAACAACAATGGTACAGTCTCATCATCGTCGATGAGGATGCATGGCTCATTGTCGCAGAGCAACAACACCAGCTTCTCTGCTTCCTCACTCCTGTATTCATCTTCTCCTAGTGCCAAAACAGCTTTCAAACACTGAAGCTGCTGCCCAACAACAGAGAGTCGCTAGTTTGTCCTCTCATCAGTTGTTCCGTTTCAGAACTTTTGTCTTTTTGATGTAATTAAAGAAGAAAAGGCCCATATTCGTTGATGACAAGTAGAACAACAAATAGAGCCAACCATTGTTGCAGGTTGGCTTTTGGAATTTCTGAAAGTTTGTTGATATTCCTGGTCTGTATCCACTGTAACTATTTTAAGTATGTAGTCTATAATAATCACAAGTACAGGTCCCAAGCATACCCATATTGTTTTCCTGTGTGAAGTCAATATAATCTATCAGATTGAAGGTCGGCCTGGTTTGCTTGCATTGCAATTTCATTTTGCACTGGTTCAAAAGTCTCCAGTGTAAATTATTTGAATGAAATTCTGATTTTATTTTTTGTTTCAGATTTTGCCTTTTTCTCTTTTATATCTGCAGTGCAGATGAAATGATATATATATATATATTTTTTGTCTTTGATAATGTTGCACAAAAGCCTGATATGATGAGCCATTTTTGGCTTTTCAATTTTGAAGGTTTCCCTTTGTTAAGTTCTGAAGACCAGACCGAGCCAAAAAGCTATCTGATTCACGGTTTTCACAGTGAAGACGTGTCCAGGTCTCAGTTTTCCTGGTTCAGTCAGGTGGCTCAATGTGGTCTTCCAACCATTGGAGCCCATGTCCATCATAGTGAATTAATTCAAGGTCAAAAAGGTATCTGTTTTTAATATAATTTCATTCTTATGTTTTAGTTCATATTTTTTAATAGATTGTCTTGTAACTTGAACTTTTTGAGTTTTTTTTATTAGATAAAAGATAAAATTTTAGTGTCTCAAGGAGAAAGTGATTTGCATGTTAATAAACAAAATATATTAGATGAAAAGAAAACTTCAGTTTACATTTCTGCCCATAATTTCATTTAAAAAGCTGACATAATAAATTTAACTTAAGTAAATTTATTAGCCCGGAAAATATGGTGGATTGGTGGTTTACACATCTCTCTCTTTATCTATCTATCTATCTATCTATCTATCTATCTCTCTCTCTCTCTCTCTCTCTCTCTCTCTCTCTCTATATATATATATATATATATATATATATAATTCAGAGTAGAGCTTTTTAAGATATGTTACAAATAATACTCTTTAGCTTTTATTTCATTTTGTTGAAAAAATAAACAAAAATATTCTTTAATAAGCTTATCTAAATATATACATATCCTATGGCTTATATGCCCAAGACAATAATGATCTTTTATGTATTTTGTGTTTCAATAAGCTGATCAGTAAGATGAATTCATCTTCAAGATATTCAAGATATTCAGTTGGTTATAGAATAATATTACACAATATTACACAAAACCCACCCAAAATTTCATATTTTGGCTCAGCCATGCCCAAGCATCAAACCAAGCCCACCAAGCTATATACCGAAATTGAGCTAAGATTGGTTCGACTAATTTGGATGTTTTAGGCTCAGTTCGGAATACAAATATGTAGAGTATAAAATCTTGTATTTTGTATTATTTCGTATGTATTTGTATTGTGCATATTTGTATTTAGACTCTTTTCAAACTTAGCCTTCCTTTTTCCAAACTGAACTTTTAAGGAAAAATTACTATATAATCTATTGTATTTATTGAACACAAGCAAATTGCAACCATTGATTGTTTTCTTTTTAATTTTCTGAAAAGAAACATTTTTTGGTTAGTGATACAAACTACTACAATTACATTTTAGAAAGAATTTATGGAAGTAGAAAAAACCCTAATCTCCTTGAAACTTCTCCCCCTCTAGATGTTTAATAGCCTTTTCTTCTTTTAGACTACCTTTCATCTCTCAAATTTTAGCCTCTTCCATTTACACTTATGTTCTCTCTCATAGGTGATAGGTGATATTGTTATACAATATAATAGAAGAATCAAAATCAACCAAAGAAAATGTTAATAACTTTGCTTTTGTCTATCAATTATTACTTGTGATCTATGCGTCTAAGAGACTAAGGGAGTGTTCTACAATGTGAGTTGTTTTTTTTTTGTTGTTGTTAGATAGTGTGCATGCCCTTAGTTCTAATTGATGTATTATAGATACTTTTGTTATGATTAAAAGAATATTTATTTCATGTGTTGTCGAGTTGTTCTACTAAATATTCTTAGTTTATTTAAGTATTATGTATGAGACACATGATTGTTATAACATGGACTTAAAACTTCATAACCAATAATAGTGGAGCAATGGGTCTCAGTTAGACCTCTTCATGGGCCAGCCCGGCCCTCGGACAGGCTTGAATGTAGTTATAGGCCCGTGGGCTTAAATTTGGGTCAAAAAGCCTGACCCGCAATAAATTCAAGCCAAGCTCTGGTTTTGTCAAAATAACCCAGCCCAACCCGATCTAATATTAGACTTAAAAGTGAATAATGTGATTATGTCCATTTGAATAAATTTTTTTATTTAAGAATGTAAAACTGTGTTTTAAAATATAAAAGAAAGGGGAAAAAACCATATTGTAGGCCCATTATTCATTTAAATAGGAAAAAAAAAACTATATGAATTTTTAATTCTAATTTGAATAGGGAAAATTGTTTTTTTATTAGGTCGGGCTTCGGGCTCGGGCTCGGGCCCAAGTTATAGGCCCATTGGTCGGATTGGACTCGGGCTCGGGCCCAGCATATTTCTCTTAATGACAAGTGAAAGCCCGGCCCGAACTCGACCTGGCCTGGCCCATGAACAGATCTACTATTCTTATAACTAGTAGGACTACTTTCTTTGACCAAGCTGACCTCTCACAATACGAGTAATAATAAGATCACCGATCTGGCCTCCTAGGTTAAATTTGGCATCTCCTCATCCATTTATTGTCTGTTTTTCTTGCAAGTGCCATTGGAACAGCTTCATACCCTCTCTCATCAGCCTATCCGATTTTCAGCTTTCCCTCCTCTCTCATCTATTGCCTGGTTTTGGACGGCAATAGAATCAAAGTCAAATAAGGCAAAAATGTTAATTACATTGCTCTGTCCGTCAATCATTACCTATGTTCTTTCGCAATCAATATAGATTAGAGACTAAGGCTGTATTTGGTTGCAGTGCAATTTTATTTGCACTAGTATTGGGAGTGCAAATGAAAAAATTATAAATTATCATTTAATTTTGTTTTGGGTTTTACTTTATTCTGCTTTATGTATTAATTTACTTCATTTGTAATGCAATCAAACAAAATAAATTAAAATTTGAAACAAAAATAGGTCAAAATTTACACTTAAATCATTTGCACTACCACAATTTCACATCAATGCAATTTTATTTGCATTGCAACCAAACACAGCCTAAGGGAAGGGTTTATTCTACAATTTGAATTGTTTTTCTTGCCAATTCCAAAAGCAAATGAAAACCCCATTTGGTTGAAAACTGAATGTTTCTCAAAACAAAAACACAAAAAACGTGTTATTGAATTTCTGGTTTTAAAAACATATTTTTATTTGGTTATTTAAAATCAATGCTCCATATATCTATATTTTTTACGTATGCAAAGATTTTTGTTTGTATTTTGAAAACCATTATTTTGATGGTTCATGTTTTTTCCTTTAGAGATCAAAAGCATGCATGTTTTTAGCTTTTTCCCTAATGTGGAAATTTCAAAACTTTCAGATTGTAGTAACATCCCATAAATCCCTTAGACTGCGTTTGGAAACGATGCAAATGGAGTGTAAATCCTGGTTCAGGGTAAATTTACGCTCTAGTTGGCTTTTGCTTATGTTTGGCAGCATTACATTTATGCATTGACAAATGGCATATCAATGCATATTTACACTGATAATAAGATGTAAAAGTGCATCAATAAGAAAGAAGTAAATTTTTATTCAAGCGGGCTTTTGATAAAAAAAGGCATATGCTTTATTGGAATTTGTATTTGCATCCATTACAACTAAAAGTCAGTTTGGTAAGAATGTAAAATTGTCCTTACAAAACTAATCCAACTAACTTTACAATTTATATAAACCGTTCTACACCCTTTATATATTTGCATTGACACTTATTTGCATCATTTCAAAACGCAGCCTTAATCTCATTTACACTATTTCTCATGTTGTGGGTTTTTTCTCTGTTTTAAACTTGGGCTTATTATTCTCTATCAAAGCAGTTCTATTCGAAACCGCACGTACATATTCCATGTTGAAATCATAGACTTGTTTGATGATTTTGACTGTAATATGTCCCTCTAATTTATTCCAACTTTTGGCATCAACCAAACTTTCTTATCAAGTCAGTCCCAATATACTTTTACGACGGTGAGAAACTGAGAATTGAAGAAATTAACAAAAACAAATACAATTGGAGATGATAATTTCTTTAATTAATTTGCCGAAGAAACTCTTCACTTTTGGCTAGTGTGAACAACTTAATTTGTTGCTGCATGCAGTTGGAAACGATCATGAATTCATCATTTCTACAAATCTAAGTCTCGAAGGAAAGGAGTAAAAATTATTCCATCACATTCCATCAACCATACAATCGAGACAGTAGACCATACTTATATGTTGGTATAGAAGGAAGACGATGAGCAGCAATGAAACATGAAGAAATTAAAACATATATATCAATAGTCAATTCCTATTCTTGGTGTTCATGGAACGCTTGACGGCCTCAGCATTATCTTTGATGAATTCCTTTGCTTCGTCTTTCTTGTCAACCGCCGTGTCCTTGATGTTTTGGGTGGTCTCCTTGGCTGATCCCCAGGCGTCTTGGGCTGTCTGCTTCGCTTTCTCAGTGAGGTCCTGTGCAGTGTCTGATGCCTTGCCTGCCACCTCTTTTGTTTTCTGGGTTGCCTAGAATTACAACAATTTCTTATAATTGTGATCATCTCAACATCTGAAGTAGTCTCAGTCCGTGAATAATTAAATCGAACATCACCTGTTCAACAGCAGAGCTGGCCTTATCTTTTATTTCTTCACCAGTCCTCTTCACTTCTCTGGCCCCTTGTTTTGCAGCATTGACGCCCTTATCGCAAGCATTCGAAGCCTCATTTTGTGCGCTTGCCTGTGAATGAAACTCAAAACTCATTTCAGCAGCCAGTTTTAAAATGCACCACCGAAGCGAACACACTTATTTCTCTTTCTGTTCAACACACAATGCCTTACACCTCTTTTTAATTGTAAAGCATTGATTGATTTGATATAAAAAGACTATTAATTTTTGAAAATCACATATATGAAACAACCATTCAACGTAAAAGTTTAAACTGTTATGTGAGATCTTTGAATAGGCTGTTATTCTTTAACACGATCTCACAAATGAGGGCCCATTGGACTTTAAGTGTGAACAAACACTTGGTCAAAGTAGCTCTGATACCATCTCAAAAAACCATTCAAACTAAAAGCTTAAATTGTTAGGTGAGGTCTTTGAATAGGTTGTTATTCTCTAATAAAATGTCACAAGAGTATAGAATTAGGGATGACAATTTTTCCATAAATCCCTATTTCTCAACTTAATCCTAATCGGCATATGGAGACTGCCTTGGTGGGGATGGGACGGTGATTAATAGGAAAACCTGATCTGGGATGGGGATGAGAGTGAAATTTTCACTCCCCCCGACTTCAATTATTTATATTATATATGAAATATATTTAAAATCTTTCTTTATTTCAAGTAATTCTTTTTATTCAAAAAACTTTTAATTAAAAAAATTTGGAGTTTTGAGGAACCCATTTCCATTGGGAATTAAAATTAAATTTCGTTTTCACAAAACTTATTCTCACACCATCTTCACAATAATTGCAGCGGTGCATTGAGAACATTAGACAAATTTTGTGAGGACCAAATCCGAATTCCTTGAATTGATGGGAACAATAGATAGATTAATTCATGTCTATATATCTAACTAAGAATTGAAGAAGTGCAACTCACTTGAAGAGGTCTTGGGGATGCCGTGAAGCTCCTGGGTCTCCAACCGCTTCTTGTAACAGCAGAAGATCCAATGGGACGGAATTTGATAAGGGAGATTGTTAGACTCATGCTTGCCATTTTAATTTCTTCTTCCTCTTTGTCAGGAGTAATGCAGCAGACAGAAATGATCGAGCACTTTGTCTCTGTGTTTCTTCGTTCTATATATATATATATATATATATATATATATATAAGGGAGGGCTGGGAGTTCTTTCTCTATGTTTAGATAACCGTCTGCACATTCGGTAGGATCCGGTTTGTTCTCTTGTTGCCAGGGATTCGGTCTACTTTGGACCTTTTTCGTTTTACTGCATCAAATATTGGCATGAGAGCGGGAAACTCTGCGTATTTCAAGTATTTTACATCTCGTTGTAATGAGGTTCCACGTATGCCAGTTCATGTCGGAGGGTTGGTTTGTTTTGTTTAGCTTTTTTATTTTTGATAGAAACAAATGGTGCTATACAATACCGGATAGGGCTGCAAGTAAGTCGGATAAGATCCGATTTTAATCCGATACCGTTCTATTAAGAGGCAGATTCGGATATTTTCTTGATCCTAATAAATCAGATCGGAATAGCCGATCCATTATTTTAACGGATTGAATTCAGATATTGGCTGGTCCAATACGCTGTGACCCGATCCGATCCGTTAATTATGAAATATTATATATGTATATTCTATATATTATTTATATAATTATATATTATATATTTTCGTATATTATTATATTATATAAATAATATAATATATTGTTTATATTACATTATATAAATATAATTCTAATCAAATCGAATATTTAAATTCGAATTCGAATCATGCTTTCAAAAATCCGACAAATCCTTATCAGATTTGGATCAGTCGGATTTTCTTAACAGATTGGATCGGATATGCCCTTACTGAATCTGATCCAATCCGTTTGCAGCCCTAATACTGGGGGTAGCATGCCCCCAAACATCAAACAAATAAAATGAAGGTCCCAGGGAAATTACAAAGATTTAAGGAAACAAATCAAGGTCCTGTAGCTAACTCTACAATCCATTTTCTCCTTCATTTTCATCTGCAAGCAGTCTAAAATGATATTCCTTAGGTTCTAAGGTGGAGAGGTCAGACCCCTGACACAACGAATGACAAGATTCAAATCCCCTTCAGTTATGATTGAATGGATTTGTAGAGGGTTTGCAATTCTGCTTAGTTGTACAATTTGGGTTGGTTTGAGTTAGCATTTTGCTACTACTTCGAGCTTGGGCCTTTGAGTCAAGTCCATTCAAATTTTACAAAGATCTAATCCGAGTCCGCCCAAATTGCATCTCTAGTTCTGGGGTTGTTAATGGATCGGGTGGTCCAGTGGAACCAAAATGAACTGAACCTATTGTTATATAGCGTCTACTTCTACAATGTATGTTCAGTTTATAATTGTGTTGGGACCGGTTTTGGTTGTTTTTAATTAAGGTTTCTATTATAATGGGATTCGCTTTTTTATTGGTACTAACAAAGTACTGGCATTTTCGGGGATTAAGGGGTGGAGTTTAGGGATAGCAATTTTGCTAAAATTTTTGAATACCCAACCTGTCTCCACCATAATAGGACCTGTTTAACCAAAATCCTAAAGGGTTTGGGACAGGTTTGGGTTTTGACCTTAGGGTACTTGGTACCCAAATACCTCATTATAAATCCAATATATATTTAGTAAATATATCTTATATATTTCATAAGAATCCTATACAGTAAAAAGATGTGAGAGAGGTTCAAACCCTTGCCATTGTATCCCATCTGGCATCTTAATGTCATCACCCAAAATTGAGCACCTCACCCCCTTAAACCGTAGATCGCCCATATAAACATTTCATATAATCAATTGGACTGTACTAAAAGACTCTATGTACCCAAAAACCCTTGCCTATCAAATTTTATCTCAATGCTCCTTCATTTGACCCTTGATCGAAGTGAGATTCTTTTTTCAACTATTCTCATTATTCAAGAACCATGATCTCATAATTCCCCTATATGTAGGCCTCTTTAGACCCGTTTGACCTGGACAATAAGTTTGGAACCCTCAAAAATCCCATCCTACCAAATTTTACCTAAAAATTCCATCCTTACCCTTCAAACGAAGCAATGTTCTATTTCACAAGTTGTTATCCACTTACACAATTTTCTTGTGATATAGCACCAACACAGTAGCCTTTCTTGAGCAAATCCTGGCCACTCAAAAGTTGTTAACCCTTGGATCAGAATATTCTCTTGTTAGCAACTTTTATTAGAACACCCCAAAAACCTCAAAATATTTAGAACACCCCCACCCTTCTTCCTTCTAGAATATCCCCAAACTCCCATCATTTGGACCATTTTACCCTTGAAAACCCGCAAAATACCTAAAATGCCCCACCTTCCCTCTTACCTAGAATACCCTAAATTCACACCATTTAGACTATTTTGCCCTTGAAAACCCTCAAAATACCCCTCACCCTTCATCCTACCCAAAATGCCCCTAAATTTACCTCATTGGACTATATCACTGCTGAGAACCCTTAGAATACCCAAAATACCCTTTATTCTCCCTCTCCCTAAAATACCCATGTTCTTACCACCTTTAGGCACATTTTCCTTCAAAAACTTCCAAAATACCTAAACTACCCCTAAATAGGGATGCAACTTGGGTGGGCCCAACCCGAGCCTAAATCGGCCTAGCCCGAAATTTTGCACGCCTATTTCGTAAGGGGTTTGGAACTTTACGGATAAGTGGTACATGGAGACTAAGGCTTGCAATGCATGCAGTGTCGTTCCGCTGATGATGGCATTGTACAGTGACTAGGTGCGGATGACGATGAAATCCACCATCGTTGTGGTAGTGATGAGGCAATTACCCATCAACAATGGTAGATCGATCTTCCCTTAAGGCATTAATGAGTATCTAGAGAATCCTACCAGAGGGGTGTTGACCAGCGTGAGGCGATCTTTCCTGATGCCAAGCTGTTTGAAGGCCTCTTCAAAGAGGATATTGGCCAAGCTCCTTGTGTCCACTAGTATCCTTCATACCTCGAATTGGCGATCTTGGCGGTTATGAAAAGAGTGTTGCTGGTAAAGGTAATGGGGGTGTCTTGCCTCGGTCTCTTCAATTTCCTGTCTTCAACTTGATGTAGCCTAGCATAGGCCTTGCCGGTCAAGCTGCTCTCTCATCCGGAGGCCATCTTGCTCAAGATGACTATGATGACCCCGACCGGTGAGAGTGAAGCAGTTCTTCACACTTGCATGAGGCTGGCTGACATACTTGCCAAGTAGTCTCTCAAGGATTCTCCTTTCCTTTGATAGACTTGCATGAGGCTAGATGAGGTCTTCCAATGCCTCTTGCTAGTGGTGAATTGTGCTAGGAACTACGCTTCCAACTGCTCCTAGGAGGCTATGAATTGCGACAGGAGCGAGGTGTACCTTGTTCTGGCTACTTCGTGGAGGGTCGCGGCGAAGGCCTTGCACATCAATCTCTCCATTGATGTCTTCGAGGAGGTTCCCTCTTTCCCGATAGAGTCCGTTTCCTTATCCATGTGGGACACTCCTTCTTGATCATGCTCTTCCATCATGCGGTTGATGTTGACGGGGTCCAAAGAGGGCGGCCACGGAATCCACCACGTGGCTCCCTTGGCTAGCTCTGCAATCACCCAAACAGATGCTTAGACATGTTTTTACTTTTTAAATTTCATCAAAATTTGTATATCATTTCTAGGAATGCAAATGTGATAGGTTTGGGGCAAGACACCCCCTCCTCATCCCCACCTTGTAGTTAAGACACTCTACCCATCCCTAGTGGCGACACGTGTTTGGGATGGGCATCCACTCCCCATCAGGGATAGGGAGTCCCCAAATTTTCACTGCCCTGGGGCAACCACCTAATAATAATCTAATTTGTGAATGTTTTATAGATAATATTATGTGAATTTGGGGGTATTTTAGGAATTGGATTATGATAACTTTGCAGTACTTTATAAATGGAATTATGGGACCTTAGAATTTTAAGAAGTTAAGAAAAATTTAGAGATGTTTTAAAAATCAATATTAAATTTAGGAATATTTCACTAATTTACCATTAGGTTCAGAGAATTATATGCAAACCCTATCCTTACCCCGTCCCATTTGAGATCGGGGAAAACCCACCTCATTTGGGGTAGGGCAGGGTGGGACCCCAGTTTGACGAGGAAAATTGCCATCCCTAATTATTTCACTTTTGGTAAGAAAACTAAAATGTTAAACTGAACACTTGGCAAAAGTTTTGTTGCATTTAGTAGTTCAATTATGCCAGATTTTTTTTTTCTGAAAATTAATCTTTGGTTAAATTTTAGGGCTAGTAAAACTGAGTCCCCTGAATTCTCATTTGTGACAACGATCCACCCTGTTAGAATGTGTGAATGACTGCCTTAGGAGGTGAATTCTGTGAATGCCTTAGGAAGTGAAGTAGCATGGATTGGCATACTTTGTAATACACTTGTTACCTCCATCCAATAGCGTTTTAGCTTTCCAGCCTTCACTTTTCTTTAGTTTTCATTATAATCGACTCAATATCCTTGATTCTCAAACATTTGTTAGAAATCAAAATGCCTTGAGTTCTGAGACTATAAAACTCTAAACTCAAGTTACTGAATCAAGGAAAATATATATTACCAATCAAAATGCCTGTGGTTTCAGAACGATTTTAAAATCATGGGATTGGGGAACGAGATATGCTGACATTTGAATGATTTCGATTGTATAAGTTGATAAAATTTAAAATCGACTTGGCAAGAACATGAACACCCTTAGCATCCTGATTTTTTTATGGAGGCTCTGGCCCCATCTGCGATCTATCTTTCTGTTAAGTGGTTACAATGTTTAGGTGAAAGAAAAATATATATATAAAAATCAAGTTCATATTAATATGGTTAAGTTTCTCATGTAAAGTTTCTTCTTAGTAGTGTCGTCCTGTTCAGCTTTTATCATTTTTAACTTACGGGTTTTTGTTTAAAACTCTGCCTCACTTTTCCCCATTTCTTAAACTTAAACATAACCTGAGTTTTCTCACTAATTAGTTCAGGAAAATTAATTGTTTCTGAGCCCATGAAATACCTAGGGTTTCAAAATTGGTTTGATTGGAAGAAATGGGGCTACTAGAAAATTTCATAGTTCATATCCTTCTTTAATGATTCCTTTTGCTTAGCCATATAGTTCCCCATCTTATATTGCCTTCATCTAGGATGTGAGCTACTTGACAATCTTAGAATTCCAATATTTTACCTTATTACAATATGAAAGATCTTTTCCTATGTCATTGTCTTGTGAAGAGTTACCATGAAAGTTTTACTGCAGATTATATATAAAACTCTCACTTAAAATATTTACAGTAATGATGAAACCCCAATAACAATAACATTATTAATAACAGAAGAACCACAGAAATGGGTAGATCAAATTAATTGCATATCTCAACGAAAGCACAACATCTTTTTCCAAATTGTTATTAAAATAATTGGTTAAATGGTGCTACTATCTCTTGAGATATCTAGAATGTATAAAATTATGAAAACAAAATTGTATCATGAGTTAGATTATTTGTTACAAGAACCAGATTTGTAGAATGTTAAGGGGATTAAGATGTATTTTTCTTTGTTTTCTTCAAAGTTGAACCTTAATTTCTTCATCCCATCGAGCTAGAATCAGGAAAGGTGCATGATAGACAAATAAATACTTTATCAATTTGTCCAAATTGTCCAATTAATTGAAATATGATAGACATCTGATCAGCATGTAATTAGTTAGGGTTGCCACTAATTAAGGTGGTCCATACCCACTAAATCAAATCAATTGGAAGAGGATAGACATCTAATCAGCATCTAAGCAAATATATTTATGTTGCCCAAAACTATTTTCAACTGCCAGATAAGGCTGCAACTTGGGCCAGGTTGGCTCGAACCCAACCCTAACCCAACCCGAAAAAGTTGGATTGGGTTGGGTTGGGTTGATTTCGGGCTAGGGTTAGGGTTGAAATTCATGAACCCGATTTTACTTTGGGTTGGGTTAGTGTTGATCCCTTAGCCAATCAGACTCAATCTGAACCCGACTCTATAGTACATGTAATATATAAATATATGTTATATGTAATATATAATATACATTGATTTGTTTAGATGCATGATATTTGTATAGCCCCCACCACATAGTATCATGTATTTCTTTTAAGATAATCACTTCATTTAATCCTAATCAAAAAGACTAAAACCTTAATAACATTATTTTATGTTTTTTTTGAAAATTTTATTCTTCATCTCCTCTATGTTGTTTGCCACCGAAGAAAGATCTATCATAAGTCATAACTCATAATAAACTATAGTCATTTCTAACACTTGTTTTTCTGAATTTTGTACCAGAAGAAAGAAAAAAACATCAACAAACAAATACATTATATTAATATATGTAGTGAAAGTTGAAGGAATTTAGTTAGGGATAGGGTTAGGGTTGGATTGGGTTAGGATTAGGGTTTAGAACTTAGGGTTGAGATAGAGTTGGCCCCAACCCGACCTAACCCGGCCCGACTTGCAGCCCTACTGCCAGAATGTCTTCCATCCAGGAATTGGCTCCTTATACAAATTGGGTTTGTGGTGGAAAACCTCATTCATCAGCTGTTGAAGGTGTTAAATTCTATCAAATTAAATGAGAATTCATCAAAATTCACTAATGTGGTTTTAATTGGTGAGGCATAACAAAAAAGAAATGAGAGTGGGTGATTATGATATCAGAACATTCACTTTCTTGGGACTAAGCAATCAGAACCGCTCGGTAAATATTCATGAATTCTTATTAGTTTTATTAGTTAGTGTACAGAACACAAATTTTAGGAGATGCGAACTCTGAAAAAGATAGATATATCAGAAATTTTATTTGGCACAACCCTTTTGATTTTCCAAATTAATAAAGAGAATGAAATGCTACAAAATTAGCATCTGAAAAAGAACCCTCCCTCTCACTTATTGGAAACAAGATTGTTTAGACGAGGGTAGGACTACCCAAAGTTTCATCAATTAGAACAACAAGTAGAAGCTGCACCAGCACCTGGTTGAATACATTTTCCACCTTTAGGGAAACCTCTTGAAATACAGGTCGCTTGGCAATCAGGGAAATTTGAGCATGGCCCTTGGCAATAAACCCATCCAGTAGCCTTTTCTTCAATTCCTTGTGCTGCAATATAGAAATTAGTTTCATTAGAATACATAAAATGTGGGATGAAATATTTGACATTGGGGAAATGGGAATTGTATGGGCCCTAGCTAGTATTAGGGGTGTCAATGGATCCGTTTTGGATTGGATCCTGTCAAATCAAAATTAATTTGGATTGATTTGACGGACCAACAAGATATTGAATTGGACCAGTTCAGATTTAATGGTCCAAAGTATTTATTGGATTTGATTGGACCTAGTCCATCCATAATGAATTTATATTGAATTGGATTGGATTGAATCAATATCTAATCCATTTATGGGAGATTGGAATGTAGGTGTCAATGAACCAGATTTAGGTTAGAATTAATCTAAAATGAAACAAATTTAAACAGATTAGACGGTCTAAACATAGAATTGGACTGATCCAAAATGGACCAAAATATTTATTGAATTTGATTGGACCTGATCCGTATGTAATAAACTGACATTGGACTGAATCGGATTGGGCCAAATCAGTCCAATTGACACCCCTACTGGCTAGATCCAACACCAGTCTTATGTCCCCATGCAAGGACCTATAAGTAACATGCTATGGGGTTAGAATTCCTTAACCCCAATAGCCAAGTCAAAGACAAAGAATAAATAATGGAATTACCTGAGGAAGTAAGCAAGGTAAAGACAAAAATATCCATCAGAACACTCTTAAGCATCATGCCACTCTGAGTCATTTTGTTTCTTCTTGTAGTCTTGTCACATATAATTTAATGCATAATCTCATGAAACTTTCTTATTTAATTTCTGTTCAACTAACTTCTTAATATAACAGTTATTCCACCAAAAAAAAGAAAACAGGTTGAAAAATATTGGTGTATGAATCATGAACCTTTTTATCTTTACATTTTTTTTCTACGGATCCTATAATAATTCCAATCTCTACCACGAGAGGATTCCTAGACATAAGTTTTGCTGTATTTTAAGTTTAGGGAAAACCCTTAGAATGTTAAATTGTGTCAAGCTACTCGTGAGTTATTTGATCTTAATAAGTATTTAATAAAATATTATATATATATAGGATAGGGGTGCTTTCTTTGTGCTAGAAATGGATTCTCACTGAGAGCAACCCAGTAATATAACAGTCATTACTGATTATCACTGCTATTATAAATTACTTTAATTTAATAATTATTGATTATTACAGTAATTTAATAAATATATAATTAGTAATTATAATTAATAATTACTGTTATTATAAATATTGTTAATAAATTTAGTAATTATTGTTATATTAAAAATAATTAAAATGTTATTAAAAGTATTGCTATTGATTATTTAATAAAATATTATAATTATTGACTATTATTGATAAATATTGTTAATTTAATTTAATTTTGGTAATTATTAATTTAATGAATATTGTTAATAAATCCTATTCATAAATTTAATATTTATTGTTATATTAAAAATAACTAAATAATATTATTAAAACTATCACTAATGATTATTTAATTAAATAGTATAATTACTTACTATTATTAATAAATGTTGTTAATAATGTTCTGACAACCAACGGTTCGACCGTCCAGATCGAACGAATGGCCCATTCTGATAACAAAAATTACAAGAAAAAAATTACGGAACCGTTCTGACCACTGGTTTTCAGGTCAACGGTTCGATCATCCGGTTCGAATGGATGACCCATTCTGACAACAAAAATTACAGGAAAAAATTTGAGTATGTAAGGTCCATTAAGCATTATCGTACGTGTTATGTCATTTGAGCATGTAACTCATATGACCAAAAATGGAAGCGTTCTACCTACCAGTTTTCAATTTGACGGTTCAACTGCCTGGTTTGAATGGACAACCAGTTCTGAGAACAAAATTTTTAAAAATAAAAAAAGGCCAAAAACCATTGAATGGGTCAACAGGTTAACAGTTCGACCACTCGAGTCAATGGGTCATTGATCGATTTAACGGTTTTTGGCCAGGGACTAGGATTGGAGTAAAACGGAATTGGTTGCTTAGACAGTTCCCAAAAAATTACAAGCAAAAAATTGAGTGTGAGGTCCATTAAGTAGTACCATACATGTCATTCGATCATGTGACTCATACGACCTAAAAACAAAATCATTCTAGCCACTGGTTTTCGGGTCGACGGTTCAACTGTTTGGTTCAAACGGATGGTCCGTTGTGACAAAAAAATTAAAAAAGATAAAAAAAATGACTAAAAACCACTAAATGGGTCAATGGTTTGACCGCCTGGGTCAATGGGTCATTGATCAATTCAATGATTTTTGGCCAAGGACCGAGATTAGGATAAAACGGAACTGGTTGCCTAGATGGCTCCCAATTAAAAATAAATAAATAAAAAGATGGCCAAAAGCCATTGAATGGGTCAACGGCTCGACAGTTCGACCGCTCAGGTCAATGGGTCATTGACCAATTCAACGGTTTTTGGCCAGGGACTGGGTCAACGGGTCAACGGTTCCATTCCATCCCCTATGAAGCAGGGCCCCTCTACTAGTATATATCTATTAAATGGATAGGGTTGGGTCTCCCCTTTCGTCAAATGGCAACCCTTTAATATATATATATATATATATATATATATATATATATATGCCATTGGTTTTGGGTTGACGGTTCGACTGTCTAGTTTGAAAGAATGGCCTATTCTAACAACAAAAATTACAAGAAAAAAATTATGGAACCGTTCTGGCCACCGGTTTTTAGGTTGACGGTTCGACCGTCCAGTTAGAACGGACAATCCATTTTGACAACAAAAATTATAGGAAAAAAATTGAGTGTGTGAGGTCCATTAAGCAGTACCATACGTGTTATGTCAATTGAGTGCATAACTTATATGACCCGAAAACGAAAGCGTTATGGCCACCGATTTTTGGGTCGACAGTTCGATCGTCCAGTTTGAACGGACGACCCATTTTGACAATAAAAATTAAAAATAAAATAAAACGGCCAAAAACCATTGAATAGGTCAACAGGTCGATGGTTTGACCACTAGGGTCAATGGGTCATTGGTCGATTCAACGGTTTTTGGTTAGGGTTCGGGATTGGGGTAAAACAGAACCAGTTGCATGGATGGTTTCCAATTAAAAAAATAAAAAAATGACAGTCCGACTATCTGGTTCGAATGGACGACCCATTATGACAACAAAAATTACAGGCAATGGTTCAACCAATCGTGTGACTCATATGACCCGAAAATGGAACCGTTCTAGCCACTAGTTTTTGGGTCAATGGTTCAACTGTCCGGTTCGAACAGACGACCCATTCTAACAACAAAAATTAAAAAAAAAATGACCAAAAACCATTGAATGGGTCAACGGGTCAACGGTTTGATCGCTCGGGTGGTCATTAACTGATTCAACGGTTTTTGGCCAGGCACCGGGATTGGGATAAAATGGAACCATGGTTGCCTAGATGGTTCCTAATTAAAAATAAATAAAAATACGGTCAAAACCATTGAACAGGTTAACGGGTCGACAATTCGGCCACCCGGGTCAATGGGTCATTGATCGATTCAATGGTTTTTGGCTAGGGATCGGGATTGAGGTAAAATGGAACCGGTTGCCTGGACGATTCCTCGGCAAAAATGTTCGTCTGTCTGGGTCAAAGACGGTTTGAAAATCATGGTTTTTTATGCTTTTGGATTTTCAATATTCAAAGGTTTCTTCTACCATTAGCTTTGTTTGAGCGTGTGCGATATGTCCTTTTTTTCATTTTCTGCTTTTTTTTTTGTGTGTATGTGTGTGTGTGTTTGGTCTTCTTCTTCAACAAAAGTTACAGGCAAAAAGTTGAGTGTGTGAGGTCCATTAAATAGTATCATACGTGTTATGCCATTCGAGCATGTGAATCATACAATTCGAAAGCGGAATTATTCCGGCCACCAATTTTCAGGTCGACAATTAGACCATCCAGTTTGAATGGATGGCCCGTTCTAACAGCAAAAATAAAAAAAAAAAAAAAAAACAGCCAAAAACCATTGAATGAGACAACGGGTCGACAGTTCGACTGCCCAGGTCAATGGGTCATTGACCATTTCAATGGTTTTTGGCCAAGGACCGGGATTGGGATAAAACAAAACCGGTTGACTAGACGTTTCCCAATTAAAAAAAATAAAAAAAGGTTAAAAACCATTGAACGGGTTAACGGGTCGACAGTTCGACTACCCAGATCAATGGGTCATTGGTCGATTCAACGATTTTTGGCCAAGAACCGAGATTGGGGTAAAACGGAACCAAATGCCTAGACAGTTCTTGGGCCAAAATGTCCACCTATCCAAGTCAATGACGGTTCGAAAACCATGGTTTTTTATGTTTTTGGATTTTCACTATTCAAAGGTTTCTTTTAGTGTTGGCTTTATTCGAGCATATACGATCTAGGGTTTACCACCATTTTATTTCTTCCCTTTTGTTTTTTCTTTGGGTTTTCTTGTGCAATGTTTTTTTTCATTTTTTTACAAGATGATCTTTGTCTCTTTCTTTGATTGCATATATGTTTAGCTCCATATCAAAGCGGAACTTTGGACTTGATTTTCTAAATTTTTTTCCTTGGCTTTTCTAGTTTGGGGGATTTACCGCCAATTTTTGTGTGTTTAAGGTCACTTTGGATTTATCTTTCAAGGTTTTGAAATCCCTTGGAATGTCTACCCTTCCCATGACTATAACTACAAAGTTATTTTGTCTAATTATTGATATCTAGAAAGAACAACCCCGAAAACAAAACCGTTCTAGCCACCAGTTTCCAAGTCGATGGTTCGACAATCTAGTTCAAACAGATGTCCCATTTTGAAAACAAAAGTTAAAAAAAAAAAAGGACAAGAATCGTTGAACAGGTCAATGAGTCGATGGTTTGACCAATCGGGTCAATGGGTCATTGACTAATTCAACAATTTTTTGCTAGGGACCAAGTTTGGAGTAAAACAGAACTGGTTGCCTAGACAGTTCTCGGGCCGAACGGTCCTACTGTCTGGGTCAACTAGGAGTTCTCAATCTTAAACAAAGGACAGTTATGAAGTAGAACTCAGAACTATCAATGTATGATCGTATTCTTTTATATGAGATGCTTTGTTGAAGCAATATTTAAAAAATGAGCACATGATGATATCTTTTAAGTCTTTATATGAGTTTCAAGACTTGAGTACATATAATTGCAAGTTTCTTATTTAGAAACCATAATCTTTTTTAATGTAGCAAATAGCAATGTTGCAATTCCACTCCAGCCACTACGAAGCAGGGACCCCTCCACTAGTATATTTCTTATATAAACTATACATATGAAATACATCATATATTTTTTAAATAAAATAGTTATGGCCTCATTGAATTTGTTGTTAATACAAAAAGTATAGGGTAAATAACAACCCCCTACTATGGGGTCAGTGACGAAGACCCCCTGCACTTTTTTGCAATAAAAACATACTAAACTTTGTTTGCTAGACAAAGATCCCCTCCATTAGCCATACTAACTTCGAAAAAGATTTTTGTCAAACTATTTAAAAATTTCTAAATGCCCAAACTACTCTTTTCTAATTTATTTTACCTTTTTATTTAACTAGTAATTAAGTATGTGCACTACATGTGAGAACTTTTTTTCATATTAATTACTTGAATTTTAGATATATCATAGTAAGATAAAAATTGATAATTAACAAAAGTAACAATTGATAATAACAATTATTATTATTAAATTTTGTATTCCACTTTTCTATAAATAAAAATAAATTTTATTTTAAAAATTATTTTTATATATTATGATGAATATATAACATTATAAATGTTCCCAAATGTGATAGAAGTTTTTACTTTTTCATTGTTTTGTGTTCTATCTTTTTTAAATATTTATTATTCAATTATGAAATCATGAGTTTCTTTGAAAAGTTGGATCATTGATCCACCATCTACATAAGAAATTAGCTTTACTTTTGAATTTGTTTTAAATTGCATATCATTTACATTATATAAATAATTTTTACTTATCATACTTAATTCTTGTTTGACATAATTAATATATATTTTTTATATATTCTTTTGATTATTTGTACATTAATTTTTACTTATCATTGATCCACCATCGGCTAATGCATTTGACCCAAACCACTAATCCACAACCCAAAAATGAAAATAATGTTATTTATAGGTTGACACTAAATTTTAAATTACATTTTCATCATTGATAATGAATGTATATTATTAGAGATGTGCCCAATATTTATTTTTATGAATATATAACATTAGATATGTGCCCAGATTTTTCTTTTTTTTTTGTTATTATTTATATTTCTATTTTTAAATGTTTTATTATTTAACTATGACATCATTTCATTTATAGGTTGATTTTAACTTTGACATGCATTCCATTTTCATCATCAATAAAATTACTTCTTACATTTCATATGCAATTTTGTTTAGTATAATGAATACGCAATATTAGATATATGTCCAACCCTTTTTATTTTTTGTATTATATATTTTATATATTTTTATTTTTATTATTTAATTATGATATTATTTATTAACCCATTTGACCCAAAATGGTTGAATTGCTTACCTACAATTGGGAGGGAAGAAAATAGTCTTTTTTTTTCAAAATATTTATTTTTATAATATTAAAATTAATTTTGTAGATTTAATAAGAGAATATAGCTTAATATGAGATTTAATGAGACAGAATAGGAAAATAGTTTTATTTCTAATTGGTTTTAAATTTTACATTTCATTTTCATCATTAATAAAAACATTTCTTATTTATCATACTTATTATTGTTTAATATGTCACGTATATAATGTTAAAAATGTTCCCAAATTTTTATAATTTCTTTATTTTTTGCAATTTATCTATTTTTCAATTTTATTATTTAATTGTGACAACATGGATTGGCCCATTTAACCCAAAATGGTTTAATTTCTTGCATCTGCCTAGATGAAAACACTATTTTTTCAAGTAGATTTTAAAAGTATGTTATTGGAATTATTAATTTATTATGTATGGACTTAATTAATAGAATTTAATGATGAGAAGAAATAAAAATTCCTTAAATATATGATTCAATGAAGGTGAATGAAAATTAATACTTTAAGTGTTGGATTTAATGAGAGGAAATCGAATGCATTGAATATCTTATAATTGTCTCTTTTCAATTCATTTAATATTAATAATTGATTACCATTTTGCCCTTATGTTTTATCAATAAATTTAAATATGGAAGGGTAAATTTTATCCTCAAAAAATTCCAGAAATATTACTGAATCTATTTGTGTTTTTTAAAGTAGTATAGATTTATGAACATTATATATTAATTTGCGCAATTCACTCTCCATGACTATGCGTGTCTGGCTATTGAAGAATCTGTCATCGTATTCGGTAAATTTTTGCAATTTTATAGTTGAAGAATATGTCGTCCACATCGACAAGTTCATGTTGTTAAAATGAAAGAAGTGGCAAAGACGTGCGAGTTTCATCCTTATAAAGGATTGCACTCATTCCATTACCACTTCTTTTAAGTTGAGGTATGACTTCTGATTTTTTTCTCATCCTACTTTTACCCCAAAGAGATCGATTTCTTTGCATTTTGATCACCGTTGCCTCGAGTTTCAGCTCCAAAACAATCGAAGTTCGATTTCAAATTCTTTCCACTTTTTATTCTTTCAAATACAATCCTCTTACTAACTCCGCACTTTTATTTTAGAAGAAATTTCTTCTCTAAAATAGCTGATTATATCTCTATATGATTGTTTTTTTGGGGAAAATTCTCGATTAGTACCCTATACTTTGGGCCTAGTTCCATTTTGGTCCCCGAACTTTAAAACACAACAATTTAGTACCCGAACTTTCAAAATGTGTCAATCCAGTGCCTATCATTAACTAATCTGTTAACCAACCGCTAAGTGACATTTGAAAAGACACAAATGCCCTTTGAGTGTCATCTAATTTCTATCCACATGTTGATAAAAATGAACAGTCTCAAATCCTTGCTTCCTTTATACAAGAAAGTTAGGTTTATGTTTCAATGTGCATTCTGGTGACCACAACTTTCTTGAACAAAAGAGACAAGGATTTGGGACTGTTCATTTTTTGTCAATGTTTGGATGGTTGGTAAATGATAACCCTGCATCTTGATGCCTTAAGGACATTAATTCTGGGTTATTTTCAACCTTAGAATAGCCAAAGTGTATCATTTTTCCAATTGAAATCACTTATGTGACCTCTGAGGGTCTTTGTGCATATTATGTAGAAAATTCGGAAGCTTTCTAAGCTGAAGTGCAGTTTTTGGGAAGTTGGTGTGAAGACCAGTTGAGCAAATGGGTGCTTTCGTAAAGAACTGAGAACAGGAGGGCACCTCCTATCTGCTAAACCCAGTTGGCGCCCATCCTATTGTATTACCATGCTCCTCTCTCCTTAGCAAACCCTACGAAGCCTTTTTAACCTAATCCTTTCACTCTTAGCAAACCCTAACCGCCCCTAGGTGCTTAATCTCCACCCTCCACCTCTTTTAATCTCAACCACTCATTTTATGGCTCTCCTTTATAGCTTTTAAACCCTAGGGTGCCACCTACTCTGCTAATCCTCACCATTCAGCCCCTCACCTCCAAATCTCAGCCATTCCCTCCATCTTATATCCCAACCGTTCAATATAGGACACCACCTATTCTTTTAGTCTTAACCCTTCAACCCTAGATGTTCTAATCTACACGCTCCATTTTTGTGTGCCCAAATCTCAGCCATACATAATATTGGATGCCCTCTCCTTCCATTTTCAGCCATAAGATCACCCCAAAACCATCTTCTCCATCCATTAGAAACCCTAGGGCGTCCCTACCTTTTCTAAATCCTAGCTTCCGCCCCCCATCCTTCTCCATATTTTCAGTTGTGGTCAACCTTCTCTATAAAAAGGGTCCCAGGGGCCCTATAGAAGGGGTTGGTCAATTCACCCAGTTAACAAGGCTAAGGTTTCTTGAAGAGTTCAAGGGTTGTAGAAGGGGAGGACGCCTAGATCTTATCAGGAGGGGTTCTTGCAAATTATTCAACCAATCTGCAACTACCACCACTGGATCTGATCAACCATTCTTTTCTTTTCTTTATTTTCTTTTCCGTTATTTTTATTTCTACAATCTTTTAGATTTAATTCTTATTCATTTCCTTGTTTTGCATATCTAAATTTATTTGGTTCAAGGCTAAGGTGTCTCGAGGGGTTTGGGGGTTGTACAAAGAACAAATGCTTGGTTCTTGTCAGGAGGGGTTTCTGAAAGCTGCCTGGCCGATCTGCAAGTACCACCACCAGATCCGGATGCTGGATCATTTTTTTATTTATTTCATTTATTTCCTTTGTTGATTCCCATACTTTATTATATTCTGATTTTTATTTATTGTCTTGTTTAAATTCAAAACATTTAATTTCAGCAATAATAAATTCTATTTTCTTATTTTTTGCAATTCTCAATTGTATTCTCTTGTCCGGATCTAAGTATATATTAATTTTTCACTTGCTTCCCTATGGATACGACCCGTTCACACCCATTTACTACATTAGTAGTTGTTTGAGAAATGGTAAAATTTATAAATGTTTAAACTGGTGTTCTAGGGTGTTCAATGATGCGCTTCCGGACACACCAATAAAGAGAGTTAGATGACACTTGAAGATAATGGTTGGTCAATAGCAAGTACTAGATTGTCACATTTTGAAAGATCGAGTACTAAATTGTTGCATTTTAAAGTTTGGGGTCCAAAGTGGCACTAGACCCAAAGTACAGGGTACTAATATGGAATTTTCCCTTTTTTTGGGTAAAAGACTTAAACCTCCCCTAAGTTTTAAGATAAATACTCCCCTTTAATTTCTGTCAGGGCTTAAACCTCCCCTGTTATGATAAGATTTGACAGAATTGATGAAAGGCCTCTATACCCTTTATTACTCTTTAAATTTTCAAAGAAAACAATAGAAATATAACCTAAAGAAAGATATGATCACATATATAAAGGTGATGTCATGGAAAACAAAGGGAAGCAAAATCTGAGACTCATTGTTGGGTCTAGTCTACATTTGACAAACGGTATGTCTGTTGGAGAGAAAAATGTATAATTGTTTAAATTTTTCTCTCCCTATTCTCTCTCTCATCTGGAACTATGAATTGAAATCAAAAGTGCTAGTACAAAAGGAAAGGAGGTTTGAGCCTTCAAGAGATCTCTGGTCCAAAAGAAAGAATAGTGAAGGGAAGAAAGGGTATATCCATTTTCTTTTGGTTTGAATCGGTATTGTCATGGCTCTGTGGATCAGAATTAAAGAACGGTCTTCTTGTTTTTAGCTCAAACTCACTTTGCTAAGTAATGAATCTCTTAAAATCTTTCCATCCCTTCGCTGAGTAAGTGAGCTCTAAGGGTGTTTTGATGGTCGAGTGTCATACTCAGGTAAGAACACGAGAGCTCAAGGTCACTTTGTTTTTCAGCAATTTTATGCATTCTCTTCCCAAAAACATTCAAATGGCCACTTGGAGATCGATGCTCTCTTGTCAATTTTCATTGGATTTTTTATGTCCTTTATATGATTTAGAGAACTTCTATTGCAACCTATTTCAAGATTCCTGGTAAGAATACCATGCTAGTAAAATAGTTTCTGCTAGCATTTTTTGTTCGGTAGTAGAAATAGGGAGAACTACAAGAAAATAGGTAATAATAATGGGAAAATTGAGTTTTATAAAAAATAAACTGCCAGATCATTTTGTGTGCATACATAGATCTAGACAAGATTATTAAGGATGGGATATTTTTGTCCAATGACATCATTCAATTGGAAAATTCTTAGTCCAAATTGAAAAAAGAGGGCAAGTTTCAGTATTTAGAACTGAGGTGAAGACCCGAGGTGGAGACTCTGACAGTCAAGTTAGTATTGAGGTGTGGAATGGATGAGGTCTTAGGCATGAGCACCCAGACGAGGTCACAGGAGGGCAATAGATCTCAAGTGCTAGTGAGAAAGCTCAAGTATTCGATCTTTAACCTTGAGGGGGGTCACCTCCAATTTATACTTGAATTCGCCTAGAGGTAGGTGAGCTTAGACAGTAGGGATTCAATATATATGAGAGGAGTGAGGCCATGCTGGGCCGCCAGGTGATCCCATGCCATTGGCTCCCTGAAATGCACTGAGCTGAATTGCACGCATATGCTGATTGGCTTCGCTTTGACCTGCACCGCCTGACACTTGTGATCCCGCAAGTGGACTGGGCCATCTGTGCCTACATCATTTGCCCCCCACTCCCAAGTCGTGGTGGTGGTTCGAGCTGAGAGGGCCTTGGCTTCGACCGAAGGGAGTATGTTGATTCGTGCTAGGAGGTGTCGATGGGACTTCTGTGCCTATTGTGTCCTGCGGTGGCATCAGCTTGCCTATGTTCTTTGAGGGTGGCCATAGAGGCTCCTGCAGGGAGGCATAAGCTTTGGCTTCGAGGCTACCATTGCGTGTGAACAAAGAAAGGTCTTGTCCCAGCCTTGTCTTCACGCTGGTGTGATGGTGAGACCGTTGAGGCCTCAACCTCGACTGAGGGTTCCGAGGAGAAGGCGCTTGGGTGCCTGAGCTGGTAATTTAGCCATTATGTGGGGGAGTTTCGTTCTGTGATGCCGCGGGCCATAGAGGAGGTAGATCCTGGTATCGGGTTCTGGTCGCGTGCATTGCAGGTCCCTGGATTAGTGAGTTGGGGTCGTGCCTGTGACGGGTTGTAGTGTCGCTACCATAGGGGGAACGGAATGTGGGCGAACTGGGCCATGCGCTCGTTGGGTCCGCACGATTGGGTAGACCATCGAGTTGTAGTGATGAGGCAACCTGGTTCATTCACGTTGTTTCGTGTTCCTGAGGCGAGTGACGTGAGTCGGATGACAGACGGGATTGTAGAGGCAGTCGCTGGGTAGCCATCGGATCTGGTGCGATCTGGGCCATCCATTTTCCTTTAAATAGGGGACTTAGTCACGCATTCGCTCATCATTTACTTTCGAGTGACTTTGCTTCCCAGAGTCCTCGGCTTTAGTTCTTGTCTTTAGATCTCTTCATCCTCGCCCTTGTCCTAGGCAAACGCCTCGTCATGTCTTTCTCAAAATCCAGCCTAGAGTGCTATGAACTCTCATACTCGGGAGCAAGCTCCTACCACACACCAATTCCTGCCAGCTCCAGTCAAGGATCATCGGCTGCCAAGGTCTCAGCCCTACGCTAAGTGGTTGAGGTGCTGAGGGAGAGGATCGCCCCCAAGGATGCCGAGTACAGCTGTAGAGGTGAGGACTCTCCCTGTGAAAGCACCAAGTTCGTGGTGCCTAGGGAAGTTGAGGGGTCCCCCTTAGTATTTGAGGGGGAACCAATTGCCGAGCTCAGCCCAAGGATGATGGTAGAATATGGTGCTCGAGGGGTGCACATAGTGTGTCTGCCATATTCGGAGCACAACAATGTTTTAGACAACTACCAGGTGAAGTCCCTAGGTAGGAGGTACTACATCTCTTGATCTTTCAAGCTGAGGATCCTCGACACTGGTGGTTGGTCGTGGACACTGGATGAGGGGGAGATCCGTGTCTACCAACACTTCTTGGAGTTTAACCTCAAGTTTCCTCTTCATCTGCTGACCCCCGAGCTACTGAAGTGGTATGGGATTACCCAGAGCTAGTTAGTCCCCTATGCCCTTAGAACCATCGTCGCCATGCTAGTGGTGGCTTGGATTCAAGACGTGGACCTGACGTCAAAGATGTTCTGAGCCATGTCTGTGTTGAGGAAGAACACCTCTGAGGTTGGCATGTACTTCATCCTCAAAGAGGCCAACCCCTAGACAATCCCTTGTCCGTCCATAACTAGAAGAAGGAATTCTTCTTTATCTCATGTCCTGAGGGGTGGTCTTTCAAGTCGTCCTAGGGGGAGATGTACTTTGTCACCAAGAAGCCTAAGCCAAAGCTTCGGGACGGTGAAACTGCCACGATAACCCATCTACTTGCATTGGGAACGCTTCGGGCCAAGCCCCTAGTGAAGACTAAGCTCCCTTTGGTTTTCGCGAGGCTCAGCTTTGCTACCCTCAGTAGGAGAAGTCCCTATGTCAGCTACTTCACATGTCGACTTTCGCTAGGCACCAAGGTACTGATCCATTGTTTCTTTTTGTAGAGATGCCATTGGACGCCAAGCGGATGTTGTTGGAGAGCACCTTGGCAAGGAAAAAGGGTCACTCCAAGGGGACATCAGGAGGACAAACACCATGGAGGCCAATCGAGGTGACGCCTGCGCGCGTGGAGAGGGGGTCCACTCCTACTAAGGGACCCCACGGCCACAAGCCCCTACTAGAGGAGTGGGTGGCCGAATAAAGAGGCCAGTGGAGGGGAGCCAACCGAGGGAGGCTGGTAAGAAGAGACCGCCAGAGGTACCGCCTGCACCCCCGGAGAAGAAGCCGGCACACAAGGGCCATCCTGTTGAGGGCAGTGAGTAGAGGGAGCCTCTTGTCACTCCGAGGAGGCCTTCCACCAAGGGGCCTGCCATCGGGCCTTTGTTTCCCCCCCCCCCCCGTCTTCATCAGAGGCAGCCGAGGAGGGGGAGTACCTCACACGCTTGTTCCGCCCTAAGTGGATCTATCGATGTCGAGGGGGTCGATAGGGGCCTAATCAAAGGGATGAATGATAACCCTGCATTTTGATGCCATAAGGGCATCAATTCAGGGGTATTTTTGGCCTTAGAATAGTCAAAGTGCACCATTTTCCCAGTTAAAATCAATTATGTGACCTTTGAGGGTCTCTTTGCAAACTACGTAAAAAACTAGGAAGTTTTCATGGCTCAAATACAATTTTTGGGAAGCTGGTGTGAATTCCAGTTGAGAGAGGGGGTGTTTCTATAAAGAACTGAGAGTAGGAGGGCGCCTCCTATCTGCTAGACTCAGTTGGCGCCCATCCTACTGTATTACCATGCTCCCCTCTCATTAGCAAACCCTATGGAGCCTTTTTAACCTAATATTTTCCTCCTTAGCTAACCCTAGCGACCCCAGATGTGAAATCTCCATCATCCACTCCTTCTAATCTCCACCATCCATTTTAGAGCTCTCCTTTGTAGCTTCTAAACCCTAAGGTGCCATCTATTCTGCTAATCCTCACCATTAAATCTCAGCCACTTCATCCATCCTATATCCCAACCATTCAATATAAGGCACCACATATTCTTTTAATCTTAACCCTTCAACCCTAGATGTTATAATGTACACCCTTCAACCCCACAACCATCTTATCCATCCATTAGAAACCCTAGGGCATCCCTAACTTTGCTAAATCCCAACTGTCGCCCCCCCATCTTTCTCCCTATTTCTAGTTTTGTCCACCCTTCTCTATGAAAATGGTTTCGGGGGCCCTGTAGAAGGGGTTGGTCAATTCACCCAAGTAAGAAGGAAGGCTGATCTTAAGAAGTTCAAGGGTAGAGGAAGAGGAGGATGCCAGGCAAGAGGAGAGGTTCCTACTTGTAGTTCGCCAACACCACTGCTGCCACCTCTAGATTTGAATCCTAACCATTTTTTCTTCAGTTTTAGAATTACTTTTTGTTCTTTAATTTCTAGTTCATTTTTCCTTCCTGTAAATTTTACTTTTATTAGATTTAATTCACACTTTATTTCTTTTCTATAGATCTGAAATTCGGCTAGGTAAAACGGAAGGCCTAGCTCAAGAAGTTCGAGGGTCAAAGAAGAGATCTGGAGACTGCTACCTCTGATTGGATTCTCAGACATTTTTTATTTCGTTCCTTTTATTTATTTGTTTCTGTTATTTATTTATTTTTATGCACGTGTTATTCTCAACACTGTTCGAATTTGTTTATAATGAATTCAATTTTTTAATTAATCAATTTTATATTTCTGCAACTCCCCTTTGTGTTCTCTCTCCTAGATCTAAGTATGTAATTATTTTCCCCTGCTTCCCTGTGGATATGACCCGTTCTCATCACTTTACTGCGTTATTAGTTGTTTGAGAATCGGAATAAAATTATAAATGTTTAAACTGGTGTTCCGAAGTGGTTAACGACATGCTCCGGATCATACCAAGTTTTTGGTGCCGTTGCTGGGGAGCCACGATTGGCCCCAAAAATTGAAAGACCCAGGTGCTCCTCTTATTAGTTGTATAATTTCTGGAATCACCTTTGATAGGGCTCTATTGGATCTAGGGGCTAGTGTGGACCTGCTTCCGTCCATTATTTATGAAAGGTTCAGGGTCGACGAGTTGAAACCTACCCTAGTAATTCTACAACTTGCTGATCAGTCGGTCAAGACTTCTCGAGATGTCATCGAGGATGTCATTGCTAGGATATAAAACTATTATTTCCCTGTAGATTTTGTTGTCCTAGACATGACCCCAACCGAACAACTGAACTACAACCCGATAATCTTAGGACGACCGTTTTTAACAACAGCTAATGCAAATATCAATTGTAAATCAGGGGGAATGGACATCTCATTTGGGGAGCAGAAGGTCCAATTGAATGTTTTTAATGCCTCCGAGTATCAAAACCTAAGGGAAGATGAAGGTAGTGTGGACATAGCGGGCAATCTCATGAATGACCTATCTACCCCTTGGTTAGCCCAACCTGGTCCTGGTTGGTATGAAAACGAAAGTGAGTATGAGAGTTTGGATGAGAGAGATGAATAGTTGCATTTGGTTGAAGACGTTAAACTTAGTGCTGGTTGGGAGGCAACCCAACGAATTTTGTTTTTAGTTAATTTTAGGATTAGAGTTTTTTTTCTTGATTCAAGACCAGGTGGCATACCTTGAACCCCTCAGAAAAACCCTACTCATTGTTCCCTTTGGCCCAAATCTTCTTTGCATCATTCTAGTGATGCCATTAGGGACAATGGCATTTAAGTTGGGGTGAGGAAAGAGAGAAAAAAATTGAAAAAAAAATGAAACTAAGCCTTTAAAGATGGAGAATTAAAATTTCACTGAATTTTTTAAAATTTTCCATTAAAAGAGATTCCCAAACAAAAAAAGTTAAGGAAACTAATAAAGGAATATTGAATTCTGTAGAAATTGGTAGCAAGTGATAGGAGTCAAAATTGGTCTTGTTTGAATATTGTCAAAACCGTTCGGAAATTGAAAAATACTCCCAAGTTTGCCCATGTCAAGATAGGAAGAGAAAGATTGAGAAATTAGACAAATTTCTTCAAGTCAATCCCTAGAAGACGAGCATCAAGTCAATCCTCAAGGCCCAGTAAAGGAGCATCAAGCCCTACCAAGTCGTCAAGTCAGCACCATGCAGCAAAAGAGTCAACCATTTGATCCCACCAAGTACATTAGGCCTATCCAGTCTATGAAGGTGTTATCAATAGCCAAGGAATATGCAGCTTTTGATCTGACAAAACTCATCAAGCTGATTCAAAGGTTAGGAGAAGAACCCCCCCCCCCACACACACAAAAAATGGTAATGCACATTATCACTGTGATGCAACAGAAAACTGAAGAAGATCAATCATTTGATCCAACTCAATTCATCAAGCCCATAAAGTAGATAGACATCAATGAACTAGTTCAAAAAGAACATAATGTGCAATCTGACCAACTAGACTTAGAACAAGGTTCTATTGCTTCAATTCAAGTGATTCCCACAAACCGGAGGCAAAAAAATCTCAGTACGAGTATAGACCAATGGCAAAGTTTTGCCCTAAAATCTTAATAGGCCACCTTTGAATTTGGTATAGGAGATCAACATGGTATGAAGCAAGACATAGACATATGGCATGGTACATGGAAATTGGAGCAAGACTCAAATTGGGTCGATCAGGACCTCATCACTAAATTAGAAGGTCATCATGATGCATGGAAAGAAAAGCTATAATTGAAGCAAGCTGACCTAGAGCCCATCTCAAACATAGACACAGAAGACTGGCATGACACATGGCAAGTAAACCAAGAGCCTCGGTAGAACAATCTAGAGCCTATCCCCGTCATGGAAATAAAAGATTAGCAAGGCAAAAGGCAAGGAAAGAGAAGCCAAAATTGGTTTCACCAAGATCCTACCACTGTGAGAGAACCAGAAGGTAGGAAACATCAAGAGCAGGTCAACCATGACCCTAATCAGCCTAACTTGGGGGTAACTGACAACTTGAGTCTAGAGATGCAACATGGAACCTATCATGCTGAATGGGCTAGCCATGACCTGGATTTGTTTGATCTTAAACCCATCTATGACTCAAATATAGAAGAAATGACCCTGGATCTCCTACAAGAAATTAAGCAAATCAAGCTTCTCCTAGGCTGCACTTCAGATCTTCTCATTAACCCGAACATCAAGGTAGAACTCTTGGATTAGTGGCCAAGCTAGGCCTTCGTGGCCGGGCGATAACTGGGTGGCCATGTGTCCTCGGGACCAGCTTAGTCATGACCCAAACACAATTATACATAGTCAAATTATTCATTTTGTTACATTTAGTACATATGTTTTTTATATATATTATTATAATTGAATCAAGATTTTTTCGTTATTCATTTAATGAATTGGACATGGTTACCCCTCTCTCTACTTGGCATATCATTTAGATAAATTTACCATATGACTCACATTTAGTATATCCCTTTGATCCTTTTTTATCATCAAATTGGACATTAAGTTTTCCGATGCATCACATGGGTATCTACTAGTTGATAGATATAGATGTCATGTGTTTTATTTATTTATTTTTGGTTAACATCATTCTTTATTTAGTAGAGGATATAAATGGTAAATTTAAAAAAAAAAAGCCTAACCCCAAAATAATTCCACTAAAGTTGCACTACTTAAAAGCTTTAGGCATGGCATAGTATTGCCATTGAATATGCGAGCATATATATAGCCATCCAAAGGGTTTGGGGATATCCTATTGGTTTTTCATTTTGCACCTCCTCTCTCTCTCTCTCTCTAGTTTTTTATGGTGGTGTCTGTGGAGGATAGCCATATTTATGAGTAAGAACAGTACTCTGACGACTAGACTTTCATTGCCGAGGTCAGTCTGCTAGTTGGTGACCATCCAATATTAACTCCTGATGTCGTAGGGGTAGTGGATCTGCTAGGTGGTGATGATGGTCATCCATTTCACCATACGATTTTTAGAGAATATGGAGTCCATGATTTTTGGCGCATTAAGTGGTCTTTCTTTCTTAGAATTTTTAAACTGTATTTCACCTCAGAATTCTGATTTGAAATGCAGACCTACAATAATTCAAAATTTAAAAGTAACTCCACCTGTAACACTTATATCCACCCGTGTTGGCATCAATTCTGAGCTACCACCTATACGATAGAACTAAGATTTCTGTGGTAGACTGAACAGTAAAAACTCCTTCTTTCTTTTGGTTCCTGCTTTTTAACTATTTGTGGTAGATGGAACATGTTGCTGGTTGATGGATATAAGGTGCAAGAAGATGATTACTTTTTTTGGGGAATTGGGAGGGCTGGATGGGATCATGCGTTTTGGGCTGTAATTGCATGTTTTTCCTTAGCCCAACTGGGGATCTTGGACTTTTCCATTAATGGAGGTATCTAATTCATGGGCTGGTATTTTCTTGTATCGAGCTTCAAGCCTTCAACTAGTTGGGCCCATCTTGGCATCTTGGCTTATCTATGGTATAGCAAACAATCTCATATGGACCTCATTCTTTTGGTTATGTTGTTTTGGGATTCATCATGTTCACTTTGCAAGAGACTTGCTTGTTGAGAGGAAGACATTCCTCCTTTTTGGTAATTCAGAAATTCGTGGCCATTTGCAGAGGTCTCAGAGTTCTCCTTTTCCCGCTGCTTAGATTTGCATGTTTACTTGCTTCAACAGATTGGTCTAAATGAATGGATTGGTTTCTTTTTCTCTACTCTTTGTCTTGGTCATTGTTTGGTCTTTCTTGCTAATTGTACAATCTTGATGTGTATGTATTTGAGTATTACTCAATGAATATTGCCTTACCAGGCTTCAAAAGAAATAGAAGAGTCATTTAGGTAGAAGAAAAAATATAGTTTGAGTAATTGATAGGGAAAAAGTTTTAATTAAGGAAAAAATCCCGATTAGTACCCTATATCAGGCTTCAAGTGTCATCTAATTCTCTTTATCAGCCATCCAAACGTTGATAAAAAATAAACAGTCTGAAAATCTTGCCTCTTCTATTCAAGAAAGTTGAGGACATGTCTCAGTGGGTATTCAAGAAGAGACAAGAATTTGGGACTGCATGTTCATCTTTTATCAATGTTTGGAGGGTTGATAAAGAGAATTAGATGACACTTGAAGAACATTTGTGTCTTTTCAAATGCCATTTAACAGCTGGTTAATGGACTAGTTAACGACATGTACTAAATTGACACATTTTCAAAGCTTGGGTTCTGAATTATCACATTTTAAAGTTTAGGGACCAAAGTGGCACTAGGCTACAGGGTATTAATCGGGAATTTTCCCTTTAATTAATCTAGGGAGGCTTTTTTGGATGAGCACACCAAATATTGCTTTTAAACCGGTTTGGTCAACTTTCAAGGCATCATTATCACAAGCAAAGAATGCTAAAAACAAAATTTTAAGAGATGTATCATGACACATGCACTTTGAAAACACATGGTCATGGTGGATGTACACATGAATATATTAGGGGAATACATTAATCACAAAAATACCTCAATAACAATAAATAACACATAAAAGGTACAGACTTCAATTAATAGTTTTTTTGTGAAGTATGATGACTGAGATACACTTCGGAAGCATAGGTGAATGGTAAAACAATTTAAAACATTCATATGTATCTTAGGAAATCGACTTCGTTAGTGTGTGAACTTGTCTTACTGTTGGAATTAATTTAAAAATTCATTAAATACATCAGTTTGAAAATGGAAAGCCGAAGGTTGGAGGTTGAGTAAGTTGCAAGTAAAAGTTCCTATTAATATTATTAATTAAGAGCCTAGTTATTTATTATTATTTTTTTGATAGTTATGGAATTACAGAAAACTAAAAGAAAAAATAATAGAGAGAAGTAGAAAGAAAAGAAAGGAAAGACTCAAAAGTAGGGGTGTAAATGGATCGAATTCGAATCGAAACAAGCAATATCCGAATTCCAATAATCAAATTTGATTTGATATCTGATGGATATTGAAATTTAATATTTGAATTCGAATTCGATTAAACATTCCAATATTCAATTCGATTTGAATTTGACCAATTAATTATTTTAGGTAATTAATAAATATTTTATTTATAAAAAGTATATAAATAGCATATAAAATATTTTAAATTTTTTTATATTATATATAAAAATTAATTAATTGGTCAAATTTGAATATTTATCAAATCAAATCAGGTCATATCTAAATTTGAAATCCAATCTCAAATTCAAAATCGGATTTTTGAATGCCATTGGCACCCCTACTCAAAAGGAGGAGTTAAAAGAGGAATTAAAAGTATAAGTAAAAGGTTATAGTTATTTCCTTGCAAGGAATTTTGTACAAGCCTTATTTGGGCCACACATCTCCAAAACAAATGTCTCCCATCTTATGTTTTTAATATTTGAGTGATATTTTCAGCTCAATATTACTTGCATTTTTATCTCTATTTTCTTTAAAGATCCTTGGCAGTGTAGTCTAGGAGGGTCGTATCAGATTAACACAGTTGACACTAAAATTTTTTGCCAGTCTATGAAATCATAAAATATGTACCACTTCAATCAAAAGGAAAATTCTATGAGATCATTGTAAGGCTAGATATGTTAATTCTATGAAATCATAAAATTCTATGAGATCATTGTAAGGCTAGATATGTTAATTCTATGAAATCATTGTAAGGCTAGAATGCATGGTAAAACTAAAAAGGAAAGAGTTATAAATGAAATCATATGGAGGAACCTAGGAATAACCTAATAGGTGTTAAATGAGAGATAGATTGATTATCTCATATATATATGAGTCAAGTTCATTTTCCTCAAGCCCTATATATCTTGTTCATAGTTGAACAATTGGTCTAGAGAATGAGCGCCTTATAAGATAGTTCACATCATTCAATTGGCAGGTTAAGTCGGGTGGTGGTCAACCCTAACCCTACCTGAGTCATTGAACCTCCAACATGCATTAATCCTAACCCAACCTAATGACTTAAGGTTTTGGGTTCAGATTGGCCTGATTTTTTCACTCTATTTTTCTAAAATTTCCTATTTTTAACGCATTATTATATGTACACAAGGGCATAGTTGTGGTATACTTCTTTTATACTATAAAGTTTTTGCCTTTAAGGGGGTGTTCTTTTTTAGAATTTTGAGAGGGGGGGAAGTTGGTCAATGGGATTTTGGTTCCCATTGACCAAGAATCCTATATTCTTTTTTCAGATTTGTGTGGTGACCAGGGGAAGTTTATTTTTCTGGGTATCATACTCATCTCCTAGGTGGGCAAATAACCTTCCCACATATGGGGAAAGTTGCCAACACTTGAATGGGATACAAATGCCCCTTTTAATAATGGATTTTTATGGCTAAATTAGTCATTGTTTTATTTACATGAGAAATAAAAGAGCATGAGTAACTGCACTTACCCGGGTAAGTGTTTCTCAGGAAAAACTTACCCAGGTAACTACATTTACCCGGGTAAGTAACTTACCGAAAAATGAACAAGGCCTAAATATAAAATTATGGTTGCATATATACTAACATGTACATGCCAGGTTCAGGTTGGGTTAGGTTGCAAGGTCGTCTCAAACTCTAACCTAGACTCAAGTAAAATTGTCTTCTTATGTTTTTAACCCTAACCCCTATTCGAACTTCTGATCAACATGTTTTTGTTTTTTGTTCTGGTTGGATTCAAGCAAACCCCAGCCCAAGTTGCAGCCCTATATAGTGAAAACAGGTGAGCAAGTATATAGATTGGATACCAAATCTAGCGTACTACATGGTATATCCTAAGAGAGTTGATCTAGAGTACTGTGATGCCGGAAAAACATGATACGGAAAACCTTAAGTTGAGTAAGAAATGGGTTCAAAAAGGCCCAAGAACAGTTTGCAGGCTAGAGAGAAACAGAAAAGAAAATGATATATCATACTCTCTATTTGATAATAAGCCTGTTGAAGTTGGAACATTCTGACCCGCCAAAGGAAACGATATCATACGTCTATTGAATGGACTGACCAGTTCAGCGTTCAGACCTTTTGTGGTTTTTAGTTGGTTCTTTCCTTATGTCTGATTAGTTTAGAAGCACTGTTTACCATTTTACCTACTACATAAAGTTGAGGCTTGGGTCATTAAAGCTGAAGCCAAAATTGTACTACATTTGTTTCAACTTTCAAAGAATGGAGGAAATCCTCTTAAATATACTGTGGTTGGTTTGTATTATTACCACACTGTGTGTGGTAAAAATTTTCACGACCCAGAATCAATGTATGAGCTGGGGCATTGTTAGAAACAAAGTAATTACTGTCACCAAACCGACTGCTGTGTATTTACTCTCTCTCTCTCTCTAGCTTGAGTCGGGCTCTATTCTTAGAGCTTGGATAATAAGGCCCAAGTGACCAGATGTTATGTAGATGCACTTAGTGAGACTCACAAGTCACAACCAGTTTCTCCTCTCTCTCTCTCTCTCTCTCTCTCTCTCTCTCTCTAGCTAGCTAGCTAGATTAATATTGATAACCTCTATGATTCCTTAAGTAAGGGAGTAGCAAAACCAGAAAGAGAGTAGCATTTAACGTCCCTTAAATACTCCTACCTGTCACGTACCGTTTGGTCAGTCAATCGTCTATAAAAGAAACTCAAGCACCAACTCAGGTGCTCAAGTGAAGTCCACTATCTCTTGTGTCTGTCTGTCTGTGTGCTCTGTGTTTGAGAGAGAGAGAGAGACTGAGAAAGATGGCGAGGTGGGGAGTTATGTTAGTGCTTGTTCTAACAGTTGTCAACACAACCGCTAGAAACCTACCTAATAAGGACGCTGGCCTCAACGACCAGAAGAACTTCATCAGCTATGGTGGCGTTGGCGGCTATGCTGGCCTCGGTGGAGGGCTACCATCACTTGGTGGCGGTATTGGCGGGGTGGCCGGTGTGATGCCCATAGGCGGCGGATTTGGAGGCACCACCCCGTTGGGTGGCTTCGGTGGTGGCAGCGGCGGTGGAGCTGGTGGTGGTGGTGGCCTTCCTCTTCCTTGACTGCTTCTAACTATCTTACATGTCTGTCTTAGCTAGTATATCGTTATCTCTATTCTCTACATTGAGCTCTTAACGGTTTGTTTTGAAAGTTAAGTAATCAGTTAGGCGTGTGTGCAAGTGTTTTAATTGCTAGTTTGCTTATGCTTTTTGCTCTTTTTTTATGTTGTCACAAGGTCTTACTTCTCATGTGATTTTCAGTCGTCTCATATTTCACAAGAAAAAGATCATCTCCATTTCCATGGCTTTCACTTTCATCTCAATCTCATTTATATATATATATATATATATATATACGAGATCGATTTAAGATGTGGGTGCATGATCTAAGGATATATGGTACCGGTCCTGCGAGGTCTGTGGGCTCCATTTGATGGTGGGTCCCACCTTTATCTTTATTTTGAGGTCTCCATTTGACAAGGACATGGAAATCTGAATTCTGAAACCTCCTTTAAATTTAAATACTAGTACGTGCAATTTAATTCAATATTTATAAGGATTGACTGAAAGTTGGAAGCAACTTTTAATGGGCTGAATCAGTAATAAATTGAGCCTGTCGTTGGGCTCTTTCCCACAGAGGTTGAAGCATAATATTAATGGAGGGTTGCTCTATCAACTTGGTTTCATATCCATTAATTCCACCGATATAAGACTACGTACTGCTACAGTACATTGTCTTAAAGAAGAAGAAACATATGACAACCTGCAGGCTGCAGCCACCTTGTATATATGGAATGGTGGCCCAGCCCCTTTAACGAACCAATCTAGAGATACCACTTGAAGAGTTCTACAAGAGTCCACGAAAATTCAAGCAATCTTTTGCCATTGCAAAGAAAAGAAAATAAAAAAAAAAACAATATCAAAATTAAAACCCAAAACCCAGCAAAACCGGAAAACCTTACTCGAGTCAAAGTTGATTAAACCATACATCACCATTAATTTCTGTAGCAGATCTGAGTCAGATTGGAGCACCCAAATCTCCACCAATGTTCATTCATGGCCTGACTGAACAATTGGAAGCACAGCCAACAGCCTAACAAAATTAAACGACCCTCCACTTGGGTAGTATGTGGAAGAAAAGTCAGGTGCCATTGGAGGCATATCATCAGGTCCGTGTTTGACCAGGATTACTGTCAGTGATGGTCATGGCAGTAGAAATGGATCATGTAGCAGAACTAAATTGCTAGCTGCTGCTGTAATCGTTGGGTTACCGATGGGAAATTGATTATGTAGATTATCAACCGGATATGATTTAAGTTTTGTGTTTCACCCGTGTTCTAGCCCATACAACTGAATATGAGAACCTCCAAACAAATTAATTAACTTGTTTCCAGTCCACTGCCAAAGCTTGTATTGTTATTGCAAATGCTAGCCTTACGGCCAAAAGGTAGCAAGTTTTGAAGCATTTAACATGGCTGGTTTATTTGGTTTAAAACCAAGGCTGCATTTGGCATTCTTTATTTTAAGGACTTATCTCCTTTTCACAGTTAAGATGGCCCTACCAACATTGAGTTTTTAAATGCAAAAAGGAGATACGTTCTTAAAATCAAATAAGGAATACCAAACTGTTAACTTAAATAGTTTACTTTATCAGAAGAATGAGACCCTCACTTAGGGATGCCAACTGGGTAGGGGTGAGCATGGGCCAGTTTGGTTTGGTTCCATGGCAAAACCTGAAACCTACCCTATTGTGGCTCGGATTAGTCGAGGGCAACGAGGTAAATTCACTCCCAAGTTTCGAAGGTAGGCCGAAGGTTCTAAGGACTCAGAAGGGGGTAAGCCAAGGCCGACGACTGTAGGCCGAGGTGAGGTGCTCCCTTCTAAGTACAGTAGGAGCCGAGGACTATAGGTTGTTGTCTCGGTAACGAGGTTCCTGGAGATCCGAGGTACTACAAAACAAGAGGTTTCAGAGGCTTTGGGTGGAAACCCGAGGCGGAAGCTCCGATGCTCAACTTAGTACAAGGTGTGAGGTAGGAGGAGGTGTAGACGAGGCCTCGATGGTAGTCCTCGGATGCACTGGGTCCCTAGGAGTAAATGCTAAGGAAGTGAGGTAGGTGCTGGAAGTAAATGAGAGAGTTGTAACAGAATTCCGGAATCTAGATCCCTTGTCAAGGGAGAGATACCTCTTATTTATACTTGAGCGAGCTGGAGGCAGGTGGAGATGAACGGACGAGATGAGGGCCATACGAAGTCAGGTGACAGGTCCTTGCGAGTATGCCTAACTGCTTCGCGATTGGCTCCGTACGAAGGTAGCAGGGCTTCCCCCCTGTTGTGGTTGGCGCTGTCAGGTGTTAGTAGGTTGGGCCTAGCTATCCCACATCACTTGCCCCCCACTCCCAAGGCCGAGACGAGGCCTTGGCTTCGACAAGTAGTGAAGATGATGGCTGAGGTAAGGCCTTGGCTTCAGTCATCGGGAGTAGCAGTCGTTATGCTTTCGGATACGTTAGCCGAGGGGTATCCTACAATGGCATCGCTTTCACTTCGTGTGCGTCTTCCCTCCTCATCAGGTCAGAGATGCATGTGGCGTGGATGCCTCGGGTTAGCGGGGATGGTATGTATCACGTATGGTTAGGCCACGTCAGCGGTCCATCATGTGAAGGACTGTCACCCAGATAGGAACGCGCTTGCCGAGCTGAGCGATCTGCCCAGTGGGTCACGATGGGTAGGCCACATGGTTCGCCCTGCGGGTTGTGGCGGATGAGCCTCACAGTTCACTCAGCGTCATTTCGTCTTCTGATGGCACACGCTAAGAGGTGCGATATAGTTGGTTCGTAGAAGCAGAGAGTCCTCGTGACTGTCAGATCCGTAGTGGTCTGAGTCGTTGCTTGGGCGTCGTTTCAGCTTCTGAGGACAAGTGCTGGGTGGTGCATTATGGTTGAATGGCGAAAGCGGAGGTGCCTCAGTTGTTGGATACAATGAGATCTGGGTCATCCATTTTCCTTTAAATAGGGGCCCTAGTGATGACTTTCCCCGTCATTTGAACTTAGGCGCCCTTGTTATCGAGTCAACTCATCTCCCAAGCTCTCAATCCTTCACGACATTCCTAGGTTCTCCATCCTTCAGGACACCCCATCTTCACCTTCTTCACTGTCTAGGAATTCAATTAGACAGTTGTATGCCCTTAGCTTCAATCAGAAATATGTACATTATAAATTTATTGTAAATGAATAAAGTACACATTTGATTCATGTTCCTGTGGTATGTTTCTGTGTAATACCCTTAAACTGGACACTTAATGAGACTTGTGTTAGTTTAGAATGTTCACAACCATTGAGTAAGTCTGGGAAGATTTATCCTGCCAAGGCTGACACTGGTGTGCTGCCAACTGTTGGGGTGGCTTGTCTCAGCTACCAGGGTGAGACCCGAAGCACATGTAGTGTAGGATTAATAGAACCTTTGAACCGGACCAGATTTCTAGTATTGCCCTGGACCTTGGATATAGATGAACAAAACTGGAAAGTTGCCCTGGACCTTGGAGATAGATGAACAAAACTGGAAAGTTGCCCCTGACCCCTAGACTCGATTATGATACTACACTAGGTGTCGGATTGGGTCATCTTTGTACCAATCAGTGAGATCCTTAGCGGAGGTCAATACCTGGGTATTTGGGACACTCCGAGAAATCATCTGAGCGGGTGATCATAGTGACAGGATCAGCCCCTTTGTCAGACGAAGGTAATGATCGGGGATGCACTCTCTCTTATGGAAACCAAGACTGCCAGCAGCCGATTTCAATTGTTGAGATTTTGTTTTGCAAAATATATTTATGTAAAGATATATATATATATATATATGTGTGTGTGTGTGTGTGTGTGTGTGTGTGTGTGTGTGTGTGTGTTGACTTTGAAATGATTTGCAAAAGGTTTTAATTCCCGGGATCCATGTAAGCAGAGAGTGCAACACTGTTCCTTGCAGTCGAGGGAGAGGTCCTCCCTTGTCAGGCAGTGTTTGATCATTATGGGCTGAGAGGTTAAGTGTAAGACCATTGAGGATAATACCTAATGGGCTAATCTTGCATCTGCCCACAGTCCCTAGGTGTTACAAGGTAGCTTGGCCCAGGGACCACTTAGGGTAAATGTTGGGCCCATAGAGCCCATAAGATGGGTTTCAGGGGGTGCACTGTCCATAATAGTGTATTCGGCCAGGCCTTGTAACAAAGGCTGGGCTGAACCCATGTGGTTGATGTTTAGATCAATGTTTGGGTCCCACGCCATACAAGGAAGTCCAACTGGGTAGTAGTTTGGAAGGCTAAGTGAGTACATAACCTTAAATGGGCCTTAAGCCCATTTCGAACTGGACCGATTTGATCAATCAATTAAAAAGGGGGTGAATTCTGAGATGGATCAGCTAATAGGATTGGGCCTAGACCCTATCCACTTAGAGAGTCCAAGATCTAATTTAGATCTTGAAGCCTTCTAATTGGATTAGGAGATGGTTGATCTGATCTGCATATAAGATAAGTGTTATCCCTTATCACTTAAAGGGACTTCTAATCCAAATATGATTTGGATCAACAACTCCTAATGGGATTAGGAGCTGATTCCTTTAAGATTATGAAAGGAGAAAGGGGCGGCAACTATTATTGATTGATGTTCAATTCTCTTCAGAGCTGAAATCACAAGAAGAGAGAATTTTGCACCCTACGAATACTCTCTTTCCGCCTCCATCCTACAGCCGCCACCTCTAGTAGTTTGATCTCCTACTCTCTACAGGAGTAATCGAGATTTGATCTTGATACCAATCTTTTGGGGAAAAGATTGATTGGAATTGTATTCACAAGCCATCCTGTTGATTCTTACGAAAGGTCAAGTTCTTTTGGAAGAGCATTGTTGATTCTGCTCCATCCTATACTACGCCATCTTCAGTGGGAGCAGATTTTGGATCCTTCCTTGGGCGTGAACACCTCCATTGGGAGATATTGTTTCTCCGTATCAAGTACACCCTCCCTCCTACTCCTTTTGGTTCAGATCTGGTTTGGTTCATGGTTCAAGATTGATCCTTAAAAAATATGTTTTTCTAAAATAGGGAATTCGATTCCCTACAAAGATGGGAGAAATTTTTTGAAATTCGCCCAGTCCATTCCGCAAGACTTGGGCGTCCATGTGATGGATATCCCATCCCTTCAAATTCACTATATCGTTCTCAGACTCTGGCCCTAAATGCCATGAACTTCCAAACACCTCAGGAGGGAGCTTTCCTAAAACCCCTTCCCCTCTCTCCTCCTTAAGATCTTTTACCCAAAGCCCCTCTTCGGCAGGAGGTAGTTGTATTGAGAGAAAGGGAAGCCTCGGGGGGTGCCAAGGGCTGCCGTTGGGGCAATAACTCTCCCCATGAAAGCGTTGTTTCGGCGTCGCCGAGGGAGCCCAAAGGGTCTCCACTCTCTAAGGAGGAAGATGTTGTAGAGATTGCCGCTAGACCGGTGGAAGGGAGTGCTACCCAAAGGGTAGCTGACGCAGGTGTTCCACACTCGGAGTTTGGCAGCCGTGGACCCCAAGGAGGGGGAAATCTGTGTCTACCATAATTTTTTAGAGTCTGGCTTTAAGTTTCCCCTCCCTTCCTTAATCTCTGAGTTATAGGAGTGGTACGGTATCATTATCAGTCAAATCATCCCCAATGCCCTTAGAACCTTCATAGCAATGCTAGTGTGGGCTCGGCTTCGGGGTGTGGAGTTGACGTCGAGAATGTTCAGCACCATGTTCGCTCCGAGGAAGCACGTTTCCGAGGCCAAAATGTATTACTTCCACCCCAGAGAGGGAAGTCGATGTACAACCCCTTGTTCGTCAATGGGTGGAAGGATAAGTTCTTTTACGTCTCCTACCCCAAATGCTAGAGTTTCAGGTTTGATTGGGGGGAGGCCAACGTAGTCATCGAGAGATGTCCCCCTCCATTCCGAGATGAAGAGGCTACTGTCGTAGCTCATCTGATTGTGACGGAGACATTCCAGGTGAAGTCGTTGGTGGAGGAGGAGGTCCCCCGAGTGTTTGTTGGGATTAGCCTTGCCCCTCCGGTAGGAGAGTTTTGTAGTTACTTAGCACGCCTTCAACGTATTTGCCTTGTTATACTAACCGTTTTCTTTTGTTGTTCATAGAAGTGCCAGTGGATGCCAAGCAACGACGAAGGCCTGGGCAAAGCAAGTCAGGAAGAAGGTCAGGGGACAAACGCCGAAGCGGCCCGGCGAAGAGGTTGCCCCCTGTCTTAGCGAAGAGGAGAACTCGGCAGGTCCCCGCCAAGGGGAAGCAACCAATGGTGGCATCCCAAGAGCTTGCCAGTGGGGTGAAGAGGCCCTCGGAGGGGGCCAAGAAGACATCAGAGGCGCCGAAGAAGCCGGTCGAGGGGGTCGAGGTGCTGAAGAGGCCCACAGATGGGTCTGAGGCGGGTCGGAAGAAGCTCACCGTAGATACGCCAAGGGAGGAGCCGTCGCGGAAGGTGGCCAATGTGGAGCGCCAGGCAGAGGAGGTGGCGAGGTGGTCCACACCTGGGGAGTGCCCATCCGGGCCATCTTCAACTCCACCATCAGTACAAGGGCTCCCCGAGAGAGCCGAGGGAGCCAATAAAATCTTCCGTCCACAATGGCAGCTCCAAGAAGGGGACTCCATCCAGGATAAGGGGATCAGCCAGGCCCTAGTGAGTGGGGCAATCTTGCTGAGGGACCACTACCGTTTGTTGCATAGTGACCCCAAGGCCATCTACGATGAGGGCCTATACTACCTGGTCGTGGTAAGACACATACATTTTTGTTTTATGTATTTCCTTCTCTTCCTACTCTTTCAGTCACTAACCGGTTCTATTGCAGGCCTGCCTACACTTCGTCGGTTTGGGGGACCGGATGAGGCTAGCGATGTTCCGCATTGATAAGGTGGAGAAGGAGAAGAAGTCTGTCGAGGAGAAGCTCTAGAAGGAATGAGAAAAGTTCCAAAAGACAGTTTCTGCCACCGAGGAAAAATACCAAAAGTTTAGGAAGGCGTTCTTGGACAAGCAGTCCGTCCGGGAGTGCCTCAAAATACAGCTAAAGGAGGTGTGGCAAGGTCTTTCCAAGGAATAGGTGGAAAGAGTCTGGCTGGAGAGGCACGAGGAACTTTTTGGAGCTGAGGTAGTCCGTCCGCGAGTTTTTTAGGACTTAGGACAGACATTCATTCAACATTTGAGGTGAAGAGGAACATTTTGCTTCATTCATTCATTACTTAGCCTTAGGCAACTACATTCATTGAAAGTACATTTGGAGGTTCTCCAAGTTCCATGTCCGTGGGACAGGTCTTCCATCCAAGTGTTCCAAGTGAAATGTTTTAGAGCCGAGGATTCGCTTGAATGTATAGGGGCCTTCCTAGTTGCAGCCCAACTTTCCTACTCTAGGTTCGGAGACCATGACCTTTCTGAGAACAAGGTCCCCTTCTCGGAAGTGTCTTTCCTTTACTTTCGAGTTGTAGTAGCGGGCCACGCATTACTAGTAAGCAGCTACCCTGATCTGCGCCTGCTCTCGGGCTTCTTCTAGCAAATCCAGGTTGGCTCTGAGGGCTCCATTGTTCTCTGCTTCATTGTAGGCTTCGACTCAGAGCATCGACTGGTCGATCTCTGTTGGGATTACCTCTTATGTATCATAGGTGTGGTTCAGTATGCCAAGAGTACATTGTTCAGTTTGTCGGCCCATAGGCCTCTAGCTAGGTCTAACCTCGTCTTCAGTCCATCTTGGATGGTTTTGTTGGTGACCTCGGTTAGGCCATTTGTCTGGGGGTAGCCCACTGAGGTGTACTGATATTTGATGCCGAGGGAGGCACACCACTCTTGAAATTTGCAATCATCGAACCGCTTTCCATTGTCGATGACTAGAATGTGAGGGAGGCTGAAGCGACAAATGATGTTTTTCCAGAAGAATATCTGGATTTCCCAAGCTATGATAGTGGCTATGGGCTCGGCTTCGACCCAATTTGTGAAGTAGTCCATAGCGATGACGAGGTACTTCCAGCCCCCCGTTGCTTATGGGCAAGAGCCAAGGAGGTCCATTCTCCATTTAGCAAAGGGCCAGGGGCCGTTGAAGGCTGAGAGGGTTATCGCAGGTTGATGACATATGTTGGCATGCCTCTAGCATTGATCACATCTTCGCACAAGTTCGGTTGCATCTTTGGGAAGTGTTGGCCATAAATATCCCTACCTCAACGTCTTCTAGGTGAGGGTCCTACCGCTGAGGTGGTTTCTGCATATGCCTTCGTGAATTTCTTTCAGAACGTACTCCCCCTCCTCGGGGTGGAGGCATCGGAGGTAAGGCAGGGTGAAGGATCTTCTATATAACTTTCCTTTAAGCAATGTATAGTGGGCCACTTGACGTCGGAGTCGTCTAGCCTCGTTCCTATCGTCGGGCAGTTGTTCCATGAGGAAGTTGATAATGGGGTCCATCCATGATGGCTCGACCTCTATTGATAATACTTGAGCTTCTCTAGTGGTTGGCCGAGGTAGCGTCTCCATGCAAACAGTGCGGCTGAGGACCATACCCGAGGTGCTTTCCAACTTGGATAGGGCATTGGCCCTCACGTTTTCAGCTCGTGGGACTTGTTGTAGGGTAAAGCACTGGAACGGCATGCTATCTCTTGGACTTTGGGGAGGTACATGGACATACTTTGCTCTCTGGCTTCATACTCGTCGTTCACCTGGTTGACCAACAACTGAGAGTCGGTGAAGGCTTCGATATGCAAGGAGCTAAGGTTCTTCACCAGTTGCAATCTGGCGATGAGGGCCTCATACTTAGATTCGTTGTTGGATGCTAGGAAGTCGAACCTTAGCGCAGATTCGATGATTGAGTTGTCCGGGGTGAGAAGGATAAGGCCAGCACCACTTCTTTTGGCATTAGACAACCCATCTGCAAAAAGCTTCTAAGCAGGGGGAGCATCTCCAGCTGAGTGCCCTTCTCCGATTCATCTTTTGGGGCCCGGGGGAGAGCTCAATTGAAGGTGCGCACTGTCATAAAATCTGCGAGTGCTTGTTCTTTGATGGCGGGCCTCAGCTGGTACCATATGTCAAATTCGGAAAGCTCGATGGCCCATTTGATCAGATGCCCCAAGGTCTTAGGCTTGACGAGGACAACACTGAGGGGATAATTTGTCAACACCGTGATTGCATGAGCTTAGAAGTATGGCCTAAGCTTTCTGGCTTAAACCACGAGAGTAAAGTCTAGTTTCTCCACCTCGAGGTATCTGGTTTCGACATTGCACAATACCTTGCTAACGTAGTATATCGGTTTCTATGCTCCATCTTCTTTGATCAAGACTGAGCTGGGATCGGGCAGGCAAGGAGGGGAGGTGAAGCGAGGTACTCCTTGAGTTCGTTGAAAGCTCGCTGACATTCCTCCGTCCACTAGAAATCTTTTAGTTTCTTGATGGCTCAGAAGAAGGGAAGACATCGGTCAGCTGACTTTGACATGAAGCGGTTGAGCACTTCCACTTGGCCAGTGAACTTCTGGGTTTCCTTCACCGACCGAGGAGGTGCCATGTCCAATATGGCTTGTATCCTATCAGGATTGGCCTCAATACATCGGTGAGTGATGGTGAAGCCTAGAAACTTGCCTGAAGTGACACTGAAGGCACACTTGTTGGGGTTAAACTTCATATTAAACTTTCACAAAGTGATGAAGGTCTCAGCTAGGTCTGAGCTGCGGGCCTCGGATTTTAGGCTCTTCACCACCATATCATCTACATAGGCTTCATCATTCCTCCCCATCTAATCCTTGAACATTTTATTAACAAGACGTTGGTAGGTAGCTCCTACATTTTTAAGCCCGAAGGGCATCACCTTGTAGCAATAAGTACCATGTTCGGTGATGAACGAGGTCTTCTCTTCATCTATGGGGTGCATCTTTATCTGATTGTATCCAGAGAAGGCATCCATAAAGCTAAGCAATTCATATCCTGCAGTGGCGTCAACGAGGTGGTCTATTCTTGGCAAAGGAAAATTGTCCTTAAGGAAGGCTCGGTTAAGGTCTGTAAAGTCAATGCAGATTCGACATTTCCTATTAGCTTTCTTAACCAAAACACAATCGACAGTCAGTTAGGATAGTATACCTCTTGGATGAATCCGGTGTCGAGTAGCTTTTCAACTTCCTTTCCTATGGCCTTCCATCGCTCCAGTGCAAAATTCCTTTTCCTCTACCAAACCAGCCTAGAGCTCGGGTCCACACTCAGCTTGTGAATAATGACCGAAGGGTCAATTCCGAGTATGTCAGCAGCGGACCAAGCGAAGACGTCGGCATTAGTTTTGAGGAAACTTACCAGTTCAGATAGGCTCTTTGGGGAAAGGTTGGACCCGACACTGACTGTCTTCTCGGGCTCGTCCTCGTTCATGGGAACTGAGATGAGGTCCTCAGCCGGTTAGCCTCAACTCACCGGCTCTTCCCTGAGGTCAAGGCCGACAAGTGGAAATCCTTCTTTGTTCTTGTTCTTTAGCACCACCACATAGCACTAACGGGCGATATATTGATCCCCCTGAACAACTTCGACACCATACTCAGTTGGGAATTTGAGGAAGAGGTGGTAGGAGAACATGACGGCTCACAGCACATAAAGGGTTGGTCTCCCCATGATTGCGTTGTAGGGGTAGTTGATCCTCACGACAAGGAACTCTGTCATCCTTGTCACATGCCAAGGCTTGGTTCCTACAATGATTGGTAGGGTGATCTTTCCTTCCGACCTAACGACATTGCCAGAGAAGCCGACCAACGGGATGTCAGTAGGTTGAAGATTCTCTGGCGCTATCTTCATTTTTTTAAAGGCTTCATAGAAGAGGATGTCTGCCGAGGAGCCAGTGTCGATGAGAATCCTCTTGACCAGGAAGTTAGTTACTATAGGCAAAACCACCAGTGCATCATCATGGGGGACTGTAATCCCATTAAGGTCCTCGCCTGTAAAGGAGAGGTCCTCATACTGCTTTGGCCTCTTAGGGGCTGGCCCTAGGATGTTCAACTGCCTGGTGTAGGCCTTGCAAGCTGAAGTCGAGGCTCCACCTAAGGCCGAGCCCCCAACGATGACGTCAATGACTCCGATGACCTGTTGGTGTTGCTGCTACTGTTGTTGTTGCTGCTGGGAGGACAAATCGCCAACTTCGCCTTCGACGAACTGCTTTAAGTGTCCGCAGTGAATGAGGGACTCTATTTCGTTCTTCAACTCATAGTTGTCCTCAGTGTCATGGTCGACATCGTGGTGAAACTTACAGTACTTTATGGGATTCCCTCTTGGGGTTCCTCTTCATCTTTTCTAGCCACTTCACAAACTTCTCCTCGCCTATTTGCATCAAGATTTGAGTCTAGGAGGAGTTAAGTGACGTAAACTGGCTGTAAGCCGTGGTCGAGGCTGACAGCTTCCTGTTATCTTTGCCGCCATCACCATGACAATCTTCATTCTTTCTTTCCTTTCCCAAGGGCACACCATTGCATTCGGCCTCCTTCACCTGGTGGTCCCCGACTAAAGCCTCTTCGTCCGTAAAGTACTTTTGGGCTTTTTTGAGGAATTCTAGCTTCGTTTTTAGCGAGGTCTTGGCGACCGAGCACTTGATGGCGAAGCCAACTTGTAGTCCATTGATGGCGGCATGCATTGAAACCACCTCGACCTCTTCCATTTTAAAGCGGTCAATGTAAGACCGCAAGCTCTCACTTGGCTTTTGTTTAATGGACATGAGCAAGATGATGCTCTTCTGGCACTATCTGCTGCTGATGAAGCGAGCGAGGAACATATTGGAAAACTGCTCTCACAAACTGATTGACCTCGAGGGGAGGCTAGAGAACCAGCAACGTGCTGCCCCCTTGAAGGTGGCTTGGAAAGTTCAGCACGTCAAGGTGTCGGAATACCCGTAGTGTATCATTACTGATCGAAAACTTTCTAGGTAGTTGTCAGGGTCCGAGGAGCCATCGCACATCTCCAAAGTATGAGCCTTGAAGTGTGGGGGGAGAGGCTCCGAAATGATTTCCATGGTGAATGCATCCATACGGCCAGTGGAGTTGTCGTGACTAGTTGAGGCATCGGTCGGCTTTCCTTGACTTGGTGAAGCTCGTCTTTGACGACTCCGAGCTCAGCTCGCAACTCGGAAAGCCCCAGACCAGCGAAGGTGTGGGCCCCACTTCTGTATTCACGGACTCGGTGCGTATCAACTCAGATTCCTGAGTACTCTGAGGTCAGGTTGTCCATCATCCTTGGGAACCTCCCTTCGGCGGTGGTGGTGCTGCCCCGAAGGCTAGTGATTGTCTTCGGATCAAGCAAGCACTTCTTCCCTTCGGTTGGGAGGTTGGGCATTCCTCTGAGGTGAACTGGGGGGTCGGTTATTGCTCGACTTTGATTGCTTGGCCAGCAGGTTGTTGCCCTGGCCGAGGGTTGAGGGTCACGTCAACCTTGATCCTTTGACACCCCAGTAGGGCGGTCGCCTTGAGAGGGACCTCCTGCTCGAGGCAAACTTCTTCCACGCACTGAGTGAGGTGGTCTAAACGATCAAGGATAGCCTGAAATTGCTCATAGGTGACTAGTTTTTGGTTATTCCTGGTTCTTCACACCAAGATTTTTAAACTTAGGAGGGCTTAGAGATTTTATAAATTGTTTTTTTTAACAAATCGCCTTAGCAACGTTCCCAAAGACGGCGCCAATTGTTGCGGCTTAGATTAGCTGAGGGCAACGAGGTAAATTCACTCCTTTGAAGGCAAGCCAAAGACTCTGAGAACTCTAAAGGGGGTAAGCCGAGGCCGAGGGCTGTAGGCCGAGGTGAGGTGCTCCCTTCTGAGTATGGTAGGAGCCGAGGAAGGTGGGTCATCGTCTTGGTAAAGAGGTTCCTAGAGATCTGAGGTATTGCAAAACAAGAGGTGCCAGAGGCCTCAGGTGGAGACCCGAGGTGGAAACTCCAATGCTCAAGTTAGTATGAGGTGCGAGGTAGGAGGAGGTGTAGACGAGGCCTCAATGATAGTCCTCGGATGCATTAGGTCCCTAGGAGTAAATGCTAAGGAAGCGAGGTAGGTGCTGGAAGTAAATGAGAGAGTTGTATCAAAATTTTGGGATCTAGACCCCTTGTCAAGGGAGAGTTACCTCATATTTATACTTGAGCGAGCTGGAGACTGGTGGAGATGAACACACTAGATGAAGGCCATACGAAGTCAAGCGATAGGTCCTTGCAAGTACACTTAATTGCTCCACGGTTGGCTCTATATGAAGGCAGCAGGGCTTCCTCCCCCCTATTGTGGCTGGTGTTGTTAGGCATTAGTGTGTTGGGCCTCCCAACCCGTAATGGGCTGGTCCTGGCTAGCCCACATCAGGTAGTATGTGGAAGAAAAGTTAGGTGCCATTGGAGGCATATCATCAAGTTTGTGTTTGATCAAGATTACTACCAGTGATGGTCATGGCAATAGAAACGGATCATGTAGCAGAACTAAATTTCTAGTTGCTGCTATAATCATTGGGTCACCGATGGGAAATTGATTTTGTAGATTATTAACCCGATACAATTTAAGTTTTGTGTTACACCCGTGTTCTAGCCCATGCAACTGAATATGAGAACCTCCAAACAAATTAATCAACTTGTTTCCAGTCCACTACCAAAGCTTGTGTTGTTATTGCTACTATTGTATCATCTCTTTCTCTTTCAGAAATAGGGAAATGCTAGCCCTACAGCCGAAAGGAGGCAAGTTTTGAAGCATATAGCATGGCTATTTATTTGGTTTAAAAGACCAAGGCTGCATTTGGCATTCCTTATTTTAAGGACTTATCTCCTTTTTATAGTTAAGATGGCCCTACGAACACTGAGTTTTTAAATGCAAAAAGGAGATAAGTTCTTAAAATCAAACAAGCAATGCCAAACTGTTAACTTAAATAGTTTACTTTATTAGAAGAATGAGATGCACACTTAGGGATGCCAACTGGGTAGGGGTGAGCATCGGCCAGTTCGGTTCGGTTCCATGGCAGAACCAGAAACCTACCCTATAGGAGTCAGATCCAAGTTTTTGGAACCAGAACCTACCATGTGAAGGTTGGTTCCAAGGTTGGTCCTAGCCTTGGTGGTTTTGGGTCAGTTCCAGGGTCTACCCATGGAATCTATACTTTCCCCTCTTTCACAAAAAAAAAGGGGGAAAAAACATGTTCTTTAAAAACTTGATTTTTAAGAAATATAATATATAGTTTAAAACTTATATTATCTTTATTGATTAAATTGAATAACTTAATATGTAAATTATCATTATATGGTTAAAAACTTATAAATTAAAATTAAATTTTATAAATATTACCTTTTACACTACTTATTGTACACATTCAAATATTAAAATGAAAACAAATCAAATCACTTAATAACTCAATGGTCAAGATACACCATGGCCTTTGTAACCATGAATTCTTAGGTTCAAATCTTCACAACCCCAAAAGTATTCTAGGGTTTATTTCAAGGAATGTTTGGTTCCAAGGCAGGTTCCAACAAGGTCAGTTCCGTTCCACTAAGGTCAACCAAGGCTTGTTCATCGGGTCATTTCGGGTAGGTAAACCCCTCGACCCTAGAACCAGCCTAGGTGGGGGTCGGTTGCAAGAATTTGGAACCAAACCCTACCTTGTAACAGATTGGGTAGGGTCAGTTCAAGGATGGTTTGAGGTCGGTTCCATTCGATTCCGAGTAGAACCTCCCCATTTGCTCACCCCTAAAGAGGGGTAAAAATATTTCAATGCTACAATGCCAACCGATTATGATGATCATGGGTGCACCTCAACCCCGACCCAGCCGAAATCCGTGCAATTAAGGCTGATCTAATCCTAACCTAACTAGATCAAGTTAGTGCAGGTTTATCACTTAACCCAATCCACTATACTCCCACCCTCACACTAATGTAACACTCACTAGTGGGTCCAAAACCTTTGATTAGAGGAGACAAGCATTGTCATAACATTTGAGTATTAAAACAAAGAATTGAGGTTAAAATGTTTTCATTCTAAACATTTGAAGAGAAATAGATACATTTGACCTCTTTGAAAAATAATTACCACAAAATTATCTTCTTAACAACATCAATATTTTTTATGAAATGTGCCTAACATTTCAAGGATTTTGAAATGAAGTCTGAGTACAAAAAAATCTTTTTACAGCTTAAAACTGCCATAACAGAAAACAAAAGTTGGCCTTATCTTCCTATAACTAAAAGTCTGACTTTGACCAACTGTTGACAGTCCCAGAAATCCAGCAGTAGTAATCTCCCTTGATGAAAGCCCTCCTGTAATACAACTAGCTTGAGATTTGGAGGGTTTCCTATGTACTTTTTAAGCTTCACTATATCCAAATTTCAGCCCAATCCAATTACTGGATTGGGAGAAATTGAATATGCAAAAATATGCCCAGGCATTGGACTGATGACTTTGGCATGCATTGAAGCTCGCCTAAAGGCAAAGCTCAAGGAGAATGCCTTGAGGTTGATCACACCTCAACTTCTATCAAAATTAAAGGAACCACCATAGTTGAAATTGTAATCATTAATTCTCTGCCCAATTTGTACATCCTTCAATCAAAAGGAAAAATGCTAATAGAGGTGAATCCAGAATCCAAATACAAATAACCACACTTGCCATTAGAGCCTAAAATAAAATTAGATCCATGGGAAATTCTATAATTTTCAAGACAAATGCAAAGAAATATAGTGATTAAAACTATGGGAGATGGTGAAAATAAAAGTAAGCTCCTATGATTCCATAGAAAAAAAAGTGATATTAGGAATATAACATTTTAATTTACAACTATCTGACAATTGTTTTCTTTTGTAGCATCTCCCTAATTGGTGATAACAAAGAAAGTGATATTTGATGGATTTGTGGTGCCATTTTCAGTTGCAGTTGTGTGGGTTTATGCACATATTGTAACTATAGCTAGTGCATAAAAGGACAGACCTCTTTGAACTCAGATCAATTGTCAAACCTATCATTCTGGGCTCCTTTGTTGAGCTATCTCTTCCATTTACTTAGAATAGCTCCTTAAAACAATAAATCTGTTGTGGATTGGAAATCTCCAAAAGATGACTTCATCAAATTGAATTTTGATGGCAACAGTCTAGGGAATCAAACTAGTATAGGGGGAATTTTAAAAACTCTGAAGGTCATGTTGTTATTGTTTTCTCAGGTCCAATTAAAATAGGGGACTTAGTTTTGTGGAGTTTCAAGCTGTCTTACGAGGAATACAGATTGCTAGAGAATTAAATTATGATAATGTTAGTTGAAGGTGACTCTAAACTGGTAATAGGGTGGTCGAAGGAACCTAAAACTATAGCTTGGATATACAAAGAATATATGAAAAGATTCAAATGGCTTGTTAAAGGCATAAGAATAGTTGTCCAATGGGAAAGGCATTCAGCTAATGGAATGGTTAAATTCTTTGCAAAATAGGGGAGTGCATAAGTATGAATTATTTTGGGCCCAGTAGGAATTTTGTTTCTAGCTGGGGCTGCATCTCGTGCCTCTGCTGGATGTATTCCGTAATCATGTGATGCTTCCATTTGTCCTAATAAAAATTTTATCATTTATCAAAAAAGAAAAAAAAAACTCTTTCATTTACATCCAACCAAACACAAACTTGTGAATAAATTATCTCCTTTATCAAATTGTATCTTTTGCAATTTATCTCATCTATTTTGTCTTAAAACATTATATTATACTTGATGTCCTTGCTTACTTAGGCCATGTTTGGTTCAATTCTCATTCTTTCTCATTTTAACCTAAGATGAAATTCTAAAATGGAAAAGAAGGGGTAAAAAAAGGCCGAATGAGAAAATACCACTATGAAGCAAACACTTTTTTCCTAAAAATAAATTCTTTTTAGACTGACAAGTGTCCTATGTTGCTCATTTTCATTCTTCAAAAAAAAATTGTCGGTATTCACAAACCGCCAGTCTAGGTCTCCAATAGTCAATGTTTACTAATTGGCATAGATGTTTTGTAAAAGTACTTTCACAAAAGTGCTTTTGTAAAAGTACTTTCCTAAAAGTGCTTTTGTACTTTCATGAAAATACTTTTGTAAAAGTGCTTTTATAAAAGTACTTTCATAAAAGTACTTTTGTAAAAGTGCTTTCATAAAAGTGCTTTCATGTAAAAGTGCTTCGTAAAAGTATTTTTGTAAAAATTGCTTTCATAAAAGTATTTTTGTAAAAAGTGATTTCGCAAAAGTAAACATCTATAGCAATAGTTTTATAGGTAGAGTTTCTTCAACGAATGAAATGAGCAATGGGGCATGATTTTTTTCATGTTGTAGGCTAGTCAACTTTTGTGCTATGGGGCTGACTTTTCATTCTAAAAAGAATGTGGTTGTGGGCAAGAATTTTGTAACATGTTATTCATTCTTGTCCATGTCATTAATTTCTCAACTATGATGTAGCCATCTAACCATGTTAAAATTTTATTTTTCTATGATTTGTTTTTTACATTTTTAGCAAATTTTTTGCACCTTCTTCATTTTTTGAAATATTTTTGCATTTTTTGTTTCTTTTGTATATTCAGACTTCAGATTTACCAAATGCCACCTAAGATGCAGCTAAATCATTTATGTAGTAACATAAAATTTGAGCCTATTCCCCATCATTAAAAATCAAGGTTATTGACATAAATTGTAAACACTCTAGCTATCCATATGAGAACCAGGATTTTCAAAATAAATGCAAAAGGAATGCTATTTTGAAAACAAGAACAAATAAAGAAAATTAAAACAGGTTTGCTCAAGAATTTATTCACACTATATCCATATGAGAACTAAGATTTCCAAACCAAGTTGGAGCTCTAACAGTTTCTGCAAATGAGATGAGATGTTCCATTCTACCACATGGACTTTTTTTCTTTTCCACTTTTTCAGTGCAAAAGGAAAGAATGGTGAACCTTTTTTTTGTGGAGACATGTACCAAAAACTAGTAGTTGTTCAAAAGAGGTTGTGACAATAGGCATTGTCTGTTGGCAGAGGTAGCTTGACCTTGGATGTGAGGCAAGTCATTTGATTTCCCCACCAAAGCTAAATCTTAGAGGGAGATAACAAATCATCATCTCATAAGACATTTGTGCCTTGTATATATGGGACAATTAGTTGAGTTTGAAACATGGTCGTATGTTTCAACTTATAAATCTTTTTGGGCAATTCAAATTTTTTGTAGTTTAGGTTGTGATCATTGTTTACATAAGCTAGGTTGGTGCCTAGGCTAACATCAACAGGATTAGCTTGATAAAACAATTGATACTTTGTAATCTTGTCCCTAGACTTAGGATGTCATATGTGGCCAACCCATATCCATGACATTAATATCAAATTAAGCTAGTTGGGTTGAAGAGGACAACCATTACAAAACTACAATTGGATTTGAAGTTCACTAACTGTGGTTTTATGCTAGAGGGCTTAGCCATTGCCAAAAGGAATGATATTTTGAAAACAATATGAAATAAATGTAAGTTAGACAAGAGAAACAATGCACATGCATCCACAAAATTACATGATTTCAAAACATCATATAATTTCCATGCCAACTATTTTAACCATATGAGAACCAATATTTTTGTTACCTAGATGAACCTTAACCCTGTGAGAACTTGTATCAGAGTGGACTCATTGAAATAGAAGGAATTGTTGAGGGATACACTCACCTTTGCTTTCACCTAGGTGTTTACTGATGTAGTTTGTTTGTCTAAGAAGAAATTGCTTCAAAAATCCCTTTGGTGTCTTTTCCAACTTGACTATGGTGAAGAAGAAAGGGGATCCAGTTGTTTTCAAGAATTGTTGGGTGATCAAAGTGTAAGTGAAAAAGGTAAAATCACCCGCACAAATAATAAAAGGACAACTTTGACATTTAAAAAGCTTTAAACAACCAAATTAGAATCTTTTCCAAAATTAATTGACAGAACACTATCAAAAGGGGATCTTTGTTGCAACATAAAAGTTCAAGAGGTCTTTGTTGCAAAAGAAAGTACAAGAGGTATTTGGTGTTGACCCCTGGAGAAAGCAATTTAACTAGTCCCTATGGGGATCCACCCTACATTGCCTTGGTCAAGGTACATTTTTTAACCATTAATCGGAGTTTGGGAAACCCAAAACTCTAGGAATCAAGGATGGGGCATGTGTAGTATAATATATAACTATTAATATATATATATATATATATATATATATATATATATATTATATTATATTATACAAATAATACAATATAGTTCTAGGTAGGTTTTAGAAAAATAAAAAATATATATATTTACAAGTAAGAATCACTAGGCCAGGGTGAGAGAAATTCGAGATCCTCATGTATTTGCATTTGGGGTCAAGGACAAGATTTGCAAAACCCAGCCAAACCCTACCTTGCTACCATTTCTACTAAACCTATAGTACAAATTCAGATTTTATCCTTGCAAAATCTGAACTCTGTCTTCATAGCTCTTATAGTCATGCATTGCAAAGAATGTGATTTGTAAGGATGAAATTTGCGCTCCTAGTTCAGGGGATCTTTATAATTTAAATTAAATAAAATTAAAATACATTTAATAAAATAAAATGGAATTAAACTTCATTAAATTTAGATTTGTCATATTCCACTCATTAAGCCTTTGCATCACACAGGTACTAACTAGTAGAAGTATAAAGGGAAAATTGCATATTAGTACCTTGTACTTTGGTCCCCCGAACTTCAAAGCGTGCTTATCTAACACCTGAACCTCCAAAACATGCTAGTTTTTAGTTAGTTAGTTATTTGTATCACATGCATTTCAAATATTTCAAAATTCCCAAATTACCCTTGAAAAACATTGTTCATCATCTTATTTCTTAAGACATTGTTCATTGTTCACCATTGATTATGGTTACACTATCAACTCTAACTACAAGTCAGGTTTGGTGATGACTGTATCACTCCTGGTTGGTGGTAAAGATGAGAAAGAAAAAGTTGAAAAAAAGAGAGGAGAAATGAGGGAAGAAAAAAAGGAAGAGGGGGTAACTAATGATTGTGCAGGTTTGGTTCTTATTCTTTGTTGCATATGACTAAGTAGAGTAAATGGAAGGAGGAGAGGAGACTAAAGGAGAAGAAATGAGAAATGGGGAGGGGGAGGGGGGAAGAAAGAGAAAAAAAGAGGGAAAGTAGAAGGAAGAAGAAAAGATGAGGAGAGAAAAGAGAAAGGAGCAAAAGAAGGGAAAACAGGGCAAAGATGCCAGTGGTGACTGGTTTTGACTTCCTCTGATTCATCCGGTCAAAAGGGAAGAGAGTGGAGGAGAGAGAGAATAAAAGAAGAAGAAAGAGAGAGAGAGAGAGAGAGAACCCCTTGTAAGTTGTTTGAGTATATTTTTCCCAATATATGTACCTCTTCTCTCTTCCGATTCAGGGTTCTCTTTGTTCTTGTCAAGTTTCTTTGGCTCTTGGCCAAAGGCTTTGGGATTGGAGTTAGGAGTTCCACAAGCCTATGACTCTTCCATTGAATTTATTCCAAGACCTTCAACAAATCTACCATTTTTCCCTTCACCACCACCTTATGAGTCCTGCAATTGGTCTATACGTCTTTGACACCTAAAGAACATAACGTAGGGGAATATTCAATAACGTTTGATGTAAGAAGGAGGGAAAAGGAAATAAAGAAAAGGAAGCAAATGAAAGGAATTAATCCGATGAAAGCTGAACCTTCAAGTCCTCTTAAGCATCTCTTAACCTTCTTGGCACATCGGTAATGGTGATGGGTCTCTACTGCATTTGTTCCGATCGAAAAGAATAAGAGCCCCTCTGTGCGGACGAAGGCTGATAGAGACATGGTCAAAGGACAATCCGATTGATTAGATAAGGGAACTCTATACAGAAGGAAAGCTTCATGAAGCGAGGGGATTCAAGGATTGCTAGAGAGTATACATAGAAGATATGGAGAGGATGTTGAAGGTTGTGGCAATGCTTCTAGGTGAGGAGGTGTTAGCCATACTTGGCAATTTATTGTTAGAGCTGACACACAACAAAGATGATGGTGATAGGGGTGAGGCATCGATGCAACCACCTCCTCCTTCAACTAGATTATTCTTTCCTTTTTTTATTTTTCATATTGGTGGTTAATTATTATTATTGTTTAACTTTTAAGCAATTACAGAAGTTAATTAATAGTTTTTATGTATTTGGTTTATAAAGAAATGAGTTAAATACTTAAATTACCCTTGTGGTTTAGCAAATGGACACAAAGGTACAGTGAACGTACCCCACTATTTAAGAAATTACTTAAAGTACCTTAGACATTTCTAACAATGGACAATCATTAGAAATCCATAATGAAACCCTTGATTTTTCTTCAAATTTTCAAAATGTAACATTTTTTCTCTACCTATCTCTAAAGTGACAATCCATACTAGGGGTAAAAGGAAAGTTTTTTCTTTCCTTTTTCTTGAGAAAAGCACCCTCTCCTCGTGTTGGAATCTCATAGGGAAGGGACTTCTGGCAAGTACATTCTATAATATCAATGCGCATTAAATCTCCCTCCCAAGTTTTGAAACCCGAATGATTTCTCATCCTTACTTTTTTCCTCTCTTTGAATTTCCATATTAAATGAACTACTGAGCTGGTCTACATCCGTCTCAGGTTCAAACTCACTATTGACAAATTTTTCATCCGAGCATATATACCAAAAAGAAACCCATTACTCAATTTGCTCTGTTTACAAAGTAAAATCCTGAGTTGGAAGAAACAACGATTTATTTTGGAAAGGCAGAATTTATGATGCACATCTTGCAGTGTCTGATTAAGCTCATAAGATGATCGTCCAAGTGAGAGGAACATGAAAATGAAATCATTGACTAGAAAACCCCAAAAAAAAGTTTGTTGCATAACACCGTGCTCTTCTAAGAGATGTAATTTGAGTTGGTGTGAGTTAGCATTTTACACTGTACTGCCCTTTAGCCCTAATAGTTGTGTGGCTACCTGACTCGAAGGGGGACGATGAATGAAGTATGGATGGGATGCAGTGAAGTCGCCACTTAAATTTTTGGGAAATTTGAGAATTTAGGAAAATCATGAACTTTTCAAAAAAAAAACAATTTGCTTTTTATTGATGATTCATTGCCAAATGGGAATGCGATTCTAGGGATCCAAGGACCAAGGTACGGTGTAGGAAGGTGTTAGTTACTCCACACATGCCCAGTTAAACCGACCTCTACTTCACCAATTTTCCAAGGATGATTTAGTAATTTTGAAGCCTTTTTTGGTTTACCAAAATACACACATTCACTAAACATGGTAAATGAAATAAGAGAAACATGGTGAACGAATATTTATGCAAAGAAATATTTAACACACTAAATAAAATATACCAAGTTAATTGATGAACAAGAATCTAACTATTCAATTTCAAAACTAGACAAGGGAAGGTAAGCTACCTAAACTAGATAAAGAAAGAGTAAATGAATGTAAACTAAACCAATCAAGATAATGTTTGATGAAAATAACAAGAGGATGACAAGGGCTTAATGAACTAACTAGGACACATCATCTATGCCATGCAAATGATTTAAAGAATAAAATAATGAAGGTCGTAACCTACAAATTCTAATGGTGCTAATTAAATGGATGTGGAACTAAAACCAAAATAAGCTAAATATCTGAACTAAAAAAATGGATGTTAAATGTTGTATTAGGGCTGTCCTAATTAAATTCACGGGATGGAAACCCATTTAAGCACATAAGAGATAGGTTGAAATGAGGATCTTATAGGTTAAGCTTACAATGACTAGAATACACATGTTAACTTCTAAATGAAAGACAAAACAAAACTTTATGCTAAGAGGGATAGTTTAAAAAATTAAAGACATAGTTGTAGATCAACTGAAGCACTTTTAGTGAACTAAAGATTAAAGTGCGTTAAGACACTAACACTAATTAATATGTACTGAAACAAGCAAAGAACTAAATACTACTAACAAATTAAGAACTGAAGAAGTAGCACTAAATAAACAAAAAAAAAAGAAACAAAAAGAACTTCAATGCATAGGTTAAATTAAGACAAATCTAAATAAAAATACAAAGTTGATGATAATGCTAACAAAAAGTGTCAATAAAATTAAATATGTTTCTAAGAATTATCAACTATTTTGCATGATTTAAGAGATGAAAAAGAAGAGTAAGATCTATACTCATAGCCTCATAGGCATTTACATGGTTGGAAATGTGGCATGATTGGTGTATAAACAATGCTAGATCTTCAACATTTTTGCAATAACTTTAGACTTCAAGAATGTTTCGGCTTTTTTCTTCAATGTAGCTCAACTTATGGGGGTTCTTGGACTTCAAACATGTATGGAGGATTCTAGGGACATTGGAGAGTGAGTGGGCAAGGTCTTGAGACATGAAAGGGGGTATTCTCTAGGCTAATGGGAGTAGAGTTTTCTCTCTAAGCTAGATTGTGTGTCTTGAGTGTGAGAAAATGGGGTATTTATAGATTTTTGAAAAATGGCTGAGATAGGGAGACAAGGGAGATCAATGGCTGAGGTTTAAAGGGTTTTTGAAGGGAGATTGATTGAGAGAACGGTCTGTCAATAAGGGTTTTGGGAGAGATCCCCTCAATCAATCAAGACAATAAGTGAAAAGTTTCACTAATTTACTTAAATTAGACATTCCAAGTTTAGGTGATTGGCTTGATTAATTAGAAGCTCATAGCTGGTCAGGGATTTTAGGAAGGTTCTAGAGGGTGGGAGGACGTTCTGACCATGGTATGCCTTAGGATTGAAATTATAGTGAAGAGGATTTCATATGGAAGGCCCAAATTGAGTCTAGCATTGAGTCTCAAAATGGAGGGGTTAATGTTATCAGAATTGGTCGATCTTAGTACCATTGGGCTTGGAATTTTGAGCACTATCAATATATAAGGTTGGATTTCATATTTCATATGAAATGAAGTTTAGGATCAAAATGACTCTGATTGGGTGATTATAACCATTTTCGGCTTTGAGTCTTAAGATGAAGGGGAAAATGGTATTAGATTTGGATGATCTTGGTGTCGTTGAATTTGGATTTTTGAGATCTATGTACCTATGGTTTTGGATATCTAATTTGATGTAAAATAAGGTTCAAAATCAAAATGACTACGATCAGACGATCGAAATCGGTTTCGGCTACGGGTCTTAAGATGCATGGGGTAAATGATATCGGATTTAGGTGATATTAGTGTCATTGGATTTGGATTTTTTGGCTCTATGTACCTATGGTTTTGGATTTTTGATGACCAAACTTTTGTAAAATTCTAAAAATGCCCCCATGTCAACTGAGAGGTTAGTTGAAGCATGTTTAAAGCTTAAAATGCTACAGAAAGACTAAAGAGTGCAAAAATGGGATGTCTACAATAGTAATATAATTATTTTTTTATGGCTCATGGCATTGAAAGACATGAAAATCATTTCTCATCCAAAGGGAATAAAAAAAAAAGGAAAAGAACAAAAGCTAAGAAAATTGTGCTAAAAGGCCCCATTTGTCAATTTAAGCACCTGAAACCTATGTCAAAAGAATATTTGAGCTTCCTATCTTTCGATTTCGAACCATGTCCTAAGCCACATTTCGTCCTATCTAATAGGATTTCCTCGATCTTTGAGAAATTAGCAAGCTGACCTTGGGCACTCCATTTTTCGCAGACAATGACGAAATCAAGTGTAGGCACCCCAAATGAAAAAAAAAGAAGTTGGACTTAGAAACACTAAATTAGGGGCAAAAAAGCAAAAAAAAAAAAACCAACAAAAAAAGAGAATGATACATTTCAAACTCGGGACAAGCATATCGAAGCACAAGAAGTTTGATTCAGCAAAGTTGTGAAGATTCAATCTTTGCGTGAGGGGGCGACTACCTCTTACTCGAACATTTTTCTCGAAGTGAATTTCCAATTGGCATCTAAGATTTGTAAGACACATATCTCTAAAACCAATAGTGTTAGCATCATCAAATCTCACACTATATTAAGGGAAAGCAGACTCTTTTGAGTGACATTGTTTTGTCAGAAGTAAGCTACGACCATCCACTTAATCCTTGTCAACCTCTTGTCATTTTGACCCCACCCCTAGATGATTCCAATTTATGCATCATTTTCCTAATTAGCATCATATACATTATCCTCTATTCTAGCCCATATGTCTCAAAATGGCCAACCAACACGGGAAAAGAAGAAAAGGTTTACCATGCTTTTTAAAATTATCCAGCTTCTAGAAAGTCATATCATTTTTTGCACTATGGCAGAGAAATCAATGATGGGTCATCAAACCTATTTTAAAGTCCCTTATGACATCAAAGTCCCCCATGGCATTAAATTCCATCGCGGTATCAAAGTCCATTGTGGCATCAAAGTCCCTCGTGGCATTAAAGTCTCTCACGGCATTAAAGTCCCTTGCGGTATCAAAGTCACTTGTGGATAAGAAATTACTACTGTTTTGCATCGTCGCATAGCAAAAAACTCAATAACGTCATTTTTTTCTTTTATCTACAGCATTCAAAAATCTGTTTTCAAATCATCCAAAAGTTTTATAAAACCATTCAAAAATCTTTCATCCCAACCATCCAAGAATTTTCATACCAATTTCCTTCATTATCCAAAAATCTTTCATCAAATCCAAACTTTTGGCATGAACCTAATCCGAAGTTCTTTGCGTCATCTATCCGAATCCAAAGTCACCTAAAAATCTTTTTCATAATCCTTTTATGCAAGTTGCTAATCATCAAACTTTCTTTCATCTAAATCATTAAAATTTTATAATGAAATACCCATCAAAATTCATCAAAATCTCTTGCTTTGTGTAATTCACCTTCAAGCATAATCAAGTACCCATTGAAATTCATCAAAATTTCTCATAATTGAATATCCATCAAAATTCATCAAAATCTATCATAATTGAATACCCATAAAAAGTCATCAAAATCTCTCGCTTTATGTGATCCACCTTTGGGCATAATCGAATACCCATCGAAATTCATCAAAACCTCTTACAATTGAATATCCATCGAAATTCATCGAAATCTTTCATAATCGAATACCCATTGAAATTCATCAAAATCTCTCATAATCGAATACCTATTGAAAATCATCAAAATCTCTTGCTCTGTGTGATCCGCCTTGGAGCATAATTGAATACCCATTAAAATTTATCAAAACCTCTTATAATCAAATACCTATCGAAATCTCTCATAATCAAATACCCATCAAAATTCATCAAAATATCTCATAATCGAATACCTATAAAAATTCCCTAAAATCTCTCATAATCGAATACCATCGAATTTCATAAAAATCTCCCATAATCGAATACCATCGAAATTCATAAAAATCTCCCATAATCAAATACCCATCGAAATTCATCTAAATCTCTCATAATCGAATATACATAAAAAATCATTGAAATCTCTCACTTCATGTGATCCGTCTTTGGGCATAATCAAATACCCATCCAAATTCATCAAAATCTCTCGCTTTATATGATCCACCTTCGAGCAGAATCAAATACTCATTGAAAATCATTGAAATCTCTTGCTTTGTGCAATCCACCTTCGGGCATAACCAAATATTCATCCAAATTCATTGAAATCTTTTGTTTCGTGCGATCTACCTTCAGGCATAATCAAATATTCATAGAAAATCATTGAAATCTTTTGCTTTGTCCCAAATTCATTAAAATCTTTCACTTCATGTGATCCGCTTTCGGGCATAATTGAACCCATAAAAAATCATCAAAATCTCTTGCTTCATGTGATTCACTTTCGGGCATAATCGAATACCCATCAAAATACATAAAAATATTTCACTTCATGTGATTCATCTTCAAGAATAATTGAATACCCATCGAATTTCACCAAAATCTATCACTTTGTGTGGCTTGTTAATCAAAAAAAAAATCTCGTGTGAGCTACCTTTGGGAAAATCACTTATAAAAGAAAACTTTCAATTTGAGCATTCCTAAAATCAATTGTAGAATTCAAAAATATTTTGCCCCCGATGCATGGTAGTATGTCCAGAAGCATAGAAAACTTGATAAATTGTGACCAGACCACCTTATCCTCAAACCACCCTTATGTGTAGGTAACACCCATCTAAAGGGCTCTATTTACCTATCTAACTGATAACATGTGCTATAACAATCATAGGACCTTTGTCAAGTTTTCAAAATGGTTTCCTAAAATGATTTCAACATCAAATATAAAAAAATCAAAACCCCTAAAAACCGAAAACAAAAATCAAAATCCATATTAAACTTCCATCAAATGTTTTCAAAAATTAAAACTCGTAAAAACTTAGATAAAAAATAAAAATTCATAAATCAAATAACTAATCAAAACCCATAAAAATTCTAATCAAAAGTCAAAATCCATCAAATGTTCAAATCAAAAAACTATTTTCAAAAATCATAACCCATAAAAATAACTTCCAAGCAAAGATTTTGCACTACATCAACTTTAACATTGGCTAAAATTCTAGTAGTGAAATCTCCAACTCCAAACTTTTGGCCCTAAAAAAAATCTTCATGTGCTTCTTTTTCTTTGTTGTTCGGCATCTTGCTACCTCCAACAAAGAGGGCAGCTATTAGCACCTAATTTTTGCTCGGTCTCTTCACCCTACCTCTTCGTACCCTCCTCTTAGACATCAGAAACCTAGAAATACAACCAGATCAACTTGAAACATTCCAAAGCCTGAAATACCCTCCTTGATACAATCTACGGGAGGAGTAAGAACTTTGAAATCAACATCAATGTCCGATCAAACATCATCCCCAGATTTGAAAAACTACAACTTAGTTACACATTAGTTTTCATGACTAAACTCCAAAGATCCATCGTTCATCACGCCAACTCCCTTTCTAATAGCCCCGATCTATGTTGTATTCAAACTCCAACTCTTTAAATCAAACCTAGTACACCCATCACCTCAAGCAATCAACTAGCGAATTCCACCATGAATCTACGATGATTAACCACAAAAATACCAACATTCCATTTTGAAGGCCCTGAATGATTGTCAAGATCGACCATATCTTTCTCAGATCAGAATTATTCGGTCAATGCCTCACCTTAATCCATACCTACCCACCAAATTATAACTCAAAATTCCCTTATTTGATCCACCATTAAGAATATATCATATTTCAACAAATCTCATTAATTAGATTATACCATCTGTCATCCCAACTTCATATAACCAAACAGACCTTACCACTATGTTTGGAGACCCAAAAAACCCCCATCATATCAAATTTTACAACCAAACACTTCCATTTGATCGTTGAAAAAGTAAGATTCCATTTCAGACATTCTCATTGATTGGAAAATCATAAGCTAAGACCATGATATGAACTAAAATAGTCAATCTACACCTCTAATCAAAGATCCATAACTTTCATTAGATTCAAGACATTCAAAAGTGCCAACCCACCAAAATTCTCCTGTTTGACCATTTATTAAACAAATATTCTATTTTAGCAAATCTTGTTGATCCAAACTTAGCCATAGATCTCAATCATCTTGACCCTATTTGACCAAACAGGCATCACCATTGTGTTCAAATACCCAAAAAACCCTAGCATGTCAAATTTCACATCCTAATTCATTCATTTGACCGTTAAATTAGAAAGATACCATTTCAATGTTCCAGATTAAATAGTCATGACATCCATCCCAACTTGAAGCCTAAAAAGAGTGATGGCTGATGTCAATCCCACTTGAAACCAAGACAAGACAAAATAGCATTTAAAAGTTCATTAAATTACATTTTCTACCACCAACAACCCCAAATATAAGATTGACATGGCAGGCATGCTCCAAGCTCCAATTTGACACACAGAACCCATGAAAATCACTCCCAAATCGAAGAAAATGTTTCACCAAATAGGAAAACTTGACTGAGCATCTATTCCTTTGAAGAATCTTTGCCTATTTGTGTAAAAAATCTTTGTTGAATCCCAAACACTGTAGTTTAACGAATTCAGACTTGACCCCCTCCCTTTCTCTATAAATACTAATATAATTCGAGCTTAAAAGGGGAGAAGGGGGAGAAAATGAGAGAAGGGAAGAAACTTGAGGGAGAAAGAAAAAGAGAAGAGAGCTTTCCCCTAGCCCATGTACTACCTCCTGTTCATTCGAAATATGGAGGTACTCTGAACCTTAAATTCCAAACTCATCTCCTCTATTTTCAAGTAGAAATTGTTGCAACCAAAAGCACTCCCTAATTCAAGAACCGATTTGAACTTGATTTTATCTCATCCTAGCTACTAAAAAACTTTTGACAAGGTACATATGAAATGTAAGTCTTTTTTTTTTAGTTTTTCTAGGTTGCTTGAGGTTCTAAAATGTTGGAGAACCATCGTTTACAATTTCTTCTTAGCTGAGAATAGAGGCAAAGAGGCGAGGGTCTTAGGGAAGTCAATACTTAAGACCCGATAACATCACCTCAAAATTGGTCTTAGAAGAAATTGGAAGCATGTTCCTCCAGATTTAAGAAATTCTTGCAATTATTTATGTTTTTCTCTGAAAGAAACTGAGCCTCAACAACTTTCGTATTGGATTGCTACAGTAGTTTGGAAAGAGGGATGCCTAATACATTCCCTCTCTCAATCCTTGGAACCCAAAATCTCTCGATTGTATGCCTTTTCTATGAAAAAGTCGAATTTTTTGAATATGAAAATAATGGTCCATTTCCTCTAAAAAAATGGTGGCAACTCCATCTTTTTGAGTTGGCCATGATCTTCTCGGAGCTTATAGTCATGAATGCCATTAATTGTTACGATCTCCTTATGCCATATTGACGAACACCATTTTCAACCCCTAAAGGCATCCCACGAAATACCATTTTGATTTGTTCAAATTCAAACATCATCACTGTGTTAGATGCTACAACCTCCTTATACTCTTATTCATCCATCATGTCATAGAAGGTCCCACCTCTGATCTCCAACAAGCAAGCCATGAACAGCCAACACCCAATTACCAACCCACCTCTATTCTTCACCAAGCAAGCCATGAACAACCCACAACACCCAATTACCAAGCCAATTTGCTCTTACTAGCCACCAACATTGGACTGAACACACCACTAAACACCAATGCCTGATTCTTGTAGGATGCTATAGATTTGAACATGCTGCCAAACACCTGCCTGATCCTTATAGGATGCTGTAGATTTGAACACGCCACCGAACACCTATGCCTGACCCTTGTAGGATGTTGTAGATTTGAACATGCTGCCGAACACTTATGCTTGATCCTTTTAGTTCCCACCAATCTTACACTAAAAAATTAATTTTCTTACATATTTGGTATCAAAAGTCAAACACAGGATTCAAAGTTGGAAAATTACATTTCCGTTCTCATCTCATTTCATTCTTTTTTAGCAACTCACGATCCATCCTTTCACATGACAATTAACGGTAGTTAATAATTTAAGAATTTTATACTAAATTGGCATGTTTTGAAAGTTTAGGCCCTATTTGATTAGCGGGAATAAGTGTTTGAAATCAGAATCGGAATTCCAACTGTTTCGTTGGGCAGAATCAGAATCCCATTCCCATTTCTGTTAGAATGGCATTCCCCCATTTGAGGGAATGGCCATTCCCTACCCTTCCACTCCACTGGGAATGAAGTTCCATTCCTGTTGATTTTAATTCCCATTCCCATCCCTATGAACCATTCCGATTCCGATTTCCGAGAATTTCGATTCCAATTCGGATTCAGACTACGAACCAAATAGACCCTTAGTAGAGGTTTTAAAATTCGGGGACGAAAGTGAGAGTAGGCCCAATTTACATGCACTAATCTACAATTTTCCCAATTATAAAACGAATTGAATTTTTACTCCGATCTTCATTTCTTCCGCTTTCTACCTTCTTCTTCTTCCTCTTCTTCACTATGGGTCAAGGTACTCCCGGCGGTCTGAACAAGGGAGGACTTCCCGGCGACCGAAAGCATGATGGCGATAAGAAAGAGAAGAAGTTTGAGCCAGCGGCGCCACCGGCCCGCGTCGGCCGCAAACAGCGAAAGCAGAAAGGTCCTGAAGCAGCCGCGCGTCTCCCCACCGTAACCCCTCTGACAAAATGCAAGCTTCGGCTTTTAAAGCTAGAGCGCATCAAAGATTACCTTCTTATGGAGGAAGAGTTTGTCAGTAACCAGGAGAGGTTGAAGCCCCAAGAAGATAAGAACGAAGAGGACCGATCGAAGGTCGATGATCTCCGAGGATCGCCAATGAGCGTCGGAAACCTTGAAGAGCTTATCGACGAGAATCATGCCATCGTTTCGTCGTCCGTTGGCCCGGAATATTATGTTGGGATACTGTCGTTTGTGGACAAGGACCAGCTTGAGCCTGGATGTGCCATCCTTATGCACAACAAGGTTGGTTTGGATTAGGTTATATTTTTCTCTTCTTGAGAAAAAATAAATGTTCAGTTTTATGGGCCTTGGATATGGGAATTTTATGCTGGATGAGATTGATTTAGGGTTAACTGAAAAAAATGTTATTTGTTGTTATTGGGGGTTTGATTCCTCGCTTGTTTGTTTATTATCATTTTCATCTTTTGGTATTTGGTTTGCTTTTATTGCTTAATTAGTGTTAGTTAATAGATGTATCATGTATAGAATTGACTCTTCGATGTGATTTGGAAGAGATTCAACTTAAACCGAACTTGATATATTGTAACTAGACAGTATTTTATGGTGTCATTTTTAATCGGTTCCGTATCTCATATTGTCTTCTGGTGTAAGTGTGGGAAATGTGGTTTTGCTTAGTACTGTAGGTTAGTAGTTTTATTTACTTATTTATCTGGACGTGATGCAGTCATTTAAGTTGAAGAATTATGAGTTCTAGAGTTGAGAGTTGTGCTTAGTTGGCACTGTAACATTATAGGTAGTGTGTATATTTTACGACAGCTCTGTGATGCCAATTGGGTCATGCTAACAGAATAAGCGCATCTGGACTTTAATCCCTTATTTATCGGGAATTTGCATTAGAAACAGATGCCAATTGGGTCATGCTAAGTTGCTAATAGAATAATTGCATCTGGAATTTAATCCCTTATTTATCGGGAATTTGTATTACAAACTGAGGTTTTGTATCTCTTTAATTTCTTTTGTGCAAGGAGAATGGATTCCTTATTGTGGAATTGCAAGTCAAAATAGGTAGTTTACTGGGCCAGTTGACTAAGAAATATGATAATTTTTTTTGATCAATAACAGAATCAATTTCACTAATTAGAAACAAGTACAATGGATGAAAAAAGGGGAGAAATAAACTCTCCTAGCTCTCCCCAGCATAAATTTCAGTTACAAAATAGCCCAAAATAAGCTGTTCCTTCCCACCCCTTGTTTGACAAGTGTGTCAGCAAAAGCATTGGCATCTCTTCTCACTCATTTGAAGTTCACTTCCACCCCTTGTAACAGTCTATTGATTGTCCTCTTCTCGTAGATATAACACCACCACCCAACCTCCTCTTCCTCACGAAACCACTTTATCACAAGCTTTGAGTAACCCTCTACTAAAAGCTTCTTGATGCTTAACTCTCCTTTTGATGCCTTCCAAAACATCCACAATTTCCACCCTCAATGAATCACCTATTCCAATTATTGGACCTTAACAGATTGCAATGACTTTTCCTTCATCATCCTTGAAGATTCTTCCAATGCCAGATGGACCTAGATTTCTTCATTGCTGCCATCAAAGTTGAGGTTAACAAAACCACCAGAAAGAGGGGACCAAGAAGGCCAAACAACCTCCTTGATAGAAGAAGAAGAAGCTACCTTCGTCCAATTCCTCATCAAATCGTCCATAGACATATCCTTAAAAATATCCAATGTCTTCACCCAATGGACTACTTTGATTGTGATGGCTTCAATCATAGCATCCCTACTCCTTTATCAAGAAAAATTCTTTGATTCCTCTCTTCCCATATTGTCCAACAAATGGCTGCACTTGTACACTTCCATAAAATTCTTCCCCTTTTCATTGGCCAGCTAGCAAAGGTAGAGGAGAACAAACTTTGTACATTAGGAGGAGGGTTCCACTTGCATCCAAACAAAGAAAGAAACCATTCCCAAATTGAATAAGAAAAAGGGCAGGCAATTAATAAGAGATAGCAATTCACCATTGACCTTGCACAGAGAAGACCAGTGTGGGGAAAGACAACAATTAAGTCTTTTTCTTTGCAATAAATCACACGTATTAATTCTTTCTTGGAACACTTCCCAGCACAAATCACCCACCCTTATGCGGAATAGGTTTACTCCATGCTTCCTTGACCTGGAAAGGCAACCCTAGACTATCACTTGGCTGAATAAGGGATGGGAAAAAGGAAGCACAAGTGAAAGAACCGAGGGAGACAAAGTCCATATTCCTTCTATCCCTCTTTGTTGTATCTAGCCAAACCCCTCAAGGTTTAAATCAAACTCATGACAGTTGAAATTTCACACTCATCTAGTCCCCTTTTAAACTCCAAGTCCCAATCATACCCAATACTTGAGTTAGATGGGACCAAAAAAGAAGAATGGGTTCCTGCTTACGGTTGGAAATGGCATAGAGGTTCATCCTACAAGTGGTTGGGGATATGCTATATTATAGTGTAAACTTAGGGAACTCTTTTTCTCTATCCCTTTTGAAGCTCCTTGACCTTTTTGACTTCTGCAGAGCTCCTTCATCTTGTACCAACCCAATTGAGCAACCTGTGACCCTACCAACCCAATTGAGCATTCCTTTTCTCAAACTAGGCCCCACTTTGAGAAAAGTAGTTTTTAAGTACATATAAGAATAAAAAGATCATGCGAGCAAGATGTCAATGATATGGTGGCTAGTTTCTAAACCCTACTTTTTGTAGTTTTCAAAAGTGTTATTGTTTGTGGAAGTTGTCACTTGTCACCCACCATTTCCAATTTTTGATATATTAGCACCTTCCCACAAACTTAAAGATTGTTTCCATTTTTAAAACATGATGAAAATAAAATGAAACCAACCTTCATCTGGAACATCTCTTTTTCTCAGCTCAAGTAGGTCTAGGTGAGAAACTAGGGTAAACTGTACGAGGTGGTTCTTACAACATATATGTTGTCTTGGAACATTATTGTCATATCGAAATTTCTCTCACTTGCTTTTTTTTGGGATTTTATGGGTCATTTAATTTTACTTGCTTCCAGTTCCACCCTTGTTATTTTTAAATTTTCATATGTTGTGTGAGTGCATCTTTCTTCATTTATTACTTTTTGGTCATTTTGGTTTATTTAATCTGTAATCTTATCTATGGAGACATTGTAGAAAGACGATTTCAGAAGTGCTTATGTTGTTTAGATGTGCTTTTCAGGTACTTTCTGTTGTTGGGCTTCTTCAAGATGAGGTTGATCCAATGGTTTCTGTAATGAAGGTTGAGAAAGCTCCATTGGAATCATATGCTGATATAGGTGGATTAGATGCCCAGATACAGGAAATTAAGGAGGCAGTGGAGCTTCCACTTACTCATCCGGACTTGTATGAGGACATTGGTATCAAGCCTCCAAAAGGTGTCATACTATATGGAGAACCTGGAACAGGGAAGACATTACTTGCCAAGGTGCATTCTTTGTCTATCCCTACTGTGAATGGGTGTTTAATCTTGCTACATGTTCATTTACCTCATAAAATGCTTTCTTTGTATTGCTGTGCTTTTTACTTGATTCCCATATGTATGAATAGTTTGATAATCTCTTCTTCTGTAAGAACACAATGGTTCTGCTATTTGCACATAAGATTGGAAAATGACTTGCACTATATTAGATCCTAAGTCATTTTCCCCAAAAGAAAGACAAAAGGGAAATTAAAAAACATTATTTTCTGAAAGCAATGTCATTTTCCAAATGTTCATTTGCATGTAGAATGACTAGGAAGTAAATGCTTTTTCTAAAGAAAAAAATCAAAGAAATTGAAAACGGAGCAGTTGACTTATACAGTTATACCTGTTACCCTTTGTCCCTTTCTCAGAAAAGGGGAAGGTAATTGCTTTTCTTGAAAACTAGTCATATGGTTGGGATAAGGCATGGATGATGTTGAATTGCTTTTCTTGAAAGCATTTCCTTTTTTTGTTTTTCTTATTTGTTTGGTTGGGGGAAGGGGGGTTAGTAAATAGTAACTTATATTTCTGCTGAGCTATTCTTTTCGTAAAATCACTTAAAAATGGAACTCAATATCTGACACAGAAATTAAATGAATGACTTTTTTGCATACATCCATGTTTTGGAAATGGAAAAGTTATACTATGGGATATAAGCTTCTGGAATAAAATTCCTTGACAGTGCAGATATTTTACCCTGTATTTGGGAACTCATATTTTGCTCAGATAATCTTTTAAGCATTCACCTAAACCTTATTCTCATTAAATCTAAAAATATTGGTAGTTAATTTCTTGCTGTTGGATGGGTTGTCTCCTTTTCCTATGATAGTAAAATAAAAGGATGGCTTATTAAAATGAAAACTGTTACAAAAAGAAATAAAGAAAGGGTTGAGATAACATCCCAGATGTGTGCCTTTTGAAAATTCGACGCTTTTTCCTTTTTTTGAGTCTAGCGGCTGGGCCGGGGTCTCTGCTCTCGGGCCCCTGTGCCACACCCCTTGGGGCCAGCCCAAACAAGTCCATGTTAGGGTCTTAAATTCTGAGTTTTCACGCAAAAAATAATGATTTTATAGTTTTAATTGCTTTTAAGAAGATATTTTATTAGGATGAATGAATGGACAGCATTACCAAATAAGGGGTTCTTGAAGCTCCGGTTGGGCTTGCCTCGAGGGGCGTGGCACAAAGGCGTGTTGTAGAATTAGGAATGTAATATGTCACATTAGCTACTTGATTTAATTGAGAAAAAAGAGATTGTGGGTTTTATATGATTGAAAATGTTTTATATGTTTGATTTCATTTTTAAATTCTCATTTGAATATGCTTTACATATTATGTTTATGTATTTTAATTTTAGATAATAGGTTTTTTAAAACACTTATTTTAAAATTTAAGTTTATATTTTCATTAATGTTGTTTTATAATTTTTTTTACTTTTTTGATTTTTTTTGAATTTTTTACTTTTTTTTTTAAATTGTGCGCCTTGCCTCCAAAAAGCGCACACCTCGCCTTGTGCCTTGCGCCTCAGGTGCAAAATGGCCCTTGCGTCTTTTTTGCGCCTTTCACTTTTAAAACACTGCATGCATGTCCTTAGCTTTCTGAATTCTTTCCACAACAACAAAAATTTTCAGCCCTTGGAGAATCACCTACGGCCTACCCCAATTGGACATTTGGACCGGAATAAAATGCAATGATATTACCCTCATCATTCCTGAAGACTCCTCCAATTCTTGAAGGACCCGGATTACATTCATTGCTGCCATCAAAATTCAGTTTTTCAGATCCTACCTCAGGAGGGGACCACATAGGCCGAAGAACTTCCTTCATAGGATCCGTATCAGCTACATCCTTCACTTTCTTACCACATCACCTTCTGGAATGTCCTCAAACAGCTTCAAGGTCTTCACCCAATGAACCACTCTAATGTACCTCAACTATACACAAAAAGCAAATATCTCCTTGAACTAAAACTTCTTGGAGTTATGTTTTTTTTTGGTAAAAAGAATGTTGCTTTTATTACCTCCCCTCAAATTACTGACATTTTCACTCTTTTGGGGACCCTGAAGACCACATGTAAACCTTGTTAGAATCAGTGTTTTAAAACCCGGCTTGGAGGTTGAATTGCTTTTCCCTCCAGGTCAACGGAGTGCAAGTTGGGTGGGCTGGGCCCAGTTTAAGTTCAACCTACACCAACCCTAAGAATTGGGCCTAAGCCCGAGCTTGGAGTGAGCCCAAGGTCAAGCCCAAACTATACAACTTGGGCTTGGGCTCGGGCTGGGCTCAGGTTGGTCAATCAGCACACACTAAAAAATGATATATATGTATGTGCAAATGAGTGCATGTATGCATATATGTATGATTTTCCAAAAAAAGCATGCATATATGCTTGTAAATATGTGTCTATATATGCATATATGCATGCATATAGTTGGGTTGAACTTGGGTTGGGATAGGGTCTGGCCGGGATTAGGCTACCTATGGGCTGGGCCTGAGCTCAGCCCAAAAAATAAAAAAAGCCTGAACTTATGGACCTAGGCCCAGCCTGAGGACTGAAAATCCAAGCCTAGCCAGTGTTTTAAAAGTGAGAGGTGCAAAAGAGGGCAGGATTCCAAAGCGGCGCACAAAATTTTTGAAAAATTAAAAATATAGAAATACATATAAAAATTTTAAGAAATTCAGAAAAAATTACAAAAAATACATCTATGTTTATTAAAAAGATAAACTTGAAATTCAAAATGTCAAATGAAATTAATTGATTTATTAGGTCTATTAGATAATTTAGATTATTAGTTCAATTGATTAGTGGCTTACTTCATCCACCACCTCTCAATTTTTTAATCATAAATTTGGTTGTCTACTTTGTAAATGATAGAAGTTGTATGCAGTATGGGTGGAGAAGAGAGAGAGGGTGGAGAGAACAGAGAATATGAGAGAATTGAAAGGTTGTTCTGCCCCTAATAAGTATGGGGATGGTACTGACATAAAGACCCCCATAAGACGTATTCACTCTTAACATCCTTCACCATAGTGATATTCTTTGAGTTTCCAAATTACCTTCTACACATGTCTCAATGGCTTCTGGTCACTTGTTGGTTTTCTACCTTCTCTGTTAAACCCCCAAAGCCCCACCCCACCGAATAGGATGGATATTAGGTAACTTGAACTGTTTTAATAAAATGCGTGTTCCTTTGGCATTTAGAGTGTGAGGTTGGGTACTGGCCAAATTCTGTTATTTTGTCTGCTATCATAATTGCAATGCTATTTATTACCTATAATTGCATAAAATTATGAATTTGGTTTTAATGGCACTTGGTTATGTCACTGATGCATACCAACATGTGAGATGCTAATCCTGTATGGCTCTACCAGTCATTTTACTCCATTTGTCCTACATAACTGTGTAACCTAAATTGTGTTCAGACAGTTTATTTATGTTTAAAAATTCTTGAGCATGGAAATTTATTTTTGCTTTCATTCAGGCAGTGGCAAACTCCACATCAGCGACTTTCTTGCGTGTTGTTGGGAGTGAGTTGATCCAGAAGTACTTGGGTGATGGCCCAAAATTGGTGAGGGAACTATTTAGAGTTGCTGATGATCTTTCACCATCAATTGTCTTCATTGATGAAATTGATGCGGTAGGAACGAAAAGGTGCGTTCAGGGGTACTAGTGCCTGGAGCATTTGGACCAGGCATATGTATTGATTGTGAATGATGCTGCTGGAATTATTTCTAATAAGTAGTTTCACAATCACAGGTATGATGCCCATTCAGGTGGTGAGCGTGAGATTCAGAGAACCATGTTAGAACTGCTTAACCAGTTAGATGGTTTTGACTCAAGGGGAGATGTCAAGGTGATTCTTGCAACAAATAGAATTGAAAGTCTTGATCCTGCATTGCTTCGTCCTGGGCGGATAGATAGAAAGATTGAATTCCCTCTTCCTGATATTAAAACAAGAAGGCGCATTTTCCAGGTACTATGTAGCACAACAATGTACCAAAAATTGATGAACATGTGTTTATGACCAAGGGTTTACTTTCTAGTGCAATCTGAATGAAGATATTCTTGCTTAATTCTGTTATTAATAATTGTTTACAGATACACACATCAAGGATGACATTGGCAGATGATGTCAATTTAGAGGAGTTTGTGATGACCAAAGATGAGTTCTCTGGAGCTGATATCAAGGCTATTTGTACTGAAGCTGGGTTGCTTGCATTAAGAGAGCGCCGCATGAAGGTGAAACTCAATATACTATACAATTTATAATAGGAAACATGTCTTTTTGCTGGTCTACCTTATTGTTTTCCATTGTTTTTACTTCTTGATTTTGTTTTTCGGTTTGAATTTTGAAATTTTGTTGTATTCAAATTTCGCCTTTACTCTCTTTGCAACTTGGAACTTAAATGATTTTGACATGCATTAATGTTTACCTGTTTTAAATTTGCATTGACGAACTTAATTTTTTATTGACAATTAGAAACTGTTTTGAACTTAGATCCTTGCTGCATATCATATCAACTTGTAATTAATGCATTGCTATTTACTAGAAAAAGAAGGAAAGAAGTTGTAATGTATAAACACTTTGACCAGAACTTAATTTGGATTAACTTTAGTTTGGTTTTATGAAACTTATATTCCCTTCAAGAAAAAACAATCCACTTATTTTAGTAATCATGGTGAGGAATTATAGTAGTGGGCCTCCTTTCTTTTGGCCCTTGGAGAAGTAGCTACACTGCCACAAAAATGGTGTCTCTTTAGCAAACTTGACATGCTTCATTTCCTTTGTGGGGTTCCTCCCAAATCCTCCCTTTATCTGTGCAACTTCTGCTAGTGGAATGTCTTTACAGACAAGCATTCTTTCATTTTTTTTTCTTGTTGATGATCATCATTCATTCATATTTTCCACTTTGAATATCATTTGGATTGGGGGGAACTCAAGAGTCATGGCTGGTGGAGATATATGTACCCGTCCCTTCTCCATATCATATCTAAATGTTGTAAATTTAAGATGTTCATAGTGCTTATATGGAGGATCAAATCTATGGTTACACTTTAGTAAATGCAGCAACAATGGAAAAAATGTTACATAGAAATGAATAAATTTTTGGCAAAATTTAATACCTTAATACAAAAGAAGTTATGGCACTCTGGCTGCTGAAGGTCAAGAAAGGAGACAATAAGAGAAGAATGCGGGAGAGCTATCCCAAGAAAATAAATAGAGTGGAGGCAATGAAATAGGTTGCGGTGAATCAAAGAGGTTTTAACAATACCGAGTTTTTCCGCAGGGAAGTCGAGGAAGTTATAGATACCATTACTTTTAAAGTTGTTCATTGGGTTAAAACACTTGATATTTTTGTCCCTTTTCCATTAATGATATTTGTAGAAATTGGAATACAGTGGCTGAAGGAAGCCACTATTTACTGTTTGGATGGAGACCTCCACTGGTGCCCTTTGTCAAGTTCAATTTTGATGGATGCAATGTAATTATAGGCAATCCAGGCATGTGAGAATGTCTGGAATTGGAGGTGTGAGTATAAACAATGAAGGTAATATAATTGCAGTTTTCTCAGGTCCTATTGGGGTGGGCAATTCAACAAGGGCAGAACTTGCTGCTGCTTTTTTTGAGAGAAGATAAAGTATAAATGTATTAATATGAACAGAAAGTACAGCAAGATGATATACTCAGGGACCCTAAAAGCCTGTTCCCTCTGACCTTGATCTCCCGCCCTGCTGTACATAAAGATTGTCATGTACAACAGTACAGGAAATGACTCAAAACCTAACAACCTATGACTAGCCAACCATGAGAACATCTTGCCTAAAATTTTCTGATAGAAAGCATCAGCAGAACTAGACTTGTTTCTGAAGACCCTTGCATTCCTCTCTTGCCACTGACACCAAATACCACTGCTGGGGTTATATTTCAGATCATCTTTCCTCTTTTGCACAGCCCTTGCACCCTACAGCCTCTTACAAACTCCTCGATTGATCCTGGGAAGCAATTTTGTACTTCAAATAAACCTGAGATTCAGCTCCAAATCCTGTGAGAGAAACTACAGTGCAGCAAAAGATGATTTACTGTTTCCTGCTGTCCTTTACACACTGCACAGCCATCTGAATCTAGCAATAAGCCTTTCTATGACAGGTAGTCCCTTGTGACTTTTCTGTCAAGGTAGGCGGTCCATATGAAGAAAGGGGGTTTTAAAGTTATACTTTTACTCCAGATGATGTGAACTGGGACTGATTGTCCTCCTGCAGTGTCCAACACCTTATAAAAGGACATAACTGTGAAACCTCTAGTCTTCTTGCACTTCCAAACTCTTCTGTCATACTTGTCAGCCTCCACCTGTGAATTATACAACTGCTCTAGCAACTCCATCCACTCATCCACTTCCCAATCATTTAAATTCCTCCTGAATCGTGGAGTCCAGACTACATTACCATCTTGAATCTGCAAGCAGTCAGCAACTTTGACTTCTTTGTCCATTGCAACTTCAAATAAAATCGGGAAACTCTCAGTCAAGGACCTCCCTTATCACCATACATCCTTCCAAAATTTGACTTGTTCTCCATTTTCTATTTTGAATTTCACTCCTTTTGCAAACATATTATGTGCCTTTTCAATTCCTTTCCAAACTCTCAGCCAAGAAATTGCTGCTGCTTTGGAGGGCCTTAGAAGAGTAAAGTGATTGAACTACACAAGCATTATAATTGAAAAGGATTTCAAGGTAGTAAAAGGTGGTTGGTTGGCAAAACAGGGTGCTGCAAGAAATCATTTGTTTTGGGGGATTTGTAAATCTAACAACAGGGGTGGCTAGCCAGGGTTGTCTACCTTACTGTGAAAGTAATCATATTATGTACTCTTTTCTTTTTGATCATTGATAAAATTTCATAGTAGCCATTGATCAAAAAAAAAGTGCAAGGAACACTGTATTAGTAAGCTAAATGCAGAAGTGATAAATAAATAAATATTTTTTTGTTTATAATAGAAAATAAATAAAGGACTGAAAGAGTCTTTTTGGAGAAGGAAAGAAGGAAGCAGTGATGGAATTTATCATGGCTAGGGTGATACAATGGGTGAGAACATTGGACATTTTCTCATCGTTCTCCTATGCCCTATGATGATATATGGAGAAATTGGGGAGAGGTGGCAAGAAGTTCGTTAAAAAAGAAACCTGTTGATAGACATTAATCACCCCCTACAGATAGATTTGTTAAACTAAACTTTGATGGGAGCAGCTGTGGTAATCTGGTTCTTTTTGGGATGTGGGAGTGTTTATAAATGAAGAGGGTCACATTGTTGCTTTACTTTTGGGTTGAAATTTTTTCATGTTTACTTAATTGCTATTGTGCTTTCTGCTGGTGACGAGACTGGGAATGACTAGTATGAGTGAGGCAGGTAAGCAAGAGCAGAAGGAATGGTGCATTGCATTATTAAACTAAACTTTGATGGGAGCAGCCATGGTAATCTGGTTCTTTTTGGGATGGGGGAGTATTTATAAATGAAGAGGGTCACATTGTTGCTTTACTTTTGGGTTGAAATTTTTTCGTGTTTACTTAATTGCTATTGTGCTTTCTGCTGGTGATGTGACTGGGAATGACTAGTATGAGCGAGGCAGGTAAGCAAGAGCAGAAGGAATGGTGCATTGCATTATTTTGATCTTTTCCTTAAAAATTCTCCTTATCTTAGAGCCCTTATCGGCTTTCTTTTCCTTTATCTTATCTTTTACTGTAGCTTAGTATATTTTTAGCAATATATCATGCTTCTGAGATAGATAAGGCCTTATTCTTTATTTATCATTTGTTTTTTAAGTCTATATCTTATGTATACTTGGGGACCATAAGGGTTGAGCTCATAGCTGTATCTTGAGGGATGCAAATGGCAAGAGACATGAATATGGAGAAGTTGATCATTGTAAGGGATCCTAAGGTGGTGGTGGATTGGTTAAGAATCTGGGACTTGTGGTTTGAGCTTATAGAGATGAAGTTAAGAAGTTTAAGTGGTTTACTAGCAATTTGGTTACAAGGATAAAATGAGTCCAAAATTTGGCTAATGGACTGGCTGATTCTTTAGCTAAGCAGGGGGTCAATAGGGAGCAATTGTATTCCACTAAGTTGTAATGTGTCATTAAACTGAGAGGTAGCAACTTGTAAGGGATTGTATGTACATATCTTGTTTCTTTTAATGAATAAAATTTAAAGTTACTGATCAAAAAGAAATAAAATAAATAAAGAACTTAGAAATAAATAACAGCAATAAGTTTGGGCAAAATTCAAGATCTTAATGCAAGAGAAGTTGGGGCAATCTGGATGCTGATGGTCAAGAAAGGAGGCAATAAGAGAAGAATGGGAGAAAGCTTTCTGAAGGAAAGATTGGAGCAACGGTCTACGATGCAGTGGATCAGAGAGAGTATTGATTTGACATTGTCAAGCTCTTCTACAGGTAGTCAGGTAAGCAAATGGAAAGTGCCGGATAAAATATATTAGCAAGCTAAATGCAGAAGGGAAAGAAATCAAGAATCCAGAAGTGAGAGAAAGGGAAATCGTTATCTATTCCATAGAGATTTGCTCAAATATGTTTGGAAGGCCTTATCTGAGAGAATGTCATGATCCTTCCATTAGATAAAGGGGCAATATATTCTTCAATGAAGACAAGACCTTGAGTCCATTTTGTTTCTCAATGCACTTCTATGATAAGTGTTATGAAATTTTATAGGACCTTTTGGATATTTCTGAATATTTTCACTGATTTGCTATTTTGATTAAAGGAAACAACTCTACTTGTGTCGTAAGCAACAGATTTTAGGCACATCACTGAGTTGGATTCTATCCCAGCCAGCCATCCACAAGAAGAAAATGGTCTTCAATGGAACCTGTACTCTCTGAATCCATCTCCATGTGACCTTCTGGAATGCACCTATGAGAGCCTTGTAGCAGGATTTAGTAGGGAAAGAGCCAGACTTCTTAGCCACGCTGTAGAATCCTTCAAGTATGGGGCTGAATAAAGAATACTCAATTTCTCCAACAAGACTCCAAACAAATCCATCTCCAATCAATCCAATTAAGCCTGAACCTGGCGTACCCACACTGACTGAGCACCGATCCATTCAACACTCCTTAATAGAGAACTCTTTATTTGTTGCAATATGATATACAACTAGGAAAACATCACAAAGAGGTTGGTCAGCACACTAGACATCACTTTAAAAGTAAGTTTTTTCTCCAATCTCATTACCTGGTCTCAATCTGATATTTCTTTCAAATTCCGGCTTCAATTTCATGATCCCCTTCCACAAACTGGATCCAAAGATTGTGAGGGCATGACTCCCAGTCCATAGGGGCTCTTCCATGTTTACAGCCTATCACCTACCTCAACAACTGATTTTTCTCTTCTCCAAACCTCCACTACCTCTTAACTAGGAAAAGCCTTTGTTCATAATTTTCAACTGCCTTAGTCTGGTTCACCTTTCTCCTTGTGTTTACAGATTGTGCTCCAAGCCAGCAAGTGGAACTTCTTCTCATTTGGTCCTACCCATAAGAAATCCTTTCAAAGTTTATCCAATATAGTTGCTACCAATGACAACATTGGCATCGATGACATGTGGTGAGTGGGGATGTTCGATAAAACACTATGAATGAGGATGGTTTTACCTCCTTTGGAGAAGTTTCCGTTTTTTTTTTTTTTTGTGTGTTGGCAATTCATTAATACGAGGAACCCCACCATTTGGAGTTTACTTGCTCTTTTGTATATTGATCTTCCAGTCGAAGGCAACCTTGGAGCAAATAAATAGGCATTGAAGGAATAGAATATATGCTGATTTGTATGTTGTTATCTGGTCTCTAAACCGGATGTTGTGTTGTTGCAGGAACTAAAATTAGCTGATTTGGATAGAAGGTGGGTTAGACGTCTATGGAGTTAAAGAGTAAGCTGGACCTTGGCGCCCTCTTGGGGAGCTTCAGGGGGATTATCACCCCTTGGAGGAATGAAATAATGGAGTTAGTGGAGGAATTGATTGGCATGTTCTCGTCTCAATTAAATTCAAGAATGTGGAGCATGATTTTAGTTGGGTTTTAACCAATTTATATGGAGCAAATAGTTGTAGGGAAATGAATGAAATGTGGGAGGAGTTTGTATGTGATTTAGGGTTTATGGGATGGCCCTTGGTGTCTAGGTCGCGATTTTAATGTAATAAGGTTCTCTGACGAAATAAGTAACCCCTAGTAGTCGATATTACTACTAGTATGAGGAAGTTTAATGAATTCATAGACACTTGTGAGCTAAAGGAGATTCCTTTGCTACTAGCCAATTCACCTGGTTTAATTTTCAAGAAATTTGACTTTGCTTGCGTAGGGTCACCTTTGATCATTGTTTTATAAAGATAGGTTCTGAAACACTATCGAGTGGATCTAGACCTTTTAGATTTGAGAACATGTGGTTGACACACTTGGATTTTCTGAACAAAGTGAAGGAGTGGTGGAATGAAGAGTTTGGGGGGGGGGTTAGTAAAGTGGAAGAGGATTAGATTTTAGAAGAAATTATAAAGGCTTAGGTCCAAAATAAAGTAGTGGAACATGGATCATTTTTATTCATCAAAAAAAGAAAACATGGATCATTTTGGGCATTTTGGGAGACTATAGGAACAAAAGCTTAGCCTGAGTTCCCAGATTGAGGAGTTAGATGAGAAAGGGCATCAAGGGAGCCTTAACGAACAAGAGAGCAAATTGAGGTGGAACTTGAGGAAGGAGCTGGAGCAAATTCTCATCAGTGGATTAAAGAGGGAGATGGAAACACTAAATTTTTCTACACATTGGCCAATGGAAGAAGAAATAATTTCATGATTAAGTTGAAAATAGATGGGGAGGTGTTTGAGAGTCAATGTGATTTAAAAAATCTTTGTGGATCACTAAGTTCAAACCAATCTAGAAGACTAGAAGGCCTTTGAATGATCGATTAAGGGTGGAAGGGGTTAATTGGTCAAATTTAAGTGAGGAAAGAGTTAGATGGCAGGAGAAAAACTTTAAAGAAGAAGAGATTAAACAAGCGGTTTTCTCTATGGATAGATTAAAGGCCTTGGGGTACAAATGGTTTTACTATGGATTTTTATCAAGATTGTTGGGAAGTGCTGGAAAAATATTTAGCCTAGGAGTTAATGCTACTTCTGTAGTGTTAGTTCCTAAGAAGAGTGATGTGAATCACCCTAAGATTTTAGGCTATTAGTTTGGTGACTAGTATCTACAAGATAGTGGCAAAGGTTCTTTCTTTGGGGATTAAAGCTGTACTTCCTTCTATTGTTAGTTATAATCTCAAGGGACCTTTTTACAAGGAAGAAGAAATTATTTATCAAATTTTGATTGCCAATGAATGTGTAGAAGAAATAAAAAGATCAAGGCAGGAACGATAATTTAAAAGGGGCGCCTTGGCACTAGGGGTGATCATGGGCAGGGCCGGGCTTTGCACTTATGATAAGGGCTATAGCTTAGGCCGAGGCCCGGCCTGGCCCGGGGTTCGGGGCCTGAAACATAAGCCCTAGCCCAAGTCTACATGGGCCCGGGCCGGGCCTAATTCTGGGCCAATGTCACTCATATATAAAACATTACATGTCTATAATATTTTATATTACATGACATAATATGCATATAAACTTATTTTATACATTATATAATATAAATTATACATGTCATGTTATAATATTTATATATAATATAATGTAAAATAACATTTTTACATATGTATACATTATACAAAAAATGTGTAAGTTTAAAAATATGCGGGCTGGGTCGGGCTTGAAATTTTAAGCCCAAGCCCGACCCTAAAATTTGCGGGCCTGATGTGGGCCTGGGCCTGAACACAAAACTCAGACCCAAGCCCGGAATTTCCGGGCCGGCCCGGCCTGAAATGATCACCCCTACTTGGCACATAGTTGAGGTGCATTTTAGGGTATGAGCCTTGCTTAGGTCCCAGGCATAACACTTTCAAAAGGTGTACGTTTCTGCAGTTTTTTTTTTGTTTTTTCTTTTTATAAATGAGAGTAATTTTATTAAATCAAATAACAAAAATACAATCAGCCTAGGAGGAGGCACGAGATGTTACCCCCCCTAGGACTGAACCATATACACCAAAACTGCCCAAGCCGGAGACACAATTACAAAGTAGCCCAAAATAGATCTCCCCTTGACACACCCCCTGCTTGGCCAGAGAATCAGCCATTGCATTTGCTGATCTTCTAACCCACTGAAACCTGACAGTCATATTCCTTGTCATCCATTTAACTTTCTTTAACAGATCCCTGTAGCCCCAACAAGCTGTTTCTGGGCTAATTAGCCAGCCTGCTACCACCTTGGAATCCCCTTCTACTAGCAGATTTGTCACTCCACTTTGACTAGCCATCTGTATACCTTGTACCTCTGCTAGTAGCTCTGCCCTTATTGAATCACCTTCACCCACTGGTCCTGAAAGTAGAGACAACATATTGCTGTCTTTGTCTCTCAGAATCCCACCAATTCTTGATGGCCCTGGGTTACACTGGCAGCTTCCATCAAAATTCAATTTCACCACTGTCTGGTGGGGGAATCCATTCAGCTTGTGATTTGATCTTGGTGGAAACTGTAGCAGCCACTGCAGCCCATTTTCTCTTGCTAATGTTGCGGATTCATTAATCCTAATAAAAGATATTTTTAAAAGACAATTAAATTATAAAATCTTTTTTATAGGGATTAAGAATTATATAGACTCTAATAATGACTTGTTTGGGCTTGCCTTGAGGGTCTTGGTAGAAAGGTGGTCAGAGAATCAAGAATGCATAATATTTAACATCACATTAGCTATTTGAGGAAATGCAATTGAGAAAAAAATGAAGATATTGAGAGTTTTACATGCTTGAATATGTTTTATATGTTATGATTGATTTTGTATTTAAATTTTTATTTTAAATTTGTTTTACATGTTATGTTTATGTATTTTACTCCGAGATAATTGTTATTTTAAAATATCTATTATAAAGTTTTAGATTATATTTTTAATTAATATTGTGTTTGATACTTTTTAATTTTTTGGAGCCATTCCCTAACAAGGCTGCATTATTTTGGAGCACATTCCCTAACCCCAAGAATAGGGATAACTGAAGACTCTATTGCCATATTAATCAATTTTCCAATGGATCAAACTCTAACAAAAACAAGAATAGGGATAACTGAAAAAAAAAGAATAGAGATGAAGATTATCCTTGTCTTAAGCCCCTTTCCCTTGGGAAATAGTCTTTAGAGTGCCATTAATGAGACACGACAACGGATCCACTTCCTCCACAAAGTGGCAAAGGCCATCCTTCATAGAATGTAGTCCATGAGGCCCACTGGATATGATTGTATTATTTTTCTAGTCAAGCTTACAATTAACACTGGGAACGGCTTTTTATCATTGACAATGACATGGCCATCAAGAATTTGGTGCCCATCCACAAAATCTCCTTGAGAAGGTAGAACGAGATGACCCACCACTCTGATAAGACCTTAGATAGCAACTTGTACAAGTTTTTTTTTTGCTTGATAACAGAATTAAATTTATTCGTTAAAAATATTGAATGGTACACAGCAGAAAAAAGGAGATATAAACTCTCTTATCTCTCCCAAAAGAAAAAATAAGATTACAAACATGCCCAAAATAATTGATTTCTTCCCACCCCTTGTTTTGCCAAAGAACCAGCAAAGGAGTACATCTCATTTCACCCATTGTAGGGTAATCTCCATTCCTTGTAGCAGCCTTCTAATTCTTATCCTCTTGTGAATATATTCCCACCAACCCTCTTCCCCTTCCTTTTGCCGCCATCTAATCACCAACTTTGAGTCTCCCTCAATTATAAGTTCTCGATTAGGGTAATTGGGTAGAACTGTAGAAATCTCTGAAATCCAAGGCACCCTGAAGTTTAGGAATAAGGGAAATAAATGTAGATTTAGTAGCATTAGATAGTTTGCCCTCAAGGCTGCAAGTAGATCTTCTTGGATAATAACCCAACATTTATTGTAAAAAGCCACGAGAAGCCATTAGTCTCTAGAGCCTTGTCCCCTTTGAGTTCTTTCAATGCAAGCGGTACCTCTTCTTCCTTAAATTACCTCTCCAGCCCATTCTTATCTTCATTGTTGTATAATCTAAAGCAATCATCCATGTAGAAAGAAGCAAACAAGCAGTTGTAGAAAGAAGTATTACCATCAGCAACCTCCTATTAAGTCTCCATTCCCTACCCCATAATATCGTCTTATGTCTACGTTGAATATTAGCAATTTGATGGAAAAAATCTGGTGTTTTTTTTTTGATAAATGAAGAAAAATTTTATTAGAAAGTGTATAGAACAGGTACAAGTGTCCTGTGGAGAGGCACGAGCTACGACCTCTCCAAGAAATCAAAAACAAAAGCTTACTACCGAGATCCCCAATACAATTGTTCCCTGTTTGCCCCTTGCTTGGCTAAGCTATCAGCCATAGCATTTGCTGATCTCCCCACCCAACATATTCTAATACACAGACTTCTTGTTAGCCACTTGAATTTCTTAATTTCATTCCTAAAACACCACACCATCGACTCTGATTTTTGTAACCACCCCACAACTACCTTGGAATATCCTTCTATTATTAGATGTTCCATTTCTGCTGTACTGCAAGCTGCACCCCTCGAAGGGCTGCTAATAATTCTGCCCTAATGGAGTTCCCCACTCTTAAGGGGCCCAGGTATAATCTAACCTCATTTCCTCTTTCACTCCTTATAACCCCTCCCATCCCAGAGGGACCTGGATTGCCTTGGCTACTACCATCGAAATTTAGTTTCATAAAGCCTTCACGGGGTGGGGTGGGGCGGGGGGACAACTCTAACACAACCTATTCTTAAGGGAGGAGGAGCTTGCCACTGCTGCCCAACTCCTCCAAAGATCATCAAAGGAAAACTAATGAAAAAGATCCAGAGATTCCAGCCACAAGATGGCTCTATACAAGACACACTCCTTCAGTTCTTATAGGCTTTTCTCCTTCTCTTGGAAAAAATCCTTGCGTTTCTTTCTTCCCACACTGTCCATGTTAGAGCTGCTCTTGCACACCTCCACATCATTCTTCCTCTTCTATGTCGCCAGACAAAGGTAGATGGATCAAAAAGCATACTTACTTCTGCTGGCCTGTTTCACCTGCACCCAAAAATCAAGAAAAGCCAATCCCGCAATTCTGCAGTAATTGAAAAAGAGATTAGTACATGATAACAGTGATAACCATGTGACCTGCAAAGAGTACACTAGTTAGCAGAGATGCAAAGAAAAGGTATTCTCTTTTGTAGATTATCCAAGGTGTTTACTTTCCCATAGAACATGTCCCAGCGAAATGCCAAAACCTTGAGGGGAATAGGCTTGCACCAGACCTCTGTAATTGGAAACATCTGGTGGGAAGGAGAATGACGAAGGGATTTAAAAAAAGAAGCACAAGAGAAAAGACCGGAGGGTCGGGAAATCCAGATTCTTTTGTCTAGTTGAGAGGGATCCAAACAAACTTTATCATGCAGACTCAAGATGAATTAGGCTCTTACTTTTCTTATCCCTTGATCCTCTACGGGAACCAAAATCCCAAACTGGTGCCATAGGAGTTTCCAAAGGGGAAAAATTTGAAACAACCTCATTTTTGTATAGAGAGACAATATACAAGGATGGAAAGAGGTCCTTCAAAGGAGCCTCTCCAACCCAAGGGTCTTCCCAAAAACGGACCGAGTGACCACCACACACATCATACCTGATGAACTTAAGGAATTGAAGAAGAATACTATTAATTACCTTCCAAGGTGTTGCCAAATTTGTTCGTCGAGATACTCCAACATCCCATCTATTCTTTGATTGAGCATGGATACTTCCCACCACCTTGTGCCAGTCTCTCTTTCTATTGGCCATCTCCACAACCATTTCTCCAATAGAGCTGTATTCTTTTGCACAATATTTCCTATTCATAATGCTCCCTCCTCTTTACTCCTAAACACCACTTCCCATTCCCATTTGACTAGATGATCCTTCCTATTCTCTCCCGGTTCCCAAAGGAAATCCCTCATTAATTTTTCTTGCTTCTTGGCTTCCCTAGAAGGAATCCTAAAGACCAATAGGAAGTAGGTTGGTAGGTTTGCAAGGGTGGCTCTAACTTTCTTCCATTTGAGCCAATCTACTATATTCGTCCCTTGCTATGAGCCTTCTCTATTCATCATCCTTCGGAAGAGGTGCCATATTCTCCTTCTCATCTAGCTCTTTTATTATTGCAAGCATTCTCTCCTTACAATTAAAATGCCTTTTACCTCTTAGTGGTTTACCAAGTTGAATGGAACATTGCTGACCCCTGGCTGGTTTGAACAAACTTTACTTAACAGCTGTTCAACTTTTGGTGGAGCCCTATCCACCTCTGAAAGCAAGTGCCATAATTTTTTTTCATCTGCTTGGTTTCTACCTGATCTTCCTGGAATAAACATGAAGATCAGCCCAACTTGTGGCCGTCTCAGCCAATTCTAGACCTCAATTTGGGTGTATGTTAGATCCTTGGTTGTTTCCCCTGCTGGAATTATGTCTACACTCTCATTTATTATTTTTCTTGTATTTGGTTAAAACCATGTGTAGGAATCAAAAACAATAACTTGAATCAGTGCCTTTAGATTGTTATTGTCCAGTGCATGTTGGACACTTGTTCTCCCATTTTGAAATTCAAATTTTGTGGCATGTCTTCATCTACATATGTGAAACTTGATTGTTGTGGGCAGTCTTGAAGTAAGAATGTTTCACTAACAGTGTTGGATTGGACATTTGGAGACTGAGCTTGACAGGCTAGGGATTACCATCATGACCTCCTTCCCTGGTCATTGGACGAAGCGTTGTTGCCCCCATCTCCATTCTTTGATTCCCATTATTCTTGGAACTCGTCTTGCCAACAGACTTAGCTTGAGTGGTAGATTGATGTTTGCTATCTTCTTGGTGAGCCCCATTGTCCCCAGTCTTTGGGTGTGCCAACTAAGATTCTTTGACATTGGCGGTGACTAGTCTTAGATCACAAATCGAGGATCTGGTATATGCACCATCCTCTCCCCATTTCTGTGATTGGAAACTATCATGGAGATTGCTTCATTTGGGATGAGCTTCAGTTCACTAATCCCTTCCATGATGTGTATACCCCCGGTAAAAACTTGGTGGCAAGGACTGAGCTCTTCCATCTAATCTCCATTCTAACCCACTTGCAACCTATTGAGCAGGAGACCAAGAAGAAGAAGAAAAGAAAGAAGAGGAAGAAGAATAAGTGGCATCTGAGTTAAGGCCTCAATCTAAAAACTCAGCTTCAGTAGAGTGAAGCTTTCTATTTATACTGTTCTGGCCGTACATACCAATGTGACTACATAATTACGAAAATACCCCTACGGGTACTAAGACTGTGTACAGTACATATAATACACCTGTTAACACTCCCCCTCAAGTTGGGGCATAGATATCAATCATGCCCAACTTGTCACAGAGACCTTGATGTCTAGAGTGGTTTAGCCCTTTTGTAAATAAGTTTGCTAGTTGGTCTTCAGAGCTGATGTATGGAGTGCATACTTCGCTTGTGATGATTTTCTCTCTGATAAAATGCTTGTCCACTTCAATGTGCTTTGTTCTATCATGTAGTATCGGGTTGGCAGCCTTGTTGTCCCAGAGTAGAGTCATGGGTTTACCAACTGGAAACCCCAACTCTTCCAATAGATTCTTTATCCACATACCTTCGGCTACTCCGTGTGCCATTGCACGGTACTCAGCTTCAGCACTGGATCTAGCTACCACGGTTTGCTTCTTACTCCTCCAAGTAACAAGGTTCCCTCCTACAAAGGTGCAGTAACCACTAGTAGACCTTTTGTCACTTTGAGATCCAACCCAATCTGCATCTGTGTAAATTTCAACCCTCAAGTGTCCATGTTTCTGGAATAATAAACCAGCACCCGGGAACTTCTTAAGATACCGTAGAACTCTCTCCGCTGCTTCAAGATGGGGTGACCTAGGCGCATGCATGAACTGACCGAGGACACCAACAGCATATGCTATGTCTGGACGAGTCATAGAGAGGTACAACAATCTCCCTACAAGCCTCTGAAATTGCTTCACATCCTCAAGTGGTTTACCTTGGCTGTCACTTAACTTATGGTTGGGGTCAATAGGAGAGTCAGCTGGTTTAACCCCAATCTTTCCAGTGTCCTTAAGCAAATCTAGGACATATTTCCTTTGGGAGATGATACCCTTTTTTGATCGGGCAACCTCAATCCCAAGGAAGTATTTGGCGGGTCCTAGATCTTTCACTTCGAATTGAGTAGCAAGGAAGCCCTTCAAACTTTGAATTTCATCCTTCCAGTCACCAGTAACAATTATGTCATCCACATATACTATTAGGGCAGCCATCTTACCTTCTACTCTTTTTACAAATAGTGTGTGATCTGACTGGCATTGCTTGTATCCCCTCTGTTGAACTGCAGTATGAAATTTGCTGAACCAATCTCTTGGTGATTGCTTCAGCCCATATAAAGACTTCTTCAACTTGCACACCTTTTGTTCACTTCCTTGAGACAAAAAACCGGGGGGGTTGAACCATATAAACTTCCTCTTCAAGGTCACCATTCAAGAAGGCGTTCTTGATGTCGAGCTAATGTAGATCCCAATTCAGATTGGCAACAAGAGAAAAAAGGACTCTAATAGAGTTCATTTTGGCTATATATAGGGGCAAAGGTTTCTACATAATCAACCCCATATACTTGAGTAAAACCCTTTGCCACCAAACGAGCTTTTTACCTCTCCACGGTTCCATCAACCCCATGCTTAACATTGAACACCCATTTACATCCAACTGGATTCTTTCCCTTAGGGAGATCAACGAGTTCCCACGTCCCATTCTTATTGAGAGCATCAATTTCTTCCTTCATGGCATTTGTCCATTCTGGTACTGAGAGTGCTTCTGCCACATTCTTGGGAATAGGGATACTGTTAATGGAGGTAAGGAAGGCATGAAATGAATGTGAGATGTTCTCATAGGAAACAAAGTTGGAAATGGGGTGTTTAATGGTGCACGACCTAACACCTTTCCTGTGGGCAATGGGAAGGTCAAGATCATTAGCAACAGGGAGGTTGGGAGTCAAGTTACCTAAATGAGTATGATCTTCCCCCAAGGAATTTGATGGCATTTGAAGCACGGCTTCTGGATTCTCCACAACTCTTGAATTTGGTTGGCCTTTACGACGACGAGAAAAAACACGGAAAGGAGGAGGATCGGAGGGAGAAGGGGGAGAAGGAGAAGGAGTAGGCAGAGGAGGAAGTTAAACCAATTTCTCCTCATACCTACACTCCCCTTGAGGAGAAACAGGAAAGAAGGGCTCATCCTCAAAGAAGGTAACATCCATGGAGACATAGAATTTTCGAGAAACAGGATCAAAGCAACGATACCTATTCTGAGAGAATGAGTAGCCAAGAAATACGCACGGGATAGCACGAGAGTCTAATTTCCCTCGGGTGGGAGATAGGTTTTGGACGAAACACCGACAACCAAAAACATGAGGAAGGATAGAAAGAAGAGGGGCTTTAAGGAAGAGAAGTTGATGTGGGGCTTTGTACTCTAACCAACGGGAGGGCATTCGGTTAATGAGGTATGTAGAACAAAGAACAGCCTCAAGCCAAAAACGTTTGGGAACATTCATGTGGAGTAGTAAACCCCGTGCCACTTCAAGAAGGTGTCGGTTCTTCCGTTCAGCCACACCATTTTGTTGTGGTGTGCGGGCACAAGAGCTCCGGTGAAGTGAGCCATGAGAAGCAAAGAACTTCGTGAGGTCACTATGAAAAAATTCTTTTGCATTTTCTGATTGGAATATATGGATTTCGGTCTGAAATTGGGTGAAGACCATCCGCTGAAAGTCTTGGATAACTTTTGGTACTTCCTCACGGGTTCGCATTGGATATACCCAAGTGTATCTGGAGTAATCGTCAATGAAGGTAATGAAGTACTTGTAGCCACTCTTAGAAGGTAAAGTAACAGGGCCCTACACATCAGAATGCACAATGTGAAAAGGAAACTCAGATTTACTATTTCTTTGAGGAAATTGAGTTCTACAATGCTTGCTTAACTGACACGTTTGACAAGAAAAATTAGAAACAGACACAGACTTACACAGTTCTGGAAAAACAACTTTCAAGGACTCAAAAGACAAGTGACCCAAACGACAATGCCATAAATACATTTTACTCTTTTTGAACTGACTCATAGACTCTATGACAAGAAGACTAGCCGTATTCTCCAGCATATAGAGTCCATCAACCATACGACCCCTACCAATCGTCCTCCCTGAGGCCAGATCCTGAATCACACAATAGGAAGGGAAAAAAGTCACGGAACAATTTAAGGAATTTGTAACACTACTGACTGAAAACAAATTTATAGGAAATTTTGGAACATGAAGAACATTAGAAAGAGTAAGGCCAAGGGGAAGAGATAGAGTTCCTTGACCAGCTATGGGAGAGTATGATCCATCAGCTAGTCTCACTTTATCTCTTCCGAAAAGAGAGTGATAAGTTTGGAAGAAAGAGGACATACCAGTCATGTGCTTTGACGCTCCAAAATCAATGATCCATGGAGAGTAAAGGTCAGGAGAAGCAACATGGAAAGTTGTGGCAGGATTACCTGATGTGGATGCAAAAGAGGTGGTGGGAGGATCATCCATCTGGCGAATTGTTCTACCATAAAGCTCCAAATGGTCACGGAAGGAGTTGACAATATCCTCCCTTGGGTCGGATCCAGAGTAGTTATGTTGGCCATGTGGTGTTTGAGTCACAGTGGAGGTGGAGGGCTGATTCTCCCGAGTAACCATATTGGCCATGTGGTGTTTCTTGGTACCTTGCTGCCCAGGTCTTCTACTACCATCCGAACCTTGCTTCTTAGGTAAATCCTGAGCCCACTTCGGTTTCCCATGGAGGTCCCAATAGGTATCTTTGGTATGCCGGGGCTTCTGACAATTAGTGCACCACAATTTTCCTTATTTTCTGCTTTCTTCTGGAAATCCCCTCTCTTGAAAGAAGGTCCTCCACTAGTAGAGGGACCCCCCTTTGCCACCAACACAATTGCATCCCCTCCGGTGCTGTCCATCAAGTTCCTTCTGCTCTCTTCAGACTGGACAAGAGCATAGACCTCATGACTTGAAGGAAGATCCTCAGAACTCAAAATTTGTACTCCAATGGGTTCATAGATAGGATTGAGACCATGTAAAAAGGCAAACACCCTTTGTTGTGAGACAAGTTTCTTATATAATTTTGCATCTTCCTCACACTTCCACTCAATATTTTGGTAATGGTCCAGCTCCTTCCAAACAGTTGTTAGGTTAGAGTAATAAATTGATAAACTCCTCTCCCGCTGTTTACAAGCAACTGAAGCTGCTTGCAGTTGATAAATTTTGGCATAGTGTCGAAGTTCAGAATATGTGGACTTTGCCTGATCCCATATCTCATTTGCAGTTTCAGCCCACTTGAAGTTCTTCCTTATTTGCGGTTGCATGGAGATCAACAGTCATGACATGACCATACTGTTCTCCTGATCCCATCTATCATGTTCTGCATTTCCAGAGGGTGGTTCTTTGATTCTTCCATTTATGTAGCCTACTTTTCCCCTTGCAGTTATGTATAGTTTGATCCCCCTTGACCACTCTAGGTAGTTTAACCCGTCAAGAGGAACAACAGCCATAGGGAAGGATAGGTCACTGTTCTCACTCATTCCATTCAGCATTGTGGAGATTCCGGATGTAGCTGAATCTTCACTACAAAGCTGCAATAGTCCACAACTAGTCACTTGCTGATTTTTGGCCTCACAGAGAACCAAGCACAAACACTGCAGCTGCAGTACTAGGGTTTATGACCTACACTGTGTAGGAGTCCATAGAACAATATACGAACTGCACATGTAGTGCAACCAGGTCTGAATGACCTACAGTTCACAACTTTGATACAGCTTCTTCAGCAAAAAAAAAAACACACAGTAGGAACAGCAATACAAGTGGTGATTCACCGCACCTAATCGGCTGATGTCCTCTTTCCAGGGCAGCCGAACAGTCACTTTAAGTTCTAGGGTTCATCAACAGTCCCTTAGGGAGTAGACTAGTGCAACAAACAATCGTGAGGAAGGTGAATAGTCCCTACTCAGATTTTGGGACATTAACAGTCATGCAAGAAGCCATAAACAGAAAAAAAAAACAGTTCAGTACCAGCACCTGATACTGTAGCCGAACCCTTTTTTTCTCAGTACCAGCAATAGGCAGCACAGTCATGACTCGAACTTCCCTTCAGCAATAGGCAGCACAGCCTTCCTTCAAACATCTGATATAGTTTTTACAGTCCTCTTAGCTGAAGCAACCTCAGTTACCAGCAAACATACATGTAGAGGAACCCTTTTTCTGTGCTAGGAAGTTGAACAGTCAGTTTACTTGTAGCAGAGCCCTACTCGGCAGTGGAGACTAACTGCAGCACTAGAGAAGCTTCCTCTTCCTTGTCTTCAAGCATCAGAACCATAGCTCAGCAGCAGTGGAGAGAGACCTCAGCAACTATAGCTCCTTTGCAGCAGGCCTGGACAGACCTGCTCTGATACCATGTTGAGCAGGAGACCAAGAAGAAGAAGAAGAAAAGAAAGAAGGAGAAGAGGAAGAAGAAGAGGCAGCTGAGTTAAGGCCTCAATCTAAAAACTCAGCTTCAGTCGAGTGAAGCTTTCTATTTATACTGTTCTGGCCGTACATACCAATGTGACTACATAATTACGAAAATACTCCTGCAGGTACTAAGACTGTGTACAGTACATATAATACACCTGTTAACACAACCCTCTGAATGAGAGTTGTCCATCCTAATAAGCTCACATACCTTCCCTATATATTTGATTACCGTTATGCTCCATGGATGCAATGGAAAATCAAAATTCCTAACCCAACAGGTGTTTGTTTTCCATTCCTTCTCCATCATGCTACCCATGCTAGCATACCACCTACCATTGAGAGCTAAACTCCTCAACCTCTAGGTCCTGGTACCATTCTCTTAAAACCTGACTAGCTTCCTGTTCAGATGCTATACAGAACAACAATGAACCACTGGTAAGTCTTCTCACCCCTAAGGGAACAAGTAGACCCCATTTTTGCCTCAATAGAAAAGGAGAATCCACTTCGAACTTGCCCACCAAACACCTATGGAGGTAGTGTATTCAGCTCTCATTTGTCTCCATCCTTTATGGCTATGTAACTGACTTTCTTCCCCTTGAACACCTTGCAAACTCCATCCAAAGACCATTTTTGGACTTTTGTTGCCTCCCCAAAACTTCTGTCTCTCCATCAATCTCCATAGACAGGTTTTTGTTCAACTGGAGCAAGGTTGGCATGGAACCTCATCATTGGTTCCACAGCCTGCTGAACAGCCATCGCGTTCAGCTAATCCGAATTCGTTCAACTGTCATCTGATGCTCCCTGGAGTGCAACTAGGGGGGAAGATTGTGATTACCACCATCCATCTTCATCTACTGTGCTGAAAGGCAGCCATTGTTGATATCGGCTTTCTTACTCTAAATTCTTGGTAGCTGTTAATGTTTATTGCTCATTTAAAAAGAATAATATGTACAGCAGTGAATTACATCCTCAATTTGTTGGGCTAGAAGTGACCTCCCAAAACAAATGTCTCCTATTTACTCCTTGCTTATCCATGGTATCAGCCACATTTAGCTTATCTTTGGATCCATGAGAAAGTTGCTTCAAGCTCTCTTAATAACCATTTGATTCCCTCATTTCCCTCGTAATTTGCCTGTACTACCATGAGCCTTTGTTGTTATTTCCTTGGCCATCCCACTCTTACTCTGGAATCCCTCTCTACTAGATTAATTGAGAGATTCAGCCCTTGTTGAGTCTCCTACTCCTAGGACCTGAAAGGATGACTGATGTTCCCATACCTTCCCTTTTCCTTGGAAAGGTCTACGATTTTTTAAACTCTTTCTTTCCTGAAGTTCTGATATATAGGGAATAGATTGAGTTCATATTATCCATAATGTTTGACATTTTGACATAGGGTGGGGGCTTAAGAAGATATCTCGATGTTAAGTAACAAAATTGCAAGAACTTTTCTGGATGGTCAAAATGACTGCTGAAAACTATTTAAAGATGTGCCCTTCTGTCGTCCTTGATTTTAACCTTGGACATTTTAATTGTTGGATTCTGCAATTATCACTACTATCCTTGCTGGAATCAGTTGCCTAAAATGCTGATTCGAAATTTAACATGTTGTCTTCTTGCATTTCAGGTAACACATGTGGACTTTAAGAAGGCTAAGGAAAAGGTTATGTTTAAGAAGAAAGAAGGGGTGCCTGAAGGACTTTACATGTAGAACTTCTTGTCCTGTGGGCTTCAAGGGCATTTACATGTTTTGCTTTTCCTTTCTTCCCTTTTCCCCCATTTTGGATATGACATCTGTTGTTGACTTATCGTATAACGTTAAGCTTATCAAGCACTTGAAATGACCATCTTTCATGGGAGTGTCATACATCTATTTGTATTTAACTCTCACATATTTATCCAACATTTTGTGTTCCAGAAGGGCGTTATTAACTGATTCAGAGATTGATGTCACTGGTTTTGCAACAATTAAAAAAAAAAAAATTTTGCAACTATCCAGTTCATACTGAAACGGGTGATGATTCTCGCGTGTATATGTATGGAATGGGACCTTGGTGGGGTGCAAGATGAAAATAATTGAAGGGGACAAATGTGGGGTTAGATACATCATACATGTGAATATTGTCACTCCTTCAGTAGTTAAATTTCTGAAACGAGTCATTTCAGGTTAAGATTAAGTATGTGTTTGGTATATTTTCTATTTATTAAATAAATAATTATATTTGATTTGTCTTTAAAGCTGAGAAAAGTATTTGATAAACTGCTTATTGACAACTAAGCATCATTAGGCGTTATTTGAGTGAATAAATACTCAACTGTTGGGGAAAGCCTTTAAATGAAGTTTTCTTTAATGGTTGGTGCATACATAAATCAAAACTCACTTTTGTAAATATAAATAATATGTACAAATGAACATAATGAGAAAAGTACAGATTGAAACGTTCACAGAATAAAACACGCTAAGTTATGCCTTTTGGGCTTCTGGCCATTGATGATTCTATCGGTGTTTGTAACTTTGTATTCTGCGGATGGTCCAACCAAGTCATCATCGACAAGCATCTACATTCCCGTTTTTCCTTCCTGAGTCCTACCCTAACGTTTTCCAGTTGGAAGCTGCGTTTTGAAGGTGTTTGTAACTTTGTATTAAACCATCTTTGAAGTATTTGTATTGGTCATGTATAATTTGTATTTTTTCTCTCCCATGCTAGTTTTTCTCTTTGTTAAATTATATTGGGTGTACGTAACACACTGCTTCGTACAGACTCAACTATTACCGATAAGTTTATTACTTATTATTAGTTTGATACATATATCTTTTGCAATCTGGATCTCTTTGTTGTTTGGGAATCTAGGTTCTTTATTGTTATAGTCATATTACTTCATATTTTCTAACAATCTTAAAATTGATTTAATGGTTGTGTCGAATCCCCATCTTGATCTGTCATAGTTGGAACCATTTAATGGAAAGAACTATCGTAGGTAGTCCGTGAAAATTATGATTTTCCTTGACAATAATCTAGCTTATGTTTTGTCTAAACCTTTTGGGAATGACGTTAATCAGATAGTCAAGAAAGGTGATATTTATGTTAGCGACCAGATACTGAACTCATTGTCCAATTCTCCATTGATGATGTAGGCATAAAGAAGTATTGCAATTTTCCTAGACTTTAAAATGGTTGATGACAAATATGTGATGATTATCAAATAATCGTGCATGAAATTTTAGCAGAAGGGATGCACATTGATGAATCATTCCAGGCTGCAGCGTTGATTGAAAAATTACCCTCGCCTTGGAAGCCTTTTCTCCTCTTATGAACGTGTGAAAGAGGGAGAAGCAATGTTTATGGAACTCCAATACTTCTGTTGCTGGGAGGGAAAAGTGACGTTGAAATTGACGTTCAGGAAGATGCTTCAGCTGAATGATGCCCTGTATGTCTCTAATTTTAGGAGGAATTTAATTTTTGGTTTTTTGATTAATAAAGTTGGTGTTAAACTTGTGTTTGAGTCAGATAAATTAATTCTGTCTTGCAATGGAGAGTTTGTTGAGAAGGGCTACAATTGCAATGTGTTATTTATTTTGAATGTTGTTAACGAATCAATGAAAGCTAGTACTTCTATTAAAAGAATGGAGAAAGTTGGAATAATATTCAATTTGATAAATGCTGATTTTGTAAAATGCGAAGCTTGTGTGGAAGCAAAACATCATAAAAAACCTCTCAAATCAATTGAAAGTGAATCTGATATTATTGGAATTAATCCACACCAATTTAGGTGATTTTAGAAACATAATGAGTGAAGGAGGAAAAATTATTATATTACCTTTGTACATGACAACTGTAGGTACACTAGAGTTTACTTACTTAGAGCCAAAGATGAGGTGATGAAACTTTTATTAAATATAAACTAGAAGTTTAAAATCAATTAAATAGGAAAATAAAGAGAATAAGATCAGATAGTGGTAAAGAAATATGAAAATGCGCAATTTCTCAAATATTGTGAAGAAAATAGAATAATACATGAAACAATAACCCTGTATACAATTGAGTAAAATTGAATAACTAAAAGGAAAAATCGAACGTTCAAGGAAATATTAAATGCAATGCTAATAAGTTCAGGATTACTTTCCAACATGTAGGTGGAAGCTATTTTGCTTGCTTGTCATATATTAAACAAAATTCCCTCTAAAAAAATTAGAGAAAATGCCTTATGAATTATGGAAAGAACATGCACCTAATTTGAAATATTTGGAGGTTTGAGGGTGTCTAGCTAAAGTGGGTCTTCTTGAGCCCAAAAAGAGGAAACTACGATCGAAAATTAGTGATTGTGTATTTATCGGATAATAGGTTCTTAGTTTTACAAACAAAAAATAATATATTAGAGCCACTACAAGAAAATTGGCCTTCAGAAATAGCCAAAAATTATTCCCAATATAAGGAAAACTGTTACAAAATGTTTTACTTACAACTGAACAAGCAATTGCTAGCGTAGCCATTGTTAAAAGTTCTTAACAACAATCAGGTGTTGCGAAATATGATTTTCATAATAGTTGGACCAACTATTAGCAGCAATAGTGTTTTGCAAGAACCAATTGCAATTACTACCAATATTTTTGTTTCAACAACAATTAATAAAGACCATTTCCCATATATATTTTTAGCAACAACTGATTAAATGTTGCTTAAAATTATCTTCAACAACAATCATACTAATTGTTGTTAATTATACAGTTGCAATAGTTGAAAAGTTGTTTCTAATTATCATCTTATGCAACAACCCCTCTAGACTATTGTTTAATGAGCAACAATGAAGCACTTGTTGCCCCAAAGTTCTTTATACAACAATCATGTAAATTGTTGGTAATTGTACAATTGCTTCTTATACTTATTTATGGCATTAGTCTTTACAAACTATTGTTGAATTAGCAACAATCAAGCAATTGTTACCTTAAAAGTTCCATACACAACAATCAAGTTAATCGTTGTTAATTGAACAATAGCCACAATTGAACAATTGTTTCCCATAAATATTTTAAGCAACAAGGCTTGCAAACTATTGTTGAATGAGCAACAATCAAGTAATTGTTGTCACATATTAAAAAAAATAATTGATCACATTTGGTGACAATCATTAACTATTGTCAATTATCATTGTAATTGTTGCTATTTAATTTAGTAAATTATTACAAATATTGTAATAATTATTTATAAGCATGTAAATAAAAATACACCTGTGAAATGTCAATATGTGGGTCCATTGATATTATAAAAGATAAAAGTCACATTCCAATAATTGTAATTTATATGCAATTATGTTAAAATTATATTACAATTTCTAAATTCCTATCATAAAAACAATACAACTAATACAAAATTTGATCTAATATATAATACAATTAATGTGGAATTTGATCTAATGCCTCCATCCACATATCTGGAGTTGTGCTTTAGGCTACATAATCATGGTAACTGATGGTGCGCGATCTGGTCACTCCTACCTGGCAGCGGCTGCGCTCCTATTTGGCGACGGACGAGATACCTATGAGGAAGAAGAAGGATCCCCGGGGAGCTCTCCTGGCTGGAATACTCTGATGCTTAAGTTAGTGGCAGGAAGAGAGAGTTGCAGAGCAAAAATGAAAGGGCTAGAACGCAGATCACGCAAGTTACCTTTGCTCTTGGGGGGCGGAGCTCTTATACACTGATGTCCTGTCAAATCAGGTATAACCACCTCTGATTCTCTGCCGCATCCGTTACTTGCTAGGGCTGAGCTGGTGGGCGCAGGTAACCATTGCAAAGTATGACCTTGCCAGGCAAGGGACTCCTCTCAGGGTTGGCAGGCATGACGCCGCCTGACGAGAGACGTGGGTGTAGTCTCCAGATTTGGCAGGTACGGTTGTCAGGCAGGAGATCTTCCTGTGATATGCCGAGCTGCTCTGCCCTGAGCTACCTTGTACCGAGCTACCCTACCGAGGTGCTTCTACTCGAGGTGGCCTACTTGAGTTTGGTCGGGCGAGTTTATTCTTAGGAGGCCCCCGAGCTCAACCCGAAGTGCCTTGAGCTCGGAAGATTTCCATCTTGGGAGAATCTTAGCTCGGGGTACTTCTTACTTGGAAGAATCTTAGCTCGGGGTAATCAGAGTGTCATCTTGTAGCGAGCTGCCACGCTGGATTTTGGCAGACTAGTCGTGCTGAGTTGTCACTTATGCTGAGTCACGTCCACATGTCCTCTTATGATGAGGTCATGCCAAATCACCCTCCATCAATTGCCCCCCACTCCCCGAGCCAGGGGTCCTGACCTGGTGTGGGGAGTTCACGACGTGACAGGTGGATTTGGCCTGAAGTCTAGGCTGCCCCATCAGATAGTTCATCGGTCAGACCAGTTCGCTGCTCGACTCAATCAAGGATAACCCGGGCCACATGTAGTTCACGCACAGATGTCACGCGATCTATAAACTTCGCGGATGTCAAAAAATGTGCTAAACTGATTTTACCTCGGGGGTCGCGCAACCAGTTTTCTTGAGAGCCGTTAGATCGTCTTGATCTCAACCATTGAATCTCGGACATAGCGACTATAAATAGGGGAGACCCTAGTCATTTTCTCTGTCATAAGTTCACAATCGTTCATCTTGAGGTCACAACTAAGTTCTTCAGCCTGGGTTTCCCAGTTCGTCAGTCTTCCTAGCTCGGTCGTTTTCCCTTGGTGAGTTCCCTTAGTCTCTCCTTTTTAGTTCGTAGTTTGCTTCTCTTTTTTTTTATTCATTTTTAGCTCGTAGCTATGTCAAACCATAGCTTCGACAGTCTCTTAGATGAGCCCGAGGCGGGTGCCCCGACTCAAGAAGGTGCCTCCAAGGCACAGTTAGTCTACGAGGTGCGGGAGACATCGGATAACCCGACGTCCACCTCTCATCGAGGTCGGATGCTGGACAAGTTCGACCCTTCTACTATGATTGTAGACAGACTTAGGGCCCTAATAGTTCGGTATAACCTTCATAGGGAGTATACCTACCACCTTCCTACGGGCGACTTCCCTTGGGAACACGGTCACAACGAGATCATGATTTTCGGGGAATAGCTCGCAGCCGGACTCTGCCTTCCACTGCACCCCCTAATTATTGAAGTGTTAAATCACTTCGACGTCACTATAGATCAACTCCACCCGAACTCTATCCGGAACGTGGTCGGTACCATTTCCCTCTGTTTTGACTATGCCCTTCCTCTTGACCTCGACATTTTCTCCTCCATCCTCTCCATAAAGAAGAATGCCTCTAGCGTTCTCCCTGAGCACAGATGGACCTACTACTTGTCCCCCCGCCCGAGCTTCAAGTTGTTACACGAGCTTCCCAACAAAATCCTGGCCAGGAAACGAGATTACTTTGTAGTTCGCAACCCTGCGGGGTGGCCTTTCCCTACTCACTGGAGGGTGGTCGTTCAGGACTTCGGCATTGTGTTGGACCGGGATACAAGGGAGACACTCATCTTGGGCGGAGCTTGGCTTCAACTACAATGACTACCTTGCCAAGGACAAGCTCATCCAGGCCAGTTTGAGTCCTGGTAGGTAGCCTTGTTTTAGAGTTAGTACTTTACCTTAGTAGCTGGCACTTTTTTGGTAGCATCACTGATGTCAAGCTTTGTTGCAGGACCCATGGAGCAACTTAGCGCAGAAAGGCTCTTCAGAAAGATGAAAGGAAGGAAAAAGCGAGCTGCTAAGAGAGCTCGCATTGAACTTCCATGGGCTCCTACTCCCGAGCTTGAACATCCTGTTGATGCTTCGGTGATTGACTTGGAGGAGCCGGAGAACCTCCCACCTTGGGAGCCCGAGATGATTGCGGAGCCCATTCCCAAGACAGCTACGGAGCCCACTCCCGAGACCACTGCACAGCCCATTTCCGTGCCCGAGATTACTTCAGGGAGCAAAGGAACAACTCGGAGCATCCTAAACCCGCAGTACAACCTTCGGAAGAGCAAAGGGGCTGCGTGTGCCAAGGAGGTTTCTGAATGGGTCGAGCTATCACCTGCTCAGCTTGGAGCTCGAGCAGCTACCCACTGCATGGTGGTAAGTCTTGTTTAAACTTTAGTTTTTACATTTGTAGCCTTACTGGTGCTAACTGGCATTCTTGGCAGGTGAACAACGCCGTGCATGCCCTGACCTACCAGTCCAAGTAGCACTTAAAGCGAGCTCTGGCTGTCGAAGACTCAACCCGCATGACTCACACCGATTCGAAGCTAGCTCGCGGTCAAATCCACCGGTTGGAGAGCGATGCCATAGCTTAGAAAAACTACATTTAGGTGCTGATGTCGGAGAAGGAGGGGTGGCCGCGAGAGAAGGAGGAGCTACTGCGCAAGGTGGAAAACCTTGAGGCAGATAAGGGGGCTCTGAGGCGCGAGGTAGAGAACCTCGAATCCGATGTCAAGGAGCGAACTGAGGTTCTCCTTGGCACCATGGAGGAGGCCAAAGTCAAGGCTGTCCAGTACTACGTCAAATCGAAGGAGTTCGACGGGGTGTTGGTGGAGGCCTACCGCAAAGGCTTCAATCTCAGCAGGTGGTTGATAAAGCGCGAGTTCCTGCATCTTGATGTAAGCGCCATCACCACCTCACGAATCATGGGAGAGGTAGCTCAGCAAGCTGCTAAAGACCCAGACTCTAAGGAAGAGGGCGACGAAGACATCGGGGAGGCTGATGCTACCGACCAAGCTGGCACTTCTGAAAAGGCTCCTAGCAAGAATGATAAGTCCCTTAATTAGTTCAGGCAGTCCTTGTACTTTGAGCCTATGAGCTCAGTTTTTTCTTTCTTTTCTTCCCCCTTTGTAACAAACTTTTTGTAATGAAATATATCCTTGTAATGAAAATACACTTTGCTAAGTGCTGTGCAATTTACTTTATTTTCCGAAGTGATTATTTTACCCTGAACTGTTAAGCTATCAAGCTAAGTACCCGAAGTGGGGGTTTCTCGACTGTCATCACCCTGAACTGTCTCCCAGTAGTTAGTAGGGGTAATCTTATGTACACCGAGGTGAGCAATATAGTAGGGTATATGCCTGACCTGTCTACACCCGGGTTACTTAAGTTGACATCGGTTGTCCCTAACGGGTTCAACCTGTTGTATAACAGGGTGGGCTATGCATCATAAGGTTCGTACCCGAGCTACCTACACCTTAGGCATTACAACTACTTAGCCTATGCCGATGAGGTGACTAGGTTTTATACAGTGAGATCTTTCGTTAACTCAGCGTTTTAGCCCTTAGGCTGGGGGAGCGACTTATAGTCCACTCTCATAGAGTTCACCCATGCCAAAGAGGCAACGGGGTCTTATTGTGCCAAGGTCCTTTGTTAGTTTGGCATTTTGGCCCTTAGGCTAGGGGAGCGACTTATAATCCACTCTCTTGGAATTCACCCATGCCGAAGAGGTGACTGGGTCTTATAGTGCCGAAGTCCTTTGTTAACTCAGCGTTTTGGCCCTTAGGCTGGGGGAGTGACTTATAGTCCACTCTCCTGGAGTTCGCCCATGCCGAAGAGGCGACTGGGTCTCATAGTGTTGAGGTCCTTTGTTAGATCGGCGTTTTAGCCCTTAGGCTGGGGGAGCGACTTAATAGTCCATTCTCCTTGGTAATTACAAGTAATATTGCCTTAGGTTGACAATATTCCATGCTCGAGGTATTTGCTTCCCTTCTAGGGTTTCGAGCTCATACGTTCCTTCCCCAAGCACCCGCTTTACTCGGTAGGGTCCTCCCCAATTTGGCTCGAGCTTAACAACACCGGACTCAGGTACCAATGACTTTACGAAGAACTAGGTCTCCGACACAGAGGTTCCGCTTCTTGACCCTGGCGTTATAGTACTGAGCTACTCTCTGCTGGTAGGCCACGGTCCTAATGTATGCGAGGTCCCGTATCTCGTCAAGTAGGTCGAGGTAGGTGCGTAGCTCATCTTCATTTGTTTCGTCATCATACACTTTCAAATGTAGCGTGGGAACCTGGATCTCGGCTGGGATGACTGCCTCGGTGCCGTAAGTGAGGTTGAAGGGGGTCTCACCTGTTGCGGTCTTCACTGTGGTTCGATAAGCCCATAGTACACTGGGCAGCTCATCTACCCATAGTCCCTTAGCTCGGTCTAGGTGTGCCTTCAGTTTGCGGAGAATGGTTCTGTTTGTGACCTCCGCTTGGCCATTCGCTTGAGGGTGTGCCACCGAGGTAAAATTTTATTGTATTCCCATATCTTTGCACCAGCTCTGGAATTTAATGTCCTCAAACTGCTTGCCGTTATCAGAGATGAGTATTCGGGGTAGTCCGAAATGGCAAACTATATTCTTCTAGAAAATGTTTTGCACATTCTGCGCTATGATCATTGCGAGAGGTTCGGCCTCCACCCAGTTAGTGAAATAATCAACTGCTACCACTAAGAACCTCCTCTGTCCTATTGCTGGTGAGGTACTTTAGGTCGGCAGCGGGCTGGTGGTGGATGTTGGCATGCTTCTGACATTTGTCACACTTTCTGACCAACTCAATTGCATCTGCCTTCAACGTTGGCCAATAATATCCCTATCGTAGCACTTTCTAGATGAGGGCCCTACCCCCTAAGTGTCTGCCACACAATCCCTCATGAGTGTTGCGGAGCATGAGCTCAACTTTAGAGGGTCGTAAGCAACGCAGATAAGGGAGCGTGTAAGATCTTTGATACAACCGTCCGTCGATTATGATGTATTTGGCTGCTTGGCGCTCTACCCTTCTGGCCGCATTACAATCTGCAGGGAGGGTCCCGTGTAGTAGGAAGCTCACGAGTGGGTCAATCCAGCTCGACTCTGCTTGTACGATAGGAGCAACCTCGTCTGCCCCCTGAGAATGCTAGGCCGAGGCAAGTTCTCTATGTACACGGTTCTCATGGTGTTGTCACTTGTGCTGGCTAATCGGGATAGGGCATCGGCCTCAACGTTCTCAGATCTCAGGATCTGCTTGATGAAGTAGGACTGGAAGTTGAGCAGGGCCTCTCTGACTTTGGCTAAGTAGGCGACAATGGTTGGCTTGCGAGGTTCGTATTCGCTAGTGACCTGGTTGACCAGGAGCTAGGAGTCGCTGCAAATAATGATATGCTTAGCTTTCACTTCACTTGCTAAGGCCAACCCGACTATCAGCGCCTCGTACTCCACTTCATTGTTGGATGTAGCGAACTCGAAGCATAGCTTATACTCCAATTTCACACCACTTGGCTCATATAGAATGATTCCAGCCCCGCTACCCTTCTGATTTGATGAGCCATCCACATGGAGGATCCAAGGCTCCTCATCTCAGGTCGGTTTTGGTCTAACCAGGAGAGAAGCCGTGCTGGTTGGAGCTTCCTCGCAGTGCTCAGGCTCGACTAACTCAGGGACCTCGGTGCTGAAAGTGCATTCCATGACAAAGTCAGCTAAGGCTTAGGCCTTAATGGAAGTTCGCGGTTTGTACTGAATGTCGTACTCGCTGAGTTCGATTGCCCACTTCGTCAATCTATTGGAGACCTCGAGCTTGAGCAAGACTTGCCTCAGAGGCTTATTGGTGATGATGGCGATTGTATGACCTTGGAAGTACGGTCGCAGTTTCCGAGCTGCAACAACTAGAGCGTACGCCAACTTTTCGATCTCAGGATACCTCGTCTCTGCTTCCTGTAACACTTTGCTAACATAGTAGATGGGTCATTGGACCCGATCTAATACTTTTGTCAGTACCGAGCTGATTACCTCATCACTCGCGGAGAGGTACAACTCCAAAATGTCTCCCTCCTCGGGTCGGGTTAACACCAGGATACTAGCGAGGTACCTTTTGAGCTCGTCAAAAGTGAACTTGCATTCTTCGGTCCATTCGAAGTCTTTGATTCTCTTAATTGCCTTAAAGAAAGGCAGGTAGTGATCTGTCGACTTAGACATGAAGCGGCTCAGAGTGGCTATTCGGCCATTCAACCTTTGAACCTCCTTCAATTTTCGGGGTGGTTTCATATCTAAGATGGCCTTGATTTTATCAGGGTTGGCCTTAATACCACGTCGGTTAACGATGTAACCTAGAAATTTACCCGAGGTGACACCGAAAACACACTTGTTCGGGTTTAACTTCATATTAAACTTGCGCAAAATTTCAAAAACAGAGTGCAAATCTTTTATTAAATCGCTTGAAAATTGGGTTTTGACGACCATGTCGTTTACATAACACTCTACTTTTTTGCTGATCAACGACTCAAATAGTCGGTTTACAAGTCTCTGAAATGTTGCCCCGACATTTTTTAGTCCAAAGGGCATGACCTTGTAGCAGTACAGGCCGAACTCAATTATGAAGGCCATTTTTTCTTCATCAGCAGGGTTCATTCTGATCTGGTTGTAGTCCGAATAGGTGTCCAAGAAGCTCAACAACTCATGCCCTAAGGTGTTGTCCACCAAACGATCGATCTTGGGGAGTGGGAAGCAGTCCTTTGGGCAAGCTCAGTTCAGGTCAGTATAATCGACGCACATGCGTCATTAGCCTCTTTTACCAGAACGGGGTTGGCTACCCAGCTCAGGTAATGGACTTCCCTAATAAAATTGGCTGTGAGGAGCTTCCTGACCTCCTCATCAACTGCTCTCCAACGCTCCGGGGCTAGGTTGCGTTTCTTTTGTCTAACAGGCCTAACTACAGGATCAATGTTTAGTTTGTGAGTGGTGATTTTAGGGTCTATGTCGGGCATCTCGACCGAGGACCATGCAAAAACATCTAAATTTTTAAGTAGAAAGCTTACCAATTGAGATCGTAGAGGCTCCTCGATTGAAGCGCCGAACTGGAGGGTCCGAGTTGGGTCCTTTGTTGAAGTAGGCACGAAAGCCTCACTATGCTAGGCCAGGTGCCGACCTCCATTGATACGTGGACTCTCCCTAGGGGCCTGACTTCCTCTCCGCTGAAGCTCACCAAGGGAGTGTTTGTGGGCTTGAGATTGCTCTCCTGAAGATGAAGCTTGTCGAAAGCGGACTTGAAGAGTATGTCTGTCAAACTACCAGAGTCAACGAGGACATGCTTCACCTTGAAATTATTGATTTTTATCTTTACAACGAGCGCGTCATTGTGGGGGTACTGGACTCCGCGCGTGTCATCCTCGGTGAAGAAGATTGGTTCCTCTGTCTTTGGTCGCTTTGGGGGATTCCGCTCTTCTCTTTTGATCTCACGAGCCGAGGTCCTTGTCGCGGCCGAGGTGAAGCCCGCGACAATTGATCCGCTGGTGATCATTTGGATCGTTCCCCGAACTGGCCTTTCTTCAGGTGGTTGCCTCTGCAGTTGGTCACCTTGCCTGTTACTGGACTCGGGAGCATCTCTACCTTGCTCCACCTGCCACCCTGTTTTATTATCATTTTATACAAAATTTCTTAAATATCCACGACGGATGAGTTCTTCTATCTCATTGCGGAGGTTTTTACAACTTTCAGTATTAAATATCCACTTGTTGCTGGTTCTGGGGCAGTGGTGAAAACTGCTGCTGGTACTGTTGCCGATAGACTTGGTGCAACACTTGCTGCTGATACAGCTGAAACTGTTGAAACTGTTGAAACTATTGCATTTGAGCCTGCATAGCTCGCATGCAGTGCACCAGGTCTTCAAGATAGTTTTGGCCGGTCATCGGAGGAACAATGGAGGGTTCGGCGAAAGTTGCTCCTACTGTGGAGGGGAGTGGAGCGTTCACAGGTGCCATTATCTGAGGCACGTTCAGAGTATGAACTCCATCCACAGAGAGGGGGACGGTGAACTGTCCAATACATACTGCTGGGACCTGAAGTTGCTCCTCAGCGGCACTCATTTCTGTGCTGCGTCCGGCGTTGCTGGAGGAAGCCATGGAAACTGAAGTTGCTAAGTTTGGTGGAAGAAGGCTTTTTGAAGCGGTTCCCATAGACGACGCCAATTGATGGTGCGCGATTTGGTCACTCCTAGTTGGCAGCGGTTGCGCTCCTATTTGGCGACGGACGAGATACCTGTGAGGAAGAAGAAGGATCCATCGGGAGCTCTCTTGGCGGGAATATTCCGATGCTTAAGTTAGTGGTAGGAAGAGAGAGTTGTAGAGCAAAAATGAAAGGGCTAGAGTGCAAATCACACAAGTTACCTTTTCTCTTGGGGTCGGAACTCTTATATACTGATGTCCTGTCAAATTAGGTATAACCGCCTCTGATTCTCTGCCGCAACCGTTACTTGCCAGGGTTGAGCTGGTGGGTGCAAGTAACCATTGCAAAGTACGGCCCTGCCAGGCAAGGGACACCTCTCAAGGTTGGCAGGCACGACGCTGCCTGATGAGAGACGTGGGCACAGTCTCCAGATTTGGTAGGTACGGTTGTCAGGTAGGAGATCTTCCTGTGATATGCCGAGCTACTCTGCCCCGAGCTACCTTGTACCGAGCTACCCTATGCCGAGGTGCTTCTACCCAAGGTGGCCTACTTGAGTTTGGTCGGGAGAGTTTATTCTTAGGAGGCTCCCGAGCTCAACCCGAAGTGCCTTGAGCTCGGGAGATTTCTGTCTTGGGAGAATCTTAGGTCGGGGTATTTCATATTTGGAAGAATTTTAGCTCGGGGTAATCGGAGTGTCATCTTGTAGCGAGCTACCACGCTGAGTTGTCACTTATGCTGAGTCACGTCCACGTATCCTCTTATGATGAGGTCAGGCCAAATCACCCTCCATCAATAACTAATTCATTGAAAATGATGAATAACTCATGAGAGATCGATTCCACATCCTGAAAAGCTTAACTTTGCTCAACATGTAGCGCTCACAGAAATGCAATGCCATCTCTCAAATAGCAGCTCCATTGACAATAACCTTGGCACCTGAAGCTACAACTTTTATAAGCTCCTCTACTTTTTGCTCCTTTCTTTTTGCATGATTTTCTAGATGCAAAATGACAGTCATGCTCTCTATAAGTAAACAATCATGCTCTCTATTTAACTTGAACTGACTGGCTTAAAACAATAAAACCATTCACATGACCTCCACACATTTACCCTATCGTTAGATTAGAATAGTACACCATGTCACGTGACAATGATTTAATTCATTGAAATACCCTTACAAACTTATGTTTTTAATAATCAATGTCAACATTTCATCCATTAATGCCATATCCCCCATAGTCTGGGATGAACATGCAGACATATAGGTAATGAATCAATTGCTAACACCCCCCAAAACTTTTGCATCCCCCATCCAAACTCCCTCTGTCACCAAAACTACAATCAGGAAAAAGGAAAAGAAGAAAGAGGAGAAGATAGGAGAAAAAAGAGAAGCCTCAAATAACCAACCATTATATCATTGTCCAAATACACGAGTAATAAATAGGCTACCTACTCATAATCAGAATAAATAAAAAATTTAGCTTTATTTTTCATGCAGAAGCTAACAATGAACATAAAAGAGTAAATAAAACAAGTTTCTTCCTTCGATATACAACCTCCTTGGCACTATGAATTAGAACTACATGTATGGCATAATTATACCATTGTATGCATGATGGCATAAGGATTTCTGATACTTTCAAACATATAAAAAGGATTTACCTAATTATAATATTATTTAAAACTACTAGCTATGTCCATGAAAATTGAGAAAGAAATCGAGGCCCTACTAATTAATAGTCGAGTCATAGGCTCCGCCATTAATATTAAAGTTAGTCAAAATCATCAATTTGTGAATGATTAATTTCAATGCTAAATTCAAGGATGGAAGAGGAGACTTGTACCTACAGCTGACAAACTTACGCTGCTAGAGTTAGCCAACTCTATCTATGAACATGTCATGATTTTTTTCTTCTACCCATGCAAATTGCAAAACTAATGAAGATGAAATTGATCATCATCTTAGGTGAAACGGAGGTTCCTCTAGTCCAATGTTGTCAACCTTAGAGCGGACGAAATACTAGAAAGCTCACTAAGCCATGGTTTTATCAATAGTTAACAATAACTATGTAGACCCAAAAATCGTATTGGGTCATTGGATTACTGGTTAACCATCTGGTCTGGTCTAGTCTGGTTTTATTATAACTACTAACCACTCACCACTTAATAATTGCCTAGCAAAAAGGGAAAATAACCATCTTGCTAATGCTAAGATTCAATTTGAATTAGAGCCTAGTCCTAGAAACATCTCACTTCCATATATTTTCTACAAACCAAGAACAACAAGAGCCTCTACACGCCTACATCCTTGGATGGTTCAATTGGTTACATGATTTTTCCCACTCAACTGACCACCAATTCTGATAAAGATATGTATTCAGAATTTCAATATAAAGATGCAAGAAAATCAACGAAATTAGAATGATGCAACACAAAAATGCTAAGGGGCTTGCATCAAAAGTTAAGAAGAAATGCTATGGGCAGAAAGAAAAACTACTTTTTTTCTCCCTCCAAAACTTCTGAAAATTGCCTTTTTCTCCATTCCAACATCTACGGGATTCACCAAACAGTCATCAAGAGCAGCAGAGAAGAAACAAATATTGAGAATGTAGGTGAGTTTGCAAAGGCAGAATTTGGTAGGTGGGGGTAGCATGCAATCATCACCATTGAAGTAGACTCTCCAAGGAAATGCCCAACCTAGATTGAGAGTGAAGGTCTCATTGTTTTTCTGAAGCAGAATTTCCGACTGAACATTTCCAAGTGGACTTGTCTCCATTAGGAGAAGTTGGTGCGAAGGCGGGAGAAGGAACCTGCATATTCTGTCAGATCGATTCTTCTTCCACTTTTACCACTCTCCTCCACTCCGATGAGAAGGTCGTTGCCTTTGAAGATATCAGGCCTTCTACGTTCAGGCATTATCAAGTGATTCCTGTGGAGCACATTTCAACTATCAATGGCTTCCAAAGGAGGGAGGAAGATTATCTTTTGGTAAGTCACATGGTGAGTGTGGGGCAGGCTCTACTACGCAGAGATGCACCTCAATCCAATGAGTACTCATGCCCCTCCATTCAACAACATTAACCATCTCCATCTGACATCTCCACTGTTTGTCACTTCCTTTCATACCCAAGTAGAGGTGTTAGGTGGATTAGCTCTCAAACCAGCTTCAGAGGATTGCACATGCGCACCTTGTACTGATGTAGGGTGCGGAATCTCAATATTTGGTGTCCCACTCACACCTCTATCTAGGGGTCTATGGGCTGGTGGTCCATTATCTCTTCAAGTATTGCCTTCAAAACTTTGTAAGAATAACTTGCGCTTTGACAATCTCCTCATTTTATGCATAATTCAATACATTAAATAATAACTTATAAGCAAGCACACACTATTAAAGAAGTATTAATTCTAAGGCAAAGCACATGATATGCTAATAATTAATAATGTTAAAGAAGTAATTACGTAACCTTTTTTTTTTTCACAAGCAAATCAATTAAACCAATGAAAATTCAAACTAGGGTTCCTCATTTCCATCCATGAAGTAGCCAACCACATTTAGAAACAACCGACATATGCTTTGGGGTTTGAGTGCACAACACTTACAAGGAAAGACAAGTATTTGATGCAATGCTAGCAATGAAGGGGTGGTGCATGTCAAGAGAAAGGAGCTTTGATAAATCACAACAGCTGCACCATTGCATTAAAGGAAACATAAATATAAAAAAAAAAAGTAGAAACAATATCCCATTTTAAATTTTAGTATTAGCTACATGTATTTTTTTTTTAACTGTTAATGGGTAGAGAGATCCAGAAGAGGATTGCTGAAGAGTAATTAATTGGGCCATTTCATTAATTGTTAAATGGGTTTTAGTTTATTTCCATTTCTTACCCGTTCTTACTCTTCCAAGTCTTAATTAATAGAGGTTTATGACTGTCTATTTTCTTCAAACCTGAACTAATGAAGGATGGAGGATCCAACAACTAGAGATTGAGAAATGATAATTCCCATAGACCGAGAAAAAAATATTGTCTAAGTGTGATTGAGAAATGCCTATATGCATAAAATCAGATGAATTTTTTCAGCATAACCTCCGCTGATTTCAATTTCACTTGACTCAAATCAGATCAAGATTTTACATTTTTCTTTTTAAGTTTCCACTTAAGTGAAAACCTATATGCATTTATAAAGACTTATCCCTAGAAGAAATGATTTTGTTCTTAAGGCAAAATATTTATGTAGAAGAGAAATTCTAAACCTAATGAATCAACATACAAATTAAAATAGGGATGGTTTGGTTCAAACCAGTTCAACCAGCGGTTTGAGAAACTACAATGCCTCCTGGACTCAAAACTATCTTTGTAACGAGTTAGGACATATACCATATTTATGTTTTGATCATCTAGGTGATTTCTTGGGTCACACTTCCTTTGATTGGACTTGTTTCCTCTTCTCAGGTACTTTTCCCTTTACTTGGATTCGATTACCCTTCTTAATACTTAATTTGGGAGGGGGGTTAGGAGGGTTCAAAAATTTGGGTAACATACTTAATACCAAAAGTTTGATGCAAATAACAACCAGTTAGTGCCACAACAATAGGTATAAATAAGCAATATAATATGAGAACTACTCAATATCAGACACTACTTTTAGTATATCATATGGCCAGAAAGTCCCATAGAAAGGTGTAATTTTCATCATAAATTTGAGCCTCAACACAAACTAAACTCAACTTGACTATCTTTTTTTTTTTTTTTTTTTTTTTGAGAAAAAAGGTAAAGAAATATATTAGACAAAAGTAGAAACAAATCTGCACAAGTCTTTTCCATTGTAGTTTTCCTCACAAATTCTAGCCTTTTCCTAGCAAAAAGATTGAATCTTAGGTGGTCCATTGAAAGAAAGAAATGTAGAAAGAATAAGAGAAGTTGGCCTAACTAGTGAGCAAATTAGTAAAACAAATGAGAAAGGTGATGAACAAGAACATAGAAGATGTAAGAGACCTAGAAAAGAAATAAACTTATCCTAAAACATATATCAATAACATCTGTAGATTCATCCTTTTGGAGAGAAACATTTAAAGTAAGATAGAATCAATTATGGCTAACCATACTTGGGAATTGGTAGACCTACCTCCAAGGACAAATTATTGGTTGTGAGTGAGTGTTCAGGAAAAAAACTAAAACCCAATGGAACCATACACAAATTCAAGGCAAGGCTGGTAGCAAAGGGGTATAATCAAAAAGAGGGTGTAGGCTGACACCTACCCTCTAGTAACAAAAATAACAACTATTAGGATCCTAATTGTCATAACATTTATATACAAATTAATTATACATTAAATGGATTCAAAAACTGTTTTCCTTAATGGGGGTTTACAAGAAGAAATTTATATGGATTAGCCTGAAGAATTTAAAGCTCTAGAAGAAAAACATAAAGTCTACCAAACTAGTTAAATCATTATATGGACTTAAACAAGCTCCTAAACACTGGAATGAAAAATTCAATAGTGTTCATTTTTTTTATAATAAATTCAATAGTGTTCTAAGAAAAAATGGGTTTGCAGTAAATGATGCAGATAGTTGCATATATAGCAAATTCAATGAAAAATTAGAAGTAATAATATGCTTATATGTAGATGACATGTTAATTTTGGGTATGGATTTTGATGTGATTAAAAATACAAAGAAAATTTGCTTATCTAACTGTTGATATGAAAGATATGGGAGAAGCAGAAGTAACCATAGGAATAGAATTAAATAAAACTTCTAATGGTTTGACATTGACACAATCTCATTATATTGAAAGAATGTTAGAAAAATTTACCACTTTGATTGTGTGTACCTGTAAGAACACCTTAAGATTCTAGTGTTAAATTAAAGAATAGTAATGGTGATGTTGTTTCTCAACATGAGTATGCTAGAATCATAGGTAGTTAATATTTTTAATGATCTATACACGTTTGGATACTGTGTTTGTTGTTGGCAAATTAGGTAGATATACTCATAATCCCAAAGGTAGGTTTACCAAATTAATGACTTTGGACCAATTTTTTAAGAAACGATTCAGAATCGGAAACGTTCTGGCCACCAGTTTTCGGGTTGACAATTCAACCATCCAGTCCGAGTGGATGAAACGGGTCAATGGTTCGATCATCTGAGTCAATGGGTCATTAACTGATTCAACGGTTTTTAATTGGTCAGGGACTGAGTTTGGGGTAAAACGGAATCGGTTGCCTAGAAAGTTTCCAGGTCAAATGGTCCGACCATTCGGGTCAATGGCGGTTCGAAAACCATGCTTTGGACTGCACTTTAATAGATATCCAATTGTGCTAGAAGGTTATTGTAATGCAAATTGGATCTCAAATTCAAATGAGACCAAATCCACTAGTGGATATGTATTTACCTTAGGTGGTGGAGCCATTTCATGGAAGTCCATCAAAGAGACATGTATTGCTATGTCAATAATGGAATCTAAGTTCATTGCCTTAGAACAAGCTGGTACGGAGGTCTAAGGACTTCGTAATTTATTGGCTGATTTACCTTTATGGTCAAAACCAGTCCCGTTTGTTTTCTTGCATTGTGATAATCAAATAGCAATTTTTAGAGCAAAAAATAATAGCTACAATGGAAAGAGTCGACATATTCAACTAAGACACAACACAATAAAAAGATTAATAGGTGATGGTGTGCTCACACTTGAATTTGTGAGGTTAGAAAAAAATTTAGCAAATCATATGACTAAGGGACTGACTAGAAAGTTAGTCTTAGATACATTGAGGGGGATGGGTTTAAATCCCATAAATTAAATAAGAAGTGGTGGCAACCTAACCTTTATGATTGGAGATCCATGAGGAGGTTCAATTGGTAATAACAAGTCATTATAAATTTGGTAGAGTACTATCACATATTATGTTTTGAGAGTGCCCCTTTACGGTTTAGATAGTACTTACTGCAATGTACAGAGGTTAAATAAATTACTCTTAATGAATTGGTAGCCCTTATGGGTGGTGTAGATAGTTATAGTTTACATTTGACGAATTCACCTATATGAGCGTGGAGGTGGGGCCGCCTCCTATGAGAACAAGAGCTTTGTTCTCTAGAGAGTTCATGAAAATTTAAGTATGGGTGCATAGTTGAAACATATCAAACTGTGAGAACCAACTGTTATAGAGGGTGAAACGTTTGTTGTAATAGTGCACCTGAGTTATAATCAAAGAATTTGGTTCAAGACTTAGTTTTACAAATTTCAGTAACACATGCCTTATAGAAGTGTGCCCAATTCGTGTTGTTGTAATTTGAATCATGTGGGGGATTATTGGTACTCTTTTCTTGATTTTTGTGTGATCCAAATTAAATGCTTTTGTTTTTCCTTTGTTTCTTTGTATTTTATTTGATAGTGGAGTAGCTTAAGTCCCACATGGACTAGGAAGAACACTCCTCTTGGCATATTTATTACTTTGCGTTTTTGGTTTGTGTCTTATGGGGCTTGTGGAGAGAGTGCATCTAGACCACCACATGCATGCACATGTTGGGCTAGACTGGCTGGGCTAACATGAGATCAGCTTCTATCAGGGCAAATATGTGCCCACACCGTTATGATAGCATTTTTCAACTTTGCATTGGGAATATCTCTTCATGAAATTAAACACACAAGTACGGAGATATTCTCAATGCAAGGCAGTAAAGGCTGCTTGAATGGGCTTTGCCCTGATTGAAGCCAAACTCAGCTAACACACACATGTGCCTGCCCACTGCACACGTAGGTCCAGGGCCCCTATTCCTACCTTATTTATATATTTTCCTTTTTTTTAAGATAAGAATACTTTTTCCTAGCATTCTTTTTTTGTAACCGCCACTCTCCTAATTGTGAGAGAACTCCTAACGTTAGTGGGAGATGCTTTTGGTTTGGCATTAAGCTTTCTTAATGGTCAACATAACTGTGATTTTGGTGCACTAGAAATTAGCTTCTCTTTTTCGTGTTTTTACCCTCTCCCCCACACTAGTTATCCTCTCTCTGTTAAGTCATATTGGGATTATGAAACACACTAGTCCCGCTGCTTTGGGCTGTGAGTGTACACAATGCCAAGGTTGAGAGATGTTATATCCTAGAGGCCGATTGCAAAAACCTTCTACACCAATGATCAGTGATTCAACCATATAGGTCAAATGGGTTAAAATGGTTAAAGTTGATACTTATTTATTTATTGTATCCTGACCGTTGGATTAGCATATTAGGTCAGGTTATAATAAGGTTCATATAAATACTTTCTGTTTGAGAGACAAATAAGAAAGGGGGCTAAGAAACGAAAGGGAGGAGATGATGGTTGTCGCTAATTCTCCATATTGGTTTAGAATTACATTTTTTTGTTGTTGAAAAAGATGTTCTTTCTTGTAATAGAGAAAGACAAGAAACTGAGAGAGAGAGAGAAAGAGAGAAGCTGAGGAATTAGAGAATGAGCAATTTTTTCTAACATATTCATTGCTGGTTCTTAGTCATTGAGACAGAAAGATGGAGGACTCATCGTAAGTTGTCGTTGAAAACTGAGAACTGAGGAAAGTATATCTGTTTGAAAAGTGAGAATGAAAGAGGGAAGAGAGCTTTTGTCCTTTTTTACCTCCTTTTGTTTGATTCTAAAACCCTAACTATATGTGCAAATTCGATTCGGGACTCAAATATAATTTTTTTTGGGGAAATGACTATGAACCCCCTTAACAAAAAGAAAATCCTCCCACGCCTTTACCATTAAAACCAGCACGTTGAAACCAGTGTTAAAATCAAAATACCCAGCAAACATCAGCTCCCAGGAATTCAGTAGTTGAGGCTTCTGTATGTAACTTTGGAGATTTTGAACATGCAAAATTGGTTTTTTTTAATTGCTAAATGGCCTTACCGATCTAGGATGATAACCAGTTCCATACGGACGGTCTTAGATGTTCTCATAACCATCTAAATGACCTTACTAAAATATGGTCGGTTCTCATAATACCAATTCCATACCAAGGCATTATCGAGAGGTATGTGTTCACATCACTGTTTATAAATTTATATTTAATGGTCTAAACATGGTTAATAAAGTTTTATGCATTCCTATAACTTGGGTACGGGTATCATCAATGGCATTCAAAATTTGATTTTAAGCTTAATATCATAATTGAATGAATTCAGATATGAATTTTTTCAATTCAATAAATATTTAAATTCGAATGATTATTTATATAATACATAAATTTTTTTCAATTCAAAAAATTTAGAGCTGTTTAATCACTAGAGCTCTTCATCTTTCATCATCGGAGCTTCCCCATTTCGAAATTTCTCAGAGCCATTTTATCACCGAAGCTTCATATTTCATCGCCTGAGCTTCCCCATTTCAAAATTTCTCAAAGCCGTTTCATCACCAGAGCTTCCTGATTTTGAAATTTCTCAGAGTCGTTTCATCACCCGAGCTTCATCTTTCTTCATCTCTAGCTGTGTTCCCCATTTCGAAAATTCTCAAAGCCGTTTCATCACTTTGAGATTCATCTCTACCTGTGTTTTCTGTTATACCCCTCTACGAAACATTGAGCCGTTTTCCCCATTTCAAAATTTATCAGAGTTGTTTCATCACCGGAACTTGATCTTTACCTGTGTTCGTCATTTCATCACCGAAGCTTCATCTCTACCTATGTTCGGTCGATTGGAAACCTCCGTCTTCCCCATTTCGATTTGTTAGAGCTTCTTGCATTCGTCGTCCGGTACAAGTCGAGTTTCGTCGCCGGTCGAAGGAAGGTCGATGTCCCATTTTCACCGGTCTGCTTCATCTTCTATCTCCTTCTTCCCCTGTCTTTGAACATTGGAAGGATTCATAGAGGCCCCTTTGTTCATTGGTAAAAGGTTTTGCAATTTACCAGCCATCGTGCACCCCCCATCCTATTCCAATCAAAAACTCTGCTAGATATTTGGTAGATTATAGTGGGAATTGTTCCTCAAACACCAGTTCCATTGCTCTGAATGCGGTAAGCATCTAGCAGTAATTGAATTATTCAATGTGTTAATGTGGGATTTTTTTATTTGCATTTGCCATTACTTGTTGCGTTGTCTCTCTAACTGGAGTCAAATTGCACATGTGTCTGTTCGATTTCACATTATCCAACAGCAAGCAAGGTTGAGAAAAAAATTTGTACCATTTGTTCCTGGGATCACCGGTTGGCCATTTGAATTCATGGAGTTAGCCCCCCAACAAGTTGGGTACATGTTATATGTTCAACGCTTAGGCGTAGGGGGTACTTGTATGATGGTTATTGAGTCAGAAAGTGATGTATGTTTTGTCCAATGATAGAGATTGTGCGGTGTTTGTGATGAAGTAAATTGATTAAATCGCCCGGGGCTCAGATTTTGACTTTGATCTAATGAGTACACTAGAATTCTATTTGTTAGCAAATGCTTAAATGTCTCATGTTAGTAACTAACATATGGTACTTTTGTTGTAGGAAATTATCAATATTATTAGGTGGCAGATAGGGGCTCAACTCATTCGGAACCATATCCCATGAATTGCACATGTTAAGTGGATGATAGAAAACCTTTTTATTTTTGATTTCTCTCATCTTACCAGTGTGAGCATATATTAACATTGTAAATTATTGTGTAGATCCAATGATTGAGTAGCTCTAACTATATAAATTTACACATGAATGGGTTTAAGTCATACAAAATTTCTTTTCTACATTGCCTGGTGAAACATTATCTCCATAGTAGTGTCGTACCATCATCAGCCCAGGCCATTGGGCCGATGGGCAACCAGAAAGTGTCAGGATGCTCATTGGTCGAGTGGTAGTAGGAGGGAGTAGGTTTGGTGGCCATCGAACCCCTCGGCACCCACCGGAGTGGCCTTTAGGTGATTCTGCCATTTCCGAGATGCGGTCCCGAAGGGAGAAGCAGGGATAGAAGGGAGGCGGAAGAAAGCTCTCTTGGACATCCCTAGAGGAGGCGGAGACGCCCCAGGTTTACAAGGAAGGATGGCAGTGGGAAACGATGCTTTTGAAAAACCACAGTTTCCCACCGTCGGGTTGGGCCGTTAGGCCGATTGGTGACAAGAAGGTGTCAAGATGCTTGGTGGGTGAGTGGCAATAGGAGGGAGTGGGTTTGGTGGCCATCGAACCCCTCTACACCCACCAGAGCGGCCTTCGAATGATTTCGCAATTTCTGAGACACGGTCTCGGAGGAGCCATGGGGGTAGACGGGTAGTGGAACCACCTCCATAGGGTGGGGAGAAGTCTCCTGGGCATCCCTAGATGTGGCAGATATGCCCTCAGTTTATGGGGAAGGCTGACGGTGGGAAATGGTGGTTTTGCAAAAGCACAGTTTCCCACCGTCGGCTCGGGAAGTCGGGTTGATGGGTGACCAAAAGGTGTTGGGATGCTCGATGGGTGAGTGGTAGTAGGAGGGAGTGTGTTTGGTGGCCATTGAACCCCTCTGCACACATCGAAGCAGCCTTTGGGTGATTCTACCATTTCTAACAAGCAGTCCCAAAAGAGGGGGGGGGGCACAGGGGTAGACGAGCGGTGGAACCACCTCCATGGTGTGAGAAGAGGTCTCCTCGATGTCTCCAAAGGAGGTGGAGACTCCCCAGGTTTTCAGGGAATGTTGATGGTGGGAAACGGTGGTTTTGCAAAAGCACTATTTCCCACTATCAACCTAGGCCGTCAAGCCAATAGGCGATTGGAAGGTGTTGGGATGCTTAGTGGGTGAGTTGCAGGAGTGAGTGAGATTGGTGGCCATTGAACCCTTCTCACTCGCCAGAGCGCCCTCCAGGTGATTATGCCATTTTTGAGAAGCAGTCTCAGGGGGGGGGGCATGTGGGTAGACAGGTGACGAAACCACATCCACGATGTGGGGAGAGGTCTCCTGGACATCTCCAAAGGAGGCAAAGATGCCTCGAGCCAATGGGGAAGGCCAATGATGGGAAACAGTGCTTTTGTAAAACCACCATTTCCCACCATCGACCCAGGCTATCAGACCAATGGGCGACCGAAAGGTGTCCAGATGCTCCATGGATGAGTAGTAGTAAGAGGGTGTAACGAACCCCTCCGCACCCGCCAGAGCGGCGACTGGGTGATTCTACCATTTTCTGAAGTGGTCCCAGAGGGAGAGCTGTCTTGGACGACCCCATAGGAGGCGGAGATGCCCCGTTTCCCACTGTCAGTCGAGCCGATGGGCGATCGTAAGGTGTTAGGATGATCGGTGGGTCACGTGCAACTTCGCTTTGATCCTTCTCCCGATTGGTGTTGTGCAATCTCGAGATTCACAATGTCGCCTTCGAAGGAGTTCCATCAATTTCAACTGATATGTGTTCAACATGGTCATTATAGGTTGATCACGAATGTTTGACACCCATCCATTGAACGTCTCTGTAAATTGGATGACATTTGGTCATATCGCATTCTTAGGAACTTAGACTTCACCCAATGCTCAGGTTCAATGGCCTTTACCCTTTGACAAGTAGAGCTTCACCCATGACTTGGCCACCCATGCACGGGAACAAAGGCAGGCATAGAATCGATGAGATGGTGGTGCATGTCAATGACCAATGGGCACTTGAGTGCAAAGGAGATTGGTGGTACGAGGTACAACCCAACGACCAAGGGACAATCTGATGTAAAGGATGGGCACTGTAGCGTGATGCATGTTAGTCGGTTTGTGTAATGACCCATCGACAAGCATCACCATAGGCTGGAGGTATAGACTAGACCTAGGTAGTGCTTCACCCATGACATGGCCACCCATGCATGGTTTCCAAGGCAGGTATAGAATCGATGGAAGGGTGGTGCAAGCCAATGGCCAACAGGCACTTGAGTGTATAGGAGATCAGTGGTACGAGGTGCATCCCAACAACCAAGGGGCAATCTGATGTAAAGGAGGAGCACTACAACGTGATGCATGCCAGTCGGACAGTTTGATGACCCTTCGATCGACATACCAAACTCTTAAAACAACTATAAATGGGGTGGATCATGAATCTAGTTAACACACTTCACATTCTAACCAAATTATACTTAGTTTTTTCAGGTCTACGATGGAAGAAAATAACATCACCATTGTAATTATTCCATAGAGGGAGTTGCTTAACTTGACCCTCTGTGAATTGAATGCACATGATGCAGAGCGGATTGTGAGTGCCAGGAATGGCCTCTATCAAGCAATCGTGGCCTTCAACGTACGCAGTCACGAGGTATCATTTACCAGCAAACTCCGTCCATCGCCGAGAGTTAGCATACAAACTGCAACTGCTATATGAATCCGCCACATCAAAGAAGCACACCACGTCTGTGTGGTGGATGTCACATACCCAAAACACCACAAGCAACCATTGATGCATTTTGTACCGCCAAGGAACTAACCAAAACATTATCACAACACCAAGGAACCACCCCCAATAGGGGTGTTAGGAACCTTCCCTTTCCTTTATGTTAGTATAACATGTATGTGGAAATTTTAATGACCATAGTCGTGTACATCTGATATGTGCCTACACTTTACATGTTCCAATTCAATTTCCTTAGGTTTATCTATGTGTCTATGGGCTTCTCGGAAATAGCAAAATCACTCGGAGGCTGCTCTGGTGGGTGTGGAGGGGTTCAATGGCAACTAAAACCTATTCCCTCCTACTACCGCTCACCCACCGAGTATCCTGACATCTTTTGATAGCTCATCAGCAGATAGCCTGGGCCGGCGTTGGGAAACAATGGTTCTACAAAAGCATTGTTTCCCACCATTAGCCTTCCCCATAAACTCGAGGCATCTCTATCTCCTCTCGGGATGTTTAGGAGACCTCTCCCACCTCATAGGTGGTTCTGTCACCCGTCTACACCCACACCCCCTTCGGATTGTGTCTCAGAAATGGCAGAATCACCCGAAAGCCGCTTCAATGGGTGCATAGGGATTCAATGGCCACCAAACCCACTCCCTCCTACATCCATTCACCCACCAAGCATCCCGACACCTTTTGGTCGCCTATCGGCCTGACAGTGGGAAATGGTGCTTTTGTAGAACCACTGTTTCCTAGCATCAGCCTTCCCAATAAACTCGGGGTGTCTCCGCCTCCTCTAAGGACATCGAGGAGACATCTCCCCACCATGTGGAGGTGGTTTCATTGCTCCTCTACCCCCACACCCCCTTCGGGACCACTTCTCAGAAATGGCAGAATCACCCAGAGGTCACTTCGGTGACTGAGGTGGGGTTTGATGGCCACCAAACCAACTCTCTCCAACTACCACTCACCCACCAATCACCCTGACACCTTCTAGTCGCCCATCAACCCAACAACCCAGGCCGATGGTGGAAAATGGTGATTCCACAAAAGCATCGTTTCCCATCGTCAGCATTCCCCATAAACCTAGGGTGTCTTCGCCTCCTCTAGGGATGTCCAAGAGACCTCTCCCTGCCTCTTGGAGGTGGTTCCGCTGCCTGTCTACCCCGTGGCCCCCTCTAGCACCACTTCTTAGAAGTGGAAGAATCACCTGGAGGCCACTCTGGCGGGTGTAGGGGGGTCCGATTGCCACCAAACCCACTACCTTCTATTGCCACTCACCCACTAAGCATCCTGACACATTCTAGTCGCCCATCGACCCGATGGTGGGAAGCAGTGGTTCTACAAAAGCATTGTTTCACACCGTTAGCCTTCCTCTGGGGACGTCCAGGAGAGCTCTCCCCACCATGTGGAATTGGTTTCACTATTTCTCTACCCCCGCACCCCCTAGGACCGCTTCTCGGAAATGGGAAAATCACCCGGAGTCCACTTCGATGGGTGAGGAGGGGTTCGATGGCCACCAAACCAACTCCCTCCTACTACCACTCACCCACCGATCGTCCCAACACCTTCTAGTCACCCATTGACCCAACGACTTGGGCCGGTAGTGGGAAACGGTGGTTCCGCAAAAGTACTGTTTCCCACCGTCGGCCTTCCCCGTTGGCCCGAGGCGTCTTCGTCTCCTATGGGAACATCCAAGAGACCTCTCCCCACCCCGTGGAGTTGGTTCCACCGCTTGTCTACCCCCACACCACCCTTTTGGGACCGCATCTCAGAAAGGGCAGAATCACCCGGAGGCCTTTCCGACAGTGTAGAGGGGTTCGATGGCCACCAAACCCACTCCCTTCTATTGGTACTCACCCATGGAGAATCTTGACACCTTCTGGTCGTCCATTAGCTAGATGGCCCTAGCCGATGATGGGAAATTGTGCTTTTGTAGAACCATAGTTTCCCACTATTGGCCTTCCTCGTAAACCCAGAGTGTCTCGCCTCCTCTAGGGACAACGAGGAGACCTTTCCCCACCCCGTGGAGGTGGTTCCGCCGCCTGTCTACCCCATGTTCCCCCTCTGGGACCGCTTCTCGGAAATGGCATAATCACTCAGAGGCTACTCTGGCAGCTGCAGAGGGATGTGATGGCCACCAAACCCACTCCCTCCTATTGGCACTAACCCACCGAGCATCCTAACACCTTCTGGTCGCCCATCGGCCCAATAGTGGGAAATGGTGGTTCTGCAAAAGCATTGCTTCCCATCGTCGGTCTTCCCTATAAACCCGGGGCATCTCTGCCTCCTTTGGGGACATCTTGGAGAGCTCTTCCCACCCGTCTACCCCCGTGCCCCCCTTCCGGGACAGCTTCTCAAAAATAGCAAAATCACTTAGATGCCGCTCTGGCGGGGCGGAGGGGATCGATGGCCACCAAACCCACTCCCTCCTAGTGCCACTCATCCACCGAGCATCCCAACACTTTCCAATCGCCCATCGGCCTAGGTCCATGATGGGAAACAGTGGTTTTGCAAAAGTAGTGTTTCCCACTATCGGCCTTCCCCATAAACCCGGGGCGTCTCCGCCTAGTTTGATGGGTACAACACCCACTCCCTCCTACTACCACTCACCCACCAAGCATCCCAACACCTTCCAGGCGCCCATCGGCCCGATGGCCCGGGCCGACGGTGGGACAACACTGCTATGGAGATAAGGTTTTCACCAGACAATATTAAAAAGAAATTTTGCATGCCTTTAAGCGATTCATCTATAAATTTACATCCTTAGAACTGCTCAATCATTAAATCTGTACAATAATTTACATTGTTAATATATGCTTACACTGGTAAAATGAGAGAAAGTAAAAATAAAAAGGTTTTCAATCATCTTCATAACATGTGCAATTCATGGGATATGGTTCTGGATGAGTTTAGCCCATATCTGCCACCTAATAACATTGATAATTCCCAACAATAAAGGTACTATATGTTAGTATTAACATGAGTCATTTAGGTATGAGCTTACAAATGGAATTCAAGTGTACTCACTAAATCAAAGTCAAAATCTGAGCCCCGGGCAATGCAATCCATGCACTTCATCACAAATACCGCACAATCGCTACCACTGCACAAAACATACATCACTTAAAATTTCAAACACTAGTAGAGAAACGACGAATGTAGGTAGAGATGAAGCTTCGGTGATGAAATGGCAAACACTAGAAGAGAAACGACTCTAAGAAATTTCGAAATGGGGAAGCTCTGGTGATTAGAGATGAAGAACTCGGGTGATTAAATGACTCTTAAAATTTTCAAAATAAGGAAGACGCTGTAAATTTGAAATGGAGAAGACTTTGTAAATTCGAAATGGGGGGAGGAGCCGAAACAAATTTCAAATTTGTTGGTTGGGGCTGGCATGGGTTTCGATTTCGGTACGTTCCAAATCGAAATTTCGATTTCTAAGGGGGAGTTGGCTGAAGACTATTTTATGTGTTTATTATTTACCTAAAATAATTAATAGGTGGAATTCGAATTCAATAAACTATTTGAATATTTAATCAAATTTGAATTCAAACATTGATTTTTAATATCCATAACAAATTCAATTTAGATATTTCTTGATTCGATTCAAATTTGATCTTTTTACACCCCAAGACTTGGGTATCATCTTGTTGTGGTTGAAATGGAAATTTGTTTAAGAGATGGCAGAAATGCTCTTATACCTAAGGCTATCAACAAGTTAGGTCTAAGTAGGGGTGGCAACGAGCCAAGCTTTTCATGAGCTGCTTGAGCTCGGCTTGGTTTCAGTCAAGCTCGAGCCCAATTCAGTGGCTCGATTATTAAACGAGCCAAGCTCGAGCCTATTGGAGCTCGGCTCGTGAGGCTCGCGAGCCAACTCAAATATATATATATATATATAATATAATATAATATAATATAATAAAAATATAGAAAATAATATATGTAATAAAATTATTATAATTATTATTTATTATAATTCTTAATTTTTTAAATATAAAATAAAAAAATTATATGATTTTTATTTTTTTAAAACATTTTTTCTAAATATTTTTATAGAATATAAAATGAGTTGAGCTCAAGCTTATGAACTTTTGACTTGAGACGAGCTCGAGCTCAAGGTTCTGGCTCGAACCGAGCTCGAGCCTTATAGAATAGTTTCGAGCCAAGCTCAAGCCTGAAACTATTCGGCTCGGCTCGGCTCAAATCCACCCCTAGGTCCAAGTAGAATCAGAACTTACCCAACAAGAAATCTTAAGGACCCAAAACTAAACTAGACCCAATAGAGTCTGTAATTTTAGATCTATAATTGAATCGACTGGTCCTCGAAACAATCAAATCTAACCCAATGGACCCAATTACAATAAACCTACTAACAACATTCAAACAAAGAATGCTGTCTGTGGGGCCACTGACAGCATTCAAACAAAGATTTGCAGGGGTAAATTCCTTTAGAAGAAGAAAAGATATGTGAACAGAAGAGGGAGAAGTTCGAACAGAAGAGGGAACTGGAAGAAGATAAGAATGGGTAACGGAGGATTCGGTTAAAGAATGGGTAACGGAGGATTCGGTTAAAGAATGTTTTAAATTTTAATTAATATATAAAAATAATAATTACTGGTTACTTAAATAAATCCGGTAACTGCAGTATACGTGGCAATATTAGAAGTTTTAGATATGATATTGTTTTCCATATCATAGTTGGACCCTTTTATATTATCTTAATTGGCTTAATTACTCATTTAGATTGATTAGCTTTATTTATCTTAATTAGTATAATTTAATTAATTAACTTAATAAAATTAATTAAACACTTTACGGTCATTTAATTAGACCTTGAAATTGGCCCCATGTTTTTCAAACTTTAGCGTCAAAGTGATTTTTTTCAAACTTTAGTAGTGCCACAAAACATTGTTTAACGGATCTGCCAACATCTTTTCAAACGCTACCTTTTTTGCCTAGGGTTGCTTTCCTCCAAAGTATGGGGTTGAAAATGGCCCTTTATATGTTTTTGGGTTGAAATTGGTCATTTTTCAAAGTTCAAGGGTTGTGAGAGCCAAAAATCTTTTATTTATATATATATATATATATATATATATATATATAATACTGTTAGTAGGTTTATTGTAATTGGGTCCATTGGGTTAGATTTGATTGTCTCGAGGACCGGTCGATCCGATTATAGATCTAAAATTATAGACTCTATTGGGTCTAGTTTAGTTATGGGTCCTTAATGTTTCTTGTTGGATCAGTTCTGATTCTACTTGGACCTAACCTGTTGATGGCCTTAGGTATGAGAGCATTTCTGCCATCTCTTAAACAAATTTCCATTTCAACCCCTACAAGATGATACCCAAGTCTTGGAGAATTCAAATTCAATTAAATATTCAAATAGTTTATTGAATTCGAATTCCACCTATTTATTATTTTAGGTAAATAATAAATATATAAAATAAATATTTTCTTTATATAAAGTATATAAGGTATATAAATTAAGTATTATATATAAATGATATAAAATGTTTAAATATTTTATGTATTATATATAAAAATTAAATAATCAGTCGAATTAAAATATTTATTGAATTGAAAAAAGTAATATCTGAATCAATCAATTATGATATTTAAATTATTCGAATTCAATTATATCAAATATTAAACTCAAAATCGAATTTTTAATGCCATTAATGATACCCCTACCCAAGTTATAGTAATGCATAAAACTTTACTAACCGTGTTTAGACCATTAAATATAAAATTATAAACAGTGATGTGAACACAGACCTCTCGATAATGCCTTTGTATGGAACGGGTCTTAAGAAAATGGGTAACATGCAGTAGCCGGTTCCTAAATACTCGGTAATGCTTTCTTATGGAATTGATATTATAAGAACCAACCATATTTTAGTAAGGTCATTTAGATGGCTATGAGAACATCTAAGACTGTATGGAACTGGTTATCATCCTAGATCGGTAAGGCCATTTAGCAATTGATTTGTTTCAGAAAAAAGAACCAATTTTGTATGTTCAAAATCTCAACAGTTACATTAGTTCAAGTGAAATCACGCTTTTGAATAATATAAACGAGAAACCTCAACTACTGAATTCCTGGAGCTGATTTCATGAAACGCATAGAGTATACGGTAGAGGAGTATGGGTTTTATAGGTATTTTTGTAAAAAACAAAAATTTGAACGAGTATGACATAGGGGGCTCAGTGGTATTTTGATTTCAACACTGGGTTTCAACGTGCTGGTTTTAATGGTAAAGAAGTAGGGGGATTTTCTTTTTCTGAAGGGGAGCTCATAGTCATTTCCCCTTTTTTATTTTTATTTAATTGTAAAAAATAAAAAACAAGACCCAGAAACAGCTGGCTGGGCCGGGTCAAACAGTTTAACAGTTCAACCACTTGGGTCAGTGGTTCTTTGACAATTTTAACGGTTTTTCAAAAATGACAGTCCAATCCAAAATCGGACCCAGACCCCTGACCGGTTCTCAAGTTGAACTGTTTAACCGTCCAGTCTAGTTTGATTTTCAAAACAGTGGAACCACTAGGATTTTCTACCACACATCTCTATTATGAATTAAGAAATGTGTGACTCCTATTCACTTCAGATAGAGAGTGGGTGGGTAGGAAAAGTTAATAGGAAATATGAGCTCCAGTGGTACATATTCCGAGAGGCGACAAAATTGGTTCCAAGGAACAAACACATAACCATGACTCAGCTATCACATATATCTTCTACAATTCAGATCTATCTGTTGTTTGAAAATCTGGTTTCTTAATTTATTGTTACAGCCATATTTCTTCATATTTTCCAACAATTACAAGCAACAAGACCTTACGAAATAGCCAATTGACACCTTGTTACCAAAAATACTATTTTTTTCCCTTTCTCCTCTCACAAATGCATGTTCCTTTCAATTAGTAAATAGTAATATGGATGGAGAAAGTGACACTTTACCGGGTACTTAATAATTACAAGATTCTTTTTGCCAGTAATATTTACAAGTTAGCTGCAACTATAGTTTAGTCAGTTAGGGGTGGATGCTCAGGCTGTGTACTCAGGAGGTGCTCAATGCTCTGGTACGTTATCCACAAAATTTGGTAGGCAGAACGTTTCTCTAATCAATCTGCTCAACATTTCAACCTGCAATGAACGAAGTAACTTAAAATAATGAATTAATGATTCATCTTGGCCCAGTAGTGCTGCACTCAAGACGCAAAATTTACCAAGCTATGGTAATCATATCTAGTCATTGGGTCATTGGAACCTATTGCATGGATGATGATTCTACTCTGGAAGATTGCAATTAATATGTAATATGCTAATATCTGGTTGGTAAGGTTAAGTAGAAATAGTAATTACTGACATTTGATGGAAAAGTTGATTTCTTGCTCAGATGTTCAAGATACCAGGAGGTTGGTTGTTCCCCCTCTATCTTTTTTCTTTCCCATAACGTTGCGCTTTTGTTTTACTGTTGCTTTTATAGAAGTCAATTAAAGGAACAAACCAAATAGACAGTCATTAGAGATCAAACAACCTACCAGATTGGTGGTTTTCAGGAGTTTCAATTCCCTTGCTGGTGTTTGGCTCGATCGTGGCTCGACTCTGCAAGGGTTAATATGGAGATATTAGCACTCGCGGTTTTGTATTAGGAAATTTCTTTCGTTATCTTTTCTTGGTCCATATGTGAGAGAGCGACAAGTTATGTGTGTGTTTGCATGTTCTCAAATGTGCTGATATGGAGACGATATATTAGCTCAGGGCAGGTCTGTTATGTGACGGGATCTGCTCCTCACAAATGGGCGTCTCACTCGCACATTTACCATGTATTGGAAATATCTCCCATGAATATTTACTAATAAGTATGGGAGATATTCTCAATGCATGGTAGGATGTGAGTGCGAAGCGCCAGTGAGGCACTAGAGGTGTGAGGAACAGATCCAGTCTCGTCTGTTATAAAAGTAATAAATCCTAATTCAATGATAAGCAAACCTGAGGTTGGTGGTACTTGCATCTGGTGGAGACCAAAATAGTGTTGATAGGGGTCAGGGAAGTTGGGAAATAGCATCTGGCTGGGATTCTGCATGCCAGTTGAGTTTGATGCAGGGTCTGACTGGTTGGTTGCTTGTCCTCTGGATGGGCCAACAGTAGGAACAGGCGGTAAATGAAATGCTGGCATAGGGAGCCTCGGACCCAGATGAGCTGCTGCAGTTGGTGTAGGCATGCCTGAACCAGCTAAAACCGAGTGGAATGGCAGCACTGGTCGACTCATGCCCATCCCCATCCCTATACCCATATCCATGCCCATACCCATTCCCATCCCTATCGTTGGCATATATTGCTGGACACCAGGAAACATCATAGGGACCATGCCACATCCCATGGACATCATCTGCAGACATTGGCTAAGTCATAATTTCTTCCATAAATCATGCAGGTATAACTACGAGACAATAAGAAAATTGGATGATCAAAATTTCAAAGAAGATATGTAACATATATCAAAAGGGGAATGGCGTCAGTACTCATTAGGAAACTGGCAAAATCTGAGAAGAATTTGATCACAAAATTTTCTGACAAATAATTAAAGAAAGAAATGATTTGGATACTAGGATGACACATTAGAGATCCTAACAAGATATAACGAGGACTCATGAAACAATGTTCCCCTCCACTAAGAGAAAATGTAATTTTTATTTTATTTTTTATTTATTTTTTCTGAAGAGGAGATACTGTAATTGTTGCAGCAGCTTGCAGAATATTCACATGACTCCAGATGATATGTATCCGTTATTGTATCCCAGGATCCTCTTATACGGTTATTTCTATGAAGAAACGTTATCTGTTGATTTTAGCCAGGAGCCAGTGGTGACAGCACCCAACTTTTTCAGTTACTACTTACTGATAAAAAACGAATGCCCTAATTTTAGTAATGTTACGAGATTATGGCAGTGATAACATGAAATTTATGTTTGCAAAACATGTAGCATATATCCAGTAAAGTTCAACATAAAAGGTTAAACTATCAGGTGAGGTATATATTAATTTATTCTTTAAAAGACAGCATGGACAAGTACTGGTCCACCCATACATTATATATTTTGTTGAAATTTAATTAATTATAGTGGAGCCACAAGAATCGAACACCAAACCACTTGATCAACACTACCTTAAGGAATTGTTTAACATAAAAAGCTTAAACTGTTACATGATTTACCTAAATAGATGTTTATTATCTAACAAATATAATGATGCATATACAAATTCATACAGGGCATCATACTGGTTTATATTAATTTCACGAAGAACAGCATAAGTATAGATGTTCAGAATCCGACTAACTAACCAATTGGAGCATTTCTCGTGGGGTACATTGCTTGTTTGTGGTGTGTGTTTGCGTGTGCGCGAATGAGGAGAACACACACATACCTGCACTTGTAACTGAAGTGATTTCAAATACTCAATTGCCTCATCCAGCATTGAAGCCTTGTCTGACTGAAATTCGGAATAGGAAAGTTAGAAATAAGATGTGCAACTTCCAATTTACATAATTGTCTCTACTGTACATAAGTATAACCTTGTTGCATCGGGGTATGAGTTCTTGCAATGCCTTCATCTTCTCATTTATCCTATCTCGACGTCTCTGCGTTATAAACTTATAATAACAGAATGAATATTATTTATTCACACCAGGGAAATCAATTCCATTACCATGTAAATAACAATATATACGAAGAATAAACATACCCTCTCTGAAAGATTGTGGACTTCTGCAGCACGACCTTTTCTTGCAGCTGTTGATCCACGAATTTCTTTCTTCTTATCCATGATTTCATATTCAACATCCTTTTTGCAACAAAAAGCAACTACTCAAATAACAAAAAAAAAAGAGAAAATAATAAATAAGAGGAAAAAAAGGAATATGTTATAATGTATTTGATGAGGGGCAATTTGGTCCTTTTGCCCTCCAGTGATAGTATGCCACGTGGCAATCCTGAACCACTGCTTAATACCTCAATGCTACATACATAAGACTGGTTTGTAGGCACCTCGGCTAGCTCAGGACCAGGTCGGCCAACCCAAGACCAGGTTAGCCAGCATAGGATCAGGTTGGCCATCTTAATATCAAGTTCGCCAGCCTAGGACCAAGTTGACCATCTTAGGACCAGGTTGGCCAGCCTAGGACCAGGTTGACTATCTCAAGACCAGGACATCCATCCTAGGACGAGGTCGGCCATCCTAGTTCCAAGTGTAGGTAGGTCGACCATCGTAGGATCAAGCTAGGGACCTTGGAATGAGGGATGATCTCTCATCTCCGACCTGACTAAAGCATGGTTGGCGACCTACATGACGTGGTGGCCGACCCCCATCATGAGTGAGCTGTCATCTTTGAATCGTCTAGGATCATGTTGCCCCATCGATTAAGCTAACTCTCGCCCAACCCGCTTTGGATGCAACCGGGTGACTTCTATCACTTATGTGGAAATCGCTTCTAAGTGAGGTGGGCCGATAACCCACATCCCCCCAGAGATTCCGATTGTATAGTGTGAAGCCCATAGCAACCTGTGCCTATATAAAGGTGTCCCATTGATTAGAGAAGGTATGCATGATTTAACTCTCAAGAATTATAGCTCTCTCGCTTTCTAGCTCTCACAACAACTCTTCGCTAACTTAAGCATCGGAGTGCCCACCTTGACTAAAGCAACTTGGGTACTTTGAGACTATTCTCTTGCAACTCAACCAGGCGACCTCACCAACCTGACATCCTGACCTCTAGTAGAGAGCACCAAATCACACAACATCAATTGGCACCATCTATGGGAACCCCTACATTAAAGCCAAGTTCTGACCAACCCATTAAGTGTTAAGAAATGGCATCAACCAAGGAAAACAACAATAACAATGCATGGATCGAAGGAACCCCCGCAGGGGGCAGAATAAGAATCACCAGTCCGGACAAGTTCCAACAGTCTCACTCGCATAGAATCTCCCAACCCTGATACTGGGTCGCCCCATGGGTCGAGCCCTTAATGCTCTCCGTGAGAGTTGATGGCCAACAAACTATGAAGCCGCCCCTGCGGGTCGAGCCCTCCAAGGTTCACATGGGAGTTGACAGCCAATAGATTGTGGAGCCACCCCTGCAAGTCGAACCCTCCATGGTTCCCATGGGAGTCGATGACCAACAGACTATGGAACCACCATAGTAGGTTAGCCATACTGAGGTGATGAGGTGTGTATAGGCTGAGGTGCTAAGAGCAAATTGGCCTATTCAAATTTTGGCATGGTCAAGCCTGCGTAAGAGGCAACCTGATTCCGCCAACTTGACCTGACTCATGATACACACACTTTGGCGAAAATCTACGAATGGGAAGCCAAAATGCATTTAGCATTAAGGCTCCCTCATCGACATCATTCTCATCATTCTCTCCGCTATCCTCCACCTTGGTTTCAGGCTCCGCAACGACCTCGTCGGCCATCCCTTCGAGGATTGGCTTGAGGGACACTGCGTAGAATCCTATGAGTGGAGTGACCTAAGGAAGCAATGGCATAGTGAAGCCCTTCTTGAGGGTGGGCACGAGAAACTCCTCTCTTGAGGTGCTTGGGTGAACGGAACTCCTCGATGACTACATCCCTAGCTCGACGAATGCCCTCAAAGGACTCACTCCACCTCTCCTCATGTTGATGAGTTCGTTCTTGTGCCCCGGTGGTCAAGATGGTGATGTCCTACGTAGTTTCGCATTCAACGCTTAGACTCTTCCAACTCGGGTGAGCAAACAAGGTCAACACCATGAACCAACAGAACTCACTTCGAGAGTGGGGCCAATTGATGAGGGGCGATTTGGCCCTCCAATGACATTGTGCCACATGGTGATCCTAAAATGTTGCTTAACACCTTGGTGCCACATAGGCAAGGCCAGTTTGTAGGCACCTCAGCCCAAAGCTAGGTCATTTAGCTCAAGAGTAGGTTAGCTAGCCTAGACTGGGTTGGCCAGCTTAGGACTAGGTCGGCCATCTCAGGACCAGGTCAGCTAGCCCAGGACCAGGTTAGCCAACTCAGGACCAAGTCGGCCAGCCCAAGATTAGGTCGGCCATCTTAGGACCAGGTCAACCAGCTAGCCTAGGACCAGGTCGGCCATCTCAAGACCAGGTGTAGGTAGGTCAGTCATCTCAGGACCAAGTTGGCTATCGCAGGATCAAGCTAGGGACCTCAAAATGAGGGTCGACCTCCCATCTCTGACCTGGATGAAGCGTGGTTAACAACCTGCATGACGTTGTGGCCAACCCCCATCATGAGTGGGTTATTGTCTCTGAATCTTTTGGGATTACGTCGCCCCGTCAACAGAGCTAAGTCCCACCCCACCCGCTTTTGAGGCAACCGTGTCAGTTTTATCGCTTTACGTGGAAACCACTTCTGAGCGAGGTGTGTCGATAAACCACGTCCCCTTGGAGATCTAAGGCGTGCAGCATGAAACCCACGACAACCTACGCCTATATAAAGGTGTTCCATTGATTAGAAAAGGTACACAACTCTCAAGCATTCTAGCTCTCACAATAATTCTTCGTTGACTTAAGCATCAGAGTACCGACCCTGAGTAAAACAACCTGGGTACTCTAATACTATTCTCTTGTAGCTTGACTTAGCAACCTCACCAATCTAACATCCGAGCTGTCCTCCAACAGGGAGAACCAGATCACGCAACATCAGTATTCATCTTATAAAATGAGACTTGACACTGACCGCATTATACAAACAACAAAGAACTTTTTAATTGGTAAATCCACATATCAACACCAAAAGGGAAAATGGGATGCAACTTAGACTAGTTGAGTGGGAGTGAGTTTTAACCTAGCTCAACCCTAAAACTTAGATGTCAGGCTCGGGCCTAGTCCAATTCAAGGCCAAGTATGACTTTACGAACCCAGGCCCATCTTGAGTTTAAGGCTGTTTAGGCCAGTCTTATTTAGGCTTCGGTGGATAAAGTATTAAGTTGGGTTTGAAAGGATTTTTGAATATGTTTTAGGGAGAATGACGATTCAGCCCAGGGTCAGAATTTGTAGGTTCAAAGTACATTTGGGGTAGGTGCCAAGTCGGAATTGATGCTAATTCACAGGCGGTTATGGGTGCATTAGAATGTGAATTTTTGACCTTTTGAATGTTTATAACTCTACAATGGAAATCAGAAATCTGCATTGGACCTGTTTGACCTTCTCCGTATATTTTATACATCTACCTTTTTGCAGGCTTTGTAACTCAACTTAAGAGTAAAGTAAAATAGAAATAATCAACTGATGGTGGTTCAATTGTTGAATCTCTGACTCGCTGGAGTAGAGACATTGAATCAAATCCTGCTGCCACTAGGGCAGGTGGGGTTAAGGGAGGGGTATGGGTTACCCTGTTGTGTAGCCTAATGAAGTAAAAAAGAAAAAAATATATAAAACGGAAATACGTACAAATGATATTAACAAATGCATTTATTACACATTTTATACATGTATGCATTCATATATAATATATACAATTAAAAAATTATTTCTACATAAATAAAACGCATGTGTATATTGTATTTGCTTGTGCATGGATATGAATTTAGACTCACCATATACATATTGTAAATAATTAGATACACTTTAGAGTTTACATCATGATGGCCATATATATGTAACTTACAGACATACATACACATCATAAACACGTAATATACACATATATTATAAGCACACATATCATATAATGCCAGGAGGGCTTAGGCTATCCAAGGCCTTCAACCCAAGCCAATCTGAGTTTTACGTTGGGCCTACGTTATTTTGGCTTAGGCCCACTCTTGATCTCTGAAAGCTCAAGCCTAACCCATGCAGAAGCTTGGGTTGGGTTCACTCAAGTTGCAGCCCCAAGAACAATAATACAACATATTAAAAATGCTCTTGTGATAATAGAAGTAAAATACAAATAGATAAACAAGATGAGCAAAACCACTTTGGGAATGTCACCACAAGTTTAGAACTTGATTTAAGTTAAAATTTCTCTCTTCGTTTAAGTCATCTGTGGAAGTTAATGCGCTTTAGAGTGCTCCAGATGAATCTAACATTTTGTAGAATGGTTATAGAAAGAGAATAGAAAGACTCTTCGAGATAGTGGTAAATCTTTGGTTGTTGTGAACTCTTTTTTGCAAATGCATGTAAAGTGAGTCTAGGTGATTGTGGTGAATTAAAGTAGATACATTTAGGTATAGAGAAATTAATTTTTCTTTAAAAATTGAGAAGAACATGATACACCCTGTATCGATGTATTTTATAGTATCATTGGGTTTCTGATACACGTCATACACGTGTTTAAAGGTGTTTTCAGGAAACTGATTTTGTATTAACTAAACAGTATAAAATCATGTGTAAAAATGAAATTATAAAAAAAAAAATTAAAAAATAAAACATGTGGGTGCATACTCATATATGGCTGTACTAAAAGAGAAACAAGACAAGAAAAGGAAGACAATATAAGAGACACACAAAGAACGGGGACAAATTAAAAGGTTTGAGAGTCCATGAATACAAAGGGAAGTTAGTACGGGCCTTTGTAGCTATACATCTCCATGTCTGCCTACTCTCTTGGCAGTGTAAATGACAATCATATAATGCGTTGGTGAAAGTTTATGTTTGAATACACCCCCAGCAGGAGTTGCTGGACTAGTGTTAAAGGTTTTGTGTGTATCAGTGACATTATGATGTACTTATTAACGAAGCTACTTATGGTATCAGAATTCTATAAATCCTGAAGGTAAAACTAGCAGTATTATTAGGGTTTTCTTACAAACCAACGTTGGTTTCAGGGCATAACATTACTTCTCAGTGGCTTTTGTTTGGAACGTACCAATAAACTGTTGTCAGGGCACATGGTATGCAGGTTCCATTATGAAAAATTTTAAATGTCTGGTTATATGTGTTAGAGATATTGGTTAGAAAATTTTAATGAATTCACATTTTCTGCAACAACAGGATTGTGATGCATTTAGTTGATTGATTTAAAAATTTAAAATGCCAATTTCTACAATACCGTAAAACACGACACCTGGAAGCTTTGGCCAATCAAAACCCCCAATTTTTTTTTATATAAGTATAGTTGAATTTGAATGAAGATTACTTGATCGATTGCAAACTTGCAATGGGATAGCACCGAGGGAGGTATCATAATCGGACTCTACTATTCAATATGCTGACGTGTCTTGCAATGGGGACGCCACAGGATTCTGATGCGACTGCCATGACAGCAGATGTTACAAGCACAGCTCCCAACCCGTGAAAACCAGTAATATTAACAGTAAAAGTCAAATTACAGGGTGTCTTTTATGAGAAAGGATTAGCTTATTGCAATGGCTGTTCAACAAGCCATGGACCAATGATAACACCCCGCACCAACTTTTTAATATATGAGACCCACAATCATTTAATATCTTGCGTGGGATGCTATCATTGGTTCCATAGCCTGTTACATATAACAATGATGTTGAATTTATTAATATATGGATATAAATTAAATAGTATCATCAGATTTGGATCATGGAATTTCAATGTTAAATAAATTAATAAGTTAGATAAAAATTATTAAAATTTAAACTATTAAATCATTGATAAAATGTAATAAAAATTATCTTGATGTTGTATATTATAAATAAAATGAATTAAAATTTGTTAATTGCCGGTGAGTGAAAATACTGTTCATTTCATATGATATAAAATGAATTTTGAGCCACCCAACCTCTCTTGTATTAGCTTAGCATCCCACTTTATGACAACAACTCTCATTAAGAGAGGAACTGAGATTTCTGAGGTTTATTCATTATGTAAGTTTTTAGATGCTAGTAGGACCCTTAGAATTTTATGAGATTTAAAATTATGATTCTTTAGCAAATGCCATTGTCTTATTATTCATCATCTCAGGCTTGTCCCAACCAAATGGGATCGGCTATTCTTTAGTAAACATATTTATTATGCATGGGATCTGGTATAAACACAAATGTGCAAATCAAGAATGAACACGTGAGTGTCATGGGGCCACACTCCTGCCAGATCTGGACTCTATGATCATCCCTATCTGTACCTGACAATTAATTATAATTGAATGAAAACTATACTGTCAGTGGATTTGGTCCGACCCAGATCAGGGGATGCTTGATCCCAATTTGACAAGCAATATGCAGAACTAGTTTCAAACAGGGCCTATAACGCCTATGACGTCTAATGGAATCATTAAAATACCATTTTACCCTTTGTGATGGAGATTAGGGTTCAGTTTAGAAGATCCACACCACTACAACTGGTTACCTGGTGGTTCTGGTCCTTAATTTTCTAATTCTACTCCTACAACTGGTTTAGTGACTCACATGGTCGCCAAGTTCATGAACATCATTAGCCTTTGTTTAATTCCGACGAATTAAAGCACGCAGAACCCTATTTTTCCTAACTTTGCTTCTAATACTCAATTTGAATTCAAGTCTTTGCCTTCCATACTTAAAAGTTAAAACTCCATTTCCAGGATTATCCATAGCTAGGGCCAAAATCCCGTTGGAAAGCTCGGTTTCGGACATTCAAACATCAAAGAGCTTTTGAGGAACCGGCCATAAGTAGGACAAATTTATATGTGAGTGAACCAATAATCCAAAGAAGCCCTACGCAAGCTGATATGTCAAATCCTGCCCATGGTTTGCCCCAAACTAACCACATATAGGAATTCAAAGAGAAGTTTTCTATTGGAGGCAGGGTCTTCGAGACTACGATGAAAATTCTAGCCAACGCTGCCGAAGCTGGCTATTTGGGTCAACTTTTTTATGAGAATTGGAATCTACAACCTAACAAGTTTAGTGAGTACTTCATTGTTCGAAATCCTTCATGCTTGGCCATCATTTTCGATTCCTCTTTGAACTGAGGAGCTCCACATTCCTGCCAAAATACTTGAGAAGCTACTGTACTGGAAGCTCTCCACAATGGCCTGCTTGACCATGCATGTTCGAACTGTTAAGTGGGGCCAATTTGATGGAAATAGGCTTTTCTTGGCAGGGCCTATAATGGGTCAAAGCACCAACACCAAGCGACGATATGGTAATCCAAGTAATGGAGACTGTTGTGTTGCCTACGGCAGCATGTTCAGTCATCTCAGAAAAAAAGTATCAGTTCAACTCATCAGAAGGCAAATTTCAAAACAGGTTTTACAAAGTTAAAAAGAAAAAGTCAGCCTATGAAGTGAATAGTACTCATTGGACAAATAATAAACCTGATCAGTCGACAATTTTGGCAGCCTATAATTTTGGGAGACCGGTGGGACCAGGTGTCATAATGGGGAATGCATGCCATGTGCATTTAATGACTAACGTGGGATATTATCATTGGTTTCACAGCCCTATCACAAGTGAACTCTTCGCGCCATCAAGTGCCATCAGGGTGCCCACAACATGCCATCTAAAGCTAGCTTGCAACATGGGTCGGGTTGGCCCGAACCCAACTCTAACCAAATCCAAATAAATCGGGTTGGATTGGAATCGGGTTAGGATTGAAATTTATGAACTCCACTTTATTTTGGATTGGATTAGGATTAATCATTGGTTTGTTTAGATGTATGATAATTGAAAGGACTTTGGCACAAGAACTCACTCTATGATTGCGTCAAGGAATTTTCGGTCCTCACGCTTGAGATCACTAACATATCAGAGAAGGACTTGTTATTCAATTTTGTGGATGGTCTAAAACCATGGGCAGAAATAGAGCTTTAGCGACAAAGCGTTCAAGATCTTGCAATAGGCATGGCCATAGACGAACAACTCATTGACATGAGACTAGCGGGACAATAAGCCTCCAAGCTTGCGTGCCCCCGACTTGAGTGGGGGAGACAAGCAAGCAAGCCCCTCACAGGAGAATCGGCCTCACTACAACAATCCAGCTAAGTATCGGAAAGGGAAGAAGCCACAAGGAGACTACAACACCTACATGTACAAGAGGTCGACTACACCATCACAATCGTGTTTCATTTTCAATGAGATGCACTAGACAAGTGATTGCCCTACAAGGAAGAAACCCAATGCCCTCATCGCCAAGCTCAATGGTGATGAACAAAGTGATGGGGACAAGCATGCTTTGGCGCCAAAGGTTGGCACCCTCCAACTACTCAATGCCATGGAAAAGAAAGTGGCCACATTTAAGTGGCCCAACAAAACCCACATGGGGCTCAAATATGCTGACATTACCCTTAGCGGGAGGTCGACTCAAGCTCTAGTAGACACGAACACGACACACAACTTCATTTTACTCATTGATGCCAGACGACTTAGCTTGGCTATATCCAAACAGGTAGGGTGGATCAAAGTGGCCAACTCCGGTGCCAAGGCAACAACAGGCATGGCTCGTGGAGTAAAGCTCCAAGTAGGACCTTGGAAGGGAAGCATCAACTTATTTGTGGTACCCCTGGATGATTTCCAATTTGTCATTGGGATGGAATTCCTAACAAAAGCGGAAGCAGCCCTAATGCCACACGTTGACCACCTCATCTTGGATGAGCACTCTCCTTGCATCCCAGTGGCAACTGTAGTGAATGTACTTGGGAAGCAAGTTTTAGTACTTAGAGTCCCGATGTACAAAATTGCAGTACGGCCTGTGGACCATCAGGCCGGCTCAAAATCATGCCAGGTCACAGGTGGCATGGCCCGATTTACACCTTTACAGTTGTACCAGGAAGAAGACACCATCAGTGTCAATGCCATGTCAACAACAGAGAAGACACCCACTCTAGCATCTCACACCAACACTAGGACAGACCAGGAAGTCATCATCAAGAAGTGGTCTCTACCAAAGTCGTTCCAACACCAATGTTTGTGCAGCAACTACACAACGATGAAGACATCAAGAAGACCCAAGGTCGTCTCCAACAACAGACTCATCTACTACCAGACCAACATGGGAGAGAGTGCCAACCACTCGAAATAGGGACCACAACCCAACTCGGCCTCGATCCAACACCATTAGTAGCCCTTGGAGGAAACCCCTTTGGGAAAACATTCATGGCACCAATGCCCCAAGAATCCAAAGCATCATTTTGACCCAACTCTGGCCTTAACTTCTCCAATCATCAAATTAGAACACCCAAAATCTTACTTTGAAGCAAATAGGAAAGGAATTAACTTGGTAACTAGCCATAGGTTCTCCTACAATCAAGAAAACCTTCAAGCCTTCCACCCAACCTCATACCAGAGCCTTGGAAGAAACAAAGTTCATGGAGCAGCCGAAGAATCCTCCTTCATCAGTAACAGATCCAAGCAACCAGAAGAAGCAAGTCTTCGAAGAAGAAGACATAATTGAGTGGGGGAGATTGTCACAAATAAACTCTTTGTCGCGCCATCAAGTGCCATCACCGTGCCCACGACATGCCATCTGAGCGTCATCAAGTGTGTCTTGGATTGGGCAATACTAGTATTTTGCATGGGAGAAATGCTAATAGCATTATTGTAAATACTAGTATTATTTTTCAATACTTTGATGTTTCCTTTTGTCATTCCCCCAAAAGCTTAAGCTATTCTTTGAGGGAAGGTAGGTAGCCGAGTGAACTAACAACATGTAAAGGATAAGCACGAGGTCCTTTTGACACTGAACTATGTGCTTATGCTTGCACAAGGTCCCTTCGAGTGCCTTACGGCGCCATATCAAATAGCCCCATGACACTATGTAATTGGCTCATTGCCTTCATCTAATCCAATCTCAGGGGGTTGACTCTCAAATTCACTTTATATTAATGTTTTAAAAACTGACCTGGAACGAACTACTTTTATCACTGGTTTTTAGGTCAGTGGTTCAAACGGATGATCCATTTCAATTTAAAAAACAAAAAAAAAAAAGAGTTAAATAGTTGAAATAAAAAAATGACCAAAAATTATTGTCTGGATCAAACTGGTCAACAATTTGATCACCCCGATCAATAGGTTGCTGACCAAGTCAACAGTTTTTTGCCAAGATATGGGTTAAAGGTGAAACGGAATGTTTGGATAGTTTCTAGGTTGAACAATCTCATGTCTGGGATCAGCGATGGTTTGAAAACCATGCTTTATATTGCCAATTGAGAGATAACTCAATTGGTTTTTTAGCTGATTTGTTTTTTAGTTGATCTGCTCAAGCATAGACACGGATTTGATTCCCACTTGGGGTGGGGGGTGATATTAGTGTTGTGCCTGTTGTAGCAATTGCCAAAAAAAAAAAAAAATCCATTTTTTGTTAATTATATCATTACCCCTGTTTTGACCCTAACAAAAATCTCACATGCTGTTTTGAAAAAAAAAGGTATAAATACCTTCTATTAATTTCCTTAAGAAAAATGTGATGTAATATATTATTTTTATATCATCACCCCTGAGTTCTCTTTCTCTTTCTCTCTGGCATTTTCTTCCCTCCTGTCTCTTCCTTTTCTTCTTTTTTCTCTCCTTTTTTTTTTCCTTTCTCTCACTTTCATCTTCTCTGCCGCAGGTGAACGGGAGAGGAGCCATATCAGTTCGCCAATTTCTTTATTTATTCTTCTATTTCTTCTCCTCTTTCATTCTTCCTCTATTTCTTTCCTTCCAGGGGTGCTCAAAGACAAAATAAAAAAATTACAATATGGAAAATAACGAAGAGGAGATGCATAGATGTGTTTACACCTCCCGGACGATCTTCCAAATACTAGATGTTGATGTCACGCTGATGTCATGACAACCCAGCAATCATTCATTGTAATCTTTCTCCTCATCTCAAGTGCCATTTTTTCTTGCACCTGTTATGCATCAAGAAGCCTTAACCCCACCTCAAAATATATAGCAGAGCACCCCAGGTAAGACTAACCCAAAACCTGCAGCTGGCAATTGTATGATCTAATTCAACCTTTCCGCTTTTAATAGCTTGATCCAATGCCAAGGGAATTGATTCAGCACTAATATTACCATAATTTTCCAATTTTGATATAATTCATTCCTGTGGATCTCCTAAACGTGCTGCAAGCCATCAATATATGTGTAGGTCAAAACTATACAAGCCATCCTCATTAATTACCATCGCAGGCTTGTACCAATACAGCATCAACAGATTTTTCTGTTTGTATAACCAAATCAAGCCTGTTAATCTATCTTCACCAGAAATAACTCGATTGATTACCAATGCCAGTGCAAGCAGGAGTTTTCAAATTTTGAGATTTAAACTGTGAGACGATCTCAAATCCGTCTAAATTCCAGCTAGGGACCGAGTCAGGATTTTATGTTAGGGGCGCCAGAAGCTAATATTGATTGGGGGAGAGGAGAAAAAGTTTATAAACATGAATAGAGTCAAAATATAAGTCGAATATCAATAGGGATTGTGGGAACTTTTAAGGGGTTGGGGAGGGGAAGACTCCCCTATGCTACACCCTGGTTCCACCCCAGGTTCTAGCATCACACCGACATTGGAAATTTGGTCCTAGGATTCGAAGTGATTGGAACTCGTTGAAGACATCCTAAATGCCTCCATTACATCTGCTCTCCATGTAACAGCACTGACCATCCATTCCTAAACGCCTCCATTTCATTTTTCTCCATCATTTCATCATCAATCAATTCATTTATAGAATAATTTAGGGAGAAGTATATTGTAGCCTATGAATTAGCATCAATTAAGAGATGACACTTATCCCAACAGTATTTTGGGCCTATACATCCTGACCCTGGGCTGAAACGTTATTCTCCCAATTTATTTTGTTTCAATCTGGTGTCAAACGTTCGAGCCAGCACAAGGAATAACGGTCAAACCCGTTACACTTCCTGTTTCCTAACCCACCAAATCTATAATCTCCATTGTCTTTGTAGTTTTAAAGTTGCAATGTCAAATCTGAAGGCGTGTGGTATATGGTAGTGTTTAAGCGTGTTTTGGCAAAAATATACAAAAATTTAACAAAAGAGTGATATTTACATATTATTTTTAAACATTAGAGGTGGTTTTTGTTAGATTCAGAATGCAGGGACGATTTATAGGATTGTCAAAAAAATACAGGGGAGGTTTTTCTGATTTCCCAAAAACACCCAAATCATTGTCTTCCCACACCACGAAAAGGCTATCGACCAAGATGCTACGGTACCACGTGTTATTGCACGATCACTTGGCTGTTGGCTTCCCTCTCTGCCAATGCAGTACTAATCTGCTTTCCCCCCCTGAAGCCCATTTCGGATCTCCTTCCACCTCTGTCCTTCCTATACGTGTTACGTCTTACGTGTAAAAGTCTAATCTATATGAGTTCCTCTGACGCTAACAACAGAACAATAACGGTCAGATCATGACCAGAGACACCTTTCAGGGCTGTCAGATGTTCGTATAACTGTAGGCCCCAAAACATGGACTGACTGATTCTCGGTGCCATTCCCTAATTCGATGCAGCTCCAAATTGTGGGGCCATCAAGAATTTATTCTGATCTAATGGCAGTTAAGTGCCTGACGAATCCCCGGGCTCACTTGAACCCGTTCCCTCTGAGCCACACATACACGAGGACCACAATTAACGCTACGTATCTAGAGACTGGACTAGACAAACCCTTCAACACCGTCTGATGCTAGCATTATGTTTAGAGGATGTGCAGCACGCACTGCGCATGATAGATGCAGCCAACAACAGACGAGCAACGCCAAAAAAGACGTGAAGAAGAATACCTACCTCGCCATGGCGGTCATTATTGTAGTCTCTCCTCGACTTCCTTTTCCGGTCATCCGTCGGCGGCTTCATTGACGGCTCCACGCTTGCGCCGGAGGCGCCAGAGGACGACGCCATGGTTCGGTCACAGCTCAATAACTCTCTAGTAGCATCAGCCGCTGCGGCTCCATCACCGCTCTTACTTTCGCTCCGCAGATTGCCGCTAGAAAACTCCGCTGTCGTTCTTGATGCTTGCGCAACCGCCGGTCTGATCGCTGCCATTGGCGTGTCGCTCGAATCAATAACCGTCGTTTCTCTCACCGCCTTATTGGCATTCGACGGTTTCGCTTCGCCTTTCCCCTTCGGCAACGAGAAATGCATGAAGCGCTGGAATTTGGCACCCGAATCCAGTTCTGCACGCGTTGCAGGTGGGATTGGTGGCCGAGGAGCTGCTGGATGTTTATTTTCTGGCCGTCTTTCTGGAATCTGACTACCATTGGACGGAGTGGGATATACGATATCAGTAGTGAATGAATCTTCCAAAGGATAATGCAACCAAGAAGCCGTCTCGTCTTCCTGCATGAAGACTGGATTAACTACTGCTTCTTTCTCGGCCGATATTGTAGCAGTTGTTGCGGTCGTAGTTGTTCGAGTCTCCTCAGCCGACGATCCTTCGGAAGGAATAACAGCATCAAATTTTGGCAGGGATTTCCTGAGAGATCGCTGGCTCTGCATAACTATTTGACCATTTTGCCAAAGAAGCTCTACTACCTCATCTTCAGGACTGTTTTACACAGAAGAATCCACTGAAATTTAGAAAAGAAAAATCCTAAAAATTTTGGCTTATTTTAATGTCTACGAAAAAGCTCGAAGTTTACATACACTGTGAATTTATTCTGCCTATATAACCCCCAAGAGGTTGTGATCGCATCGTCTTCCATCTCAAAATCCGGAGTAGAGAATTTCATTGTCTGCAACAAAAATCTTTAAAAAGAATAAAACAAGAACAAGTAAAGCATTAAAAGAAAAAAAAATAAAAGAAAAAGAAAAAGCAAAACCACAAATATCAGAACCGATTAATTCGATTAAATTAAAAAAAAAATAATTACCGGAAATGCTTCTTAGTTTATGAAAACTGGAAATTCACGAGCTTTAGAGGTAAGGAGACAATATAGCAAGAAAATTGTGCGAATAGCTAGAGTGACAAGATCGAAGAACTGATCACATGGCTGGCCACAAGATCAGTAGGAAGCGATCATTCAGTAGTTCACTGCGTCGAATTTTTCATCCATCCATCCCTTTTTCTTCGTATCGATCAACGACAGCTCTGAACTCTGAAGCCTGAACTAGAGGTGTTGTCCAAAGTTTAACGATGATCTCTCCTTGTTTGCTCCTCTATTTGCGTCTTCATGACCAATCAAAGATAAGCAAGCCATCCCTCCCCTTATGCTTTCTCTCTCACTAAATACATTACTTTTTTATATCCATCGATATATGTTGTCCTGTTGCGGCTAACAGCTTTTGCTGTTGAGAGAGTTTCTGGGTTGGGCACGTTCACAGCAGATCAGTAATTCACGGGCATACTTTTGTTTTTACTCAAAAAACTCAGAAGTCAATTACCAATTTGCCCACTTTCAGGGTAACGTGCCCAACCCTGAAACTCTCTCAACAGGAAAGCTGTTGGCCAACAGCCAAAGTTTTTCCAAATTTAGCAACACAAAACCTAGGTCTTTGAATGAGAGTTCACATCTGCTGCAACCGTCGTCATAGCATTTTCATGCCACCACCAATAACACATTAACAGTTGGACACCATCCCCGTTGGTTGGTTATAAGAGTTCACTTTTGCTGTGATGTGTCATAGCGCAGCGCTGTGACACCGTAGTAGCAAATGTGGTTTATGATTAATTGCTTATCAAGGGTGGCCCAGGAATTCAGGAAATGCCGTGAGCCTGTGACTATGATTTTGTGAATAGGGGCGTGTTTGGGAGGGTTAAAGCGTTGATTATTGAGCGTTGATTATTGAGTTGAAACCAGTCGCCCACAATGTCCTACAGCACATCTCTGCCGTGTATTAGAAATATCTTCCGATGATATGCTATCATTTCTGATATTATCATCGGGAGATATTCTCAATACACGGTGGAAATGTGTTATGCGATGTGGAAAATTATTTTGTGGGGGGCTGATTCTCCCCGTCTCCCCGAATCTCCCAACCCATACCCACTACGGGTTGGATTTATAGAATCTAAACCCTAGTTAGCTACACATTAAAATGCAAAACCCTTCTTGATTCTATACTTCCTCCATTTGAGGGTGGCATGGGTTAATTAATAGGTCGGACACAGAATTCAAATCTTTTATTTTCTATTATATATAAGTAATAAACATGCATGATAACATGAACACATTTCAAAATTTTCAATTATTTAATTTAAATATGTAGATAAAAAGAAATAAAAAACATTATTAACTTTGACGCATAATATAAGTTATATGCCCTACAGATTCAATATATGGGTTGGGCAGGGTCAAGTTTATCCTAATGTTGTGCCTTGCACCCATCGGGCCGGGATCTGCTAATAACAAAGGATCAAAATATCAATCGGGGTGTATTATATCCATATCCAAAGTCATGGAAACACATGAATACACCAACACACATAGGATTGGGGGTTGAAGTTCGGGATGATAGAAGGCATTTCCCTCTTTGGATTAATAAAAATTAAAAAAAATAAAAAGAAAACAAAATACCGGTCTTATTTATATGCATCGACACCCAATTTTTGATATCGGACGTATTAATATTTGATCCTTACCAATAACAAACTATGCTGGGTGCATCACAAATTTGTGTCACAAGTCCTCATGACAATGTGCAAAGTCCACATGCGTAGCATTAGTGTTTTGTTACTACCAGATCCATACCTATCATTTTCATGCTATCTTGTACAAATGCACCACTCTAGGGCGTGCATTTACTCGCATTAATTTTTGAAAGCTTTTAAGTGTGAATATTATATAGGTGGTACAAACCTATGATGTGTCTAGCCTTAGTCTTATTTGTTGCGGAGAAGAACATATATACACGACGCAGAATTCTGAATTCCAGACCCCCCCCTACAACTAGCCTTCTCCCCCCTATAAATCATATCCTATCCGTGAATTTGGTATCAATTCACGATCAGAATGTATTCTCCCTGTACTTTGGGCCTAAACAATTCTGATCTGGGTTGATTGGTACTTCTCCCTATTTGTTATAATTAAGCAGATCCGCTCGATCCCACTTGTGACTTCGATAAAATATAGATCAATAGCCTTTTGTTTTAAAGTATTTTTAGGAAAATCTTCAGATAGTTCAGATTGCCAAGAGATGGATTGAGCTTTTGAGGTACTGTCTTTAATGATTTGAGGCTATTTAGTAAATGTCCTGATCTGCTGTGGCTTATTAAGCTATTAAATGAAAGATTTTAAGAGCGAAAAGATGGGAATCTTGGTTAGAAGCTTCTTGATTCTTTGCCATTTTGGGATTTTATGAGTTTTCTAGGATGCAGGTCTTTCCAGATTCCTGACTTTGGCTGCCAAACGAAAAAGACCATTTTTGGTCTAGCAATCTTTTTCAAAGCCCAAAAGTTTTTCTAAAAAGACTTACCTAATATATATATATATATATGTGTGTGTATAATGCAAGTGCAAATGCAAGATTTTGCAGTGAACATATTTATAGTTGGCATATGAAGTAATACAGGCAACTCAGTACGAAACTCGGGTCTCAAATAGATCAAACAGTTGAGACCTTTTCAGCAAATGACATTATTTGTGTAGCTGCTATTTGTGAGGAAGTTGTTTTGAGAATAAATGAAAAGACAAATGATAATAGGATGAGGGGTGACATGTGATGAGAAACCGAAGAATACCTCATGATTAAGGAAGGCATCAGAAAACATCTGAAACATCTCCCTTATATTTATTTTGTATAAATAGAGAATTTAACAGAAAGATTATATTATATATTTACTTATTGTCTTTTATGATATTACATAACGCATAAATTAAACACATTATAGAGAAGTTAAGGATGGGACAAAGCAGAGTGCGGTTGTGAGGTCCACTGCTGACTTTACCACAGAGAGTCTATGGATCTATGGATTTAACCTTGCAACTACTGGGTCATCGACACTATGATTATTATTCAAAGAGGAAACATGCGATGTCTCGCTACAGTCTCTACCCTCATAGAGAGAGAGAGGATTTGTTATAATTTGTTAACAGAAGAGACATAATTAAGATATATTTTGCCAAAATGCCCTTGATAAAAATATCAGTTTTGCCCCACATATGTATGAATTGAAACAAAAAACAATGATCTCATACAAAATCCTCATAAATATAATTATGGTAAAATATTCTAATATGACAAGTTAGTTTTGACAATTACATTTAAGACATCATGTGGTTCACTTACTTTTCATGGTTCATCTTGTTTAATGTATTTTCACGTTTCACAAAGTGTATTTTCGCACCTTAGACTGAGTTTGGAAGGAGTACAAATGCAAATATGTAGAGTGCAAAATCTTATATTTTGCATTATTTTATATGTATTTATATTATATATATATATTTGCATTTGTAATGCTTCCAAACTGAGCCTTATATAAAATATAAGGTTTTACACTCTACATATTTGCATTTGTACTCCTTCCAAACTCAGTCTAAGGTGCGAAAATACACTTTGTGAAACGTGAAAATACATTAAACAAGATGAACCATGAAAAGTAAGTGAACCACATGATGTCTTAAATGTAATTGGTTCAAATTTTTATATAATGTGCAGTAAAAATTTTGAAATGCACCATGGTTGGATTCTAGTTTTACATCACGATTTTTTGTTTTCTTTTTTTTTTTTTTTACTTAGGTGGCATTCCGCAACCCATACCATGGCTGGTTTTGGAACACAAAATATTGTGCCATTCCAGCCACACCATTTTTTGTGTTTTGGAATGAGCCACACCCATGCTCAATATTATATCTGATTCTTTGCTTCTCAACCACATTTTTCAAGGCTTCCATCAGTTCACCATTGGTACAATGCTGCCATTCTCTCTCTCTCTCTCTCTCTCTCTCTCTCTCAATATTTTATGTTTAATTAATTATGAAATTATTCTATATACTTATATATTTTTATTTATGTTTAATATAATCTATATAGTTATATTTAAAATTACAAAATATATATTTTATATATTATATTTATATGAATATATATAATAAATTCAATATATTATATATACATTCATTTATTACATATAAAAGTTGAAAAGTAATTAACTTTCTATATTTCTTATATTTTAAAAATTAAAGCAAAGTCGGATTAAGATCGAATTCATATGCAATTTTTCAATAATATGACCATATTCAGATTTGTTGAATCCGATCCGAATCCAATATGTTTATAGCCCTAGTTCAAATTGTCACCTAAACATGATTCCAGGTCCAGTTCTATTAAAACCCAAGAATTGGTCAAAATTGTTGACCTGGTCAAAAACTGTTCAACCCAGATGATTAGACCCATTTACCTATTTGACCTGATCGGGTCACGAGTTACACACTAAATGTGCATACAAACTTCCAAAGGCCATAACTTTGTGCTTTGATGTCTGATTGGGGTGATTTTTTTTATTATTTTGATAATTTTTCAAGACCTATGTGTCCCAAGGTATTTTACCCCACTATTTTTGTGAAAAAACCCCTTTTATCTAAAATTGCACTTTAATATTTCTTACAAATAAAAAGAAAATATAAATTAAATATAAAATAATACATATATTACATGTAGAATATAATTATATATTATTTATTGATGAATTATGTGTTATATATATATATATATATATATATATATATATATATATATATATATATATATGTATGTGTGCATGGGTGTGTGTGTGTCTATAATTATTTATATACTTATATATAATGATGATGTGTCACAATTTGATCCATTGACTTGCACAGTCGAAAAAATGATTCGGACTATTAGTCACAATTTAAATATTGATTTTATGATGGTTTAATTGTATAAATTAATTTTAAAATTTCATTTAATTAATTGTAGAATATGATTCATATAACATACACATTGAATAATGTGTTGATGCATGACCAATGGTACTAGTATAAATTTTTGTTATATCTGTGTCATAAATGAATATATTCTATTAATAACACACAACAATGCCCTCATCCCAAAACACACCACAATGCAGCCTACAAAATGCATGGTGTATGTGGTGTATTCTGAGATAAGCCACACTTTTTCCAACCACAGAACAGAACGAGTCCTTAATTGTTGACAATATTTAACCTATTTCAACTTTTCAATCTCACCTTAACAGTAATTTGTCCCTTCAAAAAATTTGTGAGGGTATTTTTATCATTATAACTTATGGCAACTTAATTGAGGGGTAGAACAACAAAGCTCCGAACAATGAAGGGTGAGTAAGTTAATAGATAAACCCGAGGAGAGGTATAAGTAATGTAGTTCAAACTTAAATTGCTTGGCTTTAAATAAACAGGTAAATTACACCAACAGCCCTCTAGTTTTGAAAAAGTTGTCTTCCCCTATTTTTGAAAAAACGTTTGCTCTCCCTTGCTATACAATATTTCTCGTCACTTACCTCACTTTTGTTCTGTCACTATATTGGAATCAAAGATCAATATTTTTTTTTTTTCTTTTTTGATTTCAAAGGGCTACACAACAGAGGAATTGATCCTAAGTCTAATAGAATGCCAGGGACCATACCTTATTTCTTTGGCCAACTGGACATGAGGACATTAATGTATTTTGCATTTTCTCTTTATGTGATAATGATCCTTCTTAGGATAATACTAAGGAAAGTGATGAAAAACTTAGGCTGCGTTTGGAAACGATGCAAATAAGTGTGAATGCAAATATGTAGAGTGTAAAATGGTCCATATAAATTGCAAAATTGGGTTAGTTTTGCACTGACAAATTTACCTTCTTACCAAACAGAATTTTAGCCGTAATGGATGTAAGCATGAATTTCAATAAAGCATATGCTTTTTTTTTATCAAAAGTCCACTTAAATGCAAATTTACTTCCTTTTTATTGATGTACTTTTACATCTTATTATCAATGTAAATATGTATTGGTCTGTCATTTGTCAATGCATAAATGTAATGTTGCCAAACACATGCAAAAGTGAACCAGACTGCAAATTTCCCCTGAACCGGGATTTACACTCCATTTGCATTGTTTCCAAACACAGCCTTATTTTCAAAAGCAAGAAAGGTCAATTAACCCTAAAAAAATCAAACTTGTTGTAATCTTGCCACCAAAGAGAAGAATGGGAAGGACAAAGGAGGGGAAGAGATCTGTTTGTTAAGGTTGCTGGTAAGGTGCGAGAGTTTGCTTGTCACACTCCAATTCCATGGTCCTACTCTTTCTTGAACCATCAACAATACCACTACTTGTGGCAATGTAGTGTCACATTTCATTATTTAAGCCTTCTTGATTTCTACAATTGGTGATATTATTTTCCTCGATCACCATTGTTGAGTATGTGGGCACTGTATGACTTATCTCCAGTGGTGGAAATGTATCGATCTTTTTATGAGCTATTCGAGCTCAGATCATGAAAAGTTTGATTCGATTCAGTATAAATCGAGTTCAAGCCTAATAAAATTTGGTTGGTGTATATATATGTATGTATGTATGCATGTATGTATAATATTTTATTTTTACATGTATACTAATAAATATCTTTTACATGTATATTTTTTATTTTTTATAGAATGCTTTGCTCATAGTCGAGCTTGAAAACATGAGCTTTTGAGTTGAGCCGAATTCGACCTCAAATCTCTAGCTCGAATCAAGCTTTTGAGCTCAAGCTTTTCATCTTTTTTAGTGAGCCAAGCTCGAATGGCCAGATACTCATCTTGGCTCGAATCCACCCCTACTTATCTCCTTTAATTTGGTCATGTTTTTCCATTCATATGGCTGCTAACGAAGTTGTTTACTGTATTACAAAATTTGCTATTTCTTTTACTCAGACTATTATTTGGTGTGCTCATCCATCTTTTGTAGAATATGTTATCACTTGTGCAATGTATTTTGACTAATTAATGAATGAAATGGCCTTCTGCACTTTTATCTAGAAGAAGAAAATGATGATGATGATGTTGATGATTTGTAATAGAATGTCAAATCAGGCAATGGTTTGGTCGATAAGATTCACTCAGAAAATATATACACCACAAATCAGGGATGGCAATGGGGGTGGGTTCGGGTAGGGATTTTTAAATTCTAGACCTACCCACCTCCCTAGCCTCCCAACCCATTCCCGCTCCAAAATGCATAGTGGGTTAGATTTTGAGAATCCAAACCCTCTCCATACATGAAAATGCAAAACCCTCCCTGACCTTACCCTTACTGCATTCAAGGGTAGGGAAGGTTGGGTTTAGAACCGGCCCACATCTAATTTTTCATTATTTCTTGTTATATATAAGCAATAAATAAGTAAAATAATATGAACAAAAAGCAAAATTTCTAATTATTTAAGACATGTAAAAAACACATAAACTATCGATTATCTTTTACATAAAGTTCATATGCTTTTCAATAATATGCAGGTTGGAGAGGGTTAGGTTTAGTGTAATACTTGTCAATACAAATTTCGTGCTAAATTTGGAGCACAAAAATTAATGCAGACAAATTCAAAGGAATTTAATTTTTTTTTTTTGCAGAAATTTAAGTGGGATACAAATTCTCTTTTTCTTGGCAAAGAAAATCTTCTGATTCTCTTATCTTGGACAAAATCCAAAACCACGACTAGAACTTGCAATTATGAGATGCAAATAAAACACAACCTTGTACGAGCAAAAATTCGCTCACATTTAATCAATAATTAGAATGTAAACAGATGAAAGCAAAATCCTTGCTTGTAAAATTGACGGAAGCCTTTTGGATCACAGGAATTTAAAGATTGAAATTTCCCCGATTGTAATGTTTGTAAGAAATGTTTGTAATAAGAGCCAAAGGAGAAGTCGAACGGAGGAGCCAAATGGGAGCCCAAAAAGGGGAAAGCCGAAGGAGAAGTCTTCTCCTTTTACTCTTTGATTTATAGTGTTAAGTGAACCCAACCAATAAATTCAAATTAATTTGAATTCCAATTCTTGCCATTAATTTGGCCATAGTTTAGGGTTGATTGACATGGGACCCACATAATTTAATGTTGATTGACATGGGACCCACCAATGTTGATGATTCGGTGATCAATTTACCAATCCCCAACCTGAATAAGGTAAATTGGTTTGACTAAAATCCCAACACTTGGAATCAAGTGTCATTTGGCAAAGGGGTTGGGCCCACACATCATTCAGCCCATTAACCACCCTTATTTCCTTCCATATTCGATCAATTAAGCCCATATCAAATCCTAGTTGCCTTTTAAATGGGTTCTACCAAATCTTAATTAAAAATTTGTCAATCTGACAACTTCCAATTTGTAATTTTCTTTCCAATTTGATCTCTATATAAGACTGGTGTACTTAGAAATCAAGTGATTAAATCACTTCCTTTAATTATCCTTTCTATTAAACCCTGCTAGGCCAAAACACTGTGTCCCACTTGAAAAAATCTCTTCTCTTAATGGGCCCAACCCCTTTTGATTTGGTTGAATGTTGGGCCCTACTTAACTTCTTGGGCCAAGAAATTATATTCCAACAATACCGCACCCTACCTGTACATGTGTACCTACCATCCCCGCTCTAAAACCTGTCCTTAATAAAAAAAAACTCACTCCATTGGGATGGGCATCCACCGGATAGGATAGAAATTGTCATCCTTAAGTGTGACACCGACACATAAAATCCCTATAAATTTCTACTTATAATTGGGGGATGTGAAATCAAATCTTCGCATTTTCTTCCATCATGGTTTTTTGGTTTCAAATTCCCTTGAAAACTTTCCCTCAACTTTCTATTCTCTTTTCTTATCAAACCAAACACATCATCTTATGCCTAGAAATTCCTCTTTGTATTCAGTCTATACCCCATTTACTTCTAAATTGGATTTTATATAACCAATAGATTGCATTAATTGCTATTATTGTTGACCAAAGCTCCATCAATGGTGAAGAGATTTTTTCTTCCTTTCCCTTTTTTCTGTAAATTTTACACAGATGAAGTATATATTTCTTTTTATTTTGATTTTATAGGCTCAATTTGAAAAGATTACAAATACAAATATATAGAGTGAAAAACCTTGTATTTTGCATATATACTTGCACTGTACAAATGTATTTGTACTCTTTCCCACTGTCTAGGTTAAGATAAAATGAAAGGGTGGGGGGTTTGGGGGAATATAAACATTGTTTTTTCTCTAAAGTATAATAAATCATAAAACATTGTAGTAAAGCAAAGATGGGGTTTGTTATAGTTTTATTGGCTTAGTTTGGAAGGACTACAAATACAAATATGTAGAGTGTAAAATCTTATATTTTATATTATTTTCTATATATTTGCACTGTATATATTTATATTTATACTCTTTCCAAACTGAGACTTAGAACTAATCGATACAGGTACGAAAATTAGTGCAGAGAGTTTGCTGCAATATCTTTAGTCGGCATAGGAAATTAAAAACCACACCCTTTCAGTAATTTCACAAAAATAAAAGACAAATTTGGCTTCCCTTTTCATGGGAGCATGCTTCTAGTGGTGCAGATGAATTCAGGACCATGTACTTTATGCTATGTTTTCTTGTGTCCAGATTCCAGAAAGTGAGTAAGAATGAGTGAACACTTAAATTTTATCTAGAAAATCCTAAAACAAGTGTTTGGTTGGTCTAACCAACTAGGTGGAACCCGCAGCAAGATTTGCTTGTTTCCTCTTTTTTTTTTCCTTACAAAAATATCTGAAAATACAATAAAATTGTTTACAAAGTGCAAAATAGGTGTTGTTGCTATACCACTTACGAAAAAAATTACCTGTCTTCTCTTGCCAATTGAACTCTTCTATGAAAGGCTTCTTTTCCTGCCATGAGAATATTAGAAAAACGAAAGAAATTAATAAAACATAAAATATCTATTTTCTTAAGGCTCAGTTTGGAAAGAATACAAAATATGTACAATACAAATACAAAGTTCAAATATATAAAATAATATAAAATACAAGATTTTATACTGTACATTTTTGTATTTGTTTCCAGTTTGTAGAAGTCCAATTCTCCTTATTATTGTTTTTCCCTTTCACGGTTGTAACTTAGGCTCAGTTTGGAAAGAGTGTAAATATATTTACACTCCAAATACATACAAAATAATACAAAATACAAGCTTTTTAACTCTACATATTTGTATTTGTATCCCTTCTAAACTGAGCCTTAAGGGTGTAAGTTAGGTGGGTTGTATTGAGTTTATGGTTAACTTGGACCCAAATCTTTAACTTAGATCTTGCGCGGAGGCCCAACCAGAGTAGACCAAACTAAAACCCAAGACAACACTGGTGGGTGCAAGGGGCTTAGCCTGCATTTGGCATTCCTTATTTTTAAGACTTATCAATCTCCTTCTTGTTGTTAAAATGTCTCTACAGACACCGAGTTTTTAATTGAAAAAGTAGATAAGTCCTTAAAATAAGGAATGCTAAATGCAGCATTAGTCAAGCTTGGGTAGGTTGGTTGGGTGTGAAAGTGTTCACACTCATGCTTTTCACTCCAACCTTTCATTTACCCTTCCAGTTCTCAGTATGACCTCCTTTATTACCTTGGTCAAATCTATCCATGATAAAATGAGAGATTGAAGGGGGTGTCACCTATAGAATCAGGACACTGAGGGATGCATCAAAGTCTTTGTGATTGGAGAATACCATTTAACCCAAAAGGAAATTTTATAAAATGGTTATAGGCCAACAATGTTGTATGGAGTAGAGTATGGGGCAGTCAAGAAATATGTCCAAAAAACGAGTGGCAAAATGCGAATGTTGAGATGGATAAATAGGAAAATTAGAAAGGAAAAGATAGATAGTAAACTTATACAAAGGAACAGAAGAATAACTCCAATAGGTGACAGATTGATAGAAAGTAGAGTAAGATGGTTTGGTCAAATGTGAAAACCATGTACAACATAAAAAAGAAGAGATGATATCTGTTACAAATTTAAGGGGCAAGAAGAGCTAAGGGCCAATAAGTTAACAATTAATGAATATGACACTAAGAGCCCATTTGGGAGGGATTTAACTTTGATTGAGTGCCACTAAGGAAGCAACTAAAATTAGATTTGCTGGAAAGTCGCTTTATTATTTCATTTAAAATGTATATTGGCTTTCTAGGTTTTTTATCAAACATAACTTCTAGGCTTTCCATGTGGGACTCACATTGCAAAACCAAAAGCTACTGCATGAACACTCCCAAATTGAACACCAAAATAGAATAAAATGGTGGAACAAGATTCATGTGATGGGACAAGGTTTATATGAGGAAAGGAAAATGCATATATGTGTATTTACATAGTACATATAAATAATATTAAAAATTTATCCCTTAAATATGTTCCTTCGTCACCTGGACATGAATAACAAAGTAGAATATTTTTAACATGAAGTCTAACAATCTTCCCAATTCCAAATGAACCAAGATTACCCAAACTACATTTTTCAAAATTTATTTTTATCTTTCTTAGATCTAGAGCTATCCAAGTTATCCTCAGCTATCTTGTAGAAGCAAAATTAGCAATTGTCTACCAGCCTTTCAAAATAGAGTCCATTAAGACTCATTTGAATGAATTCCTCCTATGTGGGTTGGATTTAGGTTGAGTTTCAAACTTTCAACCCCTTCATCTTATCCACCAACATGTTAATGACCCATTTAAATGAAATGAAATTAAATTAATTGGGTTTAACCCTATCTCGCCTTGACCCAACCCATTAGCACTAACGGTTTTAGTTTTATAAAAAGATTATTTAAAAGCAAAAACAACCTATTTTTAATAGCTTATCAAGACAACTTAATAGTAAAAATGATTTTTTTTCATTTGGGTGTTGTGGGTTCAATGTATGTTTTCAACCTGTAGTCGAAAATTGAAATGGTCGATTGGAGCGTTGAATTTGCCAACTCCTTAGCAAACCAGCTGCCAGTTTGGATTGGCCAGTTGACTCTATGGCTAGTCTATTGAACAAGCTAGTTGGACCAGTCAGCTGACTCTATCACCATTTTAGTGACCTGTCTATTGAATTGATGAACACTTACAATTCAAAGTTTCAAACAAATCAATTGCTAAAGTATTCACAAATGCTCAACTTAGGGAGAGAGATCTCAATAGATAGATGTGAATAAGCTCAATGGCTCAACAAAGCTCACCTATGAAACTAATGAAGCTTGGGGATCTCCTCCCAAAGGCTCTAGCTCATAACTTGCTTTCTTTGAAAAAACAACTATATACAATATGTACAAGTGAAAGCATAGGTTGTTTTTCATCAGCTTTGATTCAAAACTTGGCTCTTGCTTTCTAGCTGTTTGAGGGGTTTCTCTCTTTTAGGAAATGATTTAAATTTTCTTTAATATCTTAGAAGGTTTCTAAAAATTAGTAATAGTCGTTGAAACCTTGAAACAATCAAATTTCTTCGTAGGAGATAACAATTTTGATAGTTGACTATAATATAAAGGGATGACTTAATCATTTTTCTCCCTCAATCAACTAGTTCCTCCTTCTTTATAAGTAAACAATTAAGCCTATGAACTCAATCAGTCTGAGTAGTTGACACATGTTTACTAAGTAGTCAACACATCTTCTCAATCTAAACATTTTGCGTACCTCAGCAACCATAGTTAGTCAACACATGAATCTAGAATAGTCGGCTACTTCATACAATCCTGGCCATGCATGCCTCGGTTGTCACAACTAGTTAACACTCTTTTTAGGTAGCCAATTACTTCTCATAATGATGTGCAATTTACGTTGTAGAGAACCTAAATACTTAAAAACCTTAGCACAATTTTCCTAGAAGTTTGGAAACACTTCGGTTAGATTTCAAAGATACACTGAAACACAGACAACTACTTAGTAGAACTTCCACTTGATTATTTGTAGCGTTCTAGTTTTTTAAACCAAATTAAGCACAAAGAAGCTTACTAAAAATGTTGCACACATAAATATATCATTAGTACTCTCAATTTGTTTGTTATCATAAAAAAACGTAGGATCAACACTTTTACCTCCTATTACTCTCATCTTAAGGTGGTCCCAATTTCCTTTACTTTTTATTCTTCCTCTCACTTACCATATCATCCCAATAGTTTACTATATCCTTACAACATTGGTCCTGACTCCCTATTTTAATGTCACAATTACAACTTTTAATGTCTTTTTCTTTATGTTATTTTAATCATTGGTGGGGCATAGATTTTGCATATTTTATTCCTACGTGTTCATTTTAGCCTATGTTTGCTTGTAGGTGACTACTTCTCGCTTGAGAAAAGGTAGATCATAGTGGTCAAATCTTCGATTCTCATATGGGAGACCTAAAAGGAAAATGAAAGTTAGTGGAGGAATCAAACAACAAATTAGTCCTCAATTGGCCCAAGTATTGGCAAAAAAAATAGTTGTGAAAGGGAATCAAAGGGGGATGGAAATAACTAAGTGTAAGTTGTAAATGTACTACAACATTTATTGAAAGGGAGAATCTTTCCTAAACTCCATGGGAGGTACTAGGCATGTAAAATAATTTGGAATTTGAAAAAGATGGTACATATCAAGTTTAGAGAGGAAGATTAACTTGAAATTTACTTTGAGGATAAAACTAAGAGAAATTATGCCCTAAATGAGAACCATGGTTCTACAAATCCAATTGGTTAATGGCTATGCCCTAGATCAATAGTAAAGATGGACTATAGAAAAGGGAAAATTCCCGATTAGTACCCTATACTTTGGACCAAGTGCCACTTCCCTGAACTTTAAAATGTGACGATTCAATATCCGAATTTTCGAAACATGCCAATTGTTAACCAGTCATTAAGTGGCATTTGAAAAGACATTAATTCCCTTCAAGTGTCATCTAATTTTCTTTATCAACCATCCAATCATTGATAAAAATGAATATTCTCAAATCCTTGCCTCTTCTATTCAAGAAAGTTGGGGTCACCAGAATGCCTATTGAGACATGACCCCAACTTTCTTGAATAGAAGAGGCAAGAATTTGGGATTGTTCATTTTTTGTCAATGTTTGGATGGTTGATAAAGAGAATTAGATGGCACTTGAAGGGCATTTGTATCTTTTCAAATGCCACACTTAACGGTTGGTTAATGACAAGTACTAGATTGGCATGTTTTGAAAGTTTGAATACTGAATTGTTACCTAACTAAGTGTAATAAAGTTGTAAATGTACTGCAACATTTACTGAAAGGGAGAATCTTAGGGAGAGATATCTCAACATATGGGTGAGAATAAGCTCAATGGCTTCAACAAAGCTCACCTATGAAACTGATGAAGCTTAGGGATCTCCTCCTAAAGACTAGCTCATAACTTGTTTTCTCTTAAAAAACAACAATATACAATATGTACAAGTGAAAGCATAGGTTGTTTGAGGGGATTTTCTCTTTCAGAAAATGATTCAAATTTCCTTCAACTTCTTATAAGGTTTTTAAAAATTAGCAATAGCCATTGAAGCCTTCAAGCAATCAAATTTTTTCGTAGAAGATAATAATTTTGATAGTCGACTACAATACAAAGGGATGAATCTTTTTTCTCCCTTGGTCAACTAGTTCCTCCTTCCTTATAAGCCAACTATTAAGCCTATGAACTCAATCAATCTGAGTAGTTGACATATGTTTACTAAGTAGTCGACACATCTTCTCAGATTGAACATTTTGCGTACTTCGCCAACCATAGTTAGTCAACACATAAATCTAGAATAGCCGGCTACTTCATACAATCCTAGCCATGCATGCCTCAGTTGTCACAACTAGTTAATAATCTTTTTAGGTAGTCGGCTACTTCTCATAATGATGTGCAATTTACATCACAGACAACCTAAACACTTAAAAACACATTTTGCCTAGAGGTTAGGAAACACTTCCGTACGATTTCAAATGTACATTGAAACATAGACAACTACTTAGTAGAATTTCCACTTGATTATTTTTAGCATTCTAGCTTTTTATACCAATTAAGCAAAAAGAAGCTTACTAAAGATGTTGCACACTTAAATATACCATTAGTACTCTCAATTTGTTTATAATCATAAAAAAACATAGGATCAACACTTTTACCTCCTATCACTCTCATCTTAAGGTGGTCCCAATTTTCTTTACTTTTTATTCTTCCTCTCACTTACCATATCATCCTAATAGTTTACTATATCCTTATTACAACAACATCGGTCTTGACTCCTTATTTTAATGTTACTATATATCTTTTAATATCCTTTGCTTTATGTTATTTTAATCATTGATGGGGCATAGATCTCCCATATTTTATTTCTAGCTGTTCATTTTAGCTTGTGTTTTGCATGTTGTGTGAGAAAAGGTAGATCATAGTGGTCAAATCTTTGATTCTCATATGGGAGAGCTAAAAAGGAAATGAAAGCTAGCGGAGGAATCAAACAACCAAATCAGTCCTCAATTGGCCCAAGTATTGGCAGAAAAAGTAGTTGTGGAAGATCAAAGGGATATGGAAAAAACTAAGTGTAAGGGAGTTGTAAATGTACTACAACTTTTACTAAAAGGGAGAATCTTTCCTAGACTCCATGGGAGGTACTAGATAGGCATGTAAAATAATTTGGAGTTTGAAAAATATGGTACATATCAAGTTTAGAGAGGAATGTCAACTTGAAATCTACTTTGAGGATAAAACTGAGAGACATTATGCCTTAAATGGGGAACCATGGTTGTACAAATCCATTTGGTTCATGGTCATGCCCTGGATCGATGATAAAGATGGATCTATAGAAAAGGGAAAATTCCCAATTAGTACCCTATACTTTGGGCCTAGTTTCACTTTGGTTCCCAAACTTTAAAATGTGAAAATTCAGTATCGAAACTTTCAAAATATATCAATCATTAACCAGCCATTAAGTGACATTTGAAAAGACACAAATGACTTTCTAATGTCATCTAATTTTCTTTATCAACCACCCAAACATTGATAAAAATGAACATTCCCAAATCCTTGCCTCTTCAAGAAAGTTGGGGTCATGTCATCTAATTTGGGATTGTTCATTTTTTATCAATGTTTGGATGGTTGATAAAGAGAATTAGATGACATCAGAAGGCCATTTGTGTCTTTTCAAATGTCACTTAATGGATGGTTAATGGCAGGATTGGCACGTTTTGAATGTTTAGATACTGAATTGTCACGTTTTAAAATTCGGGAACAAAAATGGCACTAGGCCCAAAGTATAGAGTACTAATTGGGAATTTTCCCTATAAAAAATGCATATACTCAAAAAGTCTAGGTTCAACTCCATCAGCTACCACAACCATTGGTAGAATTGGTAGAAGATAAGTAAAGGCGTTGGACTTGATGGCAAGAGAAATAGTTCTAAATCAACCTCCCATCCCAAATGGCCATTTAATACGAGGACATTATATTAGAGTACAAATATTTATTGATATTAAATGGTCCCTATATACAAGAATGTTCATAAATGTGGATGGGAAGAAGAAATGGGTCAGGTACTACTATGATGCTCTAACAAAAGTGTGTATGAGTTGTGGGCTATTGGGACACTGGTGGTATAGGTCAATGCATTGTGATGCCATTGGATGAAGGCATGAAACCAAACTTGAGATTGGGAATAGATTCATAGACTTGCTAGGGGAATGGCTTTGGCCAAACTATCACTTAGATAGATAATTAAAAATACCCATTACTAAGAGCAAGTAGATGATTGTCCAAAATTGATGATACAAGTTTAGATGAAGATTTTGAAGACAAAGGTTCATTAGAAAAACGTAGGTGCTTGGAGGTAGAGGTGGCAATTTTCACCCAACCCGTTGAACCCACACAATCTGCCCATTTACTTGGCGGATTAGAAATGTGTTAATCACCTACTGGGTTGGGTCAGGTTGGGTTGTGGATAACCATTGGGTTAACCACTAAAGACACAAGTATTAATTTCTTAGCAATTTTTTAATTTTTTTTCATTTGAGTGAAATAATTTATAATTAATGCATTAACTTTCTATTAATTATTGACAAAAATTAGTTTTGCCTCAAATCAACACACTTCACCCAAATTGACATAAATCCAAACCAATCCAATCCGAGTTTGGACTAGTTCAACCCACCCAGTCTAAATACAAACATACCCAATCACCTTATGTCCATTTGTTTGGGTCGGCCAACCCAGCCCGAACCCAACCCGATCTAGATTTGGGTCAACCTGAACCCGAAATGGATCGGACGGCCAGACCCAACCCGATTTGACCCAAAAGTCAGCTCGATTGCTTTGGCCCTGCTTCAGACCGACCAGCCCAACCTGTATACGTACAGCCCGATCCTGAATTTGCACCGACTTGGTTTTATTCCCTTGACCCGCTTCGGACTAGTCAGTTTGGTCCCAAACCCGTGCACAATCTGATATGGGTCGGTCTAAGTCAATCCGTCATTGACTGAACCGGTCCAGTTTGGTCCAAATGGACTGATCCGAATCTAAACAATTCAACCACTCTTTATGTGATTAGCTCGAAGACAATGCAATTAGATAGTTCAAGTTGGTTTGACCTGTTTGAACCTAAGTGGTTCGATCAAACCTGAAACCCAAACAGAGTTAAATGGCTTTGCCACTTGTGTAAAAATAATATGCATGTAATGCGATTTGAACCATTACCACCTGTATAAATAACAACTACTATTACCACCAAGCTATGACTAATTTATTTGTCAAACTGGTGTTAGTTTTTTGTTTTAAGTACATAAATATAAGATTAATGGGTTTGGGCGGGTTGGATTGGATCAAGGTGGGTTTGGGTTGAACCCAACCCATTTAAGTTGGTATAACTGGGTCATTAATGGATTGGCGGGCTAGATGGTTTGGGTTGAGCTTCAGCCCAAACCAAACCCAACCAAACCTGCCCAATTGCCATTGCTACTTGGAGGATAGATATGCACTTAAACACATAGAGGAGAAGACCTAGGATCGTCTATTACTCCAACCAAGGTTTAATGTATAAACATGTATCTTTATTTTTTTTTTTTCAGTTTTTTAAAATAGTTGAATCACAAAAAGGAACGCCCCCTTAGTGCAAGAAGATAAATCCAAGTATCCTTACCTAAACTCATGCTATGAAAAAGGAATAGAAGAGGTATATAACGAAGATAGGTGGATTCTGGTATATTGAATTGGACCTTGGGTTAAGGAAATTGGGTAGACCTCAAAAACCATTCTTGATCCAAAATCTAAGGCAATAATCCAAATTATAAACAATACACTCAAAGTTCTTTTTGTTGATGGCTCGTGAACTAGGGATCCTCTCACAAGTCACACCTTGAAGATAACACATGGTCAAATAACACAGTTAAGATGATTCAATCAACTATCCGAGGCTAGAGTTGTCCTCAATCTTAGTCAAACCTCTCAATCACCTGATTCGTTCAGCCAAGTACAACTGCACACTTCGTTTTTAATGTTAATCCTTTTCATCACCGTCATTTGGGAAATTTTGTATATTTGTTGGTTAATTTTGTTCAAATTATAAATGGAATGGCCAAGTATGATGCTATGACCCTCATACCATACAATTTCTGAAAAAAACAAATTAAGCAAAAAGATTCCGACCTCCTATTTTTGTCTAAAGCCAATTGAGAAGGAAAAGTTGTGGAATCTGAGCTTCAAGTTAACATTTGATTTGACCAATAGAGTGGGTATCCAATTAGAGGTTGTTTGTCTGGCCGGGGTCTGTTCTGTGAATGAAAACATGGGATGCTTTTTTCATCTTAAAGACTTATTATTGTTAAAATAAAAGATGGACCCTCTGACCCTGAATGGTGGCCATGCCTATGCCTCATGTATGGACCCTCCAAATAGAAAGCAAAGAGCAAATTTGTGGAGAGAATTTTCAGTAATTATTGGAAATAAACAAAATTGGGAAATGGTGAGGGACTTAAAATGATATCATTGAATCCGAAGATTATATGGGAAACTGAAACTGTGCAAACAAATTATCAAAACACCCAAATCAGTTTATCCAAGATCATTCCCTAGGCTCTGTTTGGAAAGAGTATAAATACAAATTTGTGGAGTGCAAAATCTTACATTTGTATTATTTTGTATGTATTTGTATTCTTTCCAAATTGAGCCTAATGAAAATAGAACACCTAGGGATAAGGTTTTTGAAACCCAATCAGACAACGAATTGGTCAGGGATTCGGTTCCTGGGTCAAACAGTCCAATCATTCGAACATAACGGATAGCTCATTCTAACAAAAAATTAAAAAATGGCCAAAACCGTTGGATGGTCCAATAATGCGGATCAGCAGTTTGATGACCAATGATTTTTGGCGAAATAATGGTTCTAGGGTCCTGACCAGTTCCCGGTTTTACGGTCCAACCGTCCGGTCCGGTCTGGTTATGAAAACATGCCTAGGGGCAAGCTTTACCTGGCCAAGTGGCAAAATAGGCCCCAAAGATATCAAAGAAAAACTTGATACATCGTTTGACAACATGCTGGCTCGAGCATTTCCTTAATACTAAAATAAAGGCCTCTAGAAATATGTGGCCTGTTCATGCTCTCTTAATTCTCAGTACCAACCCACAAATCCTTTCAAGCCCAAAACAATTCCACTTCCTTCCTATGTGGTCCAAAGAAGAAGAATGCCACAAAATTATTGAACAGTGGAGAATGATGTGTCAACCAGTTCAAACTATGAAATACAGACTTGGAAGGGTATGAGAAAATGACTCTTAAGGGAAGAACAATTATGGAGACTTAAGTTTAGAGAACTATGGTTGAAGGAAGGTAATTGAAATACAAGGTATTTTCACAAATTCAAAAATTTTAATCCAAGAAGAAATTCCTTGGATTTCCTAAAAATGATGAGGGAGAGAATTTGGGGTTGGAAGATGTGGCAGAGATTTTCGAAAATCAAGCATTCGATACATGAGGAAATCAAGGCAATAGTAAAATCTATGAGATCCCACTCTGCCCTAAGGCTAGATGGATTCTCACATTTTTTACCAAAAACATTGGAGAATATAAGGATAAATGTGTATAAACTAGTCAGGGGATTTTTTGAAACTAATGAGTTTCCCCAATAGTTGAACTCCAATCTAGTTTACATTTCTAAAACAAAAAACCTTGAAAATATTAAACAGTATAGACCCATAAGTGTCTGTAATGTTTTATATAAAATAATATCCAAATGTCTAGTCATGAGGATGCAACCCTAAATCAAACTGAATTTATAAAAGGAAGTTAGGGGGTGGACAATATATTAGTGGCCAAAGAGATAGTACATAGAATGAGAAAGATGGAAAAAAAAAAAAAGGCAAGGGGTTGATTCTACTTAAAATTGATATGCCCAATGCTTATGATAGATTGAGAAGAAATTTTGTTATTAAACTAATGAAGTGAATGAGATCCTCAGACAAGTGGTGTCAAATGATAGGGTTTTTGTATCAATTCTCCCACATTCTCAATTAAAACAATGGAAATTGGAAGGAATTAATATTTTAGTTAAAAAATGGTCTTCGACAAAGGAATCTATTGCCCCCCCCCCCCCCATGAATAGAGGTATGCAGGTTCTATCATATTTGTTGTTGAAGGCTGAGCAATAAAAAGAAATTCAAGGTTTTATACTATGTGGGGTGGGGGGGAACTGCAATTACAAGCTTGCTATTTGCTGATGACTATTTAGTCATGTGCAAATCTGTCCCAGATCAAATCATAAAGGTCAAGAGATTTTGGGAACCAAGCTATGTTTCTTAGGCTAAGATACCCTACCCCACCAAGAGATTTTAAGAAAAACAATCTCTAAATTAGCCACGTGGAAAGCTAAATTGCTTTCACAAATAGGAAGAACTATATTAGTCAAGTCAATGCTACAAGCAATACCCACATATGTAATGTCAACCACATTCCTTCCGCAACACACTATAAATAAATTGGAAGGAAATCAAAATAGATTCTAGTGGGAGGGTTCTTCTTCTAAGAGAACCATGCACACCAAAGCTTGGGAGAAATTATGTAACCCAAACATGAACAGCGAGTGGGATTCAAAAGAATGAAAGAGTATAATCATGGTTTAAAATGTCCTTAATTTTCATAATATTTCCATTATATATTTTCATTTTCATGGGTAGTGACCCAAAATTTTATTAAAATTGACATATTCCCAAAAGAACACTATGTGGAGTACAAGAGACAATTTCCATGATATATTTCCATTTCCACTTGAATGAGTAGAGATATGAAATTTTACTAGAATTGACATATTCCCCAGTGAACATTACCACAGTTATGTGGAGTAGAAGAGATAGTGTTATAATATAAGTTGGTCAGTTGGTGACAATATTGTATATATGTGGAATAACAAAACACTAAATATGGAATAAATTGTCTCAATTGTTAAGGTTAGATCTAGGGTACAATCAATGAGTATTTGTTAAAACCACTAAATAAAATCATTTCTAATTATGCCTTAAACCTTGGAGACAAATGAATAAAACTAAAAAGTTGCACTTAACCCTAAGCTTGATAATGATACTACATTAGTACATTAATGTTGGATTAGGTTGTTTTTTATGTACCAGCCAATGAGATCCTCTAAGGGTTAAATGCCTAAGCATGTTGGAGAGTAGTTTGGAATATCACTTGAATGGGTGATCATTGTGATAAGATCCGAACACTTTGTTAGATAAGGAGAATATTTTGATTAACACTCTCCCCAATGGAAACTTAAACTACTGACTAAAGATTTCAATGTGTTTTGAAATCAATTTGCAAAATGTATTTGTATTTATAAATAGTTTATTTTATGAAAAGGTTTGCAAAAGATTTTAATTTCAAGATCCATTTGAGTATAGGGTGCGACATTGAATTTTACAATAAAAAAAGTTCTTTCTTGTAAATAATGTAGAGATATTATGGGTTGAGAGATTAAGAGCAAAAGTCTATAAGTTGAAACTTGATGGGATTATTTCTCACATTAATTCATTGGCTTTGTGTTTCATAGGGTGGTTGAAACCAAAGCCCACTTATGTTTTAAGTGTTAGGTTGTTTCCACGCATAATTAGATTGGGTAGGAGGTTCACTAGGTACACTTAGGCTATGTTTGGTTTGAAGGAAAATGTAAAGAAAAGAAGGGAAAGGTAGGGAAACCTTTACAAACCTTGTATTGGTTTCCCTGTCTTTCCCTTACTTTCCCTACCTTTTCCTTCAAACCAAATATAGTCCTAGTGAATTCAGCCCATGTGGTTCTCTACATGGATCAAACCCATATGACTTGGTGTGAGAACTTAATGGGTCCCACACTATACAATATTTAGGTCTGATGGACTAGTTAAATATATGAATTAAATAACTTGAATTTAAAGGTTCAATTCCAATTAAAGGGTAGTATGACCATTTTGACTGGATAATTGGATAATTAGACAACATGGGTCTAATTTGTAATGGGCTTGGATCTTTCATATTTCTAATATGATTAGAAAGGACTATCAACATAATCTCACACCGTACATCTCATACATGGTGGCTCCCAGTCTCATAACGAGATGTGTGGTGTTGGATCAAGTTGGTAGAGGGTTGGAACCTGTTTTGTTTGCAGCAGATCTCAACTCATGACAGTCTTGCTAGAGATTATTACCTTTTTACAACTTCGAAACCCTAATTCAACCAAGGTGAAAGGGGAGCTTTTTCTCTCTGTTTCTTTTTTTTTTTCTAACAAAAAGCAGAGATTATTCAAGTTATTAATAGCTGCATTCAAAGAGATGCATTGGAATGCACATTGATTCACGAAAGAAGACTAGATTGAGTTCTTTTTTTTGGAGTTGTGCCATTTGCAGTTCTTGGACTCAATTTGGACTTGAGTTTTAGGCGCAAACCACCACATTGGAAGCTGCAATTGTAATATCTGCATCAGGTACGATTACAACTTTAATATGGACATCAAATTTGATTGTCTAACCCTAAAACGATACAAGGTGAAAATTGTCTCCATGAGAATTTCGAATTTCTCCATTCTTGGGCTGATTAAAGATTCAATTTTTGCAACTCAAAACCCAACAAGGTTCAACCTTTTTGCACTTAAATCAGTCCATACAACAAAGAAATTTCCACCGACACAAACATTTTAGACCTCAAGTATAATGAGGCTTTGTTTACAAAGCAAGTTTGAAGATTATTCACAAGGAACTTACGGGCTCAAATAATCAAAGAGATGTAAAACACTACTCTCTTCAATTTTGGGAAAAAAGAGAAAGATCCGATGACTCGATATGGTGGGAAAAAAGTAGTGAAAATGGTAAACCAGACAAAAAGTAGACTGTTTTGGCATGTTAAAGATGGAAGATCAATTAATATTCTAGATCGTTGGATACCAACACTGGGTTCACCAAGATTGAGAGAGAATTTTGTTACTCATCTTCCCATTTCAAAAGTGATCTGAAGGACAGGGTGGGAACTGGGATCTTCAACTGTTATCTTCTTATATTACAGTTGAAACAGTGAACCGCGTCACTCAAATATAAGATCGCACTCAATCACATCAGATACCTGCTATGAAAGAATAAGATCCGAGCCGAGATAGATTTTGCATCATGTGTAATGGAGATTAAGAATCTTGGCAGCATTTATTTTTTTAATTGTCCATATGCGAAAGCTGTATGGTTCACAGCTCAAATAGGCATTAACCCAAAGGAAGTGCAAAACGATTAATTAAGCCAGTTTGTATCTCAATGAGCCAAACTTAAATTATCTCATCTGTCATCAGAAGAAAAACAGCATTTTGTGGCAGAATTTCTTGACTTGTTTAGGCTCATTTGGTATGCAAGAAATGCCAAGTTACACACTCATAGAACCAGCTCATCTGACTGAGAGTAGAGACTTATCTGTCTTTAAATCATAACTCTCAACAGAAACTACGAAGAAAAGAGACTGAAACCTCTAGTTCCATTGAATTTTTACTATATGTAGATGGGGCTTTTAGGCCAAATACAGGGGAAGCTGGTACTGGATACACCATCCTTGATAAAATCTCTGTTTTGAATGGAGAAAATCAAAAAACACAGCCAACTCAGCTTCACAAGCAGAATGGTGGGCCCTCAAAGATGGCTTCAAGAAAGCAAGCTAACAGGGTATAAAATCTCTACTTGCTTTTTGTGATTCAATAGTGTTGTAAATACTATAAATGAAGATCTGAAAACTGACTGGAGTGTCAAGCATCTTAAAAAGAGTTCTGTAGACCTGTTGAAGCTTTTTGATTATGTATGTATTAAACATATAAGTAGATATACCAACTCTTCTGACCATGATCTGGTCAATAATGCATGTAAATATATTAGAATAGTAGTTTGGGAGAGCAGCAGACTGTTTAAACTCTGTACTCTGGCTTCGATGAGCCTTTGATGGTTTTTATTGTGCAAAATAAATAAATAAATAGACAAAGCTGTGATAACTGGAAATAGAACAAAGACAAGGAACAAGTTAATCAAAATCTTCTAAAATCTCACAAGAAAATGGTGCCACAATCCGTATGTATAGGGTACTTTCAGATATGAACAACCCCATTCTAGACAATCCAGGAGTACAGAGCACAACAAAGTTTCTCTGGTTTAACAGACAAACCAAGACTGCTAGAGTCTGCTATGATGTACATTGAAGTGGTCAGTGTATATTTTTATCAGAACTAGCGGTTCATCCAAACACAAGCTTTATGCCATTTACAACACCTAACTCTAGAGTCAGACAAATTTTGCATATTTTAACAAGCAGATTTTCAGCTAGCACATTGCTCTCTATTCTAATGTTGATATTTAAATTATCTTCTGGATTCCATTATTATATTGTTACTCTCCAAACAAGACCATTTTATGGGTTTAACTGTTTGAGAATTAATTCACATATGCCAAAAGAATACCAGTCAAGCTGTGGTAGAGCTTATCAACCTATAAGGAAGTTATTGTCAATTAGTAAGTTGCAGCATTGATTAATGCAGAACTAGAAAATGCATAAATATTAATGTTTGGTGAATATGATGTATATCTTAGTAATTTCACAACAAAATCTTTTATGGCAGAGGAGGCACGGCCAATTGTATAAACAGTTATGCTCTATTTTCTTTCAAAGAAATAGAATTTTGACAACAACGTTGATTAGCTACAGAAGCTCATGTGATACAGTTGCAGAGGCAATTGTGTGAAAATAAAAAAATGTAGAGAGAGACATTATAAATTTGATTTACAAAGAATACAGGGAAGAATCAGCACCAAAAGTGGGAGATCACTTTCTCTGTTCAAACAAAATCTTTTATGGTAGAGGAGGCACGGCCAATTGTATAATCAGTTATGTTCTATTTTCTTTCAAAGAAATAGAATTTTGACAACAATGTTGATTAGCTACAGAAGCTGATGTGATACAGTAGCAGAGGCAATTGTGTGAAAAAAAATGTAGAGAGAAACACTATAAATTTGATTTGCAAAGAATACAGGGAAGAATCAGCACCAAAAGTGGGAGATCATTTTCTTTGTTCCAACATATTAAAGACATTCATGAGATATCATCTTTGAAAGAGATATCATCATTTGAAGAAGAAACAATGCTCCCCTGTTGCTCACTAGACTCTATCAGCATCAACACAACTTCTCTCATTGCAGGGCGATCAAGTGGGGACAAACTTGTGCAAAGTAAAGCAATTTTTAAAACAGTAATCATGTTCTCAATAGTGTTCTTGTCAGTTACATTTAATCGTGCATCAAATATCCCAGGTGTCAATGAATGTTTCTGAATATAGTTTCTCACCCATGTAACAAGGTCACCTCCTTGGTCTAGTGGTTGCACAGGTGTTCTTCCAGTCAACAACTCCAAGAGAACTACTCCATAGCTATAGATATCACATTTTTCTGTAACTTTCATGGTGTATGCATATTCTGACAAACAAAAAAAGATACATAAAAGAAAATAATCAGTCAAAGGAATCAAGTTTCTATAGAATCTACTGATAGCATAAACGAATGCCATAACCTGGCAGAGTAACACATATTTTAACCAACGGATATACCAGTAATCTAAACTATTGTCCATATCAATTATCAACACAGTAAACAATGCCCCCCCCCAAAAATAAAATAAATAAAAAGGAAAACAATAAATAAATAAATGAAACATAAAACAAGCCTAAAAAGTGTGAGGCTTGTGCTTCATTGTTTGAAGGATTAATTAAGGGTTTAAGGAAGGTATGTGTGTTGAGGGCCCGGGAATAGGATCTCGTCACGGGTCGGTCCACGGGGAAAACCTCCTGTTTTCCCTTGTTCCTCCCTGCTCTTGATGAACCTATCTTGGCACCTCTAGTGATTTGTTCAAGAGATCACCAACTCTCCTAACTCACTTCTTAAACTGAATATTCGATATCTCATTCAATAATGGGGTCTCCTTAAATAGGAGATTACAAGAGTCCTAATCAAAGGGAGTTTCCTTGCTGAATAGAGAGACTTCCAGTTCTATCTTGCTAAGGATAAGATAGCTAATCCTAATCTGATAAGCTACTAACAAGATAAGATAAGAGATAAGAACAATAAGAACAAGCAAAATGAGCTAATCTAATCTAGATAAGGCTGTTGTTGCCGAACTGGGTAGGATGAGCATCACTGAATCATTGCTGCTGCTGGCGGTGGGTCAGGTGCATGTTGCTGCCGGCGGCGATGGTACGTCTTCCCGAGGAAGGCGTCCATAACATTACTCCCCTCCTGGACTACGAGCTTGTCCTCAAGTTCGAACTCTGGATATGTGCCTTGGAACTCTGCCAATGGGTTCCATGTGGCTTCTATTGATGGTAAATTACACCATTCCACCAAGACTTCAAGGATTCCACGATTGAAACAAGAGTGGGTAACAGCTTTAGGTTGAGGGACCAGCTTGCCATCTTTCAAGGGTGGCAGGGAGGGAACTTGGTCCGGGAGAACACCCGTAAATGGCTTCAGCAAGGAGATGTGGAAGACATCACGAATCCGGCTGGTCTCAGGCAATTCCAACTAGTAGGCCACACTGCCAATCCGTTGTAGAACCTTGTGGGGCTCATAGAACTTGGGGGCCAGCTTCGGGGCAGCCTTGTGGCGCAAGGAGCATTGCTGGTAGGGCTGGAGTTTCAACCAAACAAGTTGTCCTGGATCGAATGACAGTTCCCGGTGGTGCTTGTCATAGTGGAGCTTCATGCGGAGCTGGGCCTGCTGTAAGCGAAGGCGGACGTCGGCTAGGAGGGCGTCGCGTTCTTGTAAGGAGTGATCAATTGCTTCCAAACGAGTAGAACCCGGCTCGTAGGACAGCAAGTGGGGAGGATCCCTGCCATAAACGACGCGAAAGGGAGTCATGTCGAGGGAAGAATGGTAGGTTGTGTTGTAGCAGTACTCGGCCCAAGGGAATCCACCCACCGTCGTGGTTGATCGCCTACGAAACAGCGGAGATACATCTCGATTGTGCGGTTAGCCACTTCCGTCTAATCGTCAGTTTGTGGCCGATAAGCCGATGAGTAGGCCAAGGTGGTGCCTTGTAGCCGGAATAACTCTCTCCAGAAGGCACTAGTGAAAACTAGGTCTCTATCGCTGACTATGGATTCTGGTAACCAATGTAAGCAAAAGACATGTGTAAAGAAGGCGATGGCAACCGAAGTGGCACTATACAGGTGTGATAGAGGAATGAAGTGGGCGTATTTAGAGAAGCGGTCGACTACCACGAAGAGAACTTATTTGCCACCAACCTTGGGTAGTCCCTCAATGCAGTCCATGGAGATGTCGGCCCAGATCTGTGTCGGGATGGAAAGGGGATGAAGGAGGCCTACCGAGTGTAGGTTTTCCCATTTGTGTTGTTGGCATGTGGAGCAATTCTGGACAAAATCTCGAATAGAAGTCTTCATACCTCGCCAATGGAAATTAGTCCGGACGCAGTGTAGTGTTTTTTGAATACCCTGGTGGGTGGAGTTATGGATGCTGGTGATGATGGTGGGGATCAACGGGCAGTCTGGTGGAAGATGGACGCATCCCTTATACAGTACCAACCCGTCTTGAAGTGACCAATTGGGGTCGGCGGTGCCGGACTAGATCTTCTGTAGCAAGAGCGACCATTCCGAGGACTGTGGTGCTACCTTCTTAATGTCGTCAAACAGAGAGATCCGAGGTTGGGAAATGCTACACAGAACCATCGCGTCTTCATCTCGCCTAGACAAGGCATCAACAGCTCGATTTGAGGATCCCACCTTATATTCCACCCGGAAGTCAAACCCAAGCAGTTTGCTAACCCAATGCTGCTGAGGGGAAGTGGTGAGACGCTGCTCTAACAGGTATTTGAGGCTGTAATGATCAATTTTGACGACGAACAACCGCCCCCACAAATATGGCCTCCAGTGCTAGACGGCTTGGGCTAGGCTTTCGTGCTCATAAGCTGGAAGCTTCAGGTGCCGATCGGCAAGTCTATGGCTGAAGAAAGCAATCGGGTGCCCTTGCTGTTGTAGTACGGCCCCGATACCCACTCCGAAAGCATCGCACTCGACTGCGAATTCGAGGGCAAAATTAGGTAATTGCAAGACAGGGGTGGAAGACAGGGCATTTCTCAATGTCAAGAAAGCTTCATCTGTTGTGTCGTCTCACCGGAAGGAATTTTTCTTCAACAGGTTGGTTAACGAGGCTGATTGAGGTTTGGGTCATTCTTTTATAGCATGAATCTTGGAACTATCAACTGTCACACCCTGCCCATGGATGACGTGGCCGAGATAAAGAACTTGTTGCTCCCCAAAGGAGCACTTGGACCGTTTCAAGAATAATTTGTGTTGGCGTAGGAGCTCGAAAACGGTCCTCAGATGGTGGACATGCTCTACCCATGAATTGCTATAAACAAGGATATCATCAAAGAAAACTAAAACAAATTTACGCAGATGGGGCCGGAATACCTCATTCATTAGTGACTGAAATGTAGATGGGGCGTTGGAGAGTTCGAATGGCATGACTAAAAATTCGAAGTGGCCATGGTGGGTGCAAAAAGCAGTCTTCTTCACGTCACCGGGAGCCATGCGAACTTGGAAGTATCCGGACTTGAGGTCCAACTTAGATTAATACTGGGCACCATGCAACTTGTCCAGCAGTTCGTCCACAACGGGAATAGGGAACTTATCTTTGATCGTCCGGTCATTGAGTTCTCTATAGTCAACACAGAACCTCCACGTTCCATCCTGCTTCGCCACCAACAGAACCCGCGAAGAGAAGGGGGAGTGACTTTTGCATATGATTCCTTGGTTCAGCATCTTTGTACATTGTTTCTTTATCTTGTCCTTCTGTAAGTGAGGGTAGCGATAAGGTCGGACAACGACTGGTGCTGAGCTCGCCACCAAAGGAATGCGATGGTCGCAAGCTCAGGAAGGGGGGAGGCCCTTGGGTTCCTGGAACAGATATGAAAACTCGGCGAGAAGTTTTTCCATGGTTGCCGATTCTGTCTGAAGTGCATGGACCTATGGTGTCCTTTCTTTAACCCTGCAACCGTGCCATGAAACTTGCTTTCCATTTAGGTGGAAGGTCATGGTGAGTGCGTTGAAGTCCCACAAAATCGGCCCTAGGTTAATTAACCTCTTGACCCCTAGAACAATATCGAACCCATCCAATGAAAGAACAAACAAATCAGCAAGAAACAGTTCAGAATTGACATGTACCAGCACGTCCTTACAAATTCCTGGACTGTGAACTCTCTCACCATTTGCGACGGCTACCTGTAGTCGCAGTCGAAGCTCCATTGGTAGCTTTAACTGAAGGGCGGCATGTTCACTTATGAAGTTGTGTGTACTCCCTTAATCAACGAGAATGCGCACCGGTTGACCTGCTATTTGTGCCTGTAATTGCATGGTCTAAGAAGTTTTAATGCCGGTGATCGCATGGAGAGAGATCTCTGGCTCGAATATGACTGGTTCTTCCTCCTCCTCTTGTTCATCGATGAGGAGGCAAAAAAGCCTCTTGCATCTATGTCCTGCCGAGTAGAGGTCATCACAATTGAAACATTGGTCTCTTGGTTGGCGTTCTGCCATTTCTGCCTTGGTTAGACGGTTAATGGGTGGAGCGACCATGTTACTACCTGTACTTGTCATTGGTCTAGAGGCGGTGGTGGTGGGAGATTTCAGTTCTCAGCTGGTAGCAGAAGAGGGGGTCGTTGCTGCTGATCTTGGGGGTACCCATGAGTTTGGTGGCCAACCCACATTAAAAATTCCGCAGTTGAGCTGCAGTTTGAGCTCGAACGCGCGGGCTAAGTTCATGGCTGTGACCAAATTTGGGGGATTCTGCATCTCGACATCCACCCGCAGGGGTTCTGATAGCCCTGCCGTGAACATATCCACTTGCTGGTCGGGTCGCACAGAGGATGCACTCGCGAGGAAGGTTTGGAATTGTCGCAGATATTCAGCCACTGTGTTGGTCTGTTTAAGTTAATCAACTCACCCAATGGGTTGCTAGTCAATGGGGGTTTGAACCTAAGAAGGCAATAGGACTTAAACCGGGGCCAACTGAGCCTGGGTTCTTCTTGCTCTAACCGATAAAACCAAAGTTGTGCTTCCTCTATTAAGTGAAAGGCGGCTAGACTTACCTTATCCCGGTCAGCTGTCTGTTCGTTCCGAAAAAATTGCTCGCAGCAATACAACCAGCCTAAGGGGTCTCCGTTGCCGTTGTACGACGGGAATTCTAGCCTGCTGTACTTGGGGACGATTGTGGTTCTTTGGCTAACAGACTGCTGCTCGCCGGAAAGTAATAGCTCCATCAGGCGTCGTAGCTCCCTCACTTCGTCTTTGATCTCACGGACTTCGGAGCTGGTCTCCACGAGTTGGTGCTCGAGGTCGTGGACCTTGGATGGTAGCTACTCCAGATCACCCATGACGCCTTGCTCTGATACCAAGTTGTTGAGGGCCCGGGAATAGGATCTCGTCATGGGTCGGTCCAAGGGGAAAACCTCCTGTTTTCCCTTGTTCCTCCCTGCTCTTGATGAACCTATCTTGGCGCCTCTAGTGATTTGTTCAAGAGATCACCAACTCTCCTAACTCACTTCTTAAACTGAATATTCGATATCTCATTCAATAATGGGATCTCCTTAAATAGGAGATTACAAAAGTCCTAATCAAAGGGAGTCTCCTTGCTGAATAGGGAGACTTCCAATTCTATCTTGCTAAGGATAAGATAAGCTAATCCTAATTTGATAAGCTACTAACAAGATAAGATAAGAGATAAGAACAATAAGAACAAGCAAAATGAGCTAATCTAATCTAGATAAGGCTGTTGTTGCCAAACTAGGTAGGATGAGCATCACTGAATCCTTGTTGCTGCTGGTGGTGGGTCAGGTGCCTGTTGCTGCCGGCAGCGATGGTACGTCTTCCCGAGGAAGGCGTCTATAACAATGTGAGCCTGAGGTTCTTAAACTGTAGCACAAGCCTCCAGCAAGGGATCATAGTTGGGGTGGAAATTCTTTCATAAACTAGAAGTCATTCATCGTATAAATAAAACAAAACAAGAATGTTTGGTTGGTGTAATTCATATGAATAATGAATAATTGAATGGTGTAATTCATATGAATAATTGAAAATAACCCTACTATGCACCTTAATGAATAATGATAATGTATAAAATCAGTTTTATCACTACTAAAATCCACCTCTCATAGAGGGCTTCCGCAGAAAGGCACAACTTACACCACACTATACTAAAACAAAGAACAAAAAGGCTCTTAAAAGGAACTCAAAAGACAGTCCAGAATGTTTCATTGTATCTATTTGCAAGAAATATTACCACGGACCTAGCTTGAAGCCAGAGTTAGTAATACCAAAAAATCATAACTAGTTATTTTAAAGCCCAAAATGTTCCAAACAAGCTAAAAGTACAAATGAGATATCACTTCAATTAACTTATAAATATAAAAAAAGTAACTGCATCATTCTTTCTCTTTCTCTATTAAAAACCAGGTCTTAAGTTTGGGTTTCAGTATTAATTGTTTGGATAGGCTTCCAAAATAAGATCTATTCATATTAATTTGATGAAGACGACAAAATTTTCCTTGCACCTTTTTCTCCATTTTAGAAGCAAGATTTGATCATTGATGGTGATAGATCACTTAGAGAAAAGTATCATACTTGAAATACTAACAATCAGGCATATCACTTTGATCCCAATGAAATGATAAAATTAAAATAAAGCAGTAGCTTTTCCTCAATGAAATCAAGTGGTAGGTCCAAATAAATAAGATATTGCTATTTGTCTTTCAATGGTCAATGGCAATAAATTATTAAAAGAAAATGAAGAAAGGCATAGTGATATAGGACCAATTGCTCTAATATTAACTGTAGGATCAATTACTTGAATGCCAAATTAGGAGGGCAATGATGGGTTAAGAATGGTTTACAAATGATTTTAGGACTAAATATATATAAAAATTGATAGGAGTTGGAAAGATTTTGAGCCAAATTGGCAAGAATTCTAATGAGACTACAGAAAAACAGACAATTCAAAAACTGTCTGAAGGATAGAATTCTTTAATGAAACTTTGTAGAGATGCTTAGGATGATGGATTGTACAAGGAGATTTAATTTCAAAACATTTTGAGTAAGTTTTCCACAAAGAAAAAAAAAATCCTTCCATAAGAAAAAAAGAAAAAAAAAACACAACTCAGGAAGCTAGGGTTGTAGATGGAGTTTTGGGATGAAATTGATAAGAATGAAAAGTGATAGAAACTTCATAAATAAGGGTGCTCTATACACCTAGGATCACACCAGAAATTACTCACCATAAACATAATATGCATAAAAATCATTCAAATATCATTTACCAATTTTTCTAATTTTACTGGAAATTATGATTCTATTGATCATACTTCAACTAAAAGAAAATTAAATAACTCCTAAACTAGTTAACCAATGACTCTGAAACTTTAAATGCAACTAAACTACAAGTAGACAAAAAACACTAGACTGGACCCCATAAAGAACATGTAAAAAGACCAAAATATGCTTACTGTTTATAAATACCAAAATACTTAATGAAATTAGAAATCCAATATCTGACTGCTTGGCTCCTATATTACATGGTACTTTGACCTCAGGCCCATTGAGAATTTATTAATTTTTCAACCAAACCTGACCCAAGTTACACCCCTAGTTTTACCGTTACCCCGCATTGGCGGGAACCTTGTGCACTGGACTGCCCTTTTATATAGAAAAACACTGTTTTATCAGTGCCCCGGGAAAGCCTATTATGCAGAGAATGACCACCCAACAAAATTTCAAAACAATGTGATAAAAAAGTCCAACTAGAGCTTACCAGGCGCAATATAGCCATATGATCCCGCAATAGCAGACATTGATTTGGACTGTGGCATGTCAATGATCTTTGCCAGTCCAAAATCTCCAACATGAGCCTCAAAGTTATCATCAAGTAGAATATTGTTGGACTTTATATCCCGGTGAATGATCTTAGGTTTGCAGTCATGATGTAAATAAGCAAGCCCCTGAGCAGCCCCAAGAGCAATTGCTAATCTTGTCTGCCATTCCAAGTTACAAGATGAACCATGAAGAAGTTCTCCCAGACTGCCTTTTCCCATATACTCATAGAGAAGAAGATTAGAACCTCGGTGGTAACAGAACCCATATAATTTCACAATATTCCGATGCCGAACCTTCCCAAGGGTTAAAATCTCGGTGCGAAAACTGTTCTCAATATTGTTCCCTTCTCTATTAGATTCAAGCTTCTTAACAGCAATTGTCTGCCCAGATGGCATAACAGCCCTGTAGACTGTTCCACAAGCTCCTCTTCCAATCACAAAACTGTCATTAAAATTGTTTGTCGCCTCAAGCAGGTCTTGGAAAGTGAACCCTTCTTTAGGAGAAAAGTACATGTCGTCTGACAGAGGAAAAGATAATTGTTTATCTTGAAAAGGAGCAACATCATCAACTGGGCGTCTAATGAAATATACAATAACTACAATTAGAACAAGAGAAACCCCACCCACAGCTGCTGCAACTATTGCAACAATTTTAGAAAGAGGTGTAGCTCCTTGTGAATTTGGCAGGAAAGAGGGCGAAGATGGAGATCCACTGCATCCCTGAATTATTTTCTGAAAGCTTGAGAAGCTCCAATTGAGATAGGTTTCCAATCTCATGTGGCAGTTTATCTGTAAATCTGTTCCTACTGAGATCAAGTCGTTGTAGCATCCTGCAGTTCACTATTTCCCGTGGTATTTGTCCAGTAAGCATATTTGATGAGATATTAAAGATCACCAACTGGGAAAGATTACCTATTTCTTTTGGCAATTCAGATGTAAAGTAGTTCTCTGAGAGATGAAGTCTTTGCAATGTTTTACAGTTCCCTATTTCTGGGGGAATAGGGCCACTAAACCTATTCTGGTCTAGTTCAATAGCAGAGAGGTTGACCAATTTGCATAAATCAGATGGAAGACTCCCTGTAAGGCTGTTTCCAACAAGGCGAAGCTGCACCAGTGATTTGCAGTTTGTGACCTCTGTAGGGATATTTCCAGTCAGCCTGTTTGACCCGAGGTTCAATGAAATCAGGTTAGAATGTCTGCAAAGATGACGAGGTATTTGCCCAGTTAGATTATTCTCTGATAAATCAACCGCCCAAAGTCGGCTATATAATCCAAGCCTTTGGGGTATATTACCACTGAGTAAGTTGTGGAAGAGCTGCAACTGGAGTAGTTCAGTCAAATATTGAAATCCAACTGGAATATGACCTGTGAGGTAATTCATTGACAAATCGAGCTTAGTCAGATTCCTTAAACTGCCAAGCTCATCTGGAATAATGCCTGTGAGCTGGTTCTGAAAAAGATGGAGTAAGCGTAGACTCTTTATCTTACTTAACTCTATCGGTATCTTTCCTGTCAACAAATTCTGAGAAAAATCTATCTCTTCTGCCATAGAAAGATTGCCAATCTCCTTTGGAATGGTGCCATTCAATGCATTCCTGTAAAGGTACAACTTATCCAAAAACCTCAAGTTTCCAATCTCCATTGGTATTCCACCCACAAGATTGTTCTGGTAAAGAGCAAGAGTCTTCAGATTAGTACAATTCCCTAACTCCTTTGGAATTACCCCCGACAACTCATTACTGTAAAGGAGGAGTTCCTTCAATTTTCCAAGCATTCCTAGCTCCTTGGGTATTTCGCCACTTAACTGGCTTTGGGAAATACCCAAGACTTCTAGGCTTTCACATCCTTCAATTATCTCCACAGGTATGCTTCCAGATATCAAATTCTGTCCCACTCGAAAAATTCTCAATCTCTTGAGGTTCCCAAGTGAACGAGGCAATGGGCCTGAGAGTTTGTTAGTGTATGCAACTAATTGAACCAGGGAAGAAAGGTTCCCAAGCTCTTCTGGAAGATGCCCAGATATTTTATTGTTGCATAAATTTAGTTCTGTTAATGAAGACATGTTACCCAATTCTACAGGTATTTCCCCTTCAAACTGATTATTGTTCAAGTAAAGAAGCTCCAACTTGGAGCAACTTCCAATCTCCATGGGTATGCTCCCAGATAGCTTGTTGTATGACAAGTCAAGATAAGTCAGGTGGACCAGACCACCAATACTCGAACTTAGGTTGCCAGAAAGATTCATGGAATGCAGATCAAGAGACCAGACCACTGGATTGTAGTCAAACGTGCAATTCACACCCCTCCATCCACAAGGTGTCTCATCATCGGCATTCCAACTACTTAGAGAGTCAAAATCATCATGAAGACTATTCTTCAGTTCCAGCAGTTGTTGCCCCTCTGCATTTAACCCATTAGAACTACAAGCCAATAGAGCAGCTACCAGCACATAACCACTAAAGGCCGCAAATGAAGCACTGTCAGACTTTATAATCCTGAACATTTTAGCAGTTGATTCTCAATTTAAATTAACATCCAAGCAGAATATAGGAACCTGCACAATGTCAGTTATCTTACATTAATAAGCTAATTAACCAATATCTTAGAGCTATATTCAACAAAGGAATCAACATTTGCCAATTGAAAGAGAACCCAGAGCCAAACTCTGAGATATATTAAAATTCATAACATCAATCATCAACAAAAGCTGTTTAGTCCACCAAAAGAAACAATATTTCCAAACTGGAAGAAAACCCAGAACAGAATTCTGAAAAGTATCAAAACCCATAACTCTAATAACCGGAAAAGGTAAAGCATAGATTCAATATCCTCCATTAAAAAAATGTATAAATAGAAAAGGAACCACTTTTCTAGTTTAGAAAGCCACCTCAACGGTAAGGAATTCAAAAACTGTAAGAAACTATAAATCAACCTCCAGGAAGAACCCAAGAATCCCATGACGGTTCTGAACCCAAGCAAGAAAATGCAATTGCATACCTCTGCATCCATAATTCATCTAAATCTCTCGACGAAATCCACCGTTTCTGATTACTCCAGATATGAATACCATCAATTTTATGACCCAGAAGACGAAAAAAAGAAACCCAGTTCTCCTTTCCACGCACAGATCTCGAAAACAGCGACAGCTTCAGTCTGCAGCCAAATTTTGTGCAGTAAAATCTAGCCTTTATATAGACAAACTCATGCATCGAATGTAGCTCTTTTTCTCTCACTCGAACTCAGGTGCATTGAATCACAACCTTCTCAGCTTCTCTCCCTTTTGCTTCCTCACAAGTCACAACAAGAGCATACAAGCCCAAGTCATTTTCATGTCGAGAGAAGAATATCGTTTCTTGAACGGTGAATTCGAGGGCCCGGAGAGAGAGAAAGAAAGCTCGATAACTGAAGCTTTAATGACAGGCAAAATCAGCTATATCGACCTTTTCCCTCTCGATTTAACTTCTTCGATTTTTAAACTTTTTAGCGCTTCAAAAACGCTAGAGGTTAATACATGGAAGGTTCATTTCTCGAGAAAATCAATTTCTCGGGGTCGGTAATGGCGGTTTTCCTTCATCTGCACTTGACTAGAATTTTTTTTTTTTCTTTTTCTTTTTCTATATTCTTATTACAGGTTATCTAACATTCTAACGATCATGGAGACTCTGTGTCAATGGCCCACCAAGTCGTTGATCATGACCGTCCTTTCTTTGTCCATCTCTGTTGCCTTGCAGTGGTGGGCCACATGTTAGGCTTCATACTTTGACCAACGATTAGAGAAGATAGCAGTTTACCACCGACTTGTTGGTTTTAAGGAATTGATTAGAGTGGGTCCCACAATTTTATTCCAATCTAAGACTCTTAAGAGGTGTGGCTCAGTGGCTCTTGGTGGGTGGGGAATGAGGGGTTATTGGATAATCCGTTGATATTTTGCACAATCTAGAAACATAAAGTGAAACAAATCCCATAAAAATAGTGGGCCCCACAATTTATTCGAATCAAGTGATTGATACTCAGTTGATGTTTGGCTCTGTGATTTCTTTATAATTTAATACTATTAAATGTTTTGCCAGATTGCCAACTATTAAACAAGCTTTTTTTCCTAAAGTGGAACAAATACCAAAAAAATAGTGGGTCCTACAAGTTATTCCAATCAAGTGATTGATAAGAGTCTCTATCTCTCTCTCATGGTGGGTGGGGTATTTTCAGTTGATATTTGGCTCTCTGATTTCTTGTTAATTTAATACTATTAAATGTCCTGCCTGCTTGCTAACCATTAAACAAGCATTTAATGCTCAATCTAAGATGGGAAGCTAATGCAGAACAAATCCCATTAAAAAAACAAAAAAAAAAGTGGGTCCCACAATTTATTCCAATCAAGTGATTGATAGAGTCTCCATCTCTCTCACTCTCATGGTTGGGTGGGGGATATGATATTCAGTTGGTATTTGGCTCTGTGATTTCTTGATAATTTAATACAATTAAATGTTTTGCCAGTTTGCCAACTATTAAACAAGCTTTCTTTCTCAATCTGGGATGGAAAACTAAAGTGGGAACAGAACCCATAAGTATGGCGGGTCCCACAATTTATAGGACAGAAGGATGAAGGAAAGGTGTCAAGTATTAATTAATGACTTCTCTTTAATATATACTTGGTTGTAAGTTGTAATTTCTTTTATAAATGCAAATTACAAAGTTGGTGCAAAAGTTGAGGATGGAGACTTCAGAGTCTTTCTTTAAGCATCTAATCTTGCCATAAATATGGTTAGAGATACTTGATACCCTTTTTAAAATACAAACTATTGTAATAGTATCTCTGATACAAAGCATTAATAGTTATATAATCATAATTTAAAATGCCAAATTATTTCTTTTTTTATAATCTGTGAGATACTGACACCTATTTAAAAGAACAAATCTGTACATCTCTATATGTACCTTCTGCATGAATGGACAATCAGAGTAAGAGTGGCCGCAAAGTGTGGGTTGTTGCCCCTTTTTAAACTTTAAATTATTTGAATTTTCTAATATAAGCACACATGCAACGGCTTTCATGGGGTTGTGATTTGGGCACACTTATTATTATTATTATTATTATTATTATTATTATTATTATTATTATTATTATTAATAAAAGAGAAGACAATTCTCTTTTAGTGATAAAAGAATCATTCTAGTGGTTGGAATAACAAGAATTGTCTAACTACTAATTAAAAATGAGACTGTTTATCACAAATTGGATGTGCCCAAATCACCATTATGAATTATTTGGTTTGAAGGAAAATGTAGGGAAAGGAAGGAAAAGGCTAGGAGACCTTGATAAATCTTGTATTGGTTTTTCTGTCTTTGTCTTCCTCTTCCTTCAAACCAAACATTTATGTATAAGGTGATAGGGTGACCCAAGAGGGATGTGTTGATTCATGGAAAGGAATAAGGTGACCCAAGATGCCAAGAATATAATCAATTAATAACTTTAATAGGAGCCCAAAAAGGTATTATTGTATACATTCATAATACCACCTCCTCCTATATGTCGTGCAAATTTGAGCCAAAACAACCCCTCCCCCTTCCGAGGTAGGGTTGGGTTGAGAATTTGTTAAATTTTGAGAGTGTCTTTAATATTTGGGTCCAATGCAATGAAAAATCTTCAAATCGGGTATTCTTATATATGATTTTTAAAACTGATTCGGTGACCGAACTGGTCAAGGATCCGGTTATCAGGTCGAGCAGTCCAATTGTTTGTATCGAACGCTTGGCCCATTCTGACAAAAGAAATAAGAAATTCAAAAAAATGAAAAATATTCAAAACCGTTCGAATGATTAATCGCTTGGTTCAGCAGTTTGCTGAACAAAATCAACGGTTTTGGGGGGAAATATGGTTTTGGGGGAAAATGGAACCGGTCACCTGACCAGTTCCCAGTTTTTTGGTCCAACTGTCTGATCCAGTTTTATCGATATTCATGATATACATAAATTTTGTTTGGTCGAAAATTCTATTTTTTTATTTAATTCTGATATTTTGTTAGTAGATATATCAATTATCACATACAGTAATAACATTTAAAACAAATAAAATCAACTAGCTCTTAACTAGTATTTGGTGACTCTAAAATGAAATCAACTCTTACTCTGCACCTTGGTACCCAAATTGCACTCGTGGCAAAAAGAAATTTTGGACTAAATCTCAGATTCCCTTCAATCCCCTATCTCTATGCAGCTTTTTATCTTTGTTGTATACTAAAAATCAAAAACTACTCCATTAAAGGTGGTAAAAAGCAGATGGGGACTAAGAGGTAACACCATGATCATTTAGAGGGCCCACCATGCAATAATCAGCTTAGACTTTAGATTGGCCAAAGGATTCCTCCTACAAGTGGGGTTGTCTAGCAAGTTTTCTAAACCCCTTTATTATAAGTAAAAAAAAAAAAAAAATTGAGGCCTTAGTAAGGGAAAATGCAAAATGAGAAAGGAATTGGATAGATTATGAGCTAATACCCAACCTAGAAGGCCACGAATTGGGATTTTCCTAGCTAGTAATCTTTATAGGTTGATCTTTAAAAGAAACTTTGACAAGAAAGCTGATCATATAGATAGTTTTGACTCATAACATGATATTTGCATTTGGAATGGTTATTTTAGGTTTTAGGTGTTTTTAGGCTAATTTGTTTGTTTTGAACAAAACAAGCAAAGGTCCTGTTTACACACGGTTTTGAATTCATCTGCTTCCACATCACTTTCTTTTAAGCTTCATTGCCCTAACTCTCTACTACGGAAAAAAGGAGTATTTTCTTATCCATTTTTCTTGATGAGATTGAAAGAACAATGACTATTAATTCTGTGAGAGAAAAAAAGTAAATTGGGTATAATAAATTTTATTTAATTAGTTATAAGGAGGTTGTGAGCTCCTTAATCCTTATTATTGGCTGAAGCTGAAATTGGGTTGCCCACATACTCCTTGAATTCAAAAGAAAAAAAAAGTAATAAGCATTTCAGTTCAGTCCTTTCAGCTGCTGTCATACTACTCCTTAGGCCTGGTTCATTTTCTGGGAAGTGGAGGTAGATAAGTAGGTGGGTTTTATGAAAAAAAAAAAAAAAAAAAGGCTATATTCATATTTTTGATATTAGTGAATCTCACGGAAAAGAATGATTCTCAAGTGGCTCATTTACATAGGCAAGTAATAGGGCTGCAAATAAGTTAGATCAGGCATCGAAAAAAATTACCCATTTAACTAATAAACCAAATTCAGATATATCCTGATCCAACCACCATAACCTCATCTGATCCGTTAATTATAAAATGTTATATATGTATATTTTATATATTATTTATACAATTATATATTATATCATAAAATTTTGTATTACAATTCTAATCAAATATGATATCCAATAAGATATTAGAATTTGAATTCATATCATACTCTTGAAAATCCAATGAATTCTTATTGAATCGGGATTGGTCGGATTCTTATCGAATCAGAACAGATCATATACCCTTTACTGAATTTGGTCTCATCCATAGTCTTTATCCATCCATGCTGAAAATTACTTACATGATGGGATAATATTGTCCTTTTAATAATGTCATTTTTTTTAGATAAAAAAATCATTATACAATTTTACGTATGAATTAAAAAACATCGATAAATACACTTATCTGAATGAATATTTTCTAAAAAACATTTACTCTTATATTATAAACCACAAACTAAAGAAGTGGATGGTAGAGGAAGGCGTGGCATCATGTTTGAAAGAATTATATTCTCACTAAACATTTGGTTTTCATTTGGAGATTATTGCATGGTAAACTTCAAGTGGATGGAAGTGTTGAGCATGTGGGTGTCTTTTTGGTATCCGAATGTAACTGTTGCAGAGATAAGAGTGCGGAACCTTTAAATCATCTCTCTCAAGGGGTCCTTGTTGAGCATGTGGGTTTGTACTATTTATGTGGAAGATTCAACTGGAGTCCAAAATTCAAAGGTGATTGTTTTTCCAATAATCAATGGGCTTCAGTTGGTTTTACAGCCTGTATTATTCTTGGTTGGAAAGAAATGAACAAATCAAGGTTTATAAAATCGAATCGGACAATGAATCGATCAGGGGTTTGGCTTTTGGGTTGAATAGTCTGATCATTTGAATCGAAAGAACGGTCCATTCTAATAAAAAATTTAAAAAATAAAAAATGGTTAAAACTGTTGAATGATTCGAACAGTTTAGACAGTTCAACTGCCCAAATCAATGATTTACGGACCAAATTAACAGTTTTTGACTGATTCCCAGTTTTTACGATCTGACCATCCAGTTGGATCCGGTTTTGAAAACCATGGAACAAATGAAGAATGGAAGGTGTAATTATTACTGCACAGCTGGTAACTATTTGGAAATTTGAGAGATGGCTTAATGGTTATGTTTAACCTTAATATAACCTTAATTGGGAGATGGCTCAGTGGTTAGCTATGATTAACGTTAATATAACAGTAGGTTCTATTCAGATTTGGAGAGAGAGTAATGACTACTGATTCTCCATGGTGGCTAAAGCAAAGTCACTATTAGATAGCCTCCATTGTAAAAACCTTGTGTCTTAATAGAGTTGAGGTTTTATTTGATTCTCAAATAGTGTGTATTATGGTTCAGTTTCAGCATTGGAAGCTCCCATGTGGAAGCTTTGGGTCAGTTTGGAATGAGTACAAATATAAATATATACAGTGCAAAAACATGTATTCCATATTTTTATTCCTCGTTTTGCTTAGTAGTACTCTTTCTAAACTAAGCTGTTGGTATTGGCAACAGTAGATGGAAGAAGATGCAAATTAGGAATTTAGGGTTTGTTTGATTCATAGTTAGAATTGGAAGCAAAATTCATTGGATTTGGAATCAGAATGGTCTATTCCTTCTAGCTGTTTGGTTCAAATGGGAATCAGAATTAATTGAAATGGATTTTCATTTCCAAGGGAGGAGGAGGGAATGTCCACTCCCTCAAATAGGGAAATATCAGTCTACCAAGAATGAGAATGGGATTCCAATTCCGCCCAATCAAATAGTTGGAATCAGAATGAACCGTTCTGATTTCGATTCCAAACCCATATTCCCACAAACCAAATAGACCCTTAATTAATTAATGGTATGACGAGTTAACCAACTTTATTGATTATATGTGATTTGTATTTATCTATTTATTGCTAGATAACAACCTAACTACTCACTATATAGGTTTCCTATATGTCATAAGGCATCTACATCCACCCTTAAGAAGGCTTCTTTCTCCATTGGTTATTTATAAAATTTAACAGTGGCCACCTATCCGTTGTGAGTAAAGTTTGAGGCTCCAAAAGATATAAAAGAAACCAAAACAAAAATAACATAACAATTTGCCCACCAAAAGGCCAAGGAATAAGTCATTCAAATTGATCACCCCTAAGGCTGCAATTGAATCGAGATTGAATTCATTTAGGCTCGATTCAGACTCAAATCAAGTTCAAACCTTGGGATAAGTTTGATTAGTTATTTTACCTCAAGTTGGGCCAATAAAAAAGTTTGGCTTGAAAGCTTATGAGCTTAACTCAATTAGCACATATACATAAATACGTACACATATATTTTTATATTCTATACAATATATACTATATATTATAAAAAATATCATATATAATATATAAATATATTTATTTTTAAGCTTTCGAGTTAAACTTGAACTCATTAAATATTTAATCGAACTGAACTCAAGCTTGATCTCGAACCTAATAGTATTTTAGCCAAGTTGAACCAAGACATGGGAAAATTTGGCTTGACTCAACTTAATTGCACACGTAGTCACCCCTATTTTGGCATTCCTGATATGGCTCTAGCCCCTAGCTCCCATAGGGCCCAAGTGCTATATGCTACACCTAGTCAATTATACCTAATCAATGAGTTAGTAGGCTAGTGATAGGGTATATGCATGGTCCACCAGCAAACAACATGGAGAGTTTACATTCCAATGGTTTGGTTTGAACCCTTGTCCCAGCACTAAGGATGCCTTAAGACTAACTCAACATTGAATGGATTGACAGATTAACCACTTCAAATATTTCCCAAGCGACCCATAAGTGTTGGGTTACTTCATGCACCATGTAGATACCATTTTTTCCTCTTTGTCTCCAATGTGTATAATTAAAGAAAAAACACTTTAGTTACTCTTCTTTAATCAATGAGGTGTTTGGCAAGTCTTTTTGTATGATCTTCGGGCTTTTCAAAGCTTAAAAGACCAAAGTTTGGTCTTTCTCAGTTTGTTAATGAAAGCTTAAAATAACCAAAATTTTGGAAGCTTCAAATAAAATCTCTTGTTTTTTTACACCTAAAACTTTCATTTAACAGTTATGTAGATCATGGTAAATTAAGATGTTTATCAAATGGTCTAAATCTTTAAAGACAAGACCCCAAAAACTCATTACATCTTTTGGCCATTCTTAAAAACTCTTGCCAAACAGCATCTTAATTATCATCCTATCCAACATACAAAAGAGTAAGAGAGAAAAAAGAAGAATAAAGAAAAGAAATCATGTACAAGTGATTATTAAATGGAAATGAATGGTCATTTATTGGCTCAAACCCAAAAAAAAAAAAAGAAGAAAAGATTAATTCCAGACTTTTCTATTTTGGAGTTAGTAAGTGATAGACAATATAGGATTAATACATGAAAGCATTCTCTCACTTAATCACCATTCATCATGTGGTAACTGGTAAGATGGGTCTCATCTTTTGAAAACCTAGGGGTCCACATATGCTGAGAGTTTGTGGGTGGAATCATGATTCATAACCAAAGGAAATTAATTACTCTCACAGCCCCATTCTGTCTTTTTTTTTTTCCTCGAACTTGATTTATTATATCTTCTAAATTCAAATTAATCAAGTATTTGTACTTGATTCCATTTCTGAATGAAGAATCTAACAAATCAGTAGATATTATCAATCACAAGAGTCTGTCTGATAGTGAATGAATTAGATTTATAGGCATGTGCAAGAGATGCAACCCATGAATGATTCTGTCCAAATCACTCAACAACCATCTCTGACGAAGTTGTGGAATAGAGAGACTTTGAGCTTTAAAGCAGGAGTGGTGAGTCTATTGATTGAAATGCAATCTTCTAATTTCATCCACTGAGTATGGAGCAACTTAGTTTTTGCCAAGAAACCCTAAAGCTACTAGCCATGTGATTGAACATGGACGTCTCCCAACAAGACCACAGCCCAACATATTAGGGGTGATGGGGCCAGCTAGCTGGTCCAGTTGGTAAGGTTGTGTTTGGATTCTATGGCGTAGCGGGTTCATCCTGTCACATCTGTGTGTTTGCCTGTCAAACAAAGAATATTTTTGTAGGCATTTTTCTGTTCTCCATATGGCATTAAACAAAACGGAATGGCGAAACAGGATTCATATAGCCAATCCCATACAACTGGGATAAGACTTGGATGATGATGATGGTGACTTTCCTGTTTTCCGTCATTCACAAGTTCAAACCCGTGAGCATTGTTAATGTTAGTAATTTTTTTTTTGTTAAAATCTGAATTATAAAAGATATGAAAAAAAAATTGTGTTTTTCTAATAAAATGTATATACCATGTGAATAAAGAATAATTTCAAAAATGCAGGTAAAAAATTTATTAGAAATATTTTAATTTTTAATGCATTCTATTATTTAAAAAATGATTATATTTTGAACTTGTGTCTACCTCTAATAGACATGGATTACACATAAATTTACATTAAAAGTATGTGGAATTTTCATTCGATATTCTCCAAAGACATCCTATTATATATTGATTTTCACCACATTCTTCAAATTGAAAATTTAGTCATGTTTTACATTAATTATTAAACAAAGTTTAAAATATAAGAATATATTGATGCATATACATTACGATATATATCAATTTTTGAACCTTGCGATACATATTGATATTTATACATAATTTTTTTTTCTTCCAAAGTTATGTATAAATACCAAAAATAATTAAAAATATCATCATAAAAGAGTAATAGAAAAATAGAATATTGTAGGTTGAAAATGCATTTCACCCATAAGAAAACTTTGAACCTTGTTCTAAAAATCATGGTTTTCAAGACCGGATTGGAAAAATCGGGAACCGGTCACCTGACTGGTTCCATTTTTCCTTAAAACCGCTTTTTTTTTCCCAAAACCATTGATTTTGGTCAGCAAACCGATGAATCGGCCGATTAATCATTCGAACGGTTTTGACAATTTTTCAAATTTTTTTTATTTTTTTTTGTTAGAATAGGCCGACCATTTGGGTCAAGCAGTTGGACCGTTCAAACTGATAACCAAACCCCTAATCAGTTCGGTTTTAAAAACCATGCTAAAAATTAAAGTGTGCATGAATTTTTCCTTGTCATAATTTTTCCACATTCATATTTACTGACCAAGCCCCATTGTCATTCACAAAAACCTGATAAGGTGCCACAATTGGTTTGATGATTTGAAAATAGAGCTATCACATCATTTATTGAAGTTTGAAATGGATAAATTCTTCTTATTTATCGTATTGATGATCCTGAAAACCAATAAATGTCGATCTATGCATCATATGATAAGATATTTTGAACCTTGATCTAAACAATTCAACATTTAGGCTATATTTGGTTGAAATTTTTTACTGCAAAAGGACCCTCAGCCCATCAGAACTTTGAGCTAAAGATTGATTCCTTTATAGCAAAAGTGATTTTTGAAATTGTGACTTTCAGGAAAGATGAATTGTGCATCAGAATCAATTCCCTAAAAGCATGCCAAACAAGGGGGTATGGGGATCCTGCCGACTCCACAAGTTGCCATTATTCAATAGCAAAAATCACATTGACATGTGGAAAAGATTTTGTCCTGAAATCCTGCAAAGGCGTTGAAAGATAACTCTCAAATGAGACCCGACCCATCAAGAGGAGTAATGCACAGCAAACACGTGATGACTGCAAGACCCGGGACCAATTTCTTTTGTTTTCCAACTTCACTCACTTTTGGGCTTTCTTACAAGTGTGGGTCAGCAGTCAGTACAGTGATTGATAATGCTGCCTTTGGGCTGAACAGGTTGACAAAGAGTGTAAGTCTGGATTGTTTTGTTTTCTTCTTTTTCTTTTATCAGAGCCTATCTCCATATGGATGAGGTTGTAAAGTAGATCCAAGTGCCACCAACCAAGGATTAGGAACAATTGAGCAAGACTGGAAACCAAATGGCACTAGAGACAATGACAAGTGGCAGCCTGCCGGCCCGGTCGAGCTGATTCGAAAGGACAAATGACTGATGGAGAAATGGGTCTTACCCTAGACCCCAAAAAAACAACAACAATGCTGGAACGTGGCTGAAAATTTGACCAGCTGGTGTGTTGTATGAGCTGAGGTGGACAAAATGTTGATCAACTTGGCTATATATATAAATAACACTGTGCATCAGGGGTTCAACAGTTGGGCTTTTTACGTTAATTTAGCTCTGGAAGTCTTGCAAAGGAAGTGTATGCTGACGATTTCCCTTAGACATTGGATAAAGTTCACATGTTAGAGTTGTTTAGACTTTAGAGAGCAGCAGTGGCACCTCTAGAAGACTTGGGCATGTGCCTAACAATTACTTTTGGCCCATAATTTTATATGGGCCCACAGGGATCTGGCCTTAGTTTTGTTAATGGTTATTGAGACTTTGGACTTTGGAGTGGCTGTATCCGGGGTGAGTTGTTTGACTGTTAATGGACCGTGTGGACCAGTTTGCACTTTCTCTCTGTTTGTGTAGGAGAGAGAGAGGGGCCAGTTTTGAAGTCAAGATTGAAATTTAGTTGGTGGGTTCATTTAATCGAGCCTGTAAACAACTCACATGGAGCTAGGGACTTGGATTCTAAATCCAATTTCCTATTTGCAATGTTATCTGACAAGTCTTACTGGAATGCCCATTTGGACATCTTCTCGTTTCCTTTGTATTAGGATTTGGGAACTAATAGGTATGTGTTCATGAATCTCAATCATCACCCAGATGTCATATTCCAACTTAAATGACTCTGAAGGATGCTAGGCCAATCATGAAATGCCACATCAGCTTAACTTGAGGCTGATTTGTCATGCCAGGTTGGACGACCGGGCGATGTCGACAGTCAGTCGACTTGGTGCCAGAATACCCTAGAACAGGAAAAGGTTGGTTCAAGTCCCTCATAGAGTGCAGGATTGTCTTTGCAATGACATTTTGAGTTTTTTGACATGAGCTAGCTGTGGCATTTTTAGTTGAGAGAGACCTAACACCCAACAGCTTATGTAGGATTAGCTTAGATGTAGATTGATAAATGCTTGAAAACCTTGAATGTAATTATCCTCTTAACTTCAATCAGCAAAGAAGATAACTGCCTCTGCCCCACAGAGAGACCAGATGGACACTACATTGATCTGATGTCAACTAAAGAAATTTCAGTAAGCCGCCGAGAAGGATGATACGTACAAGTAAACCTCACATTAGTTACCTGTCCTTAGGGATGTAAATTGGACCGGATTCCAATCCAGTCCAATGTGAGTCCGTTACAAATAGATCAGTTCCAATTTAGACTAATTTTAACCCAAACCTGGTCCTTTGACACCTATATTTCTATCTTCTATCAATGGACCGGATATTAACTAAATCCAACCCAGCACAATATAAATTCATTACAAATGAATCAGGTCCAATCCAATCCAATAAATACTTTGGATCATTAAGTCTGGATTAGTCCAATTTAATGTCTTATTGGTTCATACAATCTATCCAAATTGATTTTGTTTTAAACAGGGTCCAATCCAAAACCCGTCTATTGACACCCCTACCTATCCAATCCCTATCTATGGTCAATCTGGACCTTTTATCTTACAAACTTAAGGTTTTGTGCTAAATTGTACATTAATCAATGAGAATTCATCAAAGTTCATGGGAGTGGTTTTGATTGGTGAGACTCTTAAAGTGGTAGGAGATTTGGAAATGGAAAAGACACAGTTGGACATGGTTTTAGATACTAAATTTATACTAAAAATTAAAATATCCAACATCACGGGATACTATTGTACAGGGAGTTTGGATCTCCTCCCAAAAAAATAAACTCTTCCAACACATTTCAAACCTGATCTATGTCTGCACATCATATTGGAAACTTGGAAGGTTTGGAACAGTTTTTTTGTTGGGAGGAGATCCCAACCATACTCCAGGTTTTGCCATTAAGAAGCTCACAATCTTTTTAATAATTTATCCACTATATTACAGATTAGTAAGTTCAGTTCAGCAACTTCAACTGCTATCAAATATCCCTAAATCCCTTTTCAATTAACCCCTCCCAAGCCAGCATACTAGATGGCCCAGGACCATTCTTGTGATATTGGGCCTAAGTTGGCCAAATATTTCAGTTTTAGATCAGCTAAGTCAGAACTCAGAATTAGCCTCCTCATTTTTTGGGCCCACTAGAAGCCTGATTAGAAACCAATTCAAGTGTTCAGAATCCACTAAGGGTTTGTTTGATTCGTGGTCAGAATTTGAATTGGAATCGGAATTGAAATCTTTCAGACTTGAATTAAAATGGTTCATTCATATAATCTATTTGGTTCAGACTAGAGCAAAAATAGAAATTGAAATCAGCAGAAATGAGATTTCATTCCCCAAAAGGGGCAAGGAATGAGCATTCCCTTAAATAAGGGAATGCCATTCCAACAAGAATCTCATTCCATCCAACCAAACAGTCAGAATCAAAACAGCCCATTCTAATTCTGATTCTACACCCAATATATATTTATGGCTCCAGTCATAATGTCTTGATTTGACGACAACCGTATGATCAAAAGTAATGAGTCCTGTAACTAATGTTCATGTATCATGTAGGGCTGTAAATGGCTCGGATTTGGATTGGATTCAGCTGCATCGGATCTGTGTCCAGTTACGATAGTCGGATTTTGAATTGAATTCAAATTTAATCTATAATTATCAGTTTAAAATAATAATTTTTATGGGGCTCGAATTTTAATTGGACCATATGACTATACCATTCAAAACAGAAATAATTTAATTCGGAATCAAATGAGGTATCGTATTTTCGGAATCCATTGACAGCCCAATACAACATCCTCCTTTACATTGTTTATTTTAAAAAAATTGTCATTTTCAAAAAATGAAGTTGACAACAGATTAATAAAAATAGACATTATATTTGAAGCAAATAAAAAATTTTGAAGTCAAACAGGTTTCCAGCGAACATTAGGCCAAAATTTAAGCATATTAAACCGATTAATGAGCTCGTTCTAGAACAGTTTTGGTGTTGCACGACCTGGTGCTCCCTGCTGCAGATAACTTGGATGTCGGGCTGGTGAGGTTGTCTTGTCGAGTTGTAAGAAGAATAAATTAGAGTGTCTAGATTGTTTGACCCGGAGATGGACACTTCAATGCTTAATTAAGTTAAAAAATAGTTTTAAGAGAGCTAAAAAGTAAGAGAGCTAGAGAGTTAGTGAACTGTGAGAGCTAAATCATGTGTACCTTTTCAGAGGAAGGGGATGCCTTTCTATATGCTAAATGTTGTGAGCTTCATGAAGCGCGTTCAAGACTCCAGCATGTCTGATTCAAATGTGGTTTCACGACTGTAGATGGATCCCGTGTAAGCGAAAAGTGTTTATCCAATCACACCCGAAGTGGCAACTCCTCGAGGAGGAGGTCGCTCGTTGCGTTACACAGGCCGTTGGCTAAATCTTTACTAGGTCGGCAAAGTTAGGTCACCTCCTACGCTGACTTGACGTGGACCAACATATTTTTCAGTCCATCCTGAGGTAGGGCTATATATCTATTACGTCAATGGAGACAGGTCACCTCATGCACTGACCTAACATTGGTCAATCTATTTGCAATCCGACTTGTCGAGGTGAGGCCAAGGAGTCCATGATGGATGTGCAGTGTCTGTCATACTCTTGAAGCATGCTTATGTGGAGTTGAGTTGTTATTCAATGGTTTTGTGGAGACATGTGTTGTAATATCACTGGAAGGTCAAATCACCCCTCAAGTTTCTACCCAAACAATGAAGGTATAGGGTAGAAAGATTATAGTCTTCCTCTCCTTTCAATGCATTTTTCTATTTTTTGTATAGCGATAATTATCATCAATTCGACAATGAGAAATCCATGTCGCCTTTTCTTGGGTGGATAAAATTAGGACGAGCATAATACCACTTCTCTATAGGGATGCAAACAGATCGGATTGCATTCAAATTAGAGTATATTTGAATCCGATTCGATATTGTTTATGTTGGATCTGATAGGACTTGATCTGAATTCGAATCCTATCGGATCTTCAGATCTGATTTGATTCAACTTGTTTTCTTTAAAAATTAATAAATTATTAAAAGAAAAAAATAAAATATACCAATTTAAATAAAAAACAAAAAATACAAGTATTTTTAATATATATATATATATATATATATATATATATATATATATATATATATATATATATGACATGATCCATTTGCACCCCTACTTCTCTGTACAAAATGTTAAAAACATTTAACTTTCTGGTGGGCAATGACATGAACCATCCTAACAACAAACTGGATTTCAAAGCATAGAGGCTTAACTAGAGTAGCTTTCATAGCTGCCCAAAATTCAGCTTCCAACACACTAGCTATGAGACAACAAAAAGGACCACCACAAGAGAACATCCACAATGGGGGCATATGTATAATATATAAAAGAGAGAATATTTGGTCTGTATCCAGTCACCCCTCCCAAGACCCTTAGATAGTTAAGGCCAAAATTGAGTAGCTCAGATCTGTTACCCATAAGACATTACAGCCACACATCGGGAACATCTCCCCCATGAATGACAACTGAGATGTTTTAGATGTATGGCTGTAGTGTCCTCAATCTTTTTTTTTAATTTAATGTTCTAATTATTTGAAGTTACATAATTACACACTATAAGAGATTGAAGTAAAAGGGTGGATTTTCCAAAATATAAAGAAACAAGAAATGCAAAATGTTACAAATTATAGCATTTAGATATTACCATTCAATAAAGGGAATGCAAGAAAATTTGTGGTATTTTCATAATCTAAGAAGAAAATGTGAAAAAGCTACAAATAATAGCATTTAGTTTTTTTTTTTTTGGAAGCAAAAATAATTTGCTATTTTTGGGTAACATAATTTGGTGTTTACTTTGAAGATGAAATTATATCTCAGGTTAATAAAAAATCCATTTATTACAATAATAACATAATAAGGTATTTAATGTATTATTATTTTAAAGGGCAAATATATGGAGGAGAAATAATAATGATAATATCAATTTGAATGGGTAAAGTCATTTTTGAAAAATCAAGATGCAACTGATTGCTTGGTTTGTCATACTTTTTCTATAAGTCGATTAATTAAACAACTATAGTTGAGATCACTCTGAATTATCTATTTTCCTGGACAATGATCAATCACAATATGCTTAATGTGTGCAAGGTGTAGTGCATCATGATTGACCTAATATTACAATAACTGTTTGACGATTATTGTCACTAACAAAAGTTTTCCCCACTCCCAACATATTTGGTCCTTTCTAACATCAACCTATAAATTCCATCAATTTCTCATCTACTATAAAAATGACTTGGCTTCTGTTTGGCATTGTTTCCGTTGCTCTAGAAAACGACACCACATCAGCACCACGTCAGAAAAAACGGTGCTCAGGAAATAAGCATTTGTTTAGAACCGTTTTTCCATAAAAAATGGTACTCCAAGCCACACATTGGAAATCTGGAAGGCATGGCTTGAAGCAATGCAAAATTTGGCATTTCCTAGAGTTGCAGCTCGTTGCTGCCAACATGGACATGAGGCTAGGAGCAAAAGCAGGGCAGAGCTTGTGCATAAGACAATACATAACGAGTGATGAGAGCTTTGTGTCTCTCCTATTCTTAGAGAACTTATTAATCTAATAAGAAATCATATAATAGGAAAGGAGGCCTTTTCAAAGAGGGAAAGTTTGTTAGTTGGTTAGATCTAAGACATGGGATTCACAACTAGAGTTATTGGGAAATGAGGTCACTGTAACTTTGGAAGAGAAGCTTTGAGGCGCGTCTGAAGATACTATCTTTAGAACGTTATTTGCCCCCACTCAGTTTCACTGAGTTTGTTGTTGGGTTACAGGAGAATCTGTTCTCAAGATATAACAGAGCCTTGGGCGAGAATCTGCAACCAGCAAAGTTAAAGAATCTCCAAAGAAACCCTCTGTGAGACTATAGCAGACCAGACTGAGAGAGAGAGAGAGAGAGAAAGTGGATTTCGAATATGTGTATTTTTGAAGCCTAATTCATGCTCCTTAAATAGTTTATGAAGAGGTATGAAGAAAATGTAGGTGTTGGTTTTGAGAAGGCACATTGAACAGTCACAATTTCAAACATTGTGCCTCTTGATCACACCCGATTGAATCATGACTGGTGATCTCATCAACGGTAATCAGCGGTCGGTGTGCACGTGCAATTTCTCATGTAATTGACCGATCAAACCCATTAAATTTAATCTCTTATGAGATTAAAATCCAACAAGAGTTTCACAATGGGGATCCCAAGATCAAAGCTTACACCTTATTTCTTAGGGTTCATACACAAGCATGAGCTCAGCTACAACCCTACTTCTAGGTTGTTGAATTGTAATATTTGAATATCACTTTTTCACAAGCTTATTTGGGTGCGCTATGCAGTTGAAGTTGTGCCAGTTCACAATGTAGAAGATTGCTGTGTTAGTATACTAAATTGCAGGTCAGGCCCAGGTGCATTGCGTTGGTTGGTGTGTTTTGTTGCAATTATTCTAGCTGTTGTGGTTGCAAGGGTGAGGTAGGACTATGTCGTGAGGGAGTTTCAAGTTATGTTAGTCGTGCCTATGCAGTCATTTATTTGTTTCTTTGAGCATGAGATTTGGGACTGGTAGGCACAATGGGGGTGCATTGTGGTCTCTTGCTTAAGCATCTTCGTCTTCTTTCTTTTTTTTTTTCTGGTCTTCTTCTTCATCTCCTTCTCAAGCTATGCACAGAGGATGGATGCCTCCTCCTCCTCCTCCTTCTTCTTCTTACTATGTTTTTCCCTTTTTGGTTGACCACCAATATTAGCCTTATAACCATTAAGAGAAAACAGCATCGATTAAGTTATTTAAACAATTTTTGTCTGGTTGTTATTTTCTTTATTGGTAGTCTAATATGTAACCTTAATTTCTGAAGTTGATACTGCTACTTAAGCATTCGAAGAGTATTAACCAATTTATTAATCATGTATTTTTGTTGGCGGAAAATCATTCTTATTTGATACCATGGTTTTGTTAAGCAACACTAGAATTCCATGGTTTGAAACATCAGAATCTGATTCTTATTTGATACCATTGCAATAGGTTGTAATGAAATATATGTTAGTATATACTTAAATATTCTTATGTTTGTGCATTGTCTTTGATAATTTTCATTTTTAAATATATAGTTCATTCCTATTTATTTATAAAAATTTCAAAAAGGAATCTCAAAAGAGATAAGTAAATACAAGGCAACAAACTCAAAAATACCAGAAGCCCAAGAAGAAGGCTGCCCTCCTGTTGAATAGCATATTTCCTGAGAAAGTTTGGATCTTGATTCAGGAAAAGTATAAGGATGTCTGTCTTGCACTCCCAGTAAAATGATGAGATTATTACTAGGACAACTCCCATGAATGGTTAAGGAATTATTTAACATAATAAAGGACCTAAGTATATGCTAAAAGTATGGAACAAACAAACAAATAAGAATTTAGCCATTACCCAGTTAATACAGACCTTTTATCTTGACTCTGTAAAGCACCAGTGATGATGTCAAAGATGCCTCCATTCATGAGATCCCTGCAGGAGACAATGTAACTTAAGAATTGGTGCAGTTCAACAAAAAAAAAATGATTAGGAGAGAATTTACCAAAAGAATGTACTCAATGAGAATACCATTAGAACAAATAGAACAATCAATAGATCTGATAGTCTGACTAAAGAGTCGCAGCTGCTGGACCAGTTGTAAGCTCTTACTTAAACTACAGAACTCATGCAATAAGAATACCTATATTCATTCCTCGAAGGGGTTCTTGGCACGCAATTCTTTTGCAAACCTTACCTTATTATCAACTCAGTAGAATTAATCAATTACCAGTCAAAAAAATACACTTATGATTTCTAAATCTGGGTTAGATAAAGGAATCAAAATACGACACAGGAGAAGGCAACAAAGCTATATTGACAATTTTTCAATATAGTTTGGGACAGAAATGGCTTAGTACAGGACAACCATGAAATATCCAATGGCACAGTGGGGTGGAGAACTCTTCTCAGAAGAAACTTGAATGATTGGGAACTGTCAATGATTTTGGAGCTCCTCAAGTTGCTAAACAGGGAGCATGTCAGTCCAGGTCAAAAGGACAATAGAATCTGGAAGTGGGATTAAATTAGGAGTATTTCTATTAAATCCCTATACAATCAACTTGCTGGGTCAGGGGCCTAATCTATTCCATCCTCGTTGATCTGGCTTTATACCGTTCCATCAAAAGTATCCTTCTTCGTTTTGATTTCTGCTCAAGATAGATGTCTAATCAAGGAAAACTTAAGAAAGGGAGATTGGCTATCAAGCAATTGTATGTTTCTGTGATGAAACTCCTAAAACTACACTACAAATCATTTATTCATCCATTGCAAGATTACAGATTCTCTGTTAGTGTAGGTGAAAGGAAATTTTTAGATGAAGAGGTGCAACTCATTTTCAGTAATTGATTTTCTCTCAAGCTAAAAGCTATAAGGTCTGAGAAAATAAGGCTCCATAACACGGAAGACTGATTTTCTTGCTATGATGTGGACAATCTGGACTGATAGGAACCTAGAGATTTTTAAGAATAAAAGTAAATCTGAAGACAGGAATGCATTTTGAAGGGTAGAATTTTCTCTTGGGTCAGCACGTATAGGTTATTCAATACTAAACCTTACAATACTTTTGCGTTGACCTTTTAGGGCCAAGGCTAGCGTATCCTTGTGAAATATGACTTAGAAATTTCCAATACATCTAGGACTTTCAGCTTCATATGTTCTTAGAATTGGAAATATTTGAGACTTGTAGCTTGAGAGCTGACTCTGCTTTTCATCATTTGATGTCCACTTTCTCAAGTTTGTCGGTTTCTTCTAGACTATAGATGCTGATAATTCTGGAATCCTATCAACCCCTCTAACTACAATTTCTCGGTTTGGGTTTTGTGTGCTGGATGGATAGATGCCTAACTAAACATAAATTGGCTAAGAGGCCTACAGCTCTCAGACCTTAGCTGAAGTTTTTCATATCTTCTTACATGTGACAGATAAGTGGTTATTATCTAAAACTCCTTTTTTGCTTTCTCCATTTCTCTTAAGCTTAACCGAACTTTTAGATACATCGGGACTCGGGAGTCCTCCCTGTCAGAAATCAGAATCTACCTTGGGGATAGGAATAGTTTTGTATACCCCTCCCTTGGGAGGCAGGGATTCACCTTGAGATTCTTGGGTCCTCAGGGAGAAGGAACCTCTCATAGAGCTTAGCTGCTTGTTTTTCCTACAAGCCTTAAAGTTGGCATATTTTTCAGGTTAGAGCAGGCTGATGATTAAAGGAAATTGTAGTGATAATAAAGTGGATGTCTTCTGTTATGGAGAGTACTTGGTCCTTCACATTTATTCTTCAGGTGTATGAGAGGATTGGATAATACCCTAGCTGACAGTCTAACTAGAAGAGTTGGAGGAGAGATCCTTGAGTTGGGGGCCCAGGCCCAAGGGAACAAACAGGGATAATAGGCTTCTTATTGCTTATTTGTTCATTGTCAGCTATTATTGTTTTCTACTATTCCTACTATTAGACTTTCTTAATAGAAGAGGTATCTTCTCATGATTGTTTTTAATTTTATTATACTAATTTAATTAATTATTGTATATATAAGCAATTGTATACAACAAAATTCATATAAAATTAAAATTTTAAGTTTTTTTTCATTTTTTTAAAATAAATAGCTTAGGCCTGGCCTAAGGCTTGACCCATGGGCCCAAACGGTCTTGGACAGTGGGACGTGTCGGGCCGACCCCCCAAGTTATCCCAAGGGAGGGCAGTACGGCCCATGGGCCAGTACGACACAACCCACACTTTACATGGACCTGGCATGGCACATTTTACACCTCTAACCCTTATGTTATTATTTTGATTAATAAAAAAAATGAATGATAATGAAATTTGTAACCAAACATGTTACAAATTTACTCCCATTCTTGCTGTAAAAGAATCATTTTTTGGGAAAAAAACATTTGGTTTATGGCAATATTTTCTCATTCTTTCCATTTTTATTCATTTTTTTTCCATCTTGAAATTTTATCTTGGGTAAGAATAAGAATTGAACCAATCATGGCCTTAATGCTTCACTCACCAACTCAATTCAGGTTCCCTCCCTTATTCTACTCGACCTACTTTTTTTTCTTGGAAATGAAGCCTCCTATTTGTAATAGAAAGGAAGGTGAGATTCTGCCAACTCTCAAAATGAATGGATGGTTTTGACAAGTCAGATTTAAAGGGATAGGAGGGTTTGATAACTTGGAGTCCAAAGAGTAATTTTGTAATTTATGGTTTTGGGGTAATTTGATATTTTGGAATGAGAAGGATAGTTCAGTAATTTGGGTTTAGAGGATAATTTGGCAATTTGGTAATTTGGGGTCCGAACGAGTAGGTAAGAGGGGTATCCCAAGACTCATTACTGTAAAGGAAGAGTTCCTTTAATTTTCCAAGCATTCCTAGTTCCTTGGGTATTTTGCCACTTAACTGATTATGGGCAATACCCAAGACTTCTAGGCTTTCACACCCTTTAATTAAATCCACAAGTATGCTTCAGATATCGTATTAAACCCTGCTCGTAAAGTTCTCAATCTCTTAAAGTTTCTAAACGAACGAGGTAATGGGCCTGTAAGGTTGTTACTGTATGCAACTAACTAAACTAGGGAAGAAAGGTTCCCAAGCTCTTCTATAAGATGCCTAGATATTTCATTGTTGAAAAAATTGAGTTCTGTTAATGAAGATATGTTGCCCAATTGGATTGGAATTTCCCCTTCAATTTGATTATTGTTCAAATAAAAGTTAAACCATTTCCAAACTCCTTGGGTATCCTCCCAGATAAATTATTGTATGACAAGCAAGATTTCAAATTTCAACACGATACTCCTGATACGACGTGTATTGTATCTTATCTTTCAAATTCTGATACAAGATATGGTGGAAAATCGATGGTATCATCTTTTTTTCATTGTACCAGACCCATATCGGGCTGTATCGAAGGTGTACTTGGGAGTGTATTAGGCGTATTGGTAGCATATCAATCGATATGCTATGAAAAAGAGATATGGGCGAAAAACGAAAAAAAAGGGAAAGAAAGTTCTTTCCCTTGAAACAAGCCTTCTTTCACCCCCAAAGTGACTCCAAAACTTCAATCTCATTCATAAAGTGCTAGGCAAGGTTCAAAGTATCAATATGGCATATCGGCCTGTATCGGTGCTTTTTTGTGTTTTTTTTTTTTTTTTAAACCAGTTTAGAGGGGTTGATTTAAGGCCTAACTACCCTCTGAACCATGGCCTGACCCGAAGCACCTATGGTAGGGGCATATTGGGAAGGCCCTGATACGATACGTATCGATCGATACGGGCCGATACATATCAATATTTTGAACCTTGGTTCTAGGTATGCAAAACTAAAACACAAAAAAACACATGTGAATCATTAGTGTTTTTTGAATTTTTTTCAAGTTTTGAAAAAGATATTACAAAAATAGGTAAATTTTTCAATTTTTCATAATATCTTATGATTTTTTCCTTGAATGCTTGAAAATATTTAAATCTATTTTAATCTACATTAAATGTGTTCAAAATCACTTTTTTATGTGTTATGAATAGATTTATGGAAATTTTATAAAGAGATTTGGAAAAAATATAAAATAACAAAAAAAATTCAAAACGCATTTTATATCTGCCTAGAAAGACTTATTATGTTTTAGATCCATAGATTATCTATCAAATTCATAGAGAAATTACAATTTCTCCTTCAATTTTTTTTTTATATTTTAGAATTAAAAATAATTAATAATTAATTTGATCTAATCACAAGGATTGATTATATAATATTTATTTAATTTTATATTTTTATAATTTTTGAAAATAATAATTATTTAATAAGAAATAATTATTACTTACACTTTCACATAGAAATTGTGCAAATGCATGTTTTATGCTTAGATAGGATAGTTGGGTTATCCCATCCCTTAAAGCTTAAGAATTTTAATTTATAAATTATAGTTAAGCATAGGGTTTTGTAATGAAATTATATTTAACTACGATGTGTTTATTCATAAACCCATTAAAATATATTAATTTAATGTATGTACACCTCATTGAGGCCTTATAGTGTTATTGATGCATTTTTATAATTTATTGAAGTATTTATAGTGTTTCTGTGTATATCTATGTGTATCTTAATTTTTCTCCAAGATATGTATCCAAGATGTATCTTGATACTTCTCTTAAAATTGCCTTTTTGATACACTTAGTGTTTCTAATACTTTGAACCTTGATTATTAGTCGAGGTAAGTCAGGTGGGTTAGACCACCAATGCTCAAATGTAAAGTTCCAGAAAGATTCATGGAATGTAGATCAAGAGACCAAGCCACTGCATTGTAGTTGAGTGTGCATTTGACACCACTCCATTCACAGGGTGTCTCATCTGTAGGATTCTAAAAGACCAATCATCCATAAAAAAAAATACAACAATTTACGTGGTTTGGCTTATAGCTTATGTCCATAATAGCAAAAATAATTTGCTATTTTTTGGTAACATGATTTGGTAGAAGGTTTTTGAACCACCATTGACCCGGGCGGTTGGACCGTTCAACCTGGGAACCGTCCAGGCAACTGGTTATGTTTTACCTCAAACCCAGATTTTGGCCAAAAACCATTGAAAAAAATCAACAACCCGTAGACCCGGGTGGTTGAACAATCGACCTGTTGACCCATTCGATGATTTTGACCATTTTTTATTTTTAATTTGTTTGTTAGAACGGTCCGTCCATTTGAACGGGACAGTTGAACCATCGACCCAGAAACCGATGGCCAGAATAGTTCCATTTTCGGATCATTTTTTAGAACGATGATTTAGTATTTATTTTAAAGACTGAAATTATAACTAGATTAATAGAAAAATCCATTTATTACAATAATAACATAATAATATATGCTATTTAATGTATTATATATTTAAAGGGTAAACGTATGGAGGAAAAATCAATAATGGTAATATCAATTTGAATGGATAAAGCACTAAAGCTGTCATTGAAAAATCCAGATGGAACTGGTTGCTTGGTGTGTCATACTTTTTCTATAAGTTGATCAATTAATTAAACAACCATATTTGAGATCACTCTGAATCATCTATGATCCTGGACAAGGGCCAATTACAATATGCCTTGTCAGGTTGATGTGTGCAACCCGTGTATTATGTTGCTGGTGTGGTGCATCATGATTGGCCTAATATTACAATAACTGTTTGATGATTATTCTCACTAACAAAAGCTCTGCCCGCTCCCAACATATTTGGTCCTTTCTAACATCAACCTATTAATTCCACCAATTCCTCATCTACTATAAAAATAACTTAGTTCGGCTAGTCTTTTTTATACCCTAATAAATTCCTTGAGTTTTTGTTGTCCTCCTTCGATAAAAGGTTTGTTTGGTTTGATAGAACATAAGAGAGAAACATAGCTAAAGAATGCAATTTGGACGTCGTAAACATTGCACTAAGACTTGATTTTGTTAAGGGATGCAACTTGGGCAGGCCCCAGCCAATCCTACTCCGACCCAACTTGAGTTTTTACTTGGATTGGGCTTGGACCAGAAAACTCAGGACTGGTTTAAACTTAGATTGTACTTGGGTTGAGGCCTCGAGAAGCCTGAGTGACTGAGTCCAACTCAATCCAACACGGGCCCAACTGCACAAGCCTAACTTAATCTGGCCCAGTTCAACCCAATCCTAAGCCAGGCCTGAATTTTGTTGTGTTAAGTTTGATAGGGCCTTGGTTCGTAAACTTGGGCTTGACCTCAGGTTGGGCCAGAATTAACCCTAAACCTGACCCAACCAGCTCAAGTTGTACCCTTTTCCTTCCTTAGGTTGACATTCAACTTGATTACCTGCCCATCAGTAGAGGGCTCAGAAGGATGTGGAGGAGATGAACTGAACTCAAGTTCTGTTAAACCTAGAATATGATTTATCAACTATGCAAACAATTACACAACACAACAAACTAATTCCATCAACCACTTGTCTATGATGAGAAACAAGGCATGGTTCAACTCAGCTCCCAAATTGACCGGCCATATACATGCATTAATAAATTTACTTGAAGATCATAGACAACTTATTTACTAGAACATAACCTGGAAATTCAAATAATACAAAGACTGAAATTCTCATGACTAACTAGATAGTGAATTGTTGGAGAGTAGAAGTTTTTCCAATGATACACAGTTTGTGATCTCTGCAGGGATATTTCCAATTAGCCGGTTGGAGTTTAGGTTCAATTCAACCAGCTTAGAATGTTGTCTGCAAATCTGACGAGGTATATGCCCAGTTAAATAGTTCATAGACAAATCAATTCTAGTCAAATTCCCTAAGCTGCCAAGCTCTCCTGGAATAGTGCCCGTAAGTTGGTTCCCATGAAGATAGAGTAAGCGTAGACCCTTTGTCTTACTTAACTCTATTGGTATTTTTCCTGTCAATGAATTCTCTGAAAAATCTCTCTCTGTTGCTATAGAAAGATTACCAATCTCCTGCAGAACTGTCCCACTCAATGCATTCTTGTAAAGAAACAATTTATCCAGAAATATCAGGTTTCCGAATACTCCACAGGTATTCCACCCATGAGATTGTTCTGGTATAGAGCAAGAATCTCCAGATTCGTACAATTCCCTAACTCCTTTGCAACTACCCCAGACAACCCATTAGTGTAAAGGAGGAGTTCTTTCAATTTTCCAAGCATTCCTAGCTCCTTGGATATGTCGCCACTTAACTGGTTTTTGACGAGACCCAATATTTCCAGGCTCTCACAACCTTTAATTATCTCCACGGGTATGCTTCCAGATATCAGATTATCCCCCGCTCGAAAAACTCTCAATCTCTTGAGGTTCCCAAGTGAGCGAGGCAATGGGCCTGTGAGGTTGTTACTGAATGCAAGTAATTGAACCAGGGAAGACATATCACCCAACTCTACAGGTATTTCCCCTTCAAACTGATTATTGTTTAAATCAAGAACCTGCAACTTTAAACAATTTCTAATCTCTCTGTGTATTCTCCCAGATAAATCATTGTATGATAAGTCGAGGTAAGTCAGGTGGACTAGACCACCAATGCTCGAATGTAGAGTTCCAGAAAGATTCATGGAATGTAGATCAAGAGACCAGACCACTAGTGCATTGTAGTCGAGTGTGCAATTGACACCCTTCCATTCACAGGGTCTCTTCTCTGGGATTCCAATTGCTCAAATGGTTAAAACCATCGTATAGGCCATTCTTGAGTTCCAGAAGGAGTTGCCCCACCAAATTTAGCCCTTCAGAACCACATGATACTTCTAGTAAAGCAGCTACCAGTACAAAACCAGTAAAGCCCACCAAGTTATCTCCCTCTGAACTCCAAGTCCTGAACATTCTATCCAACAACAGAACTCAGCAATTGATGAAGCACCAAATCTAGCCTGCAGGTTATATAAGTAAGTTAAGTTAGATTATAAATTAACAGGGTGACAAACCAATATGCTGTAGCTCGATCTATTCACCTAAAGAATTAGCACAATTGGAAGAGAACTCAAAACGTACTGAATTCTGAAAAATCCAGTCATCAACAAAAGTTGTTTTCGTTCACCAAAGAAAATGATATTTCCAAATTGGAAGAACAACACTCTTGAACGAATTTAAAAATATATCAAAAACCATTAAAACCAAAAATAACCTTGAACTCATGCAATTGCTAATGACTGTAGAGAAATACCTGTGTCTATAATCTATCAAAAGCAAAGTCAAACCATGAAGTCCACCAGATCCGATTTCTCCAGAAACCAAAATTATGAAATTCATTACCCAAAACATGCAATAAATAATTAAACCCGGTTTCCCTCTTGCATTTTCAAGGGCTTAGTGCTGGGTATTAATAAATAATAAACAAATAAATCAAAGTTTAACAATTCATTCATCAGTTTATCACATCTTTGGGAAATGCCGGAGAAACTTGTATTAATGCAATACTGTTCAAAGAAATCTAAATAACGGGTGTAATTCACAGATTGGAGTAAAAAAGCTAGCTTTCCTAGTAATAAACAACAACATTGGAGAATGGAGGAGGCAAAGCCACAAAGGTATCCGATGGGATAGCTTAATAATTCAGCTTATTAAATTTTTGGTCAAAATTATTTGATAGCCTGCGATCAGGACACTCCAAGCTGCCAGGGGGTCACACTTCAAGCTGGCGATGGACAGTACCTGAGAAGAAGAAGAGGATGAAGGATTCCCGGGGAGTTCGTCTGACAGAAATACTTCGATGCTTAAGTTAGAAATCTGAGAGAGAAAATTGCCGAGAAGATGAAGAAAGCTAGAGTGCAGATAGCGCAAATGCAATTACCTTTGTCCCTTGGGGGTCGGGGCCTTTTTATACTGATGCCCTTTCAAATCTGGCATAACCGCCTCTGATTCTCTGTTGCACCAGTTACTGCCAGACCTGAGGTGGTGGGCACAAGTAACAGTTACAGGGTATGGCCCTGTCAGGCATGAGGCGTTGGTAGAGTTGGGAGGCACGGCGCTGCCTAGCGAGAGACGCAGGCGTAGCCTCCAGATTCGGTAGGTACGATTGTTAGGCAGATCTTCCTGCAAGTCACCAAGCTACCTTGTGCCGAGCTACTTGGGACCGAGCTACCTTGCACCGAGCTTCCTTGTACTAAGATGCTGGTGATGCACCGGGGTGCCTCTGCTCGAGGCGGGCCTTTGAGGCAAGTACGGATAGGAGCACTAACAGTGCTTACCCGGAGTGTCTTCGGTTCGGGATGCTCCTTAACCATGGATCCTGGATCGGGGTGTTCCCTTCTTGGGGAGGAGCTCGGGGGCTCCTTAGGAGGAGCTCGGGACTCCTTACTTGGAGTGAGCTTGGGGTTCACCCCCCCTGGAGGGGAGCTCGGGTAACCTGAATATCACCTTGTAGCGAGTTGTTGCCCGTGCCAAGCTATCAGGCTAGGCTCCAACGAGCTCATCACACCAAGTTGCGGCCAAGCTGTGATGCCCACGTGTCCCCCTGTTACGAGATAGGGCCAAATCACCCTTCATCATTATTAATTATATATCCAGTGGCCATGTGATAAGCCAAACGTTGAAGGAAAATGAGTTGTCTGTGCCACACTTTTGCACCCACAGTGAAGTTTTCCTCTTTAATTATATTATTATAATTATCTATTTTATATAATATTCATTAATTGTTTATTTCTACGAAAGTGTTTTTCCTTCTTTTTTCATGCACTGAGAATCCATTATTTATAATCTTTATTAGATCCTTTTTCTAGCTCTTACTGGGCCATTGACAATTCATTTGACTTGGTGTAGACTGAATGATCAAGTAGCAAATACTTCAACATTCCTATGATCATTTATTGCACACAATAGGATGTTGTTCAAGCTCCATAGGAGTTTACAAAAGCGGTGTTGGTTGAGATCCAGGGAGAGGTGTTTATGGTAAGAACGGCGGTAGAGGGCTCGGAAATGATGGAAGCGAAAGAAATATGGCCGTACAAAATGGTCGTTGAACCGAAATGGTTGGATTCAGGGCAGGTAACGAGGCCGGGAATGGAGGAAGACGGTAGGGAGGTAGAGGACCATGGTGAAGTGGTGGGAGGTCTGAAAAAGGGAGAATTCATGGTTCCACTGTCTCGGCGGCGGCGAAGACTTCAACGAAGATGGTGAAGGTCAGGGTTCAGGTGGTGGCGGGGAAGAGAAGTTGGGTTCGGATGAACTAGCATTGGTTGGACTCCTGTATTTCGGGATGGGTTGGACAGGTGGATAAGTGGGCCTGAGCCCAAAAAGCAGTGTGATCTTTGGAAAGAAAATCAGGTCCTTGTTCCAGTGTCTATCTCGGATATGGGGAATATCTGAGGTAAGTAGGAATAAGCTATCAACAACGCTACTGAGAAAATTAAAAATTTTGATTTTGGCCAAAGGATAGGTTTGTTGCATTTTTAATTAAAATCAAACATTTATCGGAAGCCCAAACTAAGGCTTAAAGTATTGATATGTATCGGCCCGTATCGGTTGATACACATCGTTTCAGGACCTTACCGATATATGTTTACAGTGAGTTTATTGGGGGTCTGACTGGTTCAGTGGGTGGAGTCCTAAACTGGCCCCCTGAACCAGTTTTAAAGAAAGAAATGAAAAAAAAGTACAAAAAAAGGTATTGATATCGCCCGATACACCCCTACCGGCATAATGGATATATTGATATTTTGAACCTTGGACCAAACCACTTCTTGCATCAATTTTTGTTTTCCATAGTCCAAAGCTCAAAAATAAAAGCTCTTCCAAACGGAGACCAAGTTATACTACAAGTAGTTGAGCATGGGGTTAACTTAAAACAACATCTAACACTCACGTTGGTATCCTCTTTTGGTAAAACAAAAAAAAAAAAAAAAAGAGAATGGAAAAAGCTAATAATCCGCTTTTACAAGAGAAGAATAATAGATTTAAACTTCTTGCTACATGAACAAGAGCACCTTCAATCAATTGTTTTAACCATTGTTTGGCACTTATTCCATCAAGCTTTTGATGGGTTTTTCGACTCTTCAACGGAGGTTTTGGACAGGGCTTTGATAACCCTATTTTATGTGATCTTTTTCATATTTTGTTGGTCGAATAAATTCTATTTAATGCCTTTTTTTGTGTATTCAAGAGAGGTCTGTACATCTTAAAAATAAAATATTGATTTATTAGAAACAAGTTAAAGAGAAAGGATATAAAAGAGAAAGAAACCACAGCCAAAAAGAAAGAAAATCTAAAGGAGGGAGTGGAGAGAGAAGAGAGAAAAAATTAAACTCATTTAAAATTAAGTTAGAGAGATAAAAAGACGTAAAAGAAAAAAAGCCACAGAACCAAGAGAAGAGAGAATTTGAAAGAGAAAGTGGAGAGATAAGAGAGAAATAAGATAGAAAAGAAGAAACATAAAAGTAAAATTACTTTATTATAAAAAATTTAAAGAGGGAAAGGACAAAAAAGAAAAAGAAATCACACAACCAAAAGGAGAATTTAATGGAAAGAGTGAAGAGAGAAGAGAGAAACATAAAAGAAAAAAATGAACTTCATTGGAAAAAAATTAGAAAAATAAAGGACATAAAAACACTCAAGGAAGTAGCAAGTCTTTCTGGGCTCTTGAACTTGAGGAACCTAAGCACATTCTAACTAAAATTTAAGCCTTATTTACAGATAGGAAAGCAGCTTCAAAATTCCACTAGCCCTGTAAATAAAAATTAACAAATGAAAAATGAGTTAAAATAGTTTTGACTAGAAAGATAGTGATAAAAATTTAGATTATTTTTATCGTTTTATTGAAACTATTAAATTTTTTTCCTCTCATCCTTTTAAAGCAAATATTTTACATTAAACTTTCACAATTCCACTATAATTATCAATTATATATTCAGTTTAATAATTAAGTTTATTAAATCTTTGGGAAATGATAGCCAAAACTTGTAGTGTCCCTTTCTATCCTTCAAAGAACAAGCAGAAATGACTCATGTGACTGGACTGACTGGAGGCCTTGCACGTGAGATGCAAGGTTTTCTGGAGATGCATCGTGTGTACACTATATAGGGATCAGGGAGGCCTTGCACGTAGTAATGTTTATAAGGTTTTCTGGAGATTTGGGATTGAATCCCATCTATACCTAGCTTGGGGGGTTTATCCAATGTTTTTAAATTCGGACCGGACCAGACTAGATGGTCAGACTGAAAAAAATGGGTGTTGGTCATTTGATCGATTGCATTTAATCTCAAAACCGTCTTTTGGCCAAAAACTGTTGATTTGGTCAGTAAACTGTTGACCTAGACGGTCAGACTGTCAAACTGTTCCCTTCAAGTTTTACAAAAAAAGAATTCTAAATCAGTGGATTAGATGAAATTTTTATATGGGCATTATCCAAATTCAATCCAATATTTGATGAGCATGTAAAACATATATTTGAAATGGATTTGACAATAATTAAACAACACATGCAACAAAAATTCCATCAGTAATTTGTTCGGAAAAAAATTAGTGGCTTTGTTCAACTAATCTAGTCTTCTTACACCCCTCTTTGAGTATTATTTTCATGGCTGATTTCATGAAAGGTGAAAATGTGCTTTGATGGATATGCAACCGACATTCAATTAAAATTTCACTCTTTTCTAAGGCTGACATTTCACTTAATCATAAATCCATTATTCATACTTTTTATGCCACTTTTTAAGTTTATAATAGAATAGATATAAATATAGATTTCATTAATTTTTTTTTTTATTTTTATCAATTTTGAAATCAAATTATATATAAACAAGGGAAGTTTTCACTTTAGTACCTTGAACTTTGGGAGTAGTGACAAGTTAGTACCCGAACTTCTAAATGTGTTATTGTAGTACTTAAATTTTTAAAAAGTGTTAAGTTGGTCCCTGTTGTTAACCAATCATTAGCTATCTGTTGAAAATGTCAAAACTATCCTTCAAAAGAAGACATTGTTCATTATCTTCTACCTTAAGACTGAACTGGTTGAGGTGTTTGAGATTCTAGACTAATGACGTCATCCTCTTCTATTTTTAGATCTGAAACACATTCTTGTCTAATTATGTCTTTGCTTTTAGTTATTGTTCCCCCTTATCATATTTCATGTTTTTTCTCTCTTTCTCTTTGAAGATAATCAGTTCAATCTCAAGGTTGAAGGCAATGAACAGTGTCTTCTTTTGAATGGTAGTTTTGACATTTTTAATAGATAACTGACGATCGATTAATAACAGGGACCAACTTAACACTTTTTGAAAGTTTAAGTATTGCAGTGACACGAGATACACAATTGACACTATCCCCAAAATTCAGGTACTAAAGTGGAATTTTTGCTATAAACAACTAATCTCAAATAATAGTTGCATGCCAGGAGGAGGAGGAGGAGAAGATAATGGAGTTGGATTTTGGGAAGAAGGAGAAGGAGAAGTTCAAGTGAAAATAGACAGGTCTTAGGTTGTGTATCGGTTCAAAAGGAGTGAGAGAGAGAGAGAGAGAAGCAGAACTGAGAAGGGTGGTAGTGTGTGAATCGGTGAATGGAATAGTGGCGACAGAAAAATTATAGAGATGGTTAACTAATCAAGTTGGCGGAAATGTTAGAGGAGAGGTGAGAAAGACCATAGGGGGAAGATGGTTAGTCTTCCTTGTTGGTAGAGTGGCCATAGGCCCTCATTTATTCATCTTCAACATTTAGTTATATTACACTCCTTTTGCACCCACAAGATTTTCTCTTTAATTATATTATTATAATTACCTATTTTCTATAATATTCATTTAGTTGTTCATTATTTATAATCTTTATTAGATCCTTTTTCTAGCTGTTAATGGGCCAATGACAAATCATTTGATTTGGTGTAGACTGGATGATCAAGGAGCAAATACTTCAACATTCCTATTACCATTTATTGCATACAATACGATGTTGCTCAAGCTCCAAAGGAGGTTCTGAAAGCAGTGTTGGTTGAGATCCAGGGAGAGGTGTTTATGGTAAGAACGGTTGTAAAGGGACCGGAGATGCTGGAAGTGAAAGGAATATGGTCATACAAAATGGTGGCCGTTGAACCGAAATGGTTGGATTCAGGGCAGGTAAGGAGGCCGGGAATGGAGGAAGACAATAGGGAGGCAGAGGACCATGGTGAAGTGGTGGGAGGTCTGAAAAAGGGAGAATTCATGTTTCCACTGTCTCGGCGGCGAAGACTTCAATGGCGGAGGGAGAACCGATGAGTAGTGAAACAGCCATCAAAACCGAGGATACGCAGAGTTACCAGAGACGGTGAAGGTCAGGTTCAGGCGGAGGCGGGGAAGAGAAGTTGGGTTCGAATGAAGTAGCATTGGTTGGACTCCCATATTTCGGGATGGGTTGGACACGGATAAGTGGGCCTGAGCCCAAAAAGCAGTGTAATCCTTGGAAAGAAAACCATGTCCATGTTCTAGTGTCTATCTCAGATATGGGGAATATCTGAGGTAAGTAGGAATAAGCTATCAACAACACTCATGAGAAACTTAGGTTTGTAGTATTTTCAATTAAAATCAAACACTTATCAGATGCCCAAACTAAGGTTCAAAGTATAGATATGGGCTGATACGTATCGTTCTAGGACCTCCCCAATACACTTCTACAGTGGGTGTATCAGGGGTCTGACTGGTTCACAGGGTGGAGGAGTCCTGAACCAGTTTTGAAAAAAAAAATGAAAAAAATGTATCAATATCGCCCGATACACCTCTACTGGCGTATCGGGCATATCGATATTTTGAACCTTCCCAAACCACTTCTTGCATCAATTTTTGTTTTCCATAATCCAAAGCTCAAAAATAGAAGGTTTTCCTAAGGGAGACCAAGTTAATACTACAAGTAGTTGAACATGAGGTGAACTTAAAACAACATCTACACATAGACAAATCTTTACTAAAATAAAAAGAAATGACAATACAAGTAGTTCAAGTGCCAATAGTTTAACAATGGATATGGCATTAAACAGAATGGACTGATAAAACATGATTCATATATACCTAGTATAAGACTTGGACGATGATGACGACGACGACAACAATGATGATAATGATTAATTGATTAATGAAAAAGAACTCATACTATAATTATATTTAGTGTGAGGACAGAAAGGCGATCAAGGCCTCTAGGGACTGATCGGAAGAACCTCCCTTCTCAACACTGAGGTCTACTTGCTCTTTTAATTTCAAAGCCCTCATCCTCATCTCCTCCCCTTCTTTACCCACCATCAATCTTCTTATGCCAATCTCTATTGCTCCTCTCGACAATTCATTCTCCAATTGCACCCCTACCTTCCATACATGGCTCACATATCTTGCGTTCACCCTCTGGTCTCCAAAATAAGGCCGACAGAGCATTAGGACCCCTTCACAAATACTCTCCAATGTCGAATTCCACCCATTATGGGTCCAGAACCCACCCACCGCAGGATGGGCCAGCACTTCATCTTGGGGAGCCCATTTGACAATGCAACCTCTTCCACTTACCGTCTCAAGGAAATCACGGGGCAGTGCGTCTATCCATTCTGAACCACGGACCGACCCGGGTCGAACCACCCACAAGAAGGGGCAGTTGCTGTTGGCCAGTCCCCAAGCAACCTCCACAAAATCGGTTTCAGTCATGGAAGCTATGCTCCCATAGCTCACGTAGATGACGGACTTGGGTGCTTGTTTGTCTAGCCAAGCAATGCAACTACGGTCCTGTGCCAATAAGCTGCTTGAAGAGGATGAACAGTACTTATGGAAGGGGCCTATAGGATACATGGGAATCCCTAATTCTTGTCGGAGTGCAGTCAGTGATCCATGCTCGAGGTGTTCTAAGGAGTTCCAGATGATTCCCGAAGAGGCCTTTGCTTGCTTGATTGATTTATCCATCAATTCATACAGCGTCTCAGCGTTTTGCGTGTCGACCACAGGGATGTCCTTGACCCTGAGAGGTGGAAGATCCGGCAACGGTGCCTCCAGTTCGGCATCTGAAAAACAAAACGATGAAGTTGGCGCCTATCAGGTGGCTACAGCCTACGGTAAGGGTGTGTTTGGTTTTATAGAAAATAAGAGAGGTTGGTAAATTAACAAAACCAAATACAGCATCTGATGGTGCAATATGCTGCTGGAAAAACACGATACCAAAATGATTTTAGCCGATCAATCCCCCAGTTGTAGGATGTTGAACAAATATTACACAAATTCCTATCTGTTAAATTTTATATGAATATTTAAAATGACCCTTTTTATAATTTATATTCAGAAATTTGCCATTACCTATTTTCGTTTGTGTCCAGCCCATATGGGGGGCTCACCCCCACCTTTTTCATGCTCCCAAAAAGTAACCGTATTGTGGAAGCCCAAAAGGCTACCACCTCTTTTGATTTGGTGTGTTTCTATTTCGTAACCATCGAAGCGAGAAAAGAGAGTAGAAAAATAGAGGAAAGAATCAGGGGTTTTTCTAGGTTTTGAGTTTTGTGAAGACGAAAAGAATGAGCTGGTTTCTATTTCATTCAAAACCAAGTTCGGATTTGTTCTCAAGTCCATTCTTGATGAGAATAAGTGTTGTTTAAGGAGTCAAAAATCTCACTCTAGTTCACATTGCTTGTCTCTTCCTTTCTTTTCAGTTTCATATTTACGGTAACTTGGTGAGATCCAAAATTTTGTTTTTGTTGAATCCACATTGCACTTGGTGGTGTTAATGCTGTACTTGTAAGGCAAGGATATTTCCTTGATGTTTGTAAACCTCTAGTTACAATTAGAGAGGACTGTTGTACCCAGTGAAAGACTTTTACAGACCATATGTCCCATGGTTTTTCCCCGATATTAGGGTTTATCACGTAAAAGTTCTGATGTGCTATTGTGTGCTGGTTGGTATTTGTATTTTCTGTTACTTGGCTGAATTATTTATCTGTTGACATTGTTATTCACAAACCCATTTTAGCATACAAACTTAGGGAAAAGTTTCTTGCTATCCTGAAATTGTTTTCCACACTCATTTTTGCTACTGTAGTGTATCTTCTCCAATAGTTTACTCTTGTATTTTATTGCATGGTTCAAAGTATGAAAATGCACAAAAAAATTGCACATCAAGCATTTTGAATGGACAAGAAACTTAAATAAAAAAATCTATATTTATACTATCTACAAAAGAATGAATGCCCATTCTTTCTGGATTTTTTATTAGACATATTCTACCACCATTTCCAAGCATACAACGGACATAAAAAAGACAAATATGTCATTTACTCTCATTTAAAAAACTGCCCACTTATAACCATTCAGAAACTGCTATAAAAATAGTTTTGTCTTAAATATTTCTGATTCAAATACACCAACTTCAAAAAAAAAAAAAATTCTTGACTTAATCGCTCCTCATATATACTATATCAGATTTGGTTCTGATTTTTGGTATTGTGCATACTAACAACAGATTCTAGTTCTTGTCTTCGTTCATTAATTCCTTTTTTAGGGTGATTGTTTGACTACTCATTTCAGCTTTATTTATATAAATATCCAGATTGTTGCATGCTTTTATTCAAGTTCTATTGATATTCAAGCTTATGCCTTAAGATCTCCATTCTAATTGTATCATTGCTGCATTTTACACTTGTTACTTCAATGTCATTTGAACTCTAGACTTGCTCCGTTTTCACTTTTTGGTTATGAGGCTTTTATTTTTACTTACTCTCTTGCTCTTAATTTCAATTTTATTGTCCTTTTTTCTGACTTTCCTCTACATACATACACACCGAATCTAACTTAACTACACTGGTTTTTCTTCCTGAATAATAAAGTAATTATTTAGCTTAATTTTTGACAAAATAATCTCATTATCATAAGGCCCCTCTAAAATCACTATTTATTTTTGTTCCGGTGTTTTCATGTAGAGACATCCAAGATGCAATATCCTATGCTAAGGCCCTCTTGGACCATTCTTGAATGGTTAAATGATATTTCTTCACTTTCAGAGGGAATTCAAGTTGAGTTTCCGCATATTTTAGGACAAGGTAATTGCGTAGCAGATGGTTTGGCCAATCTCACTTGTGATAGGTCCACAAATTGGGTGTTCAATAGCAGCAGGGATTCTCTTCCGCATTAAACATTATATATTTGATGATGCTTTGTTTCTTCCTAGGCTCAATGTACTTAATTGTTGGCTTGGGTTTGTTTTTTGAGTTTTTTAGTGCATTATTGTACGAGTTTGGGGCAAGGCAGACTAAGTCCTCCCCTATATATAATTTTGATTAATTTGGAATTAAATAAAATTTTAAGGTCCCCTTCAAGTAAAGTTTGGTGATTAAAACAAAATATGCATATTCTAGATTCAACCTGCCAACCCGATGTATCCACCCTCAAATTTGAGGGTAGATATTGCATGTGGTGGAGGGTTGGATTTTTCACCATTACTGTTTTTTAAGAAGGGTAAAGGTTAGGAGGTTTAGAGAGGTGAGTAGTGTTTGGAGTTTACAAAACCCTCTTCAAACCTGTCCCATTGCCATCTTTGCCCCCATCCTCAGCCCCAATTGGTGCACCTCAATTAAAACATTGTATATAACTTAATATATAATATACAAATTATTATATATAGGAAAAATTTGTGTTTTCAACCTATCGTTGACCCAACCAGTTAAATTATTCGAACTATCATTTGACTATGATTCTGGATCCAGTAGGATCAGTACTAGTAAAACCTGAAAATGGGTAAAAAATAGTCCAACCCAAGTAGTTGGACCGTTGATCCATTTGACCTAGTGATTGGGTCTTGGGTTGCAATGTTACATACAATGTGTAATGCAAACTTCAGGAGGTCATAACTTTGTGTTTCGATGTTCAATTAGGGTGATCTTTTTTATTTTATTTTATTTTGGGTAGCTTTCGTAGATGCCTTCACCTCTATCTTTGAAAAAAAAAACCTTTTTTTTTGCTTTAAATCATAATTTACATTTTTTGCAAATATAAAAAATAAAAGCTGAATTAAAAAACATAAATTATATATACAATAATGCAAATATTATATGTTGAATACAAGTATATAGTATTTAGTGATAAAGTACATATTTATACCTATATGGGTTCGACTATGATATCAGAAAGATATGACATTCAAAATATTTCTAACCAATCAAATGAAATCATAAACATGGTAGTCAATCGGGTGTTATTTATCAAAGGGCCCATGCAATGCATGGGATGGGGCTCCCCTCCTTGTCCCTACCCCCATAAGTCAAGACACTTTATTCCTTCCCCACCCTGACCCCGAGGGGGGGGGGCGGTTTTGGGGTGAAGCACCCGTTTTTCGTCGGAGATGGGGAATCCCCAAATTTTCCCCACCCTGAGACAAGCACCTAAAAAACCGAATTTATGGATATTTTACAAATAGGATTATGAGAATATAAGGGTATTTTAGAAAGTGGATTATGAAAATTTGGGGGTATTTTATAAGTAAAATTATAAGATCCTACAATTATAAGAATATGAGAAAAACTTAAAGATATTTTAAAAATCAATATTAAATTTACAAATGTTTCTAATTTACCATAAGGTTTGGGGAATTATATGCAAACCCCATCCCTAATTTGTGACAAAAATATTTTCCCTATCCCCACCCCATCTCTATCCCATCCACCTTTAAGATTTGAAAAAATTTGCCCCATTCGAGGTAATGGAATTATATGCAAACCCTATCCCTAATAAGCCACTTTATTAGGACTCGTTTGGTTTGTGAAAAGGAATTAGAATCCCTTTTCCATTTTTGGTGGAATGATATTTTCCCGTTTGAGGGAATAATCATTTCCTCTCCCTCTTTTGGAAATGAGGATAGGGAATAATCATGAGAATAAACCATTCTCATTCCAATTCCGATTTGAATTCGGACTACAAACCAAACAAATCCTTCTTTTGATAGTTAGGGTTGTACATGGGTTGATTATAAAGCCGGCCCAACTTGCACCCCTGCTAGCAGCCTAGCACAGAAGAACCAACCTTACCACCTCAATCGCTCGGAGCCTTTTCCCCCAATTTCCTTATTTGTCATGAAAGCATCGTTTCCGTCTGCGTTTTTTTTTTTCTCCTTTTCCTTGAGTTTTCTGTAAGCATGTATGTTCAATCTGAATCTGAAGGTGTTTTTGATTCACTGATCTGAAATTTTCCCTTCTGTTCAAGAAGTCTCAAAAAAAAAAGATCCAAGTTCTGATCAGAGCCTAGAACGTACCTGCTGCAATTGGAATGAAACCTTTCTGCCTCAAGATCGGGAAGGCGGCAAAGGCACGAAAGGCCGAGACGCCACTGGTCCGTAATACAATTCTGGGAAGCTTAAGACTGTCGGCCACAGATTGAGTAAAGTGCATGATCGCATCAGAGATTAAGCAAGCAATCGGCTCTTCCGACTGATCAGACAACAACCGAGCCAAACACTCCCGAAATTGCTCCACGCAGCTGACATTAAGGGCTGCTGAAAGCGCTACAACATCTTCCATGGAAGCTTGAGCGTCTGATAAGCCATCGGATATGGGGATGAAGGTGAAGTGTGGGTAATTGGAGGAGTTGGGAGAGTTGAAGTGAGTGTGGACGAAGGTGATGGAGAAGCCTCTGGAGTGGAGGATGGTGGCTAGCTGAAGCATGGGGTTTATGTGGCCTTGCAATGGCAATGTAAACAGAACCAAACGAATCCCCCTTTTCTCTCCCATTTCAACCTTTATCTCTCTCCATCACTTTTTCTTCTGATCCTTCTTCAGCTGTTCTCTGTGTAGGGGTTATATATAGGGTAAATTACTATGGGTATGCGACAAAAGAACCGTCTGTATTTTGTAAGCACGCCAAACGCACATTTAAAAAATTCTTTTGACAACTTATCCTTCGAAAAAGACTAATGCCCACTTTTCATGGTTGTCAAAAAAATATTTGGTTTTGCTTACTAAATCGGGTCCCCTTATACTTTGACCGTGAGACAAATTCCCCTTTCATTAGCCATCCATCAAAAAAGATTCTGATTTTGCCGTACAATAAATTTTAATTCCCATACTACCCTTGTAACAGTTATTCGGACAATTTTACCCCTCGTAATCAAATTTCAGTGGCAAGGGATTCTTCTTAGCGAAGCCCCAGCTACAACGGTGATCACTTGGGCAGAGGCTAGGCGAAGCTAGCTATAATTACCATAAACCATGGTTATCTCTTGCCGTATTGAAACTTGTTCAATGAGAAACAAGTGTTTATAAATGGTTCCTGTTCAGATCGATACAGAGATGATTCACAAACCAGCAAGGGCTAAGGTGACAATTGTCAAATGTTTGACACAAATCCCAAATTGCAGGAAAAAAGAAATTGATTGATCATTCTGAATGGTAATCTTTCTCTGTGAAATTTGAAAACCTGACCGTATGTTTCAAAATTCCAACAATTGTTTACAAAAATGACATGTATCGTATGTTCATCAAGTGTCTACAAAAAAATTCAACAACCTTACCCTATGTGCTTCTTTGTCGGATTGGGTGATATTCCAACTTGTATCGTATGTTCATGAAAATAAACAAAAAAAGGGTTTAATTGAGCCATAAGTTCTTCCACCATTTCATCATTCCAGCCTAATATAATGAATATTAATGGCTACAACTTCATTCAAACTCAATGACCTTGTCCAAATTTTGATGAACTCTATAGGATGCTTCTTGCAAAATTGGAGAAAAATTAATGTTAGGGAATGATTATATTTTCATATAAATCCAACAAACATCATGTACTGAATCAGCATATGATTTAGTGAGACATTAAACCTGATTATCAAAGGAGTTGAATAACAAGTGGTTTGAATATATAACTTCCCTATTTAAGAAACTTCATAACATCAGCCATGCAAAGAATTGTTTTTGTATTACTTTGTTCATCACTAAATTGATCGGTCAACATTCCATTAATGTTGGACTCTGATGTAGGGTGGCCCAACCCAATTCATTCTAGGCTGGGAGGCCCAGTCCACGAATGCCAGATTCAGGGATGCAACTCGCCACAGTGGGGGCTACCCTGCACCCCTCGTACGGAGCCAATCGCAGAGCGCCCACATGTCCTCGCAAAGCTCGCTGACTACCCTCATACAGCTCCCATCTCAAGCATTCATTTCCACCAACCTCCAGGTGCCTCAAGTATAAATAGGGGGTACCCCCTCTAGGTGAGAGATCATGATCCTAAATCTGATCCCACTACAGAACTTAAGTGCATTCGTTTTGGGAATTTTGTGTTTACGAGCAGCCGCCTTGGAGCCCTCATCTGTACCTAATTCCCCTCTTCGTACCCTCGTAATGACTTGACGGTTGGAGTTTCTACCTTGGGTTCTCACCCGAGGCCTCTAACATCCTCTACCTTGCAGCACTTCAGTTACCAGCCCTCGGCTTCTGCGGAACTCGATACACGATCAGCCTCAGTATTTCGTCTCCGAGTCCTCGAAGCCTTTAGCCCAACTCCAGAGCCCAGGGGCAAAATTACTTTGTTGTCCTTGGCCAACCCGAGCACCAACAATTGGCACCATCTGTGAGAAACATTGCTAAGACGATCCCCTAAAGAACTTTAACAAACTAAGAAGTCCCTAAGTTCCAATCACCATGGTACGAAGAGCCAAGAACACCCAGAACCTTGTCACTAGCGAACAATTCTAGGTCGTGCTTAACCTTCTAGAGTATTTAACTCAACGAATCGAGCAGAGCTACCCCTAAGCAGGAGGTCCTCCCCAAGAAGACCGCCTCACCGGGGAATCAACACAACCAGGACGGCATGGGTCCACAATCCAGCCAGCCCTCAACCCCGGCCACGTGCCACAGATCGACCCCTCCAAGTCTGGCAATAGTCACCCAACTAGCCCGCATCCTAGGAACTCCCGACCTCCCAGCTAAAGGGAGGAGGAACCAGCACAATCTAAGGATAGCTGCCAACCCTCCGAGCAGCATCATCGATGCCGAAGGGCAAACTCGAGGGATGAAGGCAAGTGTCGCAGTCACCCCAGTGCCCATTCTAGGGCGACGTCGAGCCTCTTCCCCTCACGTCTCGGATCTCAGGGACGTCCTCAACAATTGTCGTGCCAAGCGCGAGGCGCACGGTCTCACCTCAGAATACTCCAAAGTCCGTGCTGATGCTCACTGCATCCGCGAAGACAGGGATGGCGCACAGGCCATGCATGACCCTCAGTTCGTCGAACTGCGAGCAGAGCTCGGTGCTATCAAAACCAAGCTCCGACAAGTCAAGGAAGGTCGAACTGCCACCTCGGCTGGACAAAGTAACTCTATGAGGAGAATGGATGCCTTCTCCCCCAACATCATCGCCGAGCCATTACCCCCAAACTTCAAAGCTCCCACCTTGGAGATGTATGATGGAAACACAGACCCGGACGATCACCTAGAAAGCTTCAGGGCACTCATGATCCTATATAGAAACTCCAACACCTTGACATGCCAAACTTTCCACGCAACCTTCAAGGGAGCTGCTTGACGGTGGTTCTCAAGCCTCCCATGTTGGCCCATTAACTCATGGGAGCAGTTCTCTACTATGTTCCTCGACCGCTTCATCAGCAACTGACGCCCCCAAAAGAGTGTTGTCTCGCTAATGATAGTCAAGAAGAAGCGAGGAGAAATTTTATGCTTTTACATTGACCGCTTCAAGAAGGAAGAGCTCGAGGTTCATGACCTCGACCCAATGGTTTTCATGCACGTCGCCATCAGCAAACTTCTCTCTTGCCCGGCCCTCAAGTGGTCAATTGCCAAAAGCTAGCCGAAGATGAAACTAGAGTTCCTTGAGAGGGCCCAAAAGTACATTGCAGTTGAAGAGGCTTCGGCTGGGGATGTTCAAGAAAGGGGCACCGAGCACCAGGATGGAGCCCTAGAAAAGAAGAGAAAGAATGGAGACAACGGTCGCAACAAAGGCAGCAACAACAACAGTAGGAAGCCACTAGCCTCGGCCCTGGCTTACAACCAATACACGCCACTCAACTCCACCCACACACAAATTCTAGTCTAGATCGGGTGGGGGGGGGGGAGAAATTCATGAAGTGGCCTGAGAAGTTGAAGAAGAACCCCTGAAGGGGGAACCCAAAGAAGTACTGCAAATTCCACCGAGGCATTAGCCACGACACCGAGGACTTCTATGACCTCAAGAATGAAATATAGTCCCTCGTACGCCGAGGCCACCTCAAGCAGTACGTTGGAGGCGAGCTTGGCGCCTTGTCCTCTCAGCAGCAATAGCAACATTAGCAAATAGTCAGCGTCATCAACATTAGCAAATAGTCACCGAGGCAATAGCAACATTGCCTATGCCAGGCAATTAAACGTCCAGGGGTCGGTCCCCAAGAAGCAAAAGCAAGAAGAATTCCTCTCCTTTATGAACGAGGATTTGAAGGGGGTAGTAGTCCCCCACACAACGCTTTGGTGGTTTCGGCCATCATAGCGAACTTCGTAGTCAAGAGGATTCTCATTGATAGTGAATTTTGTAGTCAAGAGCGCCTTCAGCCAACAGATGTCCCACAAGTTGGCTTCTCCGGCAATGTTGTCAAACCAGAGGGCAAGATCACCCTACCAGTCATAGTAGGAATGAAGCCCCAACAGGTGACGAGGATGACAAAGTTCCTAATTGTAAGGATCGGCTCACCCTATAATGCAATCATGGGAAGACCAACCCTTAATGCACTATGGGCAACCATCTCCTCCTACCACCTTGCTCTCAAGTTCCCCACCGAGCACGGCATCGAAGTCATTTGTGGGGGCCAACATGTCACCCACAAGTGTTATGTGGCAGCACTAAAGGGCAAGAATAAAGAAACTCTACAACTAGAGGGGCTCGACCTCATGGAGGAACCAGCAAGCCGAGCCAGTCGGCCGAGGACCTCGCCTCAATCCCCTTAGACGAGGACGAGCCCAAAAAAATTGTCCGCATCGAGTCCAACCTTCACCCCGAGAGCCTATCCAAACTAGTAAGCTTCCTCAAACATAATGCCAACGTCTTTGCTTGGTCCGCCACTGACATGCCCAGAATTGACCCTTCAGTCATTACTCACAAGCTGAGCGTAGACCCGAGCTCTAGGCCAGTCCGACAGGAGAAGAGGAACTTTGCACCGGAACGATGGAAGGCCATAGAAGAGGAAGTTGGGAAGCTACTTGACGCTAGCTTCATCCGAGAGGTACACTACCCTAACCAGTTGTCAAATATGGTTATGGTAAAGAAAGCTAACAAGAAATAGCGGATCTGTATTGATTTCATAGACCTCAACCGAGCCTGCCCCAAGGACAATTTTCCTTTGTCGAGGATAGACCACCTTGTTGATGCCACTATAGGTTACGAATTACTCAGCTTCATGGATGCCTTCTCCGGATATAACCAAATAAAGATACACTCGAACGATGAGGAGAAGACCTCGTTCATCATTGAGCACGACACATATTGCTACCTAAGTGATGCCCTTCAGCCTCAAAAATGCTGGGGCCACCTACCAATGCCTTGTTAACAAAGTGTTCAAGGATCAGATGGGTAGGAACGTCGAAGCCTATGTGGATGACACGGTAGTAAAAGGCCTAAAGGTCGAGACCCATATCTTGGACCTGGCCGAGACCTTTGACACCTTGCAGAGGTACAACATGAAGCTCAACCCTAGCAAGTGTGCCTTCGACGTCACATCCAGAAAATTTTTGGGCTTTGTCCTCACTCAGAGAGGCATTGAGGATAACCCTGAGAAGATACATGCCATACTGACTATAGTGCCTCCTCGGATGGTGAAAGAAACCTAGAGACTCACCAGTCGGATAACAACCCTCAATCGCTTCATGTCAAAATTAGTCGACTACTGCCTACCCTTCTTCTGTGCCATCAAGAAGCTAAAAATTTTCCAATGGATGGAAGAATACCAACACACATTCAACGAGCTCAAGGCGTATCTCACCTTACCTCCCCTCCTCGCCCGACCGACCGAGGGGGAGACCATGTACCTATACATCTCGGCTGGGGACGAAGTGGTCAGTTCAGTCCTGATCAAGGAAGATGGCATACAGAAACCAGTTTATTATGCCAGCAAGGTCCTCTACGATGCTGAAACCAGGTATCCAGAGATAGAGAAGTTGGCTTTTGCCCTCGTGGGTTCAGCTAGGAAGCGTAGGCCATACTTCTAAGCTCACTCAATAGTGATCCTAATGAACCAGCCCATCAAGGCTGTCCTAGCCAAGCCCGAGACCTTGGGTCGCCTGATGAAGTGGGTCATCGAGCTCTCTAAGTTTGATATCCAGTACCAGCCAAGGCCCACAATCAAGGCACAAGCCTTAATAGACTTCATAGTGTAATGCACCTTCAGCCGAACCCTTCACCAGACCCCGGAAAATGTTAAAAGGGATTACATAGATGATAAGGCTCACCCTCGATGGAAGCTCTTTGTTGACGGCTCCTCCAATGCTAAACGAAGCAGAGTGGGCCTCATTTATTCTCACCCTAGATGATGGAGTATGTGCTAAGGTTTGACTTCCCAGCATCAAACAACGAAGCCGAGCACAAGGCCCTCCTCATTGGACTATAGCTTGCTAGGGACCTCGGTTCCTCACATGTCGAAGCCTTTAGCGATCCTCGCATGTCCATGTACCTCGCCAAAATCCAAGATTTAGCCTGCCACTTCTAGTGCTTCTCCTTGCAACAGGTTTCGGGAGCCGAGAACGCAAGAGCTTATGCCCTCTCCAAGTTGGCAAGCACCTTGAGCGAAGTCCGGGCCGGACTGTGCATGTCAAGAACTTACTTCGGCATCCATTAAAGAAGTCTAAGTACTCCCAATAGAGGCCGATCCATCATTGATGGATCCCATCACCAACTTCCTATCAACAGGACAACAGCCCGAAGATAGGAATGAGGCAAAATGACTCTGATGTTAGGCAGCCCACTACGCCTTGTTGGAGGCAAAACTGCACCGAAGATCTTCACCTTGCCTTACCTCCGATGCCTCTGTCTGAAGGAGGGTGACTACATGCTATAGGAGATTCATGAAGGCATCTACGGCAATCACCTTGGTGAGAAGGCCCTAGCTCAAAAAACTCTAAGGCAGGGGTACTTTTGGCCAACCCTCCACAAGGATGCAGCCAAATTGGTGCGAAAATGTGACCCATGCTAGAGGCACGCCAACTGACCACCACTCTCGACCCTCGGCAGCCCCTGGCCCTTCGCCAAGTGGGGCATGGACCTCCTTGGCCCTTTCCCTCAAGCCACGGGAAGCAAGAAGTACCTTGTTGTTGCCGTAGACTACTTCACCAAATGGGTAGAAGCCTAGCCACTGTCCACCATCACGGCCCGGGCAATCCCAAACTTCTTTTGGAAAAACATCACCTACCACTTTGGCCTACCATGCATGTTGGTCAAAGACAATGGGAAACAGTTTGACGATGCTAAGTTACAAGAGTGGTGTGCCTCCCTCGGCATAAGGCAACAATACACCTCGGTAGGCTACCCTCAAACCAACGACCTAGCTGAGGTCACCAACAAGACAATACTAGATGGGCTAAAGACCAAGTTGGATCGGGCAAAAGGCCTATGGGCTAAAGAACTAAATAGTGTACTCTGGGCTTATCGAACCACACCTCAGACAGCCACGGGGGAAACCCCTTTCGGCTTGACCTACGGCATGGAAGTAGTGATCCCAGCAGAAATCAGCCAACCGACACTCCGAGTTGAGGCATACAATGAAGCCAAAAATAGTAAAGCCCTCAAAGCAAACTTGGATCTGCTAGAAGAACCCTGAGATCAAGCACAAACGAGAGTAGCCGCTTACCAGCAATGAGTGGCCCGCTACTACAACTCCAAGGTAAAAGAAATGCACTATCAAGAAGGAGACCTCGTCCTTTGGAAGGTCATGACCCCCGAACTTGGGGTGGGAAAGATGGGCCCTAACTGGGAAGGGCCCTACAAGATCAGGCAAGTCGTCGGCCCTGGCACCTTTCGCCTAGAACACTTAGATGGAAGACTTGTTCCTCAGACATAGAACTCAAAGAGTCTCCGGATGTACTATAAGTAATTGTAATGTCTTTTTGAAATGATTGAGTAAATGAAGCAAAGTTCCTCTTCGGCTCAATGTTAAGTGCGTGTACCTACTAAGTTCTTACAACTCTTCGGTTTCGCGACTAGCAGAAGCACATGGTCTCCCTAGAGGGACGAGCCCTCTCGTCAGACCACTACCAAGTCTTAAATGACTAAGTAGCAAATGCCCTAGCTAAATTACGCATTAGAATATACCAGGACGGCCAAGGCCTTACGTGCCCCAACGCCACACCTCGGCGGCGGCTGGCCTCTTGGACTTTTACACTTAATGCTATTGGCAAAGGACGACAGCTTCCTCAGAATGTTGCATAAGACCTCGTCGAAATAGATAGGGGGAGACGGAGCCAAGCGAGCCTCAGCTCTGCCTCGGCCATTCCCCCTATACGGCAGGCCCCATCGGCCTCACCAAGGCCAACACTTAGGGAAACGGAAGCCAGGCGAGCCTCAACTCTACCTCGGCCCCATCCTTGGCTTGATAGGTCATCTTGCCTTTGCCTAAATGTTTGACGGGAGAAAGAGAGCCAAACAAGCCCCCGCTTTGCCTCAGCCTCCCCCCATCGTAGGCCACCTCGGCCACCTCAGCCTTGCCTAAGTGAACACTTAGAGGGAAATTAGGCCATGCGAGCCACACTTTGTTCATATAGCTCTACCTCGGCCGCCCTCTGCTATACATCTAAGGCATGCATATAATAAGTTGAAGTAAAGGAAGAGAGCCAGGCAAGTCCCCGCTTCGCCTTTGCCTCCCCCCATTGCAAGCCACCCCAGCCTCGCCTAAGTAAATACTTAGAGTGTCTCACGCTGTGATCTTTTTACTTGGGGCAGCAAGGACCCCCCGACGAAAAAATAACGCAATAGAATAAGCAAAGGAAAAAGAACACAGCAAAAGACAAGTGCTCGAAATGAGATTCAAAAAATGCCATTGATTCTCATTACATTCAAAAATTTGGCTTTACAAGAATTTTTTCACGGCTCCCAAGGCCGAATGCATGTACAATGTCAAAAAAGAAGAAGAAAAAGAAAAGCCTAGCCAAGGCCTTGCCACCTATCGAAGGGGGAAGAGTAGAGTCGACAGCCTCCTCGGGAGAGTCGGGGATCACCTTCAAAGATCTGGCGTCGAAGTCAGGAAGCACCACCGTGAGTGCCTTCTTGGTATCCTCAATCCCGTCCAAGTAAGCCCTGGATGCAAGATCGGTAGCTCCTTGGCCTACTTCTCCGCTTCTGGGCCCCTCTTCTTAGTGTCAATAGCTCTCTGTTTGGCCTCCGCAGCCCATTTCACTGCCTCTTTGGCCCTCCTCTTTGCCTCGACAACTCGTTTTTTCGCCTCGGCAGCATCTCCCTCAGCCTGTTTGAAGCGCCATTCAGCATCGGAGAGGAGGCTTCTGATGCGGATCCTCTCCATCTACACTTTGGAGAGGCTCTTCTACACTTCCTTCAGCTGCGCTTGAGCCTCCATCCAAAACTTTTTCTCGTCGATAAGGCTCTACCGGAACTTATGGTACTTCACCTCAGCAATGGCAGCATCTTGCTGGAGCTTCCCCTTCTCCTCCTCCAGCTTGTCCATCTAGACCAAGGTCAGCTTCGACCGATCCCCACGGCCAACGAAGTGGAGGCAGATCTACAACGAAGGAACAGTCAATATCTTGCGAAAAAGCAAGTAACCGTGAAGAGAAAAGAACAAGTGTTACCTCGACCAAGCTTTGCAGACCCTGGTTGTAGACCTTCTCCGGAGCGCTCCCCAGCATCCGAAAGCGATCCTGCAAGAGAAGGGACCCGCTTACTAGGGCCAGACTGACCCCCTCCTCACGGATGGAGTCCCCTTTGCGGACGTTCCACTGGGGATAGAAAATTTGATTGGACTGCTCGGCGAGCTCCTCCAAGGGCGTGGGAGAAAAACATGGCCCCATTCGTTCCTTATGGGGCCCCCTCAGGGCATCCCCCACTGAGCTCCTAGTGCGGGCCACCTTCTACGACGGAAGATCCCCCATGACCTCCTCGGTCGGCCTCTTTTGCCCCTCCTCGGTCCTGGGTGGGCTTCCACGACCCATCAGTCAACTTCGGTGGCACCTATTGCTCACGCCTCGTCTGGACCTCCTCAACAGGCCTCTTCCCCTTAGAGGGGACCTATGGAGTTGCTGCTAGAGTAGTCCCTTTGGCAAGGACTTGTGACATTGTCCCCTTAGCGGGGACCTGGCGAGAGGACACCCCCTTTGTAGGGGTCGGGACCTTCTCCTTCGGTGTTGGCATCTCCTCGAAAGGCCTCTGAGGTGTTTTCACCCCCACTTTCGCCTACTCCTTTCGAGCGTCCATCAGCACCTCTACAAACAAAATAAAGTTGTTAGTAACGCAATGCAAAGAAGAGGACGAGGAAACGTGTTAAGGGACTACAGGGCCTCTCTTACCAAGGAGAGTATAGCTGAGCCCCACAAAGACTAGTGGGACCTCCTCCTCAACCAAAGGCTGGACTTGGACTCTCCCCAGTTTGAGCAACCGTGCGAGACCATCATTCTCCTCACTTGTGGGCAGGGGGACACTCTTCCCCATAGCCTGGCTAAGCTCTTCCCACCCCGACTTGAAGGACCAGCCCTCAGGACAAGACAAAAAGAAAAACTTACCCTTCCAGTTATGCACAGAAGAGGGGTTATCTACAGGCTTGGTCCTACGGGATTGAAGATAGTACATGTCGTCTTTGGAAGAGTGCTTCCTCGGCACAAATAGAGCTCGGAAGAGCTTCGGCGTCAGTTCCACTCCCTGGAACCTAGCCACCACCAGCATCGCCACTATGGTATTGAAGATAGTACATGTCGTCTTTCGAAGAGTGTTTCCTCGACACAAATAGAGCTCGGAAGAGCTTCGGCGTCAGTTCCACTCCCTGGAACCTAGCCACCACCAGCATTGCCACTATGGTCCTAACGGCATTGGGCACCAGCTGGCTAAGGGTGATCCCATATGCCCTCAACTATTGATCCCTGAACTGTTGAGGGCATATGGGATCACCATGGGCACCATGGGCACCCTCATACCATAGGACGAGGGGATGAAGTACTGCCTCGCCAGAGCCTTGACTTGATCCTCGTCTAGACAATTTTCAAATCCTATCTCCCCCTCCTTAGGAGTCTAGAACCGGTCGCCCACCATGGGCACCCTCATACCATAGGACGAGGGGATGAAGTACTGCCTCGCCAGAGCCTTGACTTGATCCTCGTCCAGACAATTTTCAAATCCTAGGCGCAGGGTTTGGGGTCTCCCCCCCTCAACCTTCCTTGGTGTCACAGATGTGGCGCTCTCACAGGGAGGGTCATTGCCTCAACGACTGCCTTCAGCGCCCTTGGAGGCTACCCTCTCCCGAAGCACCTCAACCTCTTGTCGAAGGGAAGCAAGGACAGAAGGACTTAAAGGAGAAAGGGGAGAAGGGGTTTGGGTGGGGCTCCCCTCTGACTCAATCGGAAGATCACAACACTCAGGTCCAAAATCTGAGAAAGACATCGTTCGAGATTACCTAAAGGGAAGTGGTGGAAGAAGAAGTGAATACGAAGTGTCGAAGGTTAGAGAATCTAGGAGCTAACTTCACTCAAAAGCAAAAGAACTTAGAGGCAAATGACAAGAACGTTGTTGTCAAGGACCCTATTTATAGAAGAACGAATGGTCCAGATATCTCAAGATCCAATGGTTGAGAAGCCACCGCCTCTACAACCGAACCACAGTGTGTCGCGTAACTCTTAGCCTTGAAAGGCGAAACAACGCACTAGTGATGGCTCAGATCATCTCAGATCTAACGGATGCGAAACACCTCCACACCTGCGATCCAGCCACGTTGCACCCCTGAGCACTCATCCTCGAAAGGCGAAATGATGCTCGAGGTGAACCAGCGCATCCACCCATCGCAACCTATCGGTTTATGCGACTCAATCCTGCGAGCACGCAGACCAGTTCAACTGGAAATCTGTTCCACGCACAAGGTGTTCTCCCAATGCATAGACCCGTGCAAAGTGTGGCCCCCGGTCACCTGTCCAAAGCAGCAGTGCTACAAATTACTCGCGGCTTCGGCCCAACTTATGAAGACAAACTAGGCGGAGACGCAAAAAAGAATGCCACTTGTAGGGTACACCTCGGTTGCTGGACCCACTAGCGCTCACCATCACTACTCCCATCAGGCAAAGCCAAATCCTTCACCTCGGCCTCAGGAGTGGGGGGCAAGTGATGTAGGGTGGGCTGGCCCAGCCCATGAACACCAGATCTAGGGACGTGACTTGCCAAAATAGGGGCTACCTGCACCTCTTGTACAAAGCCAATCACGGAGCACCCACGCCTCCCCACAAAGCTCAATGACTGCCCTTGTATGGCTCCCATCTCAGGCATTCATCTCCACCAACCTCCAGGCACCTCAAGTATAAATAGGGGGTACCCCCCTCTAGGTGAGAGATCCTGATCCTGAATCTGATCCCACTATAGAACTTAAGTGCATTCATTTTTGGAATTTAGTGTCTACGAGCAGCCTCCTCAGAGCCCTCGTCTATACCTAATTCCCCTCTTAGTACCGTCATACTGGCTTGACCATCGGAATCTCTACCTCGAGTTCTCACCCGAGGCCTTTGACATCCTCTGCTTTGTAGTACTTCAGCTACCAGCCCTCGGCTTCTACGAAACTCAATACACAATCAGCCTCAGCACTTCATCTCTAAGTCCTCGAAGCCTTCGGCTCACCTCTAGATCCTAGGGGTGAAATTACTTTGTTATCTTCAGCCAACCCAAGCATCAATAGACTCAGTTAATGTTTATGGTCTCAGTTATAGGTTGGCCTAGTACAGTAATCAAATGTATAGATTATTTGAATGAACCATACTACTGAACATAAATGCACCTAAGACATTAAACAATAATCAAATCAAATGTAAAAGAAGCAATTGGCTCATTACTAGACAATGCTATTGATTTCGTCTTGAGTGATTCGAAAACCGGTGTATCATGTGGTTCAAAAAGTTCTACTAGTAATGCACACAGTTTAGATGAAAGGGTTATTTGAATCTTCAAAATCTCTGGGCCGAATGAAATAGTCTAGCATCATGGAGCATCTCCGACCATCAGGTGGAAGTGAAACCAAAAGAAGCAAGATTCATGATGCATCCAATACATCCCATTCTGGTTCAAATATGGTTTCTAGGGGAAAAAAATCAGGAAGCATCTCTTCCTAATATGGATCAAAATGTTAAATCACTATCTCCTCAAGTGTTAGGACCAGACTAGGAGCAGAAAGTCAATTACATATTAAACAAGTATTTTGGGTTATCATCATTGAAGAGTTTCCAAAAGGAAGCCATAGAGGTTTGGTTAGCTCACCAAGATTGTCTTGTTCTTGCTGCAACAGGATCTGGTATTTTTGTTTTCCTTTCATCCTTAATTGCTGCTTCGTGAAATGTTTTACTTGCATTTTTATAGGATCTCAACTTCACCATATTCACTCCAAGTTTTTAGACTTTCAAGAATTTATTACAGACGATAGCCACTAGTCCATAATTCCTTTATAGGATCTCAACCTCAAATGGGTAGACAACTTTTTGGTTTAAATATTTGGGTTCTATCTATCCATAGGCATTTAGGCCTAAAAGGCCTGCCAGAGCCCAAATTGAAAAAATATTGATAAAACCATCATAGAGGAAAGAAGTAGACAACAATCTCTGACTTGATATCTGGCTTGATGCATTGGTGACGAGGAGTTGGGGCATATTAGGATTTTTCATCTCTTTCAATATTTGGAGTTAACATAGTGGTTTTTGGTTCAAAATTTAACCATTTTGCCTAGTTCACCAAAGGGGGGATATATATATATATATATATATATATAATGTTTATATTACATTTTTGTAATTTTTATAGGGAAAACTCCGGATTGGTATCCTGTATTTTGGGCCCAGTACCATTTTGATGACCCAAACTTTAAAATGCGACAATTCAGTACCCAAACTTTCAAACATTGTCAATCTAAACCAGTCATTAACCAGCTGTTAAATGGCATTTGAAAAGACACAAATGCCCTTCAAGTGTCATCTAATTCTCTTTATCAACTATCCAAACGTTGGCAATAAATGAACAGTCCCAAATCCTTGCCTCTTCTATTCAAGAAATTTAGGGTCACGTCTCAATGGGTACTTTGGTGACTCCAACTTTCTTGAATAGAAGAGGCAATGAGTTAGGACTGTTCATTTTTTATCAATGTTTGGATGATTGGTAAAGAAATTATATGACACTGAAAGGACATTTGTGTCTTTTCAAATGCCACTTAGCTGCTGGTTAACGGGCTAATTAATGGTAAGTACTAAATTGGCACGTTTTGAAAGTTCGGGTACTAAATTGTTACATTTTAAGTTCAAAAACCAAAGTGGCACTAGGCCTAAAAAGTATATGTATATATGATAAAAAAAGTTAAAGAAAATACTTATATTTTTTTGTTTTTTCTTTATATAAATTATTATATTTTTTATTTTTCTAGAAATTAAATTGAATTGGATCATTTTGGATATACAACATTATTGATGGATTTGAATTCAAATATGTATTTGTAAGATCCAATTAGATCTTCGAATTGGATCAGATGTTTGTTCTATCGAATCGGATTCAGATATACCTTGATTCGAATCCAACCCAATCTGTTTGCATCCCTACACATTTCTAGTGTCTACCAGCATGTAATATTGCATCAAAGAGAGATTTTTTTTTCCTTTTTGAAAAGAATTTTTATAGCAGATGACCCAAGATGGTCACTTGGTTCCCCTCCAAATAGTAAGTGCAAGATCAAATCCATGAAACCATAGGCTCTTCATGCTCTCATGTGCACCCTACCCTGCCCCATCCCCGATTTCTCCAGTGACGTATAGTATGTAATACCATGGGATACAAATATAAATAAAAAAGCACAAAGATAAAAAGACATTTACATCTTGAAATATTTTTTTATTATTTTTCTTTAAATGTCTTAATTCAGTGATTAGATTTAAAAATTAGAATATTCAAAAATTTACTTTTTGCGAACATTGACATTTTATTACCGGTGAAAGTCGAGCGGGCTGGACCAGGTTTAAGGTTATGAATTGGGCCAAAGTGCCGAGTCTAAGTTCTAATCTAGTTTCTCTAGAACAGGCCCAGCCCACACTAAACTTTGGGCTCGGGCCTGAGCTGTCCTGGTGTTGTCCAATCAGTCTGAATTGAAATTTGGCACACATATCTGTATATGCAAATATGCACATATGTATTTAATGTATATGTATAGTCAGGCTAGGCTAATGTTGAACTAAAGTTGAATTGGCTCTATCCAGGCTTGGGCTACCTGAGGCTAAGCTCAAGCCCAACCCAGAAAATGAAAAAAAAAAACAAAGTTTTTCTATAGAGGGTTAAGGTTATGAATTGGGCCAAAGTGCCGAGTCTAAGTTCTAATCTAGTTTCTCTAGAACAGGCCCAGCCCACACTAAACTTTGGGCTCGGGCCTGAGCTGTCCTGGTGTTGTCCAATCAGTCTGAATTGAAATTTGGCACACATATCTATATATGCAAATATGCACATATGTATTTAATGTATATGTATAGTCAGGCTAGGCTGATGTTTAACTAAAGTTGAATTGGCTCTATCCAGGCTTGGGCTACCTGAGGCTAAGCTCAAGCCCAACCCAGAAAATGAAAAAAAAAAAAACAAAGTTTTTCTATAGAGGATTTGGCCCTATTCATATTTTTTGAAAGCATGAAAATTGCAACTTATAATAAAATTTTCAAAAAATACCACCTCAAGCCATTTCAGCTCAACTTGGTTTTGTTAATCACATGAACTAGATATTGAAATGGTGTCTATTAGTGCCCATTTAGGCAGATTCATGGCCTAGATATTGAAATGGAACTGATTTTCTTTTGTTTCTTGGAATCCAAAATGGACTGATCATGCAAACATCATTTTGATGTTTCCAAAATGGAGGGCATTGATAAAGGTGGCACATTAAAAGTCAAGAAAACAAGCTGCATCAATTTTATTAGTTGTACATTCTAATTGTAGCTGCATTCTCTTTTTATAAGAATAATTGTCTAAAATTCATTATCACTTTTCAACAGTTCTCTTAAACTCACCATAACTTTTCAAAACGTCAAACAAATCTCATGTCCAAAACTCACCATCCGTTAGAGCACCGTTAGTATTCATTGACAGAATTTGTCCATGCCAGTATAAATGCAATTTTCATGACTAAACTACCTCTAAATGGCAAGTCATCCTTATTAAACATATTTTTATGACTAAAATGCCCTAAGCGTCCAACTACTTTATATATAAGATTTCTACATGTTGAAAGACGTTTTGCTCTCATTGTGTTGCTTGAAAGTAGAGGTGTAAATCGGGTCATGCCGCCCGCGGCCCGGCACGACGGTCTGCGGGGCGTGCCAGGCCTGGCACGACCATACAAGCCATGTTGAGCCTGGGATTTTAGGTCCATGGGCCCGCACAGCCCATATGTATTTTATATATATTTATATATATGTATATATTTTATATATATTATAGTTATATAATAATATATAGTATATAATATATTAATAAAATAAATATTTTTAATTTTATTATACTAATTTATTTAATTATTGAATATATAAGCAATTTTATAAACAAAATTCATATAAAATTAAAATTTTAAGTTTTTTGTCAATTTTTTTAAATAAATAGCTTTGGCCTGATACACAGCCCGACCCGGCCCAAGGCTCGGCTCACGGGCCAGCCCCGCCTGTGGCATGGCATGGCACGGTCCGCACAAAGTGCTGGCTGCCCACGGGCCGTGCCGTGCCAGCCCAGCACTGCCCACTTTACAACTCTACTTGAAAGTATTCCAAGGAAGCTGAAAAATGGGCTTTGGGTCAAATAATAACGGGGTATTTCTGAAAATTGAAAAATGGGTCGAATATAACAAAGGGTAAAATGGTTATCTACTAACACCTGTTAGTCTGTTTAATGTCAAGGTTACTTACATGAGGTTCCCTGTATGTTTTAAAAAGTTATGGTGAATTTAGAAGAAATGATGAAAAGTCATGGTGAGTTTTAGACAATTTCCTTTTTTATAACTATTCATAAAAAACACAGAACACTTTAAATGGTGCATCAGTATTCTCTCCAACATTGCAAACATTGCGTTGTCAATATAAAAGTTTCAATCTAAAATCCAACTATTTTAGCCTAAGAACAGCCTTCATTCACTGAAATCCGTCTTTTCAGACAATGCTTAATGTTTAGTTATGCATTTTTCTGAAAAATGTTTTTTTTTTTCAAATTATGCTTTGGAAATCAGGAAAGCTGTGGTCTGAAAAAAAATACGATTTTTGGTATCCTCTAATCTTTTTACTGTTAAACAGTATGCTGGCATGGCATTTGAAAAATTCCTATGTGGCAGCAACAGCAATGGTATCAAATAGAAAAAAAAAGAACATCTTCTCAGAAAACGGCAGTTAATGCAACATCATTTTCTCAAAAAAAAAACACCTGAGGAAACTGTATTGGTTCCAAACACTGCCATAGTCATGCCCCTCTCAGTAGCCAGTACTTGTTAAGGGGATTTATTTGGGAAAAAAATCAAACGATGGAAGCTTGACTCCTAAGCAGTGATGAAACCTTGTTTTTTTTTTCTCTATACAAAGAAAAATATCTTACTCCCAATATGGCGGTCCAATAAGATAAGAGTAGACCTGATCCATCTGAACCAAAACCAATTTGAACGGATTGGGCAGTCTAATAAGATACATTGAATTGGACTGATCTAGACTTAATGGTCCAAAATACTTATTGGATTAGATTAGACCTAATCCATCTGTAATAGATTTATATTAGATTGGGGTCGAATTGAGCCAACATCTGTTCCATTGATAAAAAATAAGAGTAGGAGTGTCAATTCACCAAAGTTTGGGTTGGATGCAATCTTAATTAAAATCGACTTGAACAGGTTGGACAATCCAACAACACATTGAATTGGACCAGTCCAATCCAAAATGTTTATCATATTAGATTAGACCTGGTCCATCCATAATAGACTCATCTTGGGTAGACCAATATCCGGTCCATTGACATCCCTATCCACATTCTCTCCATGCTTTTCCAAGCTCAACTGTATGGCCCATTTATGTTACTGCATCCATTGTGAGCAACGCAAGGTTGTATTTGACTTTCCAAAAAGCTAGCTAATGATCCCAGGATTGGGTATCCAGATACAAGTATTTTGTTTAGAACCCACTATTCATATCGTAACCTTGAAGCATTTGGGTTGGATTTTTATTTGATTTAAGAGACTAAATTAGGTTTGATTTCTAATTAAGCAATATCCATTATCTAAAAGATAAACATCTTGAATGCCTTCATATTGAGTTTTTTTTTTTTTTTTTTTTTTTTTAGTTAGGAAACCAAATTTGATTTGATTTCATTTATGATTAAAAGATAAAAGATAACTTTCTAGGGTGAGACCCAAGCCACCCCACATCTGTTTTGTTTTAAATTAAAATTTGTTTATCCCAATTTTTTGAATGGAAATATCCATTATGGTTGTTTGGTAAACATAGGATGATAAAAGTTATTCCAGTAACTTTTAAGGAAATGAAGCTTCCTTTTCCTTGTTTCCAACAACTCTTTCTTCTCAATGAAGTTTTAAAAGTACATGTATGCAATTTGTAATATTAACATTTAATAAAATTAAAAGAAAAAAGTACCCCCCATAACAAACACCTCCACAAGGAAGTAGACAAGGTAGGAAGCAACCTTCTTTGACAATTAATCCCTTATGTACCCTTTTGTAATTTTAAAATGCAGAAACAATACCTCTTTGCACAAAATTATTTTTCAAGTTCAACCACAACACATTCATTAATATTGGTTGTAGGTGATGTATGCGTACATGGCAACACCCTGGATTGTGCCATGTGGCATCGGCCGGATGAGATCCTAGCCATTCATCTCTAACTGCTTCCAACCATTCCATAGCAAAGTTTAAAAGGGGTTGCCTAGTTCAAAGTAAGGTCATCTTACTCACTCTTGCTCTCTTGCATTCCCATTCTCGAGAGACCTCGTATGAGCCCCTGTCTCAAGTCTGGTCCAACCCCTCTTTAAGTGCCTGACTAACTTAACATAAGCAAAATTACCTTGTTGACCCCTGCCCAATCCTTGGCAACACCCTTTTGTAATTTTAAAATGCAGAAACCATACTTTTTGCACAAAATTATTTTTCAAGTTCAACCACAACACATTCATTAATATTGGTTGTAGGTGATGTATGTGTACATGGCAACACCCTGGATTGTGCCATGTGGCATCGGCCAGATGAGATCCTAGCCGTTCATCTCTAACTGTCTCCAACCATTCCATAGCAAAGTTTAAAAGTGGTTGCCTAGTTCAAAGTAAGGCCATCTTACTCACTCTTGCTCTCTTGCATTCCCATTCTCGAGAGACCTCGTATGAGCCCCTGTCTCAAGTCTGGCCCAACCCCTCTTTAAGTGCCTGACTAACTTAACATAAGCAAAATTACCTTGTTGACCCCGGCCCAATCCTTGGCAACACCCTTTTGTAATTTTAAAATGCAGAAACCATACTTTTTGCACAAAATTATTTTTCAAGTTCAACCACAACACATTCATTAATATTGGTTGTAGGTGATGTATGCGTACATGGCAACACCCTGGATTGTGCCATGTGGCATCGGCCAGATAAGATCCTAACCGTTCATCTCTAACTGTCTCCAACCATTCCATAGCAAAGTTTAAAACTGGTTGCCTAGTTCAAAGTAAGGCCATCTTACTCACTCTTGCTCTCTTGCATTCCCATTCTCGAGAGACCTCGTATGAGCCCCTGTCTCAAGTCTGGCCCAACCCCTCTTTAAGTGCCTGACTAACTTAATATAAGCAAAGTTACCTTATTGACCCCGGCCCAATCCTTGGCAGCAACAATAGGTTAAATCCAGATCTCAACCTACCACATTAAAATTTGCTTACTCTTCATTGATTCACGTTTCACAAAATGTACTTTTAGATTTAACAAAAAGTAATTACCATCGCTTTTACTGCACAGTGCAGAAGATGCACCATAGATTTTGCCTTAATTGCCCATAAAATTCATCTTCACCAATAAAGCATAAAGTCACTTTACACATAATGAAATAAATAATGGATAAGCTATCCCAAATAGCATAAACCATTTATGGAATAATCTAAAACTTCTCATGTCCACTCTAATCCAACTCGAATTTCTAACCAAGTTTGATCAGAAGTTGCTTTTCTAAGTAATGGTAGCCTAGTAGGCATGCCAAGAATGGACCAGGGCTGTTGGTCCTTGTGCCCCAACCAACATGTAAGATCCCAAACCCTTCACAACTCATGTCTAATTGACTAATCCAGAAAACCCAATTGAAGAGAAGCATCAACAATAAATAAATAAATCAATCCCATGTGATGGAGACATAATTAGAGCTTGGTTGGGAATTCACTCTCATGCTATCTGTCTTAAGTCTTATCGCTTTATCACCCATGTGGGTAGCATGTGCCTCTACCCCAGGAGTTAGTAAGTAAAATGATTATGCAAACTGACAAACAACCTTTACTCACTAATTTTTTTTTTTAGAGAGCAATATAGAATTGTCTTTCTTTCCCAACTCATTTTGGCTGATTTTCTCAATGCAACTAAATAGTAAAAAATCACTGAGAAAATCTATATTCAATTTGTTTTCATTTTTTCCTGCGTTTGTGCATATTTAACAATAGGAGTCAAGTCATATGAACAAGTATTTCAAAGAAAACCTCTTGATCAATCTTCTGGAGATGATATTTGTTTGCAGAAGAAATAAAAATCACTATTTTCCCTCTGATCTCCATTGACTTTATATCACAACCCGCTATAGGCATAAACACTAGTTGATCTTACCCTTTCCAATGAACCAAGCGATGTTTGGTAAACAACTATAGAAGTTATTTATTAATCTTAACTGTTTATGGAATTGGGTTGTGAAGCAAAAATACTTTTCAAATAGCCAAGTAACTCGTAGAAGTTCATTATGGTGGAAACAAGTTCATAAGTTATTCAAGGATCTGAAATCAGATTTTCTGTGGCTGATCATGGCTAGCCCTTCCATTGGTGCGCTTCACGATCCTTCAATCCCTACTATCGCAAGTGCTCTCTCCCAAACAAATCATCCTAAGCCTAACCATGCTCAACAACTCAACAACTCAAATAAATTATTGTATAAACACAATAATTTGGGGGGTGGGGGGGGGGGTATAAGTCGGCCTACAGGTTAGGAATGGCAATTTCTATCCTACCCAGTGATGGGGTGGGTATTTTTTTGCTTGAAGGATGGGTTTTAGGTTGGGGACAGGTTTCCAAATTCTACAATCCATATGGGTATGAGTACGGATAAGATATGGTATTAGGCTAAACCCGACTCACGGTACAGAACTTCAGGCCTTAATAGGAGCCATGGAAAAAGCTTCAGCATCCTAGACTTTAAAAATAGTAATATTATCAGACTATAAGAAACTGATTAAGCTTCTTATTAGCAGGGCTTCTCCAAGCGAATGGATTGAGTAGCTGCATTGGGATAGATCCTATCACTAGTATCATCTTTTTGTTCATATAAATAGGCAGTTTAATCAGTTGGCTCCTTTTCTTCCTTTTTTGCTTGTAAAGGCCAAATGATGATCAGTTATAATTTGGTCACTCAACCATATGTAAAGCTCTTTTGTAAGTAATGATGCTGCTTTTGTCTTGAATGCCTTAAACAGAGCAGGAAGATAGCACTGAAAAGTACTTGCAACTGCTCCATCCAGCCCCAGAAAGTTGGTTGATTACAAGGCAAGGTGATATCAAGATGGCTTAGGAATGGTGATGATGTTGATCCTTCAAGCCTATGCCCAATTTGTTTGCTTTGCATTAGTGTAAATGCATGGGAGTGCAAACAAGCCGAGTGTTGGTGTAAATTCTGGCTTACTTTTGCTTCAGATTTGATTTTGTGTCTTGTTCTTGAAAAGTAAGATAGGAAGTAAAATGCAGTAGTTCCCACTTTATATGAAAAAGAATGGAGATATGAGAGGGTTATTTGGGACTGTATGAAAGGAAGTAAGATAATGTGATCCCTACTTCACATGAGTGAGAATTGACATAAGAGGAAGGTGGTGCAAATTTTGCATCGATTTTTTGGATACAAAATTTGATCTTCTGATGAGAACAAATGAGGGAAAAAAAAAAAGGCTTTGTATCATATATAAATGAAAATCAAAACTACAAATATTGAATGCAAAATTTGTATATGATTCAGATTTTCACTGCAACCATATATGGCCAGGAAAAGTTTGGAACCCACAGATGACAGCTACTTGGTCCCCTTCCTCACAGATGTAACATGGAGCCATTATGGAATAAAGGTCAATATGATACATTAATGCAGGAAAATATAGACCATAAGTTTACACTTTACATAAACTATTAATATGTCCTTTTTATATGTTTATACTTTATACCTTACCTATATTAATTCAAGCTTCGGAATCAGTATAGATACCTAATGAATTAAGTTTGTTGTTGGTACCATTTCTATTTCTACCAGAAACATTTTGGGCTGATCAATAGAAATCGGTGAGAAATATGACTTGTCAGTTTGTCACATTACGTATGAGGGATCGGTTTAAGGCCCTTCTACCCCCTGAATCAGCTCAGGCCCCGAAACACACTCTATAGGAGTGTATTAGGAAGCCTCCAATACGATATATATCGACTGATACGGTTCAATACGTATCAAAATTTTGAACCTAGCATATGAGATTTGCTTCACCTAGAACATCTGACACCTAACGAAAGCAAAGCCACGTTAGAATACCGAAAAAAAAAAAGTGCAAATCATAATGTGAAGCAAATGTGTGCAAAACTGAACCTGTAGCACGTCATTTGGATTTGAACTGCCAATGAATGGAAACTAACCTTACTTAGAGTCCATTTGTTTACAAATGCATAGGAGTACTAATGGATTGAATGCAAATTCTGACTTGCTTTTCAAGTTTTACTTATACTTTGTTTCATTGTTTGTTGTGTGGAATGAGTAAAATTTGAAGTAAAATGGCGTGGTCCCCATTTTTTGTAAAAGAAAATTGAAGCAAGATAAAGGTTATTTGTTTGAAATAAAAAAGAGTAAAACATAAAATAAAATTGTATGGTGTCTGGGTTTGGGTATGAAGCTGCAACCAACAAGCCATTGCAGCTGCACATTGGGAACATCTCCCTTGTTATTCATGGGGAGATGTTCCCAGTGTGCGATTGTCATGGTTAATTGGGACAGTTTTGTGAGCATTTGTTGATAGCAAATCTGAACTCTGCATTGATACGGCATTTGCATTCGAATATAAATTTTATATAAACTTTTGAGATGCATAATTTACACAGCCAATAAATGCAGAGAAAATTTTCATCATGTAATGCAAAATTTGTTACAGTTTGGATTTGCACTACAAATAGTGATAAGAACTGTTTGTTTGCAATGGAAATCTGAAGTAGATACAAGGCTTAAATGATGATGATGATACAAAATTTGCACCTAGTTCAGTTTTGCATTCATTCATTTAGAACCATGATTTGCACTCCTATCTGATATAAAATCTGTATTCATTGGTAATGCAAATTTTGTATCTCAAAGACTAATACAAAATTTGCAACACTTTCCCTGTATCTCAAATGCAATGATTAAAATATTGATATTGGGTATTGTATCAAACCATTGGGATTTGGATATGGATAACGATACACTTTGGAAACACATGAATACGGATGAAAAAAATGAAGATGGTTGGATACACTAGGAAATGGCATATCAATTCAATAAATATATTAACATCATTACATTTAAGGTCTAAATAGCCATAGAAATGTATATTCCAATGGTATATGTGAAGAAATATATTACAATCAATATAAAGGGATGCATAGAAATCATACAATTTTAATGTATCAATCAAGAGCCCTAGATCATATTATATATATTTTTACAAATTAATAAATGCACAAAACTATTATTATGTTATTTTCTATTGAAGTTCAAGGCACAAAACTTATGCAACTATTATATGTGAATTATTATATCACTTATTTTCTATTTTACTATTCTTAATGTTTAGCATTAACAAAAAATCAACTAAAATCAATTCTCAAATGTTTGGTAGACAATGTTTTTATTTCTATAAACAATAAACATATTATTATAAAATGCAATCAAAATATCAATTAATAACTTATAAAAATATATAATCTTAACTTAAAATATATAAAATATATTAAAATTTCTAAGATGCATAACATATGCAATTTCATAATTTTTAATTATTAAAATAATTATTCAATTATTAATATTTTTTATCTCTATAAATTTTATGAAATAAAAAAAAAATCATTTTTTGATATAAAAGTAGATTAGTGGATATGACAAATTTAATTTATATTATGTTCTAAATTATTTTATAAACAATATTTTTATTTTTATAAATAATATCATGTTCAAATTTATAAGTTTTAAGTACTAAAATGATTATTCTCTTATTAATATTTTTATTTGTATAAACTTCTTAAGATTAAAAACCAATTTTTAATATAAATGTGGATTTAAGAAATTATTCATCCCATTAGCTTACAAAATACTAATTTTGAATATTATTTTTTTAATCTTTGATTGGAATTATTGAACATAAACATATGTTGTTTGTTTAAGTTACATTTGGACATTAGAGTTGATAAAAGTTATTTTATTTCATTTATTATTATAAAATGATTGTTGGTTTGGTGGTTCAAGGTTTGTTTAAGAATTGGACATTGGGTTATTTAGGTGTGTCTTAACTGATACAACACGATACGAGCCAATACATCCATACGGGTAAATACCACCCCAATACGCACAATTCAAAGGATATGGGCCTAATTGTAATATTTCCCATATCCCCCTAGCCTATACCAATACAATACACTCTGGATGTATTGCATCAATATTTAAATCCTTGTTCAAATCTCTGAGTTAGGAACTAAATCTGTTCATAGGCAAGGCTCAAACTTGGCTTTTGCCAAGATTCTAATGAACCCAACCCAAATCCCATGCCTGAAATAGTGTAAAATCAAGCCTGGTTCCCCGCCCATAAATTGGTCTATTAGGAACCACATGGGTCCTACCTCACTCCCAAACAAATAACCCTCCATTATGGAGACTTCATTTTATTTCCCAATGAGACAAAGTAAAATCCAAATGAAAGGTAAATCAATATTTACACTCAGCCTTTTAGAATTCCCATGCATTTAGACCAGTGTAAACAAACATAGCCAAAGGTAAACCACCTTTACCCATAAGGACTTAAATTATCAACAAAACAATGACCAATACAGCCTAAAGCATTTATTAAGCATTAGAGTAATCCAACTAATCCTCCTCGACTTACAATTTTGATCACAGCTTTGCTTTCCCAATTAATGTGAGGTGATAGGATGAGCCGGATCTGCTCCTCACTGGGGAGATATTCCTAATACGGGTGAGATGTGACTGTGAAGTCGATGTGAGACGCTTGGTGAGGAGCAGATCCCAATTCTGTTAGGTGAGCCAAGTATGACCGGGGCTGTTTGGCTATTGGCCCTACGTCCCCAACCAGATGTAAAATACTAAAATCCCAATTCCCAAGTCCTCTGAGATTTCTTAAATCCGAACATGTCCAGCAAACCCACTCAAAAAGGGCAACAACTTACCTTTCTTTTATCTATGGTCAAATAGATAAAATGCCTCAATCATAAACAAGTGCCACGTGCTTGAGTCTTAGTTAGAATTTAGAAATTGGCTCTCGTTATCTGTCATATATGTTTATCCCCACCCAAGTGCGCAGCATGTGCCTCACCCAGTCACCCTCTCCCCCACTACACTACACTACCCAAGGTAGATGATTATGCAAATTGAAAAACCAGCATTTTATTACTAGTATCTTCATCTAATCACCATTGAATTGTCTATTCCTTATTCATTTTTCCCTGATTTTCTCAACAAAATCAACTAGAAATTCTGATACTTTATTTTCCTTTGTTTTTTTTTCCAAGTCCTAACCAAAACAAATCTGTAATGGGCATTTCAAAGAAACCCCAAATATTGATAGGTTACTTTTTTGCTGGGGATAAGTAACCTTATCAGCAGGAAACACAGCTGTAAAAGCTCTATGAGCTACATGCAGGACGGGTATCAAGTATCAAGCCCAGACTTCCCTGCTCATTGCCAAGGAATGAATGAGCCAAAGCATCTTTTTCAGACAATTGCCATTTCTTTGACATCTAAAAGTACCATTCTTATTCCCATGTGATGGTCTTCAGATTCTCTTGCATCATAGTGATAACAGAATGACAATCTCTGGCTGGCAGAATGGAACCACATCATAGGAGAGGAAAGAAACAAGTCCAAAAGGTTTAAACTTTTAACCATTCCAACTTCCAAGAAGAAATCCAAGAGAGAGAGAGAGAGAGAGAGAGAGTAGAATTGGGGAAATGTTTGTTGACGTATCAATGAGGGATGATAGCCAACTGCCCATCTTCCCCAATTCAATGTTGCAGGGGAACTCTTTCGGGAAAAGTGCATTCAGCCATGGCACAACACCGATACACACCACACCATCCCTGCCATTATTTCTCATTTTCGCAGGGGAACTTTTTGCTCATGCTTTAGGGTTTCTCGTGAAACATCTCACAAACCCGGCTAAGCCTCATTTCCATCATCACTGCCAATGAAAAAGAAATATGAGTTCTCAGTTGCAATTATCTCTGAATCAACTTTCACAGGTTTCACAAGCGAAGTGAGACCCCAGTGGTACATGGCCATATGAATGTGAAACATGAATGAATGTTTCCATTAGCAACAGAGAATAATTTCAATTCTAACACGAGTATTTGCAAGATAGTGAGTTGTACATGGTCAAACTAATGTCAAACCTAACTTCACATCAACAATGCAAGTATAACTACTGCTGGAAGAATGATACAATGAACCAAGAAAGCTCACTAACCTCATCAAGTCAGTAAATTATTGACAACCCACCAATAAGAAATGCAACCCATTTGCAATCTCCTACTGAAATTTGCAGATTTAAGGAAACCAATCAAAGTTGCTCTGCTGCAAATTCACACCAACAATGTAATATAGATTTGGAGGGTCAAGGGGTTAGGCCAATTCCACTGGATTTAGAAGCTTCATAGGCCATAGCCAGTCATTATCAAATTCAAATGAGGAAAAAGCATCAATTCTTTAGCTAGTATTCTGGGCAAAATGCATTGCTTCTTTAGCTAGGATTTTAACTTAGCCTCCACCATGCCAGACATCGTTTTCAATCAACACCGATTGTCCTAGTTTCTGCAACTACCCATCACAGTCAAATAACTCCATCACAACAACTCTTCAACCAAATTTGATGTCGACGATGACCGGGGACCTATTGCTTCTGTTTGTGCGCTAATCAATAGAAGGCGATCAGGGATTTTTCTTTTAAAACCAACATTTGTAGCATCTCAACTTCACCACAGCCACAAGTAATCAGCAATTGAAAAATGAATAATTGAATAATACTAAGAAACACTTTCCTTTTGCTTTCCTAAAATATAAATGCAAACACTACTAGCAGTCAAAATTTTCCTAAAACTAGATTATGATTAACAAAATCTAAACATCTGTTATCTATTCATCTGCTACAACAACCCTGATTCTACGCTATGGAAAACACACAAGTCAAAGGTAGTGGGTGCTACCCTTTGTCCATGGACTTCAGCAGCAGCTCCTTCTGCTTCTGCCTTCTCATCTCTAAAATTTTCCGGTGAGAGTTGGAGTGCAATTCACTTGAGAAAGTTGGACTACAGGCCGGCCGATACTCCGGCACCAACCGACCTGACTTGTACCTCACCCCACAAGCATTGCACAGTGTCTTTGGCCCCAGTGGCCCCGCTCGCCACTGGGGCGTCTTCTCTGCTAAGCAATGTAGACACCTCCTCCCCATTGATGCGGTCGTCTTCGTCACCTTCGCGGCTCCTCCTCCGCCAATGCTCTTGTTCTTGGGTTCCCACCACCACCACCATTGCTGGCCGGAAATATCCGAAAACCCACTTCGCCCCCGTCTTCTTCTCTTGCTTCTCGCTCGAACCGGAACCTGGAGGTTCCCGCAACAGCTCATAATGGAACTGCTACTGTTAATGGCGCTGTTACTGCTGTTCTCGAGCACCGATACAGGGCTCTGCTGCTTTGGGCCTTTACTCAGCTTCCCCAGTAAGAAGTCGTCGAACGCCTCCACTGCAGGAAATGCGTCCTCGTTCGATAACCATTCCAGGTCTTCTTCTAGGAGTTCCTGAATAGGAGGAACCAACAACATACACGAATCAATAACTCGTACTGTACTTATACTGAGTCAAACGACTCAACTGAATAACCCCAGCGAGTCATTAATTTCCGTTCATCTATCAATTGAGAACCTTTCATTTTGGGTTTTTTTTTCTTTCTTTTCGGATTTCTGAACGCATAAGGAGCCATATTCGGTACTGTATTCACTCGGCATAAATGAGTGGGGTTGGATTGCAGGATCGGGAAAATGAAATCATACTGACCCGCCCGGGTTTCAAAATGCAACACTGCTCAGACGATCCCGACCGAGTCAGAAAACCTTCCTTCAGTGGGCAAGCAAGGAACTTTGAAACCCAACCGAGTCATCTTGTGGGTAGGCTTCTCTGAGCTTGAAAGCCTCCTAAAATGGCTTCAACCTTGGAGGGCACGAGTCTAATCACGACTCAGCCTAAAGAGCAGGAGGAGAAGCCTGAGAAGGGGTAAAAGGCTTAAAGGAGGCTTCAGACCAAAATGAGAAAAAGAATGAACAGAGAACGAGACAGAGAGAGAGAGAGAGAGAGAGAGATACTTACGGGGAAGGAATGATGGTGTTCGTCTGGGTCGATAATGGTCAAGCCAGTTGGTTCTTGTTGTTGGTGGTGGGTATTACCATTATTTGGGGGTTTGGAGTCCAGAGTGGGCAGTGGCGAAGGCAAAGAAGAAGGTAAGGCTTTGTTGCTGTTTTTGTGGTCATCTTCCTCGTCATCTTCGCCGATGTCCGATGAGAAGTCGAGAAGGTCGTCCACGAAGCACGCCGCTGACTCAAGGGACTCCATTAATGGCGAAAAGCCAGGAGGAGATAGAGGGTTCAGACCTCAGAAGAACCAGATGAAGAGAGAGAGAGAAAGAGAGATGATGGGGGTTTGGCTTCTCTCCTTTTCTTCTTCTTCTTTTGGCCATGTTATCAATAACCTTTTTTACGCGAGGGTTTCTGGGTGGAAACGAACGAACGAGGGGACGTCGATTTTTGTACCCATTTTACCAAATTGCCCTCCCATTTCACCCTTATTCAACAACTTTACCCCTTTTCATTTTTTCCTTTCTTTTTTTCGAAATAAATTATTACCCCCTGTACACTATGCACAACTCCCCATCTGTATCAATAAAATCATGGGCTATGAACCGTCTGATCAAAACCAGTGACGTATGATTGGCCCATGTGATCTAACAGTCAGTTTAGTAAATTACACTTTCTCAAAATGAGTGATCATGTGGTCCCGAATCCAGATCAGCTGGTGCCTGGTGGTGGGGAAAACCGCGTCCAGAGGAGGTGGACCCCAACTGATTCGGCTGAGCTGGACCATGATACTGAGAAGTGAGGAGTGAAGAGTGAAGAGAAGCATAAAACAAAGGGAATATGATGGCATCGAGGATGGAGGGAGATTTATTATAACGAGTTTGGGAACAAGGTTAGAAGAATACAAATGAGTTGAATGCATGATGCCTAAGAGCCAAGCTGTCAGATGCCTTGTCAACATTTGTGCTGCAGGAGCCAGATGCATGCTAATGCACGAGTGAGTTATGTTTTATTAGAGAACAAAGGACCCAATTGCTTAGGCTGCGTTTGATTGCAATGCACACTACATATTTACCTATTTTTCGGTTCACGAATGCAAATGCGGTTCATATTTTAAATTATTTTTGCATTCATCGTGCTTATTTGAAATCGGTGCAAAAGTGTGAGTCCATCATTAAATGCTCCAACTATCTTATGCTCTAATGCCTTAACTTAGTCAAAAAGTTAATTATCAAATGAATACAAATTTGTATCCAAAAAATAGGTAAATAATGCTTTCCTTTTAGAGTACAAAAGTGTCAAAAAATGCAATTTTACTTTGATAATCATTACTTTTTTACGTTTCAAATAAACATTTGCAAACGCGAATTGGGGTGCATAAATACCCTGGTTCGACATTTGTATCGCAAACAAACGCAGCCTTATTTGCATTACTTTGAGGTGCAATTTTGTCCCTCACTTTTTTTTTACAATGAAATTCAATTTTGGGGTTCATTGCTTGGTGCTGTGGTTGGATAATCGATTCTGTTTCAGCTAGTCTTTTGTCAAAATCCATTGATTTAGTCAATGACCCACTGACCAGAGTGATCAAACCATCAACTTGTTTGACTTGAACAATGGTTTTTGACTACTTTTATTTTTATTAGTTTTTTTATTTTTTAAATTGTAACTGGTTGTCCATTCGAACCGAATGGTTAACTGTTGACCCAAAAACCGGTGATCAAAACAACTCTGGTTCTAAATCACTCTTTAAAACATTACATTAAGGCTGCATTTGGATGAGGTGTAAAAGCCAGTGTGATGTACTTTTACACTCTGGTCCAGTTTTGCGATCGTTTGGATGGAGTGTAAAAGCAATATCAGTGTAAAACCTCACCTTCAAACACCTTTTACCTCGACAATCGATGTATATTATGTGCTGATTTTTTGATGTAAAACTCGACCGGAAGGCTTCTCGATGTAAAACAGTAAAAGCAACAGCTCTTTCTCATGGCATCGTCAAATTTCCTTGTGTTCATCATCGTTTTGTTCACCAATACCATCCACCACCGTTGTTTCCACTCCCTCTCTCTTCCCCTCCCTATCTTCTTCTTCTTCTTCTTCTTTGTCGTCGTCGTCATTATTGTACACTTTCCTTGAGATGTAGTCCAATCCTCCAAACCGGAAAATAGATTTCCACAACTCTAACACTAGAAAAAGGCAAATGGAAAATTTGCAAGATCCATCATTGGAAAATCCAACCGTCTATTCTTCGATGACCATTGTGTTAGTTGACATCAAGAACTAGGAGACACCAATGTTCGGGGTGTCGTCCATCATCCGACGATGGAGGAGAGAGAATTTACTGAAGAAGGGCTCCACCATCCTCAGGACTTTGGGTCTGCTCTTCTGATCATTTGTTATTCTTGCTTTTCTAATCGTTTCTCCAATGGTTGCTTTGCCTCTACACCAATTCGCAGTGGATCATTGATGAAGATGGGCAACAAGTGAAGTTGGCGTGTGATGTTAGATAGTGTATGCCCTTAGCTCCAATCAGCATTGATATACATTATGACATTTATTGTAAATGAATAAAGTGCATATTTGATTCATGTTATTGTGGTATACTAGGACAGTCTGAGAATTTATCTAAGTGTATGCCCTACAATCAATTATGATACTGCACTAAGTGTCAGATTGGGCTGTCTTTGATGTGCCAATCAGTGAGATCCTTAGAGGGGGTCAAAACCTGGGTATGTTGGGACAGTTTGAGAATTCATTTGAGTGGGTGATCATAGTGACAGGATCAGCCCCTTTGTCGGACAAAGTGAATGATCGGGGAAATGCACTCTCTCTGATGGAAACCTAAACTGCTAGTAGTGGATTTAAAATGTGTTTGAAATTTGGCTTTGCAAAATATATTTATATAGAGATATGCTTATATATTATGGTTTCACAAATTGTTTGCAAAATGTTTTAATTCCCATTATCCATGTGAATAAAGAGTGCAACATTGTACCTTGCAGCTGAGGGAGAGATCATCTCTTGTCGGGCAATGTTTGATCATTAAGGGTTGAGAGGTTAAGTGCAAGACCATTGAGAATTATACCTGATGGGCTAATCTTGCATCTACACACAGTCCTTGGGCCTTCATAAGATGGCTAGACCCAAGGACCATTTAGTGTAAATGTTGGGCCCATTAAGAGACCATAGTGATGGACTCAGGGATTCACTATATTTAGTAGTGAATTTGGCCAAGCCTTATAGTAGAGGCTAGGTGAACCCATGTGACTGATGTGTAGATCAATGATAGGGTCCAATGCCATACAAAGAGAGCCAAGCTAACCAGCATTAAAAGGAAGTGATCCTAAAAGTTTAATGGGCCTAAAGCCCATTTCGAACTGGGTTGATTAAAAATGGATGAATCTGGGTTTGGATCAACAAATAAGGATAAGAGGATAACTCTTATCCACATGGAGAGTCTAGATCCAAATAGAGATTTGGATTAGGGAACTCCTAATTTGATTAGGAAAAGTTGATCTTGAACTACATATAAGATAAGGGATTATTCTTATCACTTTAAGAGTTCAAATCCAAATAAATATTTGGATCAAGAAACTCCTAATCAAAATAGAGAGTAGGGTGGATCTGAAAAAGACACAAACAACACAGAAGACAACTCAATTTGACTGTTTCTGCCTTCAATTCTTTTTCTCCCTACTACCCTATTCAATCTCCAATTTTTGGAACTAATCAAGATTTGATCTTGATATTGTTTTTCGCTAGAAGAAACAATTCTGAAGTTGTGCTCACTATCCCATTCGATTCTTGCTGAAGAATCCAAGGTTCTTGGTGAAGAACTACCTATTGATTATGCCTCATCCTAAGTTGTGTCATTTTCAATGGAGGGAGGATTTGGTACACTCTTTGGGCGTGAACACCTGCGTTGGGAGGATCTTTTTGCGTGGATTCCGTATCAGGTATACCCCTCCCTAATCTTGGTTTCGGATTTGGTCCAGTTTGATTAGAAGAGCGAACCTTGAAAATGCAGTTTTCTAAATTAGGAATAGGATTCTCGGATGGGGGTAAAGAAAATTTTGAAATTTCGCCCAACCTTTCTATAGGATTCGGGCATCCATATGATGAATCTCCCATCCCTTCACATCCGACAATGGAAGAGAGAGAATTTACTGAAGGACTCGGCCATCCTTAGGACTTTGGGTCTGCTCTTCTGATCGTTTGTCATTCTTGCTTTTTCTGATCGTTTTTCTGATGGTTGCTCTGCCTCTACACCTATTCGTGGTGGATTGTTGATGAAGATGGGCAACGAGTGAAGCTGGCGTGTGTGAATTGGGCAGCGCACCTCGAAGCCATGGTGGCAGAGGGCCTAAGCAAACAACCTTTGGATGTGATATCCAAGAGGATTGTATCAATGGGATTCAATTGTGTGAGGCTAACTTGGCCATTGTTCTTGGCCACCAACGGCTCTTTAGCTTCAGTAATCTGAGAATTATTTGATTGGCTCATAATTTACATTGATCTTCCAAACAAACATTAGTGTAAAATTTTTACATGACCAGTTTTATCTTTTGCACTTACCTAGTGGGCTGTTTTCCAAATACATCGGTGTACTTTTGTATTTATACCAGATCCAAACGTAGCTTAAGGGACCTGATAACATTTGAAACCGAAAAGTTTACTAGTTTGTCTTTTAACGAATAAGATTTTAATAGAAATTGGTTGTTTTTATAAAGTCATTCAGTTAAGCAACTTCAAAACCCTATATAGGTTGAACACCAACATTGATAATGACATTTAATTGAATTTTTACCATCTCCCCCTTCTCATAAAAATTTGGGTTCAATAGGGAAAAGGAGACATGAGATTCAGCTCATCTACCCAATTGAACGCGACATTGACAGCAATAAAATTGATTAGCAAATCAGCATAGCTCCATCCAAATTAAGGGTCCGTTTGGTTGGTAATTAAAATTGGAATTGAAATTCTTTAAAATCAGAAGTGGAATGGTTCATTCTCATAATCTATTTGATTCAGATAGAAATGAAAATAGGAATTAGAATTAACATGAACGGGATTTCATTTCTAAGGAAAAAACAGAAAATGACCATTTTCTCAAATAGAAGAATGCCATTTCAACAGAAACGGGAATAGGATTCTAATTCCCGAAATAGCCCATTCCAATTTTAATTCTAGACCCATATTCCTGTGAACCAAACGGGGCCTTAATTATGATGAATTATCTAACCCCATGACAAGGCTTTCTTGAGTTAGGTTTAGGGTACCTCCACCTGTGCACCACTGTTATTAGTAGCTGAACCCACATCCACCTAATCCCACCATCACATTTGGACCCCTGACAGCCCAAGGTCCGATATCAAAATTATGGTAATGGGCCAACCAGTATCCATCACGTCATTTAAGTCCTTAACGTAGACCCGACACAACCACCAATGCCCACGTGACAGAATTGACGTGGTGTATGATTGTAACTCAGGTAATTTGCACCCAGAAGAACACATATTTTTTAGAAGCTTAAGGTGTGTTTGGTTTGAAAGAAAAGATAGAAAATAAAAGAAAGGGTAAAAAAACCAAAATTCTTAATGAATCTTGTATAAATTTTTCTATTCTTTTTTTCCTTTTCCTACTTTTTTTTTTTCAAACCAAACACATCCTTAGGGTGGTCAGAGACACGCAGCCTGACGCTTAGCATAAAATTAGAGAGAGAGAGAGCGAGCTTCTTTAGTTACTAGCACCAATGTAAATGCTAAAGCTAATGTGGGTGGGCCATTTAAAGGTACAATCTCATGGATCTAGAACTCACACTTAATGCCACCATCTTCCTAGCTAGTGCAATTTCTTGCAACCACCCAATAGAATGTCGACAGGTTGCTGTTTTAAATTCAAAAGCACCAGGTGATTTTTCTTCTTTGTTAGATTTTCTTCGTACAAACAAACGGGGTGCGGTACGCTAAACCTAATTAGTGGGTTAGTGGGGGTAAGTGACAGGGTGTATCCACTGCACAACATCAAGAACTTGTCGGCCTATGCCTTGTCACCAACTCCAATGTGAGTGGATTGGGATGTGTCAACCAACTTATTGATAACGTCATCATCGGGGGATGTTCCTAATACATGGCGGAGACGTTCTGTGAGGCATTGTGGGATGGCCCCTTACGGGACAGAGATGTGATTTCCTATTAGTCAAAACCCGTTAGCACCCGGTGGGTTGAGGGATGGGCTATCCCCCGTTGTGGTAGCCCTTAAGGCTATATTTGATTTGAAAGAAAAGGTAGAAATTTTCCCGTCTTTTCCTTCCTTTTCTTACATTTTTCCTTCAAATCAAATATAACCTAAAATGACATTAAAAAATTGCTTTTAGGTTAGATGGTTGATATGTATGTTATTATTGTACAGTCACAATTAAGAAAGTGTTGTAACCATGATCACAATATATTAAATGATTGTTTAGGCATGAACAAATCTTTTGATCTGTTTAGGAGGAATAGTAACAACTCAAGCCAGTGATAATTGACAAAGGGAAATTCTAAAGAGGAAAAGAGGCCATCTTTGGTTCCATGAAATACGGAACCTACAAAATTGGAGTGTCATGTACTTTAATCAAGCAATCGGTAAATTGGAATATCCTCCACCCCAATAAATCTTAGATCCACTAGATAATAGCTCAGAATTGATGACAATGCATGAACAGGTATTAGTATTAAGGAGGCTTAGAGGAAGTCTAGATCTGGTACCAACAGCCATTGCAGTACACCTGGAACATCTGGCTTGTCCATCACAGTGAGATGTTACCAATGTACGGCTACTTTCGCTGATGAGACTGTGTATTGGGACCACAGACTTACTTAGTGGAGGTGTGAATTGGTTCAATTGGAAGTATCTCAGCCTCAATTGTGTAGCAACAAAAAATAGAAATAGAGACTCGGGAGGCATTCCTTATAGTCTCATAGACACTAGAGTTCGTTCAGTGGGCTTGATCTTGCACCTCCACCATTTTTTGAAATGACTCCAAGTGACCATCTCAACTGCGGTTTGGCCTCGTGGCTATTGTTTTGTGCTTTTCCCAATCTGAAATAGACAATTAAAGATCTAAACCAAAAAATTAGAGATGGTCGTTCAATGGAGACAGGATTTTTCTGAAAGCATAATCCATGCAAACATCCTGAAAGCATCGCATCTAATCAGTAATCACGCATTGGTAAGATCATCTCCCCATCAATTTAAAATATAAGCATGGAGGTGTTCTGATGCGCGACTGAATGCTGTGCTTTTGGGTTTTCGCTTTCAGGAGACTGGGTTCAGTCCAATGCGCGACTGAATATAGTTGAACCAATGTGCGAACACTGACATCCCATGTGTTGTGTTTGCCTCAACAAAGCCTATATTTACAAATATTTCATTTCTACAATATCAATGGGCTGGATTTAGCACAGATCCACCTCAACCCTGGATCCAGGGGACCTAGGGGAGCCATGCCCCCCCTCCCCCATGGTCCAAAAACCCCCATTTATGATTAGGGGTGTCTGTAGTTCGGTTAACTGGGCAATTTTTGTAAATCAAATTGGTATCATTATTTTTTCATTTCTCTAAACCGAAATTGAACTAATACCATCAGTTAATCAGTTCGTCAGTTTCAGTTTTTGATCAATTTGGTTTTTTGGTTCTTTATATTTATAATATATATTATATAAATATAAGTATAATATTATATTATAAATATTATAAAAATATAATATATATATATATAATATTTATAAATATATTATTATAAATATAATACATGTATATATTTATATATAATATATAGACAATATATGACATATATTTAAAAATATATAAAATATACATATAAATATATATATATATTCCAGTCGGTTCGGTTAACTGCCAGTTTTTTTGTAGGTTAACCAAAAATCAAACTGATCCTTTGGTTTTTCAAAAATATCAAATTGATCAATTCCATTAACCACATTTTCTGATTCGATTTTTCAGTTTTTCATGGACACCCCTATTTATGATACACTGTTCCATGTAAATTTTCCCATCTCATTCCCCACTCCAATG